>NC_134461.1:73508559-74129502 GCF_047948215.1 Lycorma delicatula | reverse complement strand
TGTTGATGTATACTAGAAGAAAAGATTACAAATCATTACAATAAAAGATTCTAAATATATTTTTTACGATCTGATTTTCATTTTACTTTACTTTTTATTTTACTCTATTAAAGCTTTTATTTTCAGAAACCATTTTCGTAAAAGATATCTTTTCTTTAAAATATTCGGTGTCTTAAAAATTTTTACGAAAAATAAAAAAAATAAAATGTTAAGATAAATTATTTTGGTTGATTTTAAAAGAAATTAGAATGTGTAAATCATGTTTTGGTTATTATTTACTATTGACCATTTTAATTAAAAAGTACTTTTTATTTTTGTTAAATCTAATGTACTACGTGATAACTTTTTACGGATACTTAAACTTTCAAACTATTGAAAATTAATATTTTCAACCCACTGGGTTGGTTTAGTGGTAAAATCATCGTCATAAATCAACTGATTCAAAGTCAAAAGTTCTCAGATTCAAATCTTAATAAAGATAGTTGTTTTTATTCAGATTTGAATACTAGGTCATGGATACTGCTGTTCTTTGGTGGTTCGGTTTTAATTAACCACACATTTCAGGAATGGTCGGACTGATTCTGTTCAAGACTACACGGGTATAGTTACATTAAACTGATAAGTCACTAATGACTTTTATTGTTGATGCAAACTATAAATAAAAATATTAAAAAAAATTTTTTTCTCTAAAATGTGAAATAAAGTATAAATCAGCTGATTCCTTGAAAAGACATACAGGTATTACTTTTTTCCTGTAAGAAAACTATACATATTTGAAAAATAGTATGTCAAAAAGTTTATCACATGGTGATTAAATTTATTTATAAATACTGGTGAATGTATTGACGATTTAATCTTGCTTAGAAATGCGTCAAATGCACTGCTCTGTTCTACACGGAAGTTCTTATTTAGTTTTCTATTACTTGAAGCTATTTTATGTTCTGTTTATGACGTTTTTATTATAAATAATATAACATGTTTAAAGTTGTTTCAGCTGTAGTTTTACATATAATCCATCAGAATAAAACATTTAAAGAAATTAAAAGACGTTAAGTAACGAAAAGAAATACTTTTTATTTTAAAAAATTGATACGTGAAAAAGTAAAAATTTATAAATTTTGCATCATAAATTTCGTAAATAGATTAGTATACTAGTATTAATTGTATGTGTTTTATTAAACCAAATGGTTTAAGATTTCCTGATGTGAAACGAGAGTCAATCCCGAAAATAGTATAAAAGATTCTAGAGATAACAAAGTACGTATATCTACTGCTCGTATCCGAATTAATTGATAAAAAATAAAGAGTTAAGTGATCAGCATGGAGTTCGTGGAGTTTTGCGTATCAGCCAGCTGAATCTACCGAAGTTCTGTTTATAAAGGGTCATATGAATTTTCCAATTCAAACTTGAATATCTCACGTTTAATAATAATCATATAAATGAAAGTAGCAGTAATGGTAAGGGAAGCTCAAAAAGTTTTGTTACATTTGGTTCACAACATTACATAACGTGCTCATTGTTAGCTCACTGTCAAGCGATACAAATCGAAACGGTAGACCAATTCCTACCGTATACGTTGTACACTGGACAATCCACTAAAGCGAATCTGTGATGCGAACACAAAGATCAAGGATCCTGGTAGGGGCTGAATTTAGCAGATAAACGTGTTGTTTAACTAAATCTCAGAGAAAAAAATCTCTATATGTAAGGTGGGGGGAACGTGAAGGCCGACGCAAATGTTCACTATCGTCACTGCCACTATGCCAATCCATCTCTTTTTTCAAAAATTAAACCTTGAAAACTCTCTTCCAGTAGTGGATTTCTGCGGATTTTGTATGAAACTCTCTCACATGCTCTACAGTTGCCTTGCTTACTGGTGGACGACCGGTTGACTTTCGCTTACAGTTGCATCCTCTGGCTTTAGACTCGGAATACCACATACTGGTCAGAATACTTACGAGTACTGGGTCCTCTGAGTTTATCTTCACCAAACCTTCAAAAATTACGTTGCAAATTGATAACAGACTGGCAGACGTGAAAATCCAGCCAACAGAAAGCCTTCTTGTCTTTGTTGGCAGCCGTTTTCTCTCCTCTCGTCCTAGCAACAAAATCAATAATTACATTAAATTTGTACCAACCACCGAAAATGTTTGAGTTTTTCTTTCCGTTGATGCTACTTTTACGTATCTGAGAGTTATTAAAAGTGAATTATTCTAGTTTTTAATTGGAAAGATGATTTATATAACTCTATATTTATCCCAATATTTGCCACTTTATTCAGTTCACCACAGAAAGTGGATATATAATAAACATCATTACTCAGTAAAAAAATAACTAACTAGTACAGTTTGAATCTTAATAGGGAAAGACCACACGAAAAAAGGAGCATGTTAGTGCATCTATTTTAATGGAAAACAATTATTACTTGGTTTAGCGGAGCAGAATTAGAATATAAATATGTAAAATTTTTGATATCGAAAGATAGTAACATATTAGTTTTACTTTCTGAAGAAAGGTGATTCAATACAGAAATGGTTCTCCAACTAAAAGATCGAATAATAAAGCGGAGAAAAAGTCTAAGATAATTTCATATAAATGAGAGAACTTTCCTATGATATAAACCTAAATTTGCATTGAGACTAGAAATCCTTTCCCTTTACCTCTATGAACTGAGTACAAAGTAACTGAAATATTTCTAAGAAACTTCATTATCACTAACTATTCACCTTACCTAACCGAATCCATTAGAAAAATTTAAATATAAAAGCGTAACACTCACATCCTAGGCGTGTGCTTAAAAATCTATTTAAAAAGTTGACGAAATTAAACTAAAACTAAAACTACTCGGATAAAGCAGTTTGGCAATTAAAAACCAAACTGCTTTATCCCTTAATTCATCCGAATAGTATTCCCATATTTAAAATTACCTAAATAGCCAGAATTTGGTACTTATCCATAATGGTTTATATATTAAAAATTGTGTTAATAGAAGAGTTTGATTATAAAATATAATAAAATTTACATAATAATATTTTTTTAATTTTTTTTATAATTAATAGTGAGTCAAAAATTCATTATATTTTTCTTACCAATTTTTTGAAGAAAGTTTGGGCATTACTTTCGGTAGCACTATGGGATTGTGGGTGAAATTGAATTTTCTTTACATTTTGAAGTTCAGAAGTTCGAAAATACCATTCATATAGAATTGTTTGGTAACTGATGAAACCTAAACTTATATATATATAAGAAAATTAAATTAACAGAAAAACAGTAACAAACAGTAACCGAAAAACTTTAAAAACTAATACCGAAAGTCGACTTTCACGATATCTTGCATCATCAGTCGGTAAATAATTCTGTACTACTTAAAAAAAAAAAAAAAAAAAATTAAAAAATGAAGAAAAGAAAATATAAACCCTAACAACCACAGCTTGAAAACTTTCAAAACTAGTTAATTTCATTGAAATTTAGATATGCTGTAATAGTGAATCTGAAGTTGTATATGTTAAAATTTGGTGAAGACTGGTTGTGTCGTTCTTCAGTTACGCTCAATTTAAGGTCGACAACAGACTACGTAACCTCAATTTAAGGTTATGTTGACTTTAAATCCATGTAATTTTCATACACTCTTATGTAGTGAGTCACAATTGTGAGCGAGTTTAAACTTGAGGTTTGTGTGTTGGGTTCACTCGTTATTTTTAATTATTTCATCAAATTACGTACGATTAAATAATTTAATTTTTTTACAAACAGAAAATATATTTTAATATATTTAAGTTATACCTCTTTTCGTTTTCTCATTTAATTTATATTTAGTGTATTTCTTGCAAAAAAAACTGTGAAAAATTATTATTTATATATAATTATTAAACAATTATAATGATTATTATAATTTATAAATTCTTTTTAAATATGCTATGATTCATTTATTTTAATTTCATGATCTAACTAAAATAATTTTAGTTTGAAAGAATTAAATGTTTTTCAATTCACAATGATATTTAAGTATAAAGTGAAGAAAAATTAAATAATTTTCATAGTGAAAAATAAAAGTAAGATATGGAAGGAGACACTAAGGCTTAACATCTACGATAACAAAACGTTACGAAGTTTATTTAGGAAATTGCTAAATAAGTAACAATCTTTTTAAAGCAGAAGGAACATTTTTAATTATATTTATATAAATAGAAAATTAGATTATCTATTACATAAAATAAAATGATAACTAGGGTCGTCCCTGTGCGCGCATCAAGTAAAGACTGCTGGACAAATTCTAATAAAACTTTGCAGATTTGTATCTAAGAAGTTGGATGATAAACTCCAATTGGTATTATCACGATATTCCTAATGGGGTTAAGACATCAAGATATTCATTAAAGAAAAAAAATGAATTTTTTAAATTTATTTTTTGTTACCATGGTAAGAGAAATATAATAAAATAAAATGATTAATCTTTTTCTTTAATGAATACCTGTAATATATTTAATATTTTATTTATTACTAGCTGACCCGGCAATGCTTCGCTATTGCCAGATTTAAGTATATATATATTCAAATCTAGCTGATCAAATGATTTAGCTCATTTGATCTATATATATATATATATATATATATATATATATATATATATATATATATACACACGAGGGCTATTCAGAAAGTAAGGAGCGTTTCCACCTGACGCCGCCAGGCGCACGCCAATCGCGTATATATTGGTGTGCTCGTGCTCGGCACCTCAGTCAGCGTCCAGCCGTGACAACGGGAACATCTCCGCACTGCCCGTTTTTTTTAATATACAAATTTGAAATGTGTGCTGCAATCAAAAATCCCGCCAGTTATGAGGTGCGGTCTGTGATTCTTTTTTTGTTGGAAAAAACTTAAAACCAATAGAAACTCATCGGGAACTGTGTGATGTGTACGGGAACAACGTAATGAGTGAAAGTTCTGTCAGGAAGTGGTGCATTCAGTTTAAAAATGGCTGAACAAACGTTCACGATAAAGAGAAGAGTGGACGTCCGAGCATTGTGACTGACGATCTGGTCTCCAAAGTTGACGAAAAGATTCGTGAAAACCGCCGTTTCACAATAACTGTGCTTTCTCTATGTTTCCCACAAGTTTCAATGGTTTGAAATTGTTTCACAGAAGCTAGGCTACCACAAATTTTGTGCAAGATGGGTGCGTCACTGAGTGGTTAAGATCACAGGCGGCAGAATTCTATGACAGGAATTTCAAAGCTTGTCCACCGCTATGATAAGTGCCTGAATTTGTATGGTGATTTTGTTGAAAAGTAGTATTTTAGTCCCTCTTTCACATGTATATAATAAAAAGATTTTCTTGTACTTGGTTTTTTAAAATTCCAAAACGTTCCTTACTTTCTGAATAGCCCTCGTATATATATATATATTTGATCTATATATAAATATATAGATCAAATGAACACAAATGAAAGTTTGATAAAGCATTAAATAACTGAACATTACGGAACATCACAAAATTTAACCTTTCTTTTTTCCCTATTTCCCCTTTCTAATTTTTATCCCTTCCCCTTTTACTCCTTTCCCTTTTTCCTTTTTCCCTTCATCCCTTTTTTGCAGAAATATTTCTTTTCACGTAACTAATATATTCTGAATATGAGCCAGATCGGACCATAAATACAATTTTTCAAAATATCTCGACCCCAGAGCCATCTAGCCGGTCCAATTTTTGTAAAAATATTTATTTTCATGTAAATCACTCTAATTTCTTTTAATAATAATTTTTTTTCATGTAAAGCCAAATTGGTCCATAAATACAATTTCTTGAAATATCTCGACCCCCGCGTCAGCTAGCGGGTCCAAACTAATTCAGAATCCTTTACGGGGGTGCGCCAACAACTCACGAAAGTTTCATCGCAACCGGATGAATGGTGTAGGAACGTATGAGGGATAAACAAACAAACAAATATTCATTCATATATATTTATATATATATATATATATAAATAAAAGACTATTATGTTATTGAAATTATTATTATTATTGTTGTAATTAGCTTAAAATAGCACATTTAACGAAACTTTATGGGTTTTGATTGTTTATTCTGACTGTCGATTGGATTAACAAAAATTAAAAAGACATGTCATTAAAAAAGAGAATTAACCTTTCTTATTATTCAAAGTCTGTTAGTAGAATGACAGTATCTCGAAAACTGAACCCCGTGATTCTAGGTTAGCTGCTGACCGCGAGCGCTACACCCAGACTCGATATGTATCTTCATCTACATCAACAACGAGAGAAATACTGAAGGAAAAAGAGCTTTTCAGGCTTTAATTGTTTTTATCTGTTTTATTCTCACAAGCATAAGGATAACAAAAATATCGGAGTTCCAGGGGGCTCCGCCACCTGGCTAGACGGGAAGGACGAGCCAAGCTCGGCTAATATTATTATAAATTATAATTATAAAAAATAGCTAACATAAAACCATGGTGCTATAAATATACTTTAATATTTTCATCGATATTATAGTAACAAAACTTAAAAATGCTTTATTAATATTGTTGTTAAATCATAACAATGTCTTTCTACTTATTGATTTAAAACAAAATATTTAACCATTTCACTATTTTATTTTATTTTTCTGAACAAAGAATATATATTAGAAGGTTTTAGTTGAAGTAGCCACCTGAGTTCAAAGAAGAAAATAATATATGTATAAAAGGAGAGGGTTATGGTGGGAGATTTTCTATTCGACCTGTCGTGCTGTCGTAGCCAATAAGAAGTCAGAGAACTTGAAAGAAATGTGTCATGGGATGGCATAGCATTTTGTGTGTCGGTGTGAAATGTAAGTGAGGAGGGAGTAAAATTGGATGAGGTGTGTTGGGTGGGAGGATAAAAGAGGGACCAGGCAAAATGCGCTTCCCTCGAGACATTACAAGTGCGTCGTTTTTATTCCAATAAGCAGCAGACTTGACAGTATGCTGAATGTGTTTCATATGAAATATTCATCAGATATATTCTTCTGTGTGCTATGCCACTCACTTTGTGTCTCCTATATTCGTCACAGTCGCACCTTTAACACATTTTCAAAAGTATTTTGACTTAAAATAGAATAGATAGAAGGAAATTAAATAAAGCTTTACTGTAATAATAAGTTCGAGAAAAAGTGTCTTTAAAAATTGGTTTACTATTATTAACATAGCCTATATTTTTTTATAATATGATTTTTAGTTATTATATTACTTCGTATGTACCATAAAACATTAGACAACCGTCGCCTTTAGAAGTTTAAATTTAAGTAAGCTTCACTTCTTAAGAAATTAAAATTTTGCTAAAAGGAATATACTCACTTTCCGAATTCAAATAAGAGATAATACAGAAAAAAATTAATGGATACTTAAAAATTAAAAAAAATTTAAATAGATTTTTTGAAATATAAATCCCCCAAACATAAATTCTTATCTCAAATTATCTAATTTATTCTTTCTAGAGGTATGCTGCACAAAGGAAAGTATGATAATCAGTAAAAAAATAGGGTATATGCTCTTTTCAATTCTCGACTTTTCATGAACCAGGGTCCCAAAAAAAGAAAAAAAAAGTGGAGGATGATGTTCGTACATACGTATTTATGTATATACTCACGTATGTATATGTGTTGGAGTGTGTGGAGCTTAATCACCTTTAATTAGATATACCGATTTTGATTAAATTTTATACCCAAACCTATCTATATTAGACAATTTGTTGGTAAAGTTTTGGGGATAATATCTCCAGGGAATGAGATAAATATTTTAGGATCAATTTTCTCAAAATTTTGCAAACATAACCCTACTTTATATTAAGCTCAGAACATTCGTGCATGCATGCTTATCTTACAATTTAAAAAAAATAATTTTGCCCCAAAATTCTCCCTTCCCAAAAATTAAAAAAAGGTATTTTATTATTTATTGCATATTTTTTATGTCTTCCTAGGCATACTAGTAGTACAAGTGATCTGAAAACAATACTTTGGGGACAATATTGGGGGCGGAGCAGACGATCAAAGTTTAAAAATATGGAGTTTTTGAATTTTTTAAATTCTTTTTTCTTTTTTTCTTTATCATTATTTTTCCAATATAAAAGAATAAATAATCTGTGCCAGGGAAATATTACAACTTTATCGTCAATTTTTTTTATACTAGTAAAAATTTATTTTTTATTTTCAGAAGGATAAGGTTAAAATGTATCAGAAAAGTAATATTATTTAAGAAATTACACGGTTGATATAATATTATAAAGCTTTGTTTTTTTTTTGAAATTTTTTTTGAATTTTAAAAAAATTATATTATTTACATTGATATAAGAAATTATCATTTAATCTTTTACAGGTATATTGATTTTCCATTAAGATATAATTTATAATTTACTTTAGGATATAATAAATTACTTCCAGCTAATTTACGACGGTAGAACATTTATATCCCGGTTAATATGAAGCGAAACGCAAATATGTAAGTTCGTGTGTATGTTGTATATCAGTGCTTCTATACGGATGCAGAGAAATCAGATCAGTTAGCGTAGTTGAGTTTTGTTGTTATCAAAGATTTCCATTAATATAACTAACTTTAACTGAAAACGCTTACAACGCAAAGTGCGTGAGAGTAAAACACTTAAAACAGAAGTGGATGGAGGAATGTTATAAAGAAGCTCTTTCATCTTCTACATTTATTACAAAATTACTGTATTCAAATTTAAGATAAATGTTTTCACAGAATGCGATTAAAGTCGGTCTAAACATTTAATCCCTGTATTCTAAGAAACTTTTGATTATATCAGATGATGATGTTGACGACAACAGACTTACGTGTAAAACATAGGAGTAATTCAAATTTTGATTTTATGAATGGATGTGATTTTGTCTTTTTGGTGAAAAGGAATAGGGAAATAAGTAAATATATATAAACTACAAAGGAATCAGGTTTTGCTCCGTTAAACCGTTTACGTTTTATACGGGAAAATATCATATTTTACACGGATAACCAGAATAAAAAAAGGTTTGATTATTCCAGTTTTTTTTTTTTTTGCTTACTTTTTTGTTAAATCCTTTATCTTTCACGCTTTCAACCCTTGAAATTACAAGCGTCGATTTTTTCTCCACCACACATTTTATCATAGATAATTATGTAGCTTTTACATTATAGATAGAATTAGTTATAATTTTTTTATATTATTTTAATGAATGATAGGGTATGCATTTCCAATTTACAATCTTATACATAACAACTTAATAAATTTAATTAAATAAATTTTTTTTTTCGTATGGAATGACTTCATCACTACTGGTTATATTAACACGAAGATATTTTCTCGGAACTTGTATTTTTTTAGTTAACCTTTTAATCTGTAAATTTTATTATTTTTTAGGAAAATGAATATTTTTTTATTACTGAAATGATTATTCCTGTACCGAATTGTAGAATATCTAGCTCTAAGTCCTCCCTGTTCACAGAGGTCAACAGTATTTAACTCGTCATCTTTGTCACAGATGTTATTTCAATTAGATAATCATCAGATCAGATAGTAAAAAAATTTGGTTAAAGTATTCTATTCATTTTTTCTTGTATTTCATTTTATTTTTATCTCAAATTATTATTTTTATGTAAAATTAAATTAAATTAATTCTTTAAATGGGGATAAAATGCATGATAAACAAGCAGTTCGTAACCACTGGAAGGGATATATAAAACAACTATACAACAGCAACAAACCAAATCTACCAGCAGAAGAAAAGGAGTTCACAGAAGAAGTTACATGGGCAATGAAACAGCTACCAAAACAGAAAGCACCAGATATTGATGGTGTACCGACGAAGCTAATCTTAACAATATTCGTGGCATCAATTATCAGTTTTTGCCTAAAAATATGGAATGCATGTATATGTATTGTATTGATAATTGAAATCTAATTTGATTAATGGACTGTAGAATAAACACTGAATTGAACATAACAACTTTATTAATAAGAAATGATACTAACACTTTTAACAAAAGAATATTGATACATAATAGTTGGCGACTTGGCCATGTTGTGTAATTGCTCTCTTAGTGCACTAACAACTAATGAATAAAATTAGGAAGAAAAACATTATGTAAAACAAAAGAGGTAAAACTAATAATATAACATATGTAAAAAAGAAGTAAAACTAATATTTTGTATCACATGGTATACAAGACAGTAGCGCTACTGAGTGGCGCTACTTGAATAGTTCGATCTTATGCAAGCGACGCAACAGTATATATGGTCACAATAATGGAATAAAATCAGTATTCAACCCCATTACCGGAAAAAGACGACTACAAAGATTACTTAAACTACCATAACATTGCATTGATACCGCAAGCTAGTAATACTTAACTTAAAATCATACAACGACGTCTAAGCTGACCATTAACAGAGAACCGTCCGTTTAAGAAGGTTTCAGAAGGAGGTGGGGGCATAAGAGACCTATTTCAAATATTTAATAGATAATGGAAAAGTCCAGAGAACTCCAAAAAAAATTATATGATTTATTGAGTATTCTAAGGCATTTGACGCCATCGACCACGACATATGGAACTGCCTCGGAGAAATGGGTAGGCAAAAATATCTTGTATGCTTAATAAAGTCTCTACACCTTAACCAGCAAGCCACACTATATGATAACACTGACTAGTTTAAGATAAAAAAAAACTACTAGGTAAGGTTTCATCCTATCCATTTTAATTTTTTAATCTATATGCAGAATCTGCTACGAGAAATGCTGGTCTTGACGACTCCAATATTGGTGTAAGAATTGGCGGCAGAATTCTTAATAACCTAAAATGAGCAGATGATACGATCCTGCAAGCAGAAAGCATCTTGAAACTCTGATCAGGACGGTGCAAGAAGAAAGTGAAAAGACGGGATTCATCTCAACATTAAGAAGGCGAAGACCATGAGACCGCAGAAGATACGGATGTCAACATGAGGACTGGCACTGAGAAGATAGAGGTTGGTTCAAGATTTTGTGTTTCTTGGATAAAATATCTGTTGAAATGGAATCTACCCATCTGAAATTAAAAGACATTTAGCAGTTGGTAGAACTGCCATAATTGGAATGGCAAGGATAATTAGTAATGCAAGGATAATGAAAAGATATAGGAAAGCAAGAAAATCAGATTGAAAACAAAATGCAAACTCATTTATATCAATAGGGACTCATTAAACTCAATAGGGAAGAGAATCATTACAATTCTCTTCCCTATTAATCCTACGAGTTGAACGATCAAGAAGGTTGACAGCTGTAAGATCGACGCTTTTGAGCTCTGTTTTGCCGCCGAGTTCTAAAAATACAGTGGACGGCCAAAATAACTAACAAAGAATTTTTGAATAAAATCAAGTCTACTTTCTACGTTTCATTCTAAAATTAGCTTTCTAAGTTTTCTTAGAAAGGGAGATTATCATTTTTTGATCACGAGGAAAAACAACTCCTTGGAAAACGATATCTTATTACATGACGAACGGAAGAAGAAGACTGGGCCGACCAAGTACCCGTTGTCTGGGCACTATCAAAGAAGCAACAACCAGTATATATGGCGGAACTGAAAGAAGCTGTCAGAGACCGGAGGAAGTGGAGGAAGGAACATGATCTATCAAACGATCGAGAGCCGTTCGCGAGTGAAGGGCTATAAAGAAGAAGAAAATCTATAGTTTATCTATAGTTTAAAGAATTTTGAAAATAATTCTATTTTCGCTAATTTTATAATTTCGTAATTACATAATGTTCAACTTTTTACAAATCTTAGAATAATAATTTTAAGTTATTATTAAATAATGATAATGCCGGCTTTCCCGGCAAAGCTGGAAAAAATGTACTCTGGCTACAGATTGAAAATTTAAAAACTCTATTCTTTGAATACAATTTTGAGACACTGGCTCCTGTTAACTATACCTCTCTATCCTCTTGACCAATTTTAATCGGAATTAAATGGGATCAAATGACTCATATTTAGAAGTCCTGTACAAAATTTAATAAAAGTCCATTTATGCAGTCTGAAGGTATCACTCTTTCTTTTCCTGTTTAGCGTCCGGAACCATGGTAAGGTATTACTTCAGAAGATAAGTGAGGATAATATGTAGGAATGTAAATGAAGTGTAGTCTTGTACAACCTCAGGTCGACTATTCCTGAGATGTATGGTTAATTAAAACCCAATCACCAAAGAACACCGGTATCCACAATCTAGTATTTAAATTCGTATAAAAGTCCTTACTAGGACTGCCTTTACTAGGATTTAAACCTTAGAACTCTCAATTTTAAAAATTAGCAGATTTGTGATAACGAAAACTCGTTAAACAACCACAGACCAATCCAGTGGGTTAGTCTGAAGATATAAAAAAAAAGACAATTAACGAAAAAAAATACTACGATTAATTATCCATCCCCACTTACAAATAAAATTTTCCGAATACAGTACCAAAGTTACACACAAATATAATGAAAAAATCTAATTATTACAAGAATGTTACTTGGGATGAGTCAAATATAAAAGGAAAAAGATATTTTCCCACATTCCTTTATGGGGACTGAATAAAATCGAATATTGTCTTGTACAGCCAACGTACAGCCAATGCTAACTAAGGAGCATTAAATTATGTGAAAAAATGAATTACCTTTTGAGTAAAATCCCTTTTGACGCAAAATCGATAAGGTCGGCGGTGTCTTTCTCTCATTCACCAATTTTGATTAGAATTAAATGTCATCACAATTCCATACACGAAAATAATCTTGTCAAATTTCATCCAAATCATCAGTTCATTTAACTCATTTTAGTTGAGGTATCAACTAAAAAACAGACCATTATTCAAGCATATACACTTATATATGCATGTATATCCTTCCGGAATTTCAATGTTAAAATTTTGTTTTTTTTTAGATTTTTTGTATTTTTAAATTTGTTAAAAAATGTTTGGTTTTGAATTTGTGTTTGAAAGGGTCATAAAAAATCCCGATATGAATAATTTCACCAACAGTATGGGTATATTGTATAGTTACACAGTTGTAATTATACAACCAGGAGTGTAATAGTAGTAATTGGATTTACTAATACAGCTTATTTAGATACGAAAGCATATCTGCAAAAGCTTGCAAAATCTGCTAAATCTATGATATGTAAAATTTCACCCACGGCACGAATATAATTTATAGATACATAATATATGTATTTAATCCACCGGGATGGCCTAGTGGTGAACGCGTCTTCCCAAATCAGCTGATTTGGAAGTAGAGAGTTCCAGCGTTCAAGTCCTAGTAAAATTAGTTATTTTTACACGGATTTGAATAGTAGATCGTGGATACCGGTATTCTTTGGTAGTTGGGTTTCAATTAACCACACATCTCAGGAATGGTCGAACTGAGAATGTACAAGACTATATTTCATTTACACTCATACATATCATCCTCATTCATCCTCTGAAGTATTATCTGAACGGTAGTTACCGGAGGCTAAACAGGAAAAAGAAAGTAGATGTAATTAGTTTAGCTTGGAATGTAATAACAATAATTTGAGTTATTGAAGTACGAAAGTAGTACTAAATTTACTTATTTTTTCCTCCTTTCAGTAAACCATTATTTATGCCCTATATTGAGGACGGTACTCAGTTCATTACACGTTTTTTTTTTTTTGAGGTTTTTAGGGGCATCGACTACTTTGGTCATTAGCCCCATCCCACTTCAAAAAAAAAAAATAAAAAAAGGGTTCAAAATTTCACATTTTCATGTGTCAAAAAAAATGATCAAAATTTTACTTTTCTTATAACTTCTGATCCAATAAAATTACTTTCTAGGCTTTCCTTTCGGCCAACCTTTTTTACGTTTCTCCATTCTTCTGACGGCCTCAACCTCTGATGACAGCGTATCTGAGGCCTCAGACATGGCATCGTCTTCCTCTATTTCGGATGCCAGTGACGTTCTTCGGCTGACGTCAGTTGAGGAGACTTTCGCCGGCACTGTTAGCATCTTTGCTAAAGAATCTAAATTAATGTGCGATGATGTCTCCGCGGCGGATGAGCCGGACTCTATGTCTACTGCAGTACTGGGTCCGGCTGAAATAGATGCTCTCACCGAAGCTGGTCTTTGCGCTTTGGGAGGCTCTATAGGTACAGGTTTTATTTCATCTGCGCCTGGTGCTTTTTCTATAATAACTTGCACCTCTGTTTCCGCAGATTCAGGTTTTCTTGTCACAATTTCTTGGGATTTGTGACTACACGACGGAGCGATCTGTTTCTCTTTGTCAGATAAATCAAGATTTTTAATTCTTACACAAGTTGGTGATTTTACAATCGCAGATTTAGCTGGTTTTTTAAACGGCGCTGGTGTGTCTCTCATGTCAACGGCGTCAGTCCAGGGATGAGCCTTCTCATCTTTACTTTGTTTTCTCTGATGAGTCGACTCAATCTTTGAATCAATGATTCTTTCAATCATCGTCGCAAGACTTGGTGCCATCGTGTTAAGCAACTGCTCCACATTAATTTTAGATGTGGAAGGGGTAGCCGCTGCTTCTGCATAAGAAGTCGATGGTCGTGGTGTACGCTTATTAACAATCTTCTTTG
The DNA here is from genome assembly GCF_047948215.1 of Lycorma delicatula. Classification (NCBI taxonomy): domain Eukaryota; kingdom Metazoa; phylum Arthropoda; class Insecta; order Hemiptera; family Fulgoridae; genus Lycorma; species Lycorma delicatula. The sequence goes on along the minus strand of NC_134461.1, from coordinate 74,114,921 downwards.
CTTCAGGATAGCTTACCTTCTGAAGCGTTTTAACTTCCTGAATTGCTGTTTCTAATTTATATGTAGGGCAGTTTCTTGAACGACAATTGTGATGCCCTTTACAGTTAACGCAGGTTGGAGGGTCTTTACATGGGTAACCCTCATGTGTTTTCTCTCCACATATACATATTTCCTGCGCTTCACATCTTGCTGCTGTGTGTCCGAATCGTTGACACTTAAAACATCTCATCGGCTGCGGGATGAAAGCTCGTACATCAAGCCGATGGATGCCAGCTCGTACCTTTTCAGGAAGATTCGGCCTATTAAATGTCAAAACATGCGAGGCCGAAGGAAGAATCTCACCATTTCTTCTCATAGTAAGTCTGCGACATTGAGTTACTCCCTGACTTGACATTTCTTGTACAATTTCTTCTTCTGTACAATTAAGAAGATCGCGACAAACAACAACTCCTCTGGATGAGTTCAGTGTGCTATGCGGTTGGACAGAGACCGCAAATTCACCGATCTTCTTCAACGCCAAAACTTTCTGGCTTTGCATGTCGTTGATGGTTTCGACATGCAATCCATTAAAAGTTTTACGAATATCCTTGACAGGACCACCAGCACAATTTGTAACTTCTCTTGCGATAAGGAATGGACTAACTTTTTGAAAGTTTCCATTCTCCCTTGTAATAATTAAAAATCTTGGCTTTGGTGCGCTATAGCCAAAAAGACTTTTCTTTAATTCTTTACTGATCCTATCAGCATCTTTCATTATCCTATCAGATTCTTTACTTTTTTCCTCTTCGCTTGCGGCGAATCGGAGGTTTCTAAACGAGGGTGTTTACGTGCACCCTCTGCCACGTTTGAATGTTCAATGTTCATGAACAGTGGATCCCTTCTGTAGCAAGGCTAGCCGCCGGGGTACACCCCCACTGCAGGGCTACTAACCTTGGAGGTCCTATCCGGTACTCTGGTGGAACCGGAGTTACACATTAACCGGAGTTACATTACATGTTTAATGTAACATTAGCATCAACTAACGCGATAGTTTAATAATCCTTTTTCTTGTCTTCAGTAATTTTAACCTTTACTTCATGTATTATATCAATTATTACAATAACGAATCGAGAAAAAAATGATGAGTAATCAATTCGAGCCATTTCCTTAAATAACACAGGTACTATCAAATCCTATTGTTATGGTACACCATCCTCTTGCTAGATTATATGCAGTTGTATGTCTACAAATTGGAACAAAAACATTAAACTACGAGTCCAATTAATAAGAGAAAATTGTTGCATATGAATATTTTCCACTGAAAACATAGAATTTTTATTGTAGTTTTCAAGGTATAAAGTTGTCAGTAAGATGTCATTCTCTTTTGCTAAAACGTAAATTTCAATTTCACTCAGGAAAAATAGCTAAAAGAAATCTTACAAAGAAGAACTTTGAATTTTAGTGTTTTATAAACAATAAGCCATTATTAATTTTATTTTACCATTAAGGCTGCGTAGAAGGTTTAATTTTGATTTTATAAAATCATGAACGAAAAGATTAAGTTTCAGAAGTATAAAAAGTTATTTCTCTGTGTAAAGACCATCCTTTTCCGGAAACGACTAGCACTAAATAGGGAATCTTGGAGAGCTGCATCAAACCAGTCAAATGACTGAAGAAAAAAGCCACGTTATGTTATTTTTCGTATTGTTTAATTGTGGTTATTTAACTCTGTCAGGTTTTTTTATATATTCAGTTCTTATCTGCTCTGGGAAATATATATATAGATATATAAATAATCAATGAAATTGTATGTTTATCTCTATTATGTTTCTACGTTAATTAGGCTAAAATAAGTAAATATGAGGAAAATTAATAGAAGTAAAATAATGCATAGTAACATTTAATTAATAGGGAGGATGTGAAAGCGTAAACCAAAGCCACTACATTAATTATCATGCAATTCTCTAACGCGTACTAATAATAATTATTGGAACAAATGTATATAATATCTGTAACACAAATCATAGTGTGTTATTTCAGTACTTAACTGTGGCGTTATATGAAATTATAAAGCTATTCTTATTTAACAATCACTCACTCATTCTCTCTCTCTGTATATATATATATATATATATATATATATATATATATATATATATATATATATGGTGATGCATGTTCAGTTAATTGAATAGTAGAATTCATTACATTATTTCGGTGTTAGTGGAAAGAGTTTTACGAACAGAAAGGTTCATTTTGATAATGAAGTATATACGTACGTATTTATAATAATAAAACTTTTGTCACTCGAATGTAGAAAAGGTATAAGCTACCGATAATAAAAAAATTATGTTAATTATTATACTGATAATTTTTGTATGTTATATTAAATAAGAATAATATTGCTAATAAATTCATTCCATTGATGATAGGGTTATAGAATGAATATAATTATTACAACCTTTTTCTTCATTATTTAATCTTTTTTTGCGGTAGGCCATCTTTGGATTATGGAAATATAATCGTTTCTGGTTTCTAATTTTCTCCCGGTATTCTTTCATTTTTATCGTGTGTTTGATGTTTCTCTCTTTCAAACATTTCACTTCCGTGTGATTCTTTCCCTTCCAGTATAATTTCAAATTCAACTTTGTAAATTTATTGTCTGTGTAGCTTTATATTTTTTATTTCCTGTTCTTGAATCCCAAGGTTTTTTAATTGTTTCTTCATTAATAGGACATGTAAAGAAAAATCTTGGAAAGATTCTCTATTTAAAGTTTATCTAAAAATTTATAATTTTTGAGATTCTAAGAGTGGTCATCTTGAGCTAATCAGTAAGTATATGTATGTATATATACTTAAACTTAAATAATTTAAGTATAACTGTATAATTCTAGTTTCTTCTGTCCTCAAGTGTGTGACCTTTATCTAAGCTAAAAAGGATTGCTTCTGTCGGCTTGATGGAAACTGAAAAAGTAATATAAATATTAAAATATTTTAACTGGCAAAGACAATAATGAGGGTTATCAATAATCGTTAAATATACTTTAATATTTAATATATAAATTATACATATATATGCACAAGTATATTTAATGATTTTGAATTATTGTTATTCCGTCAAGCCAGCAGAAGCTATCCTTTTTAGCTTAGATAAAGGACATACGATAGAGGACAGAAGAAACTAGAATTATACAGTTGTACTTAAATTATTTAAGTTTAAGACGAATAAATAAATTTTTATCAAAATTAAAATCAGTTAAAGGATGTAAAAATTTGAAACAAGTTTAACCAAAGGAAAAAATATTAAAAATAAATAAGAATAAAATGGTCCGTGACTATTTTTAAGCAATGTAATTATATAAACGATAAAAAAGGACAACAGCAAGACTGGTGTAACGAAAATTATTATCGCTTACGTAATAATAAAAATGAGATGATGAATCTATCGAGAAAACCAATTTTCCGGGAACCCCGCAATCCAATCTCCGAAACTTAATTACCTACGCGACAGAAAATCTGTTTATTACTAACCAATCGCTGGAGGCCATGATTCTGATGCTTCTACTATGCTACAAATACTACTACTACCAATAGTACACAACTGGTACAACAGTTGTTGTGTTACATGAAGAGAGAGAAAGTAAGAGAGAAAGCATACGACGTCAAGGAGGTAGTGGAAGTGAAGGCAACGCTGGAACTAGATGGAGCCACGAATGTTAACTGTAACTCTACCGACTAAAATCCCGTTTCCCTTGCCTCACACCTACATCATCCCTTCTTCACTCACATATGTATACTATCATTTTATCTTTCTCTAAAGACCTTTTCCAAAGAGAAAACAAGAAACATGTACCGTACAACAAGCCGCAATGGAAATGAAGTCCTCACCTGCGACTCTACACGCAAACTTAAATTGAGTTTCAAGATACTAAAAGGAAATAACTGTCCCAGTTACATTTGATGAGATTGTAAGTCTATACCATAAAACAGTAGCTTAAGTTTAAATATTATATTTTCTGTAAAATAAGCAACATATAATAATATATGAATCTATGTTTATTTAACAAAGTACGTACGTTTAACAAATTTTAGAGAGTTCAGTAGATAATAAATAAACATTGTTTTATTTATCTTACATATATTAGAATAATACCACTAATATTTTATTGAACTAGCAAAAAGGATATTTATTGTGATATATTGTGTAATCAAATGTATGTTTATATAAACAAAAATAAATAACTGAGAATATTTCAATACATCAGTGGATTGAAAATTAAGTATGTAAAATTAGTGTCATAATATTTTTAATAAGTTTTATACGTCTGAAATATATTAATGTATATAGAATTCCAGTAAATTTTAAACATTTTATGATATTGAATTATTAGAAAAACTATCGTATTTTTTAATTTCACTAATTTTTAGATTATTAAAAGGTATCTTTTTAAACGTCTGTGTAACTATAAGCTACTTTGATAAAAATTACTTTGAGTCTGTTGGCTCCATTGAAAAAAATTATAAGACAACAGTCACATAGACTAAAATATTACTTACTAGTAACACTAAACAAAAGGCTGCGTAGAAGGTTTAATTTTGATTTTATAAAATCATGAACGAAAAGATTAAGGTTCAGTAGTATAAAAAGTTGTTTCTCTGTGTAATGACCTTCCTTTTCCGGAAAAAAGACAACGTTTTGAAGAGAAAAATGTAATTATTTAATAAAAAATTAGGGTCTTATTTCAAAACTTGACATATTTTTTAATTTTAATTTTGTGAATTTCTAATATGGTTTTGTAGATTCTCTATGGATTAAATAATAATATATAATATTAAATTGCTAATTTTTCTGCTATCTGTTGTAGTAATTATAATTTCAACCTTTTTATAACTTATCGTAGTTTTATCGCTCGCTATGCACAGCCATTGGTGTAGTCAATTATTTCAATGATGTACTGCATGGTACATCATTGAAAATGATGTACCAAATTTGATTAAGTCAATGTTTGATTGACTTAATCCGTGTGAGGTGTCAGATAAACAACATAACCTACCGGGACGGTCTAGTAGTGAATTTGTCTTCGCAAATCAGCTGATATTGAAGTAGAAAGTTCTAAGGTTCAAATCCTAGCAAAGACTGTTACTTTTATACGAACTAGAATAATAGATCGTGGGTACCAGTGTTCTTTGATGGTTGTGTCCAATTAACCGCACATCTCCGGAATGGTCGACCTAAGACTGTACAAGATTACACTTCATTTATATTCATACACATCATCCTCATTCATCCTCTGAAATAATACTTTGCGGTGGTTTCAGAAGCTAAACAGAAAAAGAGGAAGAGATATAAATCAACGTGCTATTCGTTCTTATTAGGTAAAAGTATTTTACAGTACTTTTACTGGGTTTTCCGTATGGGATCATGAAATGTCTCTTTTTTTAAGCGACAGGAAAGATAAATGGTACTGTGTAACGGCGAGTTGTCGCAATTTTGTCTTTTAAGAAGCAGTAACTGGTGGCAACCCAGCAAACTGAAATGGAAATTATTGTTTATTTCCTGTACGCATGAAATAGCAAATATACCAGTTTTAAGTTTTTTTATTGAAGAAACAGGTATGGAAGGTCCCTCTGTAACTGATTGGAAAAACTTTGTAAGTTTATGCCTTCATGCTACTCCATAATCCAGTAATAATAGGCGGAAATGGTCTGAATTTGGGAAGTGAAGAATCTTTTTTTTTAAGGAGAAAATACTATGTGGGACGTTTTACTTTCAGTTTGAGGGAATTTGGAGAGAAACAAAAGTAAGTCTCGTAGATGCGGTTTCCAACTCAACGAAAGGCACGTTACTAAGAATTATAAAGGAGTGTATTAAAACTGAGACGAACATAATTAAAAGGTTAAAAAAGAAAAAAAGAACATAATTTCTGATTGTTGGTGGAACGATGTACCTAATCTACAAGGTTAGAATTTCGCACATCAAACTGTTAATCACTCGGTTAACTTTCAAGATCCAATTACCGGGGCGTATACATACACAGTGAAGCGTTTTGGACAGCAGCGAAATGGAATCGCAAGAACTGAAATCTATGCTAGAATCCTATTTGTGCGAATTCATGTGGCGTCAACAAAATATCGACAGGGACCTATTCGATCAGATTTAATTAATGTGTCCACTTTCGAAAAAAAAACATACAAATTTTCATCAATAGAATACAAAAAATTTAGTTTTAGGATTACGTTATTCAAGATATTTATTCTCTCTGTAGCTGATATCAGTTAAAAGCTACTGGAAATCAATATTTCATACTTTTATTATATAATTTATTGATTTTTATGTAATGTGTTATAATATACAAGAAGATACGTTTTTAAAGAATTTTCAAATTTTCTTTTTGTATAGGTTTACTGTATAAATTTAAAATTACGTACTCCTTCATAAGTACTTCATTAAAACCAACAAAATGTGATACAATTTTCAAATTTTACAAAATTTAGAACCGTGGGAATCTATTTTATCATTGTCCTACTTTAGAGCAAATAATTTTGAAAAATAAAATTAAAAAATAGAGGTGAAAAAATGTTTCGTATAATGTACTATTTTATTTATATCCAAAAATGAAGTTAATAAATAGTTTGAAACAAAAAAAGGTAAATTATAAATCTAGAAAGAAAGTCACTAGAATATAGAGTCTATTCTATAAATCGATGACGAAATAAATTATTAATTCTAAAAAGGGAATTTATCAAAATGTAAAGAATAGAATGTAAAGCGAGATTTGACAACTGGAAAGCATATTTAAAAAAAAAAGTGAAACTTAAAAGGAAAACCAGAAGAAACTTATTTATTTAGAAAGCTGTATCACTGGTTATACTAATTATAAAATAAACACAAGCACCACGCTCTTTAAAAATCAGTAAAATTTATGAACCTAATCTTGAACCCATTGAAATAATGTTGATGTTTTTTAAAAACTGTTATTATTATATTTCTTACAACAAGCTTATATAATATATTAAAAACCTTACATTAATTTTGAATAAGATTTAAACAACTTGCTCATATAGTTGAGTTGAGACAAATGATATTTCTCAAAACTGTAGATTTAATATCCCTTTAAATTTACAGTTCAATAATTAAGCTTGTTTTTATTAAATAAATATTAAATTAAAATAATATAATTATATATTTTGAAATGAAAAGATGATTCCTTTGATAAATAAATTTAATATTTATGCATTGAATAATTTATTTAGGTGAAAGATTTATACTCAGAATTCTAATAAACAAACTTTATTCAAAAAGATTAAAATTTTTAATTTTTAAATAATTTATGGAATTTATTTAAAAGCAAAGAGAACAAAGGTGAAAGATACGAAAAGATTTAACATAAGAAAACACACAGACAGAAGATTTGGAAGAATGAACATAGAAAATGAGGGGATTTTCACAGATTTATAAGATAATCTTAGTGTATCCTTTACATCAGATAAAAGATAACCAAGAGGGAAGTGGGTATGGCAAAGTATGGGGAAGAATTGTAAAAGACAAGATGTTGTACGTGCACAAAAGGTAAGAAGCTTTGAAAATCTTTTAATTCTTTAATAATAATATAGAAAATAGCTTGAATCAACACTTCAATAATGCTTACTTTAATAATTGAATGAAATCTCTGTATAAATAAATATATATATATATTTACATCTTTAATCCTTCTGAATATATATATATATATATACATATATATATATACACACACACACACACACAAACACACACACACACACACACACACACACACATGTGTGTGTTTCATGATAAAAATAATTACAAAAATTTTAATTTATCAACATAATAAAAACAAATGTACCATTTTATACATATGTAAATTTGCAAGCTTTATAAAATGTAATTGATGTAACAGGAGTTATTAAGTATGAGACATTTTCTAGAATTTATGTATATTAAAATAAGCCATGACTGACAACTAACAGTAACTCATGTATATCACCAGCATAATTCACTTAAGTCTTCACTGTCATTTACAGTACTCATTGTGATTAATTTTTGGTTAAAATTGTACTACATTTTATGTTTTTTACATTTTATTAAATAAAAATTGTCAAATAATGTCCTAATTGAAACTTAATTTTTTCCAAGTGGTATTAACCATGTAAACAATGTTGTAATCTTTAATCAAAGAAGACTTAATAAAAAAAAACAAAAAACTAGTAAAGGAACATAGTTTTTTTGAACTATTCAAGAATAATATTATGATAAAATACCCTACTAATTATTATAGAAGTGATTTATACAATTAAAAAAATAAACCTTCATAAATTTCTTGCATAGATTTTAGAAATAACTTTTGAGTTTATTTATCACCATTGTCATATGGTATCTGACCTCAGAAAGATCTCTTGTATGATGTCTATCTTTCCATTTGTCTCTATTCCCAGCAAAAATTTTAAGATTCACACATTTTATTTCCTGTATCCATGTTATTCTTCTCTAAGAATTTTAGGGTTATTACGTTTAGAATTTACGGATGAATTTTTGATAAATGCAAAATTAAATTAATTATCCTGTTGTCTGACACTACTTCATCATAAACTTTTGAAATTGGAATCAGAGTTGTTTTAAGAAGCTCTTGTGGCTATACCCCAATATTATTATAATATAGTCTTGTACTTTTATAGTGATATTCTTCATTAAGATATTTAGTCATTTCTATTAGTAGTTTATCAATTGCTACAGACAGATTTTCCCTTTCTTATTTTTCTTTTGTAGCTAGTATAGCTTCTGATTTTAGGATTGCTTGTTCTACTTCATCTTCTTACACTTCTTCCACCATATTTATGTTTCTTTCATTTCATCATACGGTTCATATTCTCCTTTTTGAATAACCCTTGCTATTTTTGCACTCTTTCTCTACTTATTTCTTGTTATTCTTTTTAATTTTTTTGTGCATCAACATATCATATGTTGTTTTCTTTCTAAATTTGCTGTACCTAAGGAATTCATTTCTCCTCGGTTGTTTATATTATTCTTCCTAATTCATTATTCAAGAGCTTCTTATTCTCTTTATTCTTCCTCTTTGGGTTCATTCCTAACCTAACTGAAATTATTCTTCATTAATTAACACATCCTATTATCCTTTCCTATTGTATCATATGTATTTTGTTATTTCTTTATCTGTTTAGAATTACTCCTACACTGTTTCTTCTTCTTTTTTTTTTGTTTCCTGATTAACATAAAGTAATATCATTGTTATTAACCTCACTCATTCCTTCCCATTACATTTTTTTACCCAAAATAACATCCATTCCGTTCATCTTCATTCCTTTTTTTAAATTTTCCTTCTTATCAGTTTGTGAAAATGATTATATTCCATGCCTATTCATTTCTTCTTTCCATCTCATTGTCTCACAATGAATTTATTCAAGTTTTTAGTCATAAAAATTTGTTTTTAAAAACTATTTTCTGAAGAAAATAAACCATTTTAACAATTTTAATAAGTGACATTTACAAAAAATGAAGCCCTCAGGACAAATTTTGAGGATATATTTGGAATTCAACATCTGAAGATACATAAAAATAATCCAAAATTTTCTGTAACAAAACTCTTGCAGACCTGGTAGTGTATACAGTCCTAGTAAAAGAATCACCATGCTCACCACTTACATAATCAAAGTTAGGTCAAAAAAGTCTAAATGTGAGTGCATTATGTGTATTACATCCCACTGCAATATTGTTTAGACATATTGCATCAGTCATCAGTTCATTCATCAGTTACATAAACAAGGTTAGGTAAAAAAAAAGAAAAAACGGTAATTTTTTTAAAGAGAAATGAATATTCATATAAAATAACCAATGATAATTAAAAATAATTTTGTTAGTTTTATAGAAATAAATGATATTTTAAAATATCAAAGCAAAGAATATCAATAAGGTATCGATTCTTGATCAAGGTACGTAAATACACACTCATTAGTTTACATTAACAATGATGGAGAGAATTACGTTCATTTATCTCAAAGAAATAAATATAACATATTAAATACATGCGATTTGTTTTATAATTATAATACGACTACTGTTTAACGTAATTAGTTTAATTAATAGTCAGTCATATAGATTGACCAAATACATTAAAAACAGCATATTTAATGTTACCTTTGGCATTAACTGAGATTAATATCTGTTTCATAACATGATATGTAATATATATTACTAAGTAAATATTCTATGTAATATGAACAGGATGTAATTTGAGTGAGTATTAGCTAACAATATTATATGCGTTTGATTATTTATCATTACAGATAAATTTTTCCAGTTCCAAAGTGGATAAGTTATATCTATTATTAAATTAAATTATATATATTTTAACTTTGTAATTGGAATAGTGTTATTTGACGAATTATTTATTAATTATTATATTAGTTATTGCATAATTACATTTAACTAAAGTAATGCATTTAAATTATCAAACTCAATTTAATTAATTAGTCTTTTTTTTTATTAAAACTTCTGAGGAACAAAACAATAAATTTTATTTGATGATAATGGCCTCCACATCACCCCTTTTAGCCATCCTCAACCTCCAGGAAGACCTAAACTCTCAGGGAAGCGGGATGACCAACTCTAGTGTGAAGAAAGTGTACAGAACAGTTCAAAAAATCTTGTTGTACTTACTTGCCCTATCGAGGAACATATAAAAGGATTTTCAAATATCTAGAAAACTTGAAAAGTACAATAAGTTAATTTTGTAGTGGGGCAAAACTAGAATAGAAGAAAAATATTAAAATATACAACATATTTACAACATCACACGATCTAATACTATATGTCTATCAACTCATCATACTCATTGAATCTATCAACTTACCTACCTGACAGGATCAACCTACTGCCATTAGATTGCTTAAACAATTTATGCCTACGACAGAACAAAAGGAAAATGTAGGTTTAGATAAGATATATCATCTTTAATAAACCCATCAATGATCTTATGAGCAAAAAGAAGTTCCAGTGCAATACGTCTAACTTTAATAGGTTCTTCAAAAAACTACATTCATCATCATATCCGTCAAAGTAATGACTAAAATGTCACAAGTGCAACATATAGATTAGTCGCTTTTGAACTGCTTTTATCTGATGAGTAGTATAGTCCGTATTACAATTCCAGACAGCATGGTACTCAAAGATAGATCTTACCATAGCCTTATACAGGTAGATTATGGTATGTACATGCTGGAACTTGGAGACTATTCTGTTAACATGATCTTTGAAGATTAAACTGGAATCGAAGAAAACCCTAAGATCCAAAATATTTTCAACATGCTGTGTAATGAGCTGATCAATCTTATATATGTATTTAGTCGTAAGGGTTTTTCTAAAATATGGCACTTTTATTAACATCAAGCGGCATCCTATTGTCAATTGACTAAATATGAAATGCATAAATATCAGACTGCAAAACCGCGTGTTCAGAATAACTGTTGAATCTGGCCATAATTTTAAGATCGTCGGTATATAATAATGTTTTACAAATAATAATCAGACCAATTTTTATGAAGAGAATAAGTAGTAATTGGTAAAGGTTGGAACCTTGAGGCATCTCAGAAAATGGCCTTGAACTTACTACACACCCTACCGAGTACATTCATGCGAAAAATCTGTCAGCAATATAGCTCTGCAAATATATCAGCAGTGTGAAGTGGCTAAGTTTCAACAAAAATAGATTATGAGGCACGGTGTTGAACACCTAATGACAATCAAAATAAATGAATAATATTAATAATAACTTATTATTATTATTATTATTATTATTACAAATGTTTAAACTAAAAAGTAGTTAAAATATTATTAAATTATAAAGTACACCAATATAGAGGAGATACATACGTGAACAAATAAAACAAAATAAAATACATTCTACTGTAATAAATTCACTTCCGTTGCTGGATCCCATAATTTTATTTAATTTAAATATACCCATAAATTTATTTCATTCTGGCTATTTCAGTTAAATAAAATTAGGAAATTGGTCTTTTGATGAATAAAATACCTATGGGAAAAATTAGTTATTCCATGCTATTAAAATTTTTTTCACAATTCAATCTATTTTTATTTTTAATAAATTTCAATATCCTGTAATATATTTTTTTATGTCATTTCCATGAGTCTTTTCAGAATTAAATTTTCCGGATCTCTGATTTAAAAAAAAATATTACAATTTAATTAACCATTTAATACAGATTTCTTACGTTAAACCCAAAAATGAGATATTTCTTACCCCCAATTTTTGGGTTTTACATCAGATACCTTTAAAACTAATAGAGAGAGGTATAGTTCTAGGACCAATTTTTTTAATAATTATAATTCCAAAACGAAAAGAAAAAACTAAATTTGCCCCTTAAGTTACCTTCTCAGAATTTTAGAAAATATTCATTTCATTGGAGCAATCGAAATCCAGGCGACATTTTTCTACCAGCTAACTGTAACTCGCTAAGGAAGCGTTTTCGGAAGTATGTTTATGTGAACATCTTTTCCTACTTATAGCTATAAAATCAGTTCCCAAGAGACTGCCGTATAGATTTGAATCACCCGCAATATATTGCAAAATTTCTATTTTTATGTTAAACGATATATTTTTAGATTTATACTGCTTGACAGATCCAAACAAGAAACTGTTTATAAGCGATAAATTAACATTTAACCAGAATAATTTTTGTGTAATTTTATAAGCAACACAGACAACTTTAAGAGTTGGGAGAATAAGAAATGTATTTTCTTGGAGTTAAGAATTAAATTTCCAAATTCAATGTTCATTTTCATATTGTTTTAAGAGTTGAAAACATTTAACGGCATATAGCGGTAATTAATTTAAGCAAAAAAGGTAGTTGTTAATACAGGATCATGTAAAAAAAGTTGAAAATTTTACAAAATAAAACTACTGAGTGTTTAGATTCTACTAAAGAAACGCGAGATTTACGGAATAGACCCAAAACGTTTTATATTCAGGCCATAATCACAACCCAAGTGAGTGATCGTTAGTCTCGCTACGTTTACTAATGATTAAGATACAAAATCTTAATCTCATGGCGATCGATCGTATCAAATCAAATATAATAACGAAATAATTCTTGCTTGTAATATTTTCCGACTATCGTTTTTCCAAGGATAAATTATTTTTATAGATTAGATTGACTACAAATATGTGTGTGACAATCGGTATTAGAATATTATTATACGTTCTTCCTGTGGCTAAGAAAATCATTATTTATCTATGGTAGGTAAATTTGCCGATAATGTATTAAATAAATATTTATTTTTTATATTTTCTCATGGTAAAATAGTTATGTTAAATATCAATTCCTATTGAAATTTATCTTTTTCTTAATCCGAAAATACCATATCGTTATATAATATTCCTTCTCAGTTTATACCATTCTGCAACCTAATTAGACCAGAAATTTGAACAATCTAATGGCTAAACGCATCAGAAAGGTTTTATTGTTGGTTTTCGTGGTAGAAATAGTTTCAGCGAAAATAATTTAAGCCATAATCTCTGTATGAGATTAGAAGGTAAAAGAAATATTTGTATTATTTATATATAAGTAGGGAGAATTATTTTTTTATTATAAATTCTGACACGTAAGATATCTTAGTAAATACAGAAAAACCAGCTCATAAATTTCAACATAATAACAAAAAATCGCTTTTCAAATGATACGGTTTTTATACGGAAAACAAAAGTTGTTAGGAAATGGACGGTTTATTTTAGAAGTCATAATCTGAAATAAATTACTGGTTATTTTATGTTAACAAATATTATATTAAATAATGAAATTTCACAGTAAATATACAATTTGTATAATAATACTAAATAGGTAACGTTTCGCTATAAGTTATAACAACTTCGTTTTAAATGCAAGTAGTAGTAAACGGGTAATCGTAAAATTATACGGGTACAAAATTAATATATTTAAATAATTTTTTTAATGGCAGTGCCTAATGTACGATTACGTAAAAGAATAGAATAGAATTTAAAGTAGGATTTTAGAAGTAGAAGTAGAATTTAGAATTTTTATGATTACTTTATATTTAAATTGCATTTTGGTAAAAGTTGTTTAAATTTTTTCTCTATCTTTCAGTCATCTAACGTGCGTAAAATAAAAATTAAATATGACCAAAACACCTCGCAATATATAAAATCCTCGCAATACAAAGCCGATAAAAATAAACCATTGACAATTCACATTCCTGCTTGTCGTAGATCACTTGCTCCGCCCCACCAGATTACTTTCGTAACTAACTAATCAGAATACCGAATTTTTCTATCCAATCACTGACCAGAAAAAAGTCACAACTCACCTTAATCACCACTATTAATGGAACAGACCAATTAACTATTTTTTGGTTGCTTAATCTCTGAAGTACTTAGTTAATATTGTTATTGTATGGGACAGACAGTTTTTATCAGGACAAGAAATAGCAAAATTAGAAAAAAGGATTTTAAGAAAACTTTATGGACCAAAATATGAAAATGGAATTTAGAAATTTAAAAGTGTAAAAGAAATTTAGAAATATACAGAAAAAATCTGATTTAGACATCACGTAACTTCCTTGTACGCCTGTTAAATTACATATACAATTTTTTTAAAATGAAAAGTACATAAAATTTTATTTCTTTAATAACTACTGATATATTTTTTTTATTGTTATTATTGAATTATTATTTATTATAAATTTCTTTTACAATAAGATCTTATTAATTAGTAATAAATCAATATATATAAATAAAAAAATAAAAAAAAGGAGATAAAGTCGGTTTCGAACCTGTGCCTTCCTCTTGTAAGATCCAAATATTTCATTAATTAAAATTTTATTTGGCTATAGCTCTGGAACCAATGAAAATAAGTACCACTTATTAAATATCGTTGAAAAGCTCTCAATGAGGACTTATTACTGCAGTTAAGAAAAAGTTCAAAATCTAAATGTTTTGGATTTTGTGCTTTTTTGGATAGATTTGGTCCAGCTGATTGCAGTCAAAACGGGAGCACCTCCCGTTTTGACAAGTAACAAGTTGTGCACCACAACTTGTTACAAGAATCCTAAATCCAAAATTTCAACAAAAAAAATTTCAACATCCTACGGCTAATCGTTTATGAGTTATGAGATACATAAACGTACAAACCTCATGCCGAAACTAGTCAAAATGGATCCAGGGAAGGAAAAAACGGATATTTCCATTGAAATCTGAAATTTTTTTTGAAATCTGAATTTTTCGCGATTATAATACTTCCTTCCTTTACTTCGTACAAGGAAGTAAAAATAGGGGACTTAATCTGGAAAAGATGATTACAGTATCGACATTTATACAGAATAAATAACCAAATATTGACCAAACAAATATTTAATTTCTATATAAATAGAGATACAAAGACCAACTGGTTTAATGAAATAGAAACAAATCTAAAAACATTAAATATTTGTAAGGATCTATGTAAAGATAGAGATAAATTCAGAAAAATAATTCGAGTATCTAAGTTTCCAGAGAGAAAGAAAATGAACGGTATAAACCAGAATAGATGGACGGAAGGCGACAACAGTAGAGCAAAAGAATGAAAATATTTTGGAAAAGAAAAATATTAAAACTATGCAATCGTGATCCGTAGAGGTGGAACGAAATGGGAAAAGATACATACTAATCAGATTGTGATCTTTGGGTGTTGTCACTTATCCTTTAAGGTTAGTTAAAACACTCTTTTCAGACTGTTTATTTTATTGGATCCTCAGAGAAATAAATAAAATATTATTTACAGATTAAAATTGCTTATCAGACTTGGTTATAAGTTTTTGTTTATTTAAACTTGATTTAATAGAAATGAGTTTAAAATCCTTGATTTTTTTCTAAGATTAATAAAAAATAAATTCAGGACAATCGTAAATATTATTTTTTTATCTTGTTTATACATTAAATTTTATGTTTTTATGTTACAAGAACTTCAGATTGTGAAAAGGAACATCAAGGAAAAATGAAATTAATTCGTATAAATTAATCAATGATAATTAAAAATAATTTTGTTAGTTCTATAAAAATAAATGATATTTTAGCGCAAAAAAATATCGATTATGATTGCGGCACATAAATATATAATTATGGGTTTACAATAACAATGATGGAAAGGATTATGTTCATTTATTTCAAAAAAATAAATATTGTATGATTGGAGGGACACACTATTAATCTAAATTTTACTCAAACCTTTTTGTGTAAAAATAAACCCGGAGTTGGCAATGATATTTCATTGAAATTATCCATGTTAAACATCACTATTACCGATAAGTTTATTCAAAAGGCATTAAGGTGTTGGTATCACAAATAGTATCGTACCAGTGAGACACTGGTCTTATGATAAAGGATAATATTTTTAAAAAAATCGACAACTCAAGGTAGAAATGTAGATTAGTTAGGTTAAATTACATTAAAATCTTATAAATTATATCAATAGTGCAGCGTGAAGCAATTTCTGACAAACTGATCAAAAAATTATGGAAGCTGCTTAACTGTAATTCCATTATCTGTATATTTTTATTATCGCTTTTTCTGGATTAGAGTTGTTTTATATAATCTATTATAATTTACCAACAGCGTAGAGTTCTAATAAACAAGGGATAATATAGATTGCAGACGACTATTAGTACTGGTCTATTTTCATAGTATTAATAAGTTTATTTTTTTTTCGTAAGTAAATCATAATTAATTTTTCTCTACGTATTTTAATAAACTTAGCAAACATTTTTAGAGTTTTCAACTAATTTTAACTGCTAGTTAAAATACAGGCATCTTTAAAATCAATAATCAATAAGTATGTAAAAAGTCCAATAAATCATACGAAATAGAATATTTTAAATGCACAATTTTACCAATCATGTAGTAAATATGAGTTAGTAATATGAAAAAAATGACTGGCCATTACGATAAAAATGATCTAAATTAAGAACAGGGAATCGAAATAATATGAAACTATTAGCGTATCTAAGACACAAACAGAAATTATAATTTAGAATCTTAAAATAAAAAAAGCATCAAAAGTACATAAATAAATGCAAAAAAATAAAATAACGATTAAAATTTTACCTGTCACCAACAAGCTTTTTAATTAAATTGTGTTTCATAAGTTATGATTTTACAGCTTTCTGATTACTTTAAAGATTAATTTTAAATCAATGAAATTAATAAAAGAAAATTGATTTTTTTAAATCATTATAAAAATAATAAAATTGATTCTTAGGGAGTCAGAGATGACGAATTATAATGATATCAATAATTATAATTTAGGTTAAATCATGAAGTTACGTAATTAAATGTAGCGATGAACAAACAATATTAATAGGAAGGTCGCGAGTTCATGCCCTCCATCAGTTATTAAAAAAAAGACGGTTAATTAGTTTCCTTATACTGGTTACAGTTTAGGATATTAATAAATAAATTAAAAATATATATAATTATATAAAAACCATATCACCAGCAGTCATGAAAAAAAAGTAAAAAAAGTATTTTACTCATCATTATAATTATAATCTTCTCAAAAATGGAGGAATTAATTTGAATCAAATTTTGTTGATATCTGTTATCAAAAAATCTGTTTTTTATTTCCAATTTTATTTTTCTCTTTATTTTTTAATCTTTATTATTAAAATAATGTTTCATTAATTTTATTAGTTTCCGTAAATTTTGATTTTAACATAATTTTTCTTTTTTAACATAATAAATTCAAATCCTAGTATATAAACAGCTGCTCAGATATTTTTTTTTAGTGAGGATAGTAATAATTTTGAAAAATAAAATATTATTTCATAGTCAAAACATCTTTTTTTTTAATCTTCGAACACAAGCCTTAATTTTTTTTACAAATGTAACCAAACCAGTGATATTATTGATTTTTTCTTATCTGATTTTCTTCTAATCTAATCTTTTAAATCGTTGTGTTGGTCATATTGATGATAAATTTTTCTTGAAAAATTAAATAATAATAATGACAATAATAGTGGGGTTGGGAGGCATGACCGTGATCTGTTTGCCGTTGCTGGGCGGAGTGCGGATGGGGAGTGCCAATCCCTCTTCACGGTTGTGGAGCTTGGTTGAGGGTGGGCTACTCTGAGCTTGTTCTGCCGATGTCTTGCGCCGTCCAGCTTGAGTCAGTCACTTCGGCCCTTGGCAGGGATTGTCCCATGGGTGAGGGTATAGGAGCCCATACTGCTACGTGCGAGTCCTGGAATGTCGGTATCGTGGGTCAAGCAGTATCTGGCGACCCGGCCCGGATTAAATTTGTGGGAGATGGCTGACTGGGGAAACCCAGTCAGGATCAATGATCCGGGGTACGCCCAACCGTCTTTCCGCCCGCACCTTGTGACATCATAATATTTACAGGATTATGGACAACTTTACATTCACATCTTCCGTGGCAGAAGGTCCATGTTAAAACCGTTGTTCTTCGAAAGTGAAGAGGAGGAAAAGTGTTCGAGTTCACTACAGAAGAGTTTATAATTCTAGAAAAGAAGGGTCGAACCAAGCTTTGACCTAAGAGTGGAGGATCTATTCCTAAGTATTTAATAATCAAGAAAAATCACCTTTCGGTGATTTTTCTAAGATCAGCCCTTTCGTGATGGCTCGAGGCATCACGGAAGCAGCTAAAGGACGGTTAAAGAAACAAGGAAGACTGCAACGGGATTATTTGTAGAGATCGTCAGTACAGTCGTATCGATTATTGAAAGCAAAGAAGATTGGACTTATCGACGTTGAGGTTGTACCACGCGGTACTCTAAACACCTCCAACGAAGTAACTGTGTGTAGAGATTAGCTTAACTGCACCGAAGATGAAATTGTTGATAAACTTTATGGACAGGGAGTTATTGCATGTCAACGGCTAAACACTCGATGAAACAAAGAAGTCTTACCCTCCCCGTCACATGTGTTAACATTTAATAAACCTAAATGTCTGGAAAAAATAAAGGCAGGATTTCATAGGATAGATGTGGATGTGCGTTCGTTCATTCCAACACCATTGTGTGTTTTGGATGTCAGAAATTCGGGCAAATGGCGTCGAGGTTCACGAGGAAAGAGGTTTGCACATGTGACAACCCGTTGCACCCAGATGATGCGTGCAGGAACCCAGTTAGACCCAGAGGTCCAGTCATTTTGTAATGGACATAATAGTGCAAGATCAAGAAATTGTTCGAAATATAAAGAAGAAACTGTGATACAGGAGGTAAAGACCAATCAGGTCAGTTATTTTGAAGCAAAAAAAAATCATTCTCTGTAACAAAATCATATGTTCAGCTAGTGTAACAAAATCATCAGCATAAGCTAACAACTTTATTAAAATGCTTGCTACATAAACTTCCCCTTCCTAAACTCATTCCAGATAATTAATAAAAAGAAAAAAGAAAAGAGCTCAACGGAGAACCTTGTTTTAGACCCGTTATTGCTTAAAATTTTTCCGTTAACCCATTAGAACTCTATATTGTCACCTGTGTTGCAGTATACATTTCCTTTAGGAGTTTAACCATTTTAGCTGATATTCCTAGTTCAAACAGCTTATAAAAAGCCGCGTTATCGATCCACTCGGTCAAATGTAACGGACAAGTCAATAAAAAATGCGTACAGTTTACCTTTCTGATGCCATTTACTTTTAGCGATGCTAACTAAATTATAACCTCTTATGAATTCTGCCTGGCATTCCCGCAATATCGTCGTTCCCAGAGATTAAGACATCTAATAACATATTAATTATAATAATATATTAATTAATTAATTTTCCAATAGTATTTTCGAAAGAAATACCTCTGCAGTTTTCTGCCTTACTAAGATATACTTTTTTTATATAATGTAAATATTATTGATGTCTTAAACTCTTAAAGCATTCAGGCAGTTTAGCAGTTTCAAATATAAAATATTAAATTTATTTTTTCTTAAAATATCGATTTTTGGAATTTTTTAAACTTGTATTATTTTTTTACGCTGCGAAGAAATGTACGGTATTTAGTCATTCACTTAGATCGTCATCCAACATGAAAGATTCATATTAAAGGAAAAGGAAACAGTTAGATATTAAACTTAAGAATTTATACTGGTTATTAGGTCGGAAATTGCAAGTATCCCAATCTAACAAGCTACTTTGATTAATTATTTTCTAAAACCGGTCTGTACATACGGAATCCAAAGCTGGGGTACGGCGATTATCAGCAATATAGAGATTATTCAGTGTTTTTAGAATAAATTTGTGAGATCCACTACACACGCGCATTGTTAGTACGGAGCAACGAAATTCACGAGTACTCAGGGTTACCGTGTGTTTGAGAGGAAATCGATAAATTTGAAACTAAGTACAAAATAAGACTTAAAAATCACTTTAACTATGTCGCAGTTAACCTCTTAGACAACGGGGAAGATGTAAGGCGATTAAAGCGGGTATACGTATTGGAATCTAATGATAATCGGGACGATGCCTCTCTTCTTAAGCTGTTCGTCATCAAATATTGATTATCATTGATGTTAAAATTATTTGTTTCTATGTCACAATTTTTCTTTTAACGCTGTGGTTTTATTCGCAGTATTTTTCATTATTATGATTTCTAGTTCATTGCTGGCTGGACTTCATCGATGCTTATACTACCTTTGAGTTACTATTGATGTCTAGAATGTAATTAAGTTGTTTCAAGAGGAACGCCTTTATAACTTGACTATTGTCAAGAAATTTACTTATGGTTATTCTAATTTTAGTTTTTGAAGCCAAAATGCTATAAAAATAAAGCATTAATCAAAATTTTTAATATTATTATATTAGCATCGCAACTTAAAAATGTATTTTCAACTTTTTGAAAATTTAGGGGCCCATGCATCAACGGACTTTTTCTAATAATTAATCTGTTCAATAAAACTGAATTATAAATAAACTGAAATCGAAATGTAAAAAAAAAAAATATTTTTAAACTTTTTTTAAAATTTGGTAGTTCTCCATCAGGAGAAGGGTATTTAGTTACTTTAGCGACTATTGCTTAACGAAATACGTTTTGAACATTAAAAATCTGAAATTGCAAAGAATTTTCTTTTTTTTTAATTTTGTGTATCCCATATTCAGTGGGAACCATTTGGGTAAAATTAATTTTTAAGAAAGTAATTTTTAAGTGGTGATATAATTTAAAAAAAAAAGGAATTTTTAAAATTGTTTAAAAAATAGAAAGATAGAGCCACAGTGTAAATATGATGAATAAAAATTAAAATAAAAAGCTATTAAAGCAGATAAAAAGGTTTTCTAAAAAAATACAATAACGAAAAGTTTTAATATTATAGAGATATATCTTACTTTATGCATGTAAACATGTTAAATTTTTTTACGTTGTAAATAAATAACTTCTAAGGAGAAAAAAATCTGCTGTCAGACGCCCAGCAGCCCGTACTACAACCGGAAAAAATATCTTACTTTTATGTATGTAAATAAAGTTGCAATTTTCTATGACAGGAGTGAAAATTTTTGCTAATTCTTTTTTCAAGATATACTAAAGATTAAAAAATGAAGATATTCAAATTATCGAAAAATTAAGATTTTACATTTTAAATGCAATGGGTGACTTGCGAAGTGGATTTAAATTAAAAAAAAAAATTAAAACATCGTCTATTGGACTAGGATGGGCATAAAACTTTTAGTAGTTTGCACAAAAAGTCCATTAATTCTTCCTTTTCTGAAGTCAAGTCATAGCTAAAAAAAGTAAAAAAATATTTAGTTATTTTTTGAGGTGGGGTGAATATTAAATAAACATTTTGGCAATTTTTAATGTAAATAAAAAACTTCAACTTGTATAAGAATAATCTTTGCTGAAAAGGGTTCGGTAAAAATTTGAAATTTTATTTCTACCAAAACACCACAACTTATATTTAAGATTTTAATATTTGATATCTACTCCTTCGGCTTTTGTAGAAAGTGAAAATATAGCACCGTATCCTTATTTCATTATATTAAAATATTTTTTATAAATCAGATATTTTTCAATCAAATTTCAAGGCGTGAATCCTTCACTTTACCCGATAAGTAGAATATACCCAGAAATTAATATAGGTCCGCTTTTGTACACATCATATTGCTCTTTCAAAAATATACATCATTGTTGTAACGTTCATAGATATTAATCCATCCCTTTCAATAAACTTCAGGATCATTTTAATAAAATACAATATTTATCTTAGAATGAAAAAAACAAAATTAGCGATGACAAATTGATGCACTAATTTAAGGAAAAACACATGTTAGATATATCAACACTAATAACTGTATTGTTATTACGACTGATCCATTGATTAACCTATTTATTTGAATAAATATATTTATTTATTTTATTTGAAGCAACTTCAAACTAAGCTTCAAACTGACGCCAAATACCAGTGCTACCGGTATAACAGCCTTCAGATGAAGAAGGTGTTAAATAATTTTAAGTACAAACGCAATCCCACAAAATAAAGTGCTTGGGAATAAATTTATACGGTCTACTGACATAAGCTAAATATATCAGAAACATTTGAAAGCAATAGCTTTGAACCTGCGAGTTCTTTATTATATTGTAAGCAAAAAGATCACTTTATATTACAGAATTGTAACTATTGTACTATTGTGTTGTATATAGGCTTATGAGATATAACGTTGCGGATCAGCGAGTTAAGTCAAATATTCTAATTATTTATCCAACGGTTATAATCGTTAAAGATATTTGATAACATAAAAATCGTAATGGAAGAAATTTTACTTCCTAACAAGAAATAAAAAAAAAAACATACACACACCCACATCCACAACACATACACACACTGCAAAAGGATTCTAAGTTTTTGCGGAGAACCATAATGAAGATGTGATGTTTCTTTAACCTGATTCAGCTTAAAGAAGATCAAATTACTTAAATTTTCTTTCAGATACAATGAATAACCAATATCTTTTATTGCACTCTATTTAACATACCGTCATATGCATTTTTCGTGTTCTATTATTATATATTTTAATTTGATCATATCTAATTTTATCAGCATGTACAATTATTTTTATTTTATCATTAATTTTTATCATTGTTTATCGTTTGTACATTCATCTTAAAATTCTTGAAAATGACATTTTACGTTTACGTTATGTGTGCTGTATTATTCAAATTAATTTCTTTTTCTATATTTAATTACGGTTACAAAATTTATTGCAAATAAAAAAAATATACTAAGTGGAAGATCATAATTTAATTTTAATGTTAGGTTTGAACATCTTAAAGTTTTAATTTTCTAATATTTAATTTTATTGTTTAATGTATTAAGTAGTTTTAATGTTGTTATGATAATAAAAGAAAATTATCACAAGCAATTTTAAAAGAAATTTGAAAATTATAAAGTAAATTAAATATTGGTTCTCTACCTTGAGATAAAAATGCGTTTCCTCTGTCATTGTTAAACAAGTAACGATGGGAAAATAATAATTATTAAGTTTCCAAACTTTCTAATCACAAATAAGGTGAAGTAATTCCCTAAAGTTAATTATGAAAAGTTTTAAAATTACACCTACTAATAAATTTGTTTTATCAATTAATTTAAATTTAATTATTTTTTACACATAAATTAAGTTTATTGACTTAATTTTAAATTAATTTTTTCCAGTTATTAATATTCTATTTACAGCAAAGGAATTCAATTGCCATAATCATTAAGGATTTTATAAAGTAGAGGTTCATACGCTCAACATCGTTTAATTTACTTTTTTGATAGTAGGTTTAGATAAGGCACAGAAAATAATCTCAAAATGTATCCAATGTACTGGAAATTGTACGAAAAAATTCATGTAATATTAATTTATAGTTGATTTTATACTTTATATACTACGTTTTATTCTGAATATTACTTATTAAATACCGGCTCAGCTACAACAAAGAAATTTCACAAAGGTCTGTTAGGGATAATATAGTCCAAGAAAAGCTGTATAGAGTCTACAAAAACTTATATCAGAGTTTCAGCTTGAACTAATGATGAATCATTAGTCATTAGTTCAAGCCATCATGAGTCATAATGGGTTTTGCTGGAGGTCGACCTTTAGGCCCTCTAAATGTGATAACACAACACAGTCATCAGTTTGGCCTCTGTCAGGATGCCACTGATGCAAATGCCTCGGCAGACATTTCCATTAATGTATTTACACAATCTTCTATCGTCTTCGTATGGTCTATTCCAACCAGGACTATCTATCATAACTTACAATTCTCAACTATAAAATTAACTGATTCGTGGAAGCGCGGTCCCCGCGCTTTCCTTTAATACCAACGTAAGCACCTTTCGTCACGCGGTACACATTAAACCAGTAGGAGAGTTCGTCCCATACTTTAGCCAGCATTTCTGGAATATTGGAATTAAAGCTGCTTCAAACCAGTACTTCAAATCGGGTATGTAAGTAGCTAGCGAAGGCACATAAGCAAGATTCTTTACAAACTCCAAAGGAGAAAAAAACATAGGAAGTCGGGTAACCTTGAAGAAAACCGCAAAGAAGCTGTATCTTCGGGTCCATACCAATTGATCAAGCGGTCAGGGTAAACGTTATTCAACCGATCCCGTGCAAAGTTTTACTAATGAGAAGACGCATCATAAAATTTTCTTCTCCGTCTTGCAGTTTAAGAAAATGAACGCAGAATATCATCAACAATTTTTTTACTTTTGCTTTAGTGAAAATGAGCGGCCTGTCGGGATATTGCCCAGAAAACATTTAATTTTGGGGGGTCTTTTCACATTGTAAGAGTTCACGGGAATTTTCAGACCCTTAGATACGGATATTATGTGTATTTACTTTTTCACTAAAATGAAATATTGACTAATCGTTAAACACAATATGAGGAAAGTTGATATGTACTTATTGCAACATTTCGATTCCAAGTTCGGCAAGCACATCGTAATCGGTAAGCTTCAAAACCTATAACAGCTGTAAATGATATGGACATACATGTAAGCGTTTCCTTAAAAACATTCCATTTCCTCTTCACCGCATCACTAGTTCGCGGCCGGTCTTCCAGACTTTTTAGGACTACGCAGGAAAGACTCTCTGAAACGTTCAACATTTTCTTCAACCGTTGGTCGTACATTCTCTTTACACATACATCCTATATCTATATATATATTTTCTACATATCTACTGTATGCTTAAATTTTTAAGTTTAATAAACTTAAAAGCATAAGAAAATGGTACAGAGTATATAAGTATATAATTTCAGCTTTAATTTCACACTCTTCAGATAAAAAAAAAAAATGATTTCTAATAACAAAAATTGCACATGACCACCTAGGAAACAAAGGCAGTACCATGCTGTTTGTTAAACCTAAGGTTGTGAATTCGATTCCCGGATTAGGTTCAGAAAAAATATACAATGAATCAAAGAAAAAAAAATAAATTGTATATAAATTTATATTTGTGCATTTAAAAAAAATATACTTTTAATTACAAACAAATTGTGAAAGATTATTTTATTTAATTTCCACTTAGTGTGTGTGTGAGTGTGTGTGTGTGTGTACGCGTGTGCGCGCGAGTGTGTGTGTGTGTGTATAATTATTATTACTGCTATTATCGTTATTAACGGCAATGAAAAGTAAAGTTGTAGAGAATTTGTTTATAGTATTTACAAGGGAATTACGAGTATAATACGGTAGGTTATTTGGCGCAGTAAATGGGCCTGTTAAAAGCACAAAGCAGAAGATTTTACCCTTCTCTACATATAGTAAGTACATAGCTACAACGCTCAATCCTTTACTTCAGTTTGGAATTAGAATTAGCAATGGAGAACAGTGGATGCAGTTATGTTTCATGTTTACGTGTGCGAGTGTGAATTTAAATGTGTTTAGTATGTGAGCTTCTAGGAGAGAGTAAAGCATTGGCTTGTGTAAACAGATGCTTTAATGAAACAGGCAATGTGATTTACTACTGCCGTTTTCTTAGCAGAATTTATTATTAAATAGTAACGCACGAAAGAGAAGATTACAGTACAAATACTGGAAACGAACGAACACCGTAAAGTATTCCATTTTATACAACTGTTTTCAAGTAGGGTGTGTTATATAAATGGAGTAAATTTCGTTATTTACTCTGGCTACGAACAATCAGCCTTTACGTCTTGTTGATGATTTTAAATTTTAGAAAATAATAACAAAAGGAAAAAATCAAAATGATATGGTATTTTAATTATATATATATAAAGTAATTCCATATAGTTTCAAAAAGACAATAACCTGTAATTCTATCAATAAAAACAATATTAACAGGAACAGTATATTGAACTCAAACAAAAGAATACTATTTAATAATAATAGGAACCCTAACATCACTAATATCAATTACAATGTGATGATGAGATGTTACACGAGAATCTAAATTTCAAGGAAATAATACAATTAAGGTAAAATCATTAATAAAAATAGGTATAATCATATTCATCATTTCAGAAATCATATTCTACTTTTCATGCTTCTGAATATTTTTTCACTCAAGATTAGCACCATCAATTGAAATTGGTATAAATTGACCACCAAAATCAATTAAACTATTTAACCCAATAGAAGCACCTTTAATAAATACAACCATCTTAATTTCATCAGGAGTAACAGTAACATGAGCTCATAACAAAATCGCATCAAACTATCAAAATAAAATAAACTATCAAAAATATCATAAACTATCAAATCAAATAAATCATTAATATTAACAATTAGACTAGGAGCATACTTTTCAATACTACAAAAATGAGAATATAATCAGTCACAATTCACTATCGCAGATTCAATTTATGGATCATCAATTTTTTTTTTAACTACTAGATTTCATGAAATTCACGTGTTCGTGGGAACGATATTCTTAATAGTATCAATAATACGATATATAAAAAGATAATTCTCCAAAAATCAAATATATATAAATACATACATACATTTACACACACATATAAATTAATTTTTGTTTGTGAGAGGAGAATTTTATTCTTAAAAATAACATTTTTTATGGTGAGGAGGTAAAGTATTTTAAAGTTTAATACTAAACAGTAATTTCTATTGGATATAGAATAACTCCCTTGATAACTTGATGATATTTATAAAATTTGGTTGAGATTAAATAAAAATTATATGTTATGGTGTGTACAAAGCTTAGTAAATAGCATTATGTTATACGTAAACGCTATTACCAAAGTTAACTAAATTAATTTTCATTCCTCGTATTTATTCCTACGTGTGCAGGCATGAGTGCATCTGTGCTAGCAGGAAAAAAGACTAACATTCTAAAAAGTAAACAACTAACGTATGAAAAAATATACATGTTATTATTAAGTTCATGCGTAGTAATTAAATATAGCTACAATATATCTGGCAGCATTATTACTTGTAATACTTATAGTTTTTTCTAAGCTGTGTAAACAGAATAATTTTTGAAAAAATTTAGTTTTGGAAAGAGTCACAAGAACTGACATGCTTTGAATATCATATTTCCCAAAGGAATAGTGACTCCGAGATTGTTTAACATTTTCAAAATTTCAAAATGTATTCTTTTTACGATACTTTATATTGAATATATATTTAATATTTAAGTAAATATATGAAAAAGTGTACGACTAAAAAAATGAAAACTGAATAAAAAAAAGAACAGCACAAAGACTAAGGAAGCATATAATTTTAAAAAAACCCGGTAATAGAGTAATGCAATAAGAAAAATTCGACTTTCAGAAGAGTCGTCCGAATTGTTTCTGTCTGGAGAATACTTCTTTATGGATTTAAAAATGAACATAAAATAGGGAAGTAAAACCTAAGTAAATAAATAGTAAAGCTATTTTAAATGTGGGTATTAAGGAAAAGTGACGTTTAAATGGATCAAAAAAGGGATAAAATAAGAATTAGGCGAGTTGAAGCTTAATCAGAACAATTTAGATGAGGAAAAGCTAACTTTCTAGACATATCATCAGACGAGAAGAATTGTTTAAAACACTGCTGTTGCGGTTAATAGAAGGCGTAAAAAAGAGAAGATGGAAAAAAACAAAAATTGTATATGATCTATATGAAATGCTATAAAGATTTTTAAATTTAGCTGGAAGAGAAGAAGAATGAAGGTTATCATGCTGCAAGGGACCTGCCTCAGGGTAGATAATAATGTATTTGATGATTATATTATAAAATAAATATAAATGTTAGTTTTGTGTTTTTACTTTGCTGGTATCATAGTCCAAGAGTTACGCTGCAAGAAGGAAAGTATGATAGTTTTTTTTTGTTAATTTCTTGTACCCAGGTACCTCCAAAAAAAAGGGGATAATGTTCGTACATATGTACATGTGTTGGCGTGTTTGAAGTTATTAGATTAATTTTTGATGTTATTAGATTGAACTTACTGGCTTATTAATTTTTTATTAGATAAACCAATTTTGATGAATTTAATACAGAAACTCGAGTATGTGGAGCGACTTTTAATGATAATATTACAATAAAATTTCATCATAATTCACCCCTCACCATTTTGAGAAATATGTTAGATAAATATTTATTGGTTGTACATTTTTTATAGGAATCTTTTTTAGTTTCTTCCATTTAACATGTTTAACGTATAAAAAATAAAATATTTTCTTGGAAGGTGATTTTGAAGGTGTGGTAGCAGAAAAAAATACTGATCTTTTTGATTTTTTAAAACTTTTTTGGTTTATTTAAACATATAATGATAATTTTACGATAATTACCACCTCTCTACCCTAAAAAAGAAATTTTTTATAACTTTTTTCATGTATAATTATTTATTCACTAATAACCAGTGTTATGAAAATATTATAATCTTGTTAGATTTTTTATTTACAGAATAGAGGCTGTCCCAAAACGAAATGACATTTTGATTTTTTCAATAAAACATATCTTTTATTTGATAATAATATTTTTGCTTTATTAGAAAGCACTGACAAAGAGGTTATGTTTGATACAAAACATCTGACAGATGAGCTCCCCGGCCTTGACTGCCCATGTTCACACATTTTACAAAATTGTCCAAAATATGAGGATATAATTGCTGGGAAATGTTGGCAATATTGTATCTTTGAGGTCCTCAATTTTGGTTTATTGATGTACATTTTACCCTTAAGATAATCCCAAAGAAAAATGTCAACGTTGTCAAATCACATGATCTTGGCTACCAATTTACATTAACTCGTTGCGATATAACAGGAGACCGTTAATCTTTTTTAGAATAATTGCTTGAATTCATTGGCAGCATGTCATGTTGCTCCGTCTTGTTGAAAACACATATCTTCTACATCCATATCATTAATTTTTGGGCAATAACAATTTTGAAATCATATTACGATATAGAACTCCGTTTACGGTAATGGCATTTCCATTTTCATTTTCGAAGAAGTAAGCCCCATTCAATACCCGAGGCCAAAGTCCGCATCAAACCGTGACCTTTCGAGGATGCAAAGGAAGTTCTTCAATTTTTTTTTTTATTTTCTGATCCCTAAGTTCTACAATTTTGTTTATTGAAAAAGGAGATAAGATGAAAATATGCTTCACTGCTTAAGATAATTTTTTTACGAAAAATCGTTACCAACTCGTTATATTGTTATTTTTAAAATCTCTACGCATTGTTCAAGAGTGTACTTCTTTATAATTTAACTTCAATAGTTACTGATAACAGCATACAAAAATCTCTACTTTGGTTTTACTACGAAAAAAATTGCGACAAATTTAAAATATTAGTTCATTTTGGGACAATCTTTATTAGTAAGCAATAAAATAAATCATTAAATATTCAGTCTGCATGTACGTATATGTATATAAATCTTAAATATAATTATAAATTTACTTTGAATAAGAAGAATAACTGTAACAGCAATTAAATTGCATGAAATAATAAATAAGGAGATAATTAGCGATGAAGCAACGACCCCGAATGTTTGATTAAACTTAATTCCCTCCTTGCCCTTTTCTCTTATCCTTTATTGCAATAATTGCCATTTCCCTTTTAGTTTTATCTTTCCATAGTTCAATATTACTAATTAACGTTGAAGACAAAGGAGATAAACATAAAAACATTATATTTTCATTGGTAAGTTTTAAGAGTTATACGTTACTACACAAACTGAAAAAGTTGTCTTCTCTTGTTTAGGAGAAACAGAATTGAAACATTTTTAAATTATTAACATCATCAGAAATATTGTCAGAAGAGTTTAATATTTAACTCTTCCCTTACCGATAAAAGTGAAGATGATATTTATTTTTTTAATATAAAAGTAATAAAATGATTACAATAAGTAGTTAAAAATGTAAGAAAAAATCTAATCTGTGGTAGAAAAATTATTTAAGGTATAAAACACATTCAAAAACATATACAGAGTGATTGATGAAGAAATCTAACAAACTCTCAAAATATATTTTAATTAATGTCATTTTCATTCATTTTCTATAAATTTTTATTGCAAAATGAATTTATCAATCAAAGGTTAATGAATTAAAACAAAAACTCCAAAGCAAACCTTAAATGGTACAAAATAATAATTTTTTCAATTCTACTTTAAAGTTTGAATTTTTAACACGTCGAACAATAAAAATAACAAATGTTAAAATCTACTAATTCATCATTATTAAAAATTAATAATAAAATAAAAAAATAAATCATTACACTTAGATTAATTTTTAATCTATAATGAAACTTAAATGATAAACGATATTAAAAATATATACATACAAGTATATATATAAAAAAGAACATATCCAACTTAATTTAAAATTAAAAATTAAATACATTTCTTTAATCATTCACCTTTTTTATACTTTTATCTTTAATTTAACATTAAAGATAGTTTAATGTTATTTATGATAATTTACTGACCCGAAATTTGGCATTAGACTTTATAGAATAGAGAATTCAATTTCTAAACGGATTTTGAAATTGGTTTATCATTTAAATTTTATTTAAACATTTAAAAAAAATTTAAATATGAAAATGCTACAAAAAATGTTGCTCATATGGAAAAAGAGAAGATAAGCATAAATCTGACAACACAGTTTACGATATTCCCGTCCCGCAATAAAATCTGTACTTCGGGAAAATCCTACAATTGCGGTGTTTTCTGCACGACTTACAAACACACACACACACGCGCGCGCGCGCACACACACACACACACACACACAAAATTTAATTTGAAATATTTTTCATTCTATTTAAATATAATATACATTTACATACGAACATTAACATCTGGAAAATTTACATCCGGTTTTTTGGATTCCTTAGGTGTTAAAACGTCAAGATCCAGTGAAAACCGCATATGTCCAAATTGGACCGGATTACAATACTTTCCCTTCTAGTGCTACAGACGGAAAAGTAAAAGGGAAAATTCTTATAAAAAAATGAACTACTAAAAATGTAATTATAGTTTTTAGAAAATAAATAAATAAAAATATAATTAGATTTCAATATATTAATAGTAATTAATTTCCTATTTGGTACAATTTCCTATTGATACAATAAAATAAATCAAAATAAAAAAAAAAAAAAATGCTATGCAATTTAATTCAACTATAGATAAAAATGTAAATCTTCAATACAGCTCTGAAAAAAATTAACCACTAATGGCAAAAATAAAACTTGTTATTTAGAAAAGAAAAACAGCATTCATTAATAAAATATTTATTTTTCTTTTTACAAGCTAAAATTATATCGGTTTCTTTTGAGAATATATCGGGAATATAAGGATAGAAATAAAATATATTTAAAAATATTGCAATAAGAATGATAGATAAAAAACGATAATAATAAGCCCCTTAGTATTTTGTCCACACTACGGTAGAGAAACGTTTTCTTTTATTCTTTGTATTTGTCCTCTTTTAAAAGAATAAGAATAAGAAGCAAAGCACTTCTGTAAATTCCATTTCCTTTTGTCGTAGAATTTCCCTTTAAAACCACCTTTAAAAGCTCCACATTTTGTAGACTACAAGCAGCATGTATTCAAGTCATTTTATACTGAACTCTCACACATGCATATATATAAATATGTATATGTACTCGTATAAGGCAGAAAGAAGTATTTGTCTCAAATCAATAGAAAAAAAAATAGTGGAAATATTTTAAGTATATATATATATATATGTTGTAATTTATTATTATTAAATTTTAAATCAATTAACCTTTTTAAAAAAATAATTTTCTTTATATTTGTCGTTTTTTTTTTGAGATAGTAAAAAAATTAGTTTATCGCGGGTAAGTACTTAGTATATTTCATAACGTTTTTTGTATACAACTGTTTATATAACAATTTACTAATTTTTTATTCATTCTATGGGTTTTTGACGGTACATTTCAATAATATATAAATATAAAACAACAGATTTAATTTTTTAAATAAAAAAAATTAAATCTTTTAACTTCGTTTTAATCTGGTTCAATTACTCGAGATACCACGTACTTATTTACTGTATCCCTATTGAAAACTTAAGCTATTGATTTAACCCAACCACCAAAGAACGGTGTTCTTTGGTCAATCAACCACACATCCCAGGAATGGCCGGCCTGAGACTGGACAAACACTTCATTTACATTTATACACATAATTTTCATTCTGAAGTAATACCTTACGATAGTAAAGGAGGCTAAACAGAAAAAAGGGTAAATAACAGCAGAAATTTTAAAAAATTTTTATATTATAATTAAGTTATATAAAAAGATAATTAGTCTGATTTGAGTTCAAAATGGTTTGGTTTATTTATTTTGCTCCTATTACCAGCATTTGTTTTTTAGTTGATCGTACAGTATACGCGTGAAAGACAAAACTTGTTTTACGATAATATTAATAAGCTTTTTTTTTTACCTAAATATTTAAGTTTACCTAAAACATTTAGGATATTTACGTAAACATCTATTACTCTGAAGTCACGGCAGAATGTTAAATTTCTTCATTCATCATATTTCCCAATTTCTCTTCTCATAAAAAATTATTTTTTTATTTTCCATAAGTCAGGGTACAATTTTGAAACCAAAAACGAAGTAATTTAAGAGAAAATGTCTCTGTTGATAAAAATTTTAAATTGTATGTTAATATGTTTAACATGATATATGTGAATAATTGGGTAAACTTTGACGATTTCTTCAGGCTGTAGTAACATATAGTACGAACATCTTTCTGTAACGTTATTTTTACACAGGTATATTTTATTTGATTTCTTGGCTGTAATTCAATTTTCAAGACGGTTAAAATATTTATTAGAATTCTTTTACTGGAATTAGACCGACATTCACAATCAAAACAAATTAACGTTATATATATATATATTTTTTTTGTCTTCAGTCATTTGACTGGCTTGATGCAGCACTCCAAGATTCCCTATCTAGTACTCTTTGAAATCATTATAACGTCTATCGAATTCACTTTTGATTTCTTCAATTTTACCTCAATGTTGTGAAAATGAGCAATTTTTATTTTGTCCTTTTAACTGCTCACACTCAGGAAAATATGTCAAAACGTTTTTTTGTAGATGATTTTTGAACAAAGCCAGTTTTTGTACAAAACGTTTTATTAAATCGTACATATTCATTATTAATTGATCCATCACTTGCAATGTAATATTAAGATTATTCAAATGACCTGTAATATCTGTTAAAAATGCCAGATCTTTTACCCACAAAGGATCTTTTATAATCGATATATTTTCGTTTATTCCATCTTTCATTTCAAGAAATCCAATTATTTCCTCTAAAAGCAGTTCAGGATTTTGTGGCAGGAACCAACGAACTTCTGTCTAATAAGGAAGATCTTCGAATTCGTATTTTAAATCTTTAAGAAACGAAGTAAACTGGTAATGGTTAAACTGGCAATGGCTCTCGATCTAATAAAGTTGACTGTCTTTGTTACTGTTTTAAGAACTTCGTCCATTTTTAATATTTTTAAACAGAGAACTTATTGGTGAATAAGCCAATGAAAAGTTCTGATTTTTGGTTTATTCGGATATGCATCTAGTAATTTTCTTGGCAGTCTTGATACAAACCTTTACTTTCACCCGTCATCGATTTAGCGCCGTCAGTTTTTACAGAAAGAAGCCTGTCAAGAGGAAGATTAAATTTTCCTAGAACATTCCATACAGCATCAAAAATATGTTCACCATTGCAGTTTCATACAGGGGATAATTTCCAACAATTCTTCAGTGATCCTCATATTATATCGCAACCACGAAAAACAGAAACTTGTGCAACACCTCTGACATCCGTCCTTTCATCAATCTCAATTGAAAAGAACTGGACTTAGATAAATATTTCCTGTAGTTTTGTACTAACTTTATCTGCCATTTCAGTAATTCTGTCTACCACCGTATTTCTTGATAATGATATATCTCGAAATGACTGTACCGTTTCTGGACAGACGAATTCGGCAGCTTTAATCATACATTCCTTGATTAAAGAACCATCGGTGAATGATTTTGAATTTTTTTTTGCTAATAGATATATCTTTTTTCGTAACTAGCTCTTGTTATGGATTCATTACTTTTCATGAATTTTGTGAGCATTCTTTGCTGGCTATTAAGTGAATTCTTCATTGTTTTTAATTTTTCTTTTCTTATTTTCCCTTCGAAGAATGGAAATTGTTCTTCGTGATTAGTGCCATAATGCTGCTTAATGTTGAATTCTTTAGTGACACTAACTGATTCTTTGCAAATTAAGTACGTAATTTTATTGTTCACTTCCACACAAAAATATTTCAGCTCCCACCTTGCATGAAATTTTCTTCCCCGGTCATCAATCTTTCGTTTTTTATTTAGTGATGAAAGTGACATTTTCTGTAAACCGAATTAAGGTTTTAATTTTAAAAATTCATTTAACTGCAACTACTTAAATCTTTTTAAAAATAAGTTATAAAAGAAACAGAACCCACAAATCTTTAACACGCCGATCGAGACAAAGAAACTAGCGTAAATGACTTTCGTTAAAAACATTAAAATAATCAAGTTGAAAATATTTAAAATTATTGAACAAAATCTTGAATGTAGAAATAAATTAACATTTTCTGACATAAGTGCTTTAATGTAGAGAAAGAATATATGAGATCTATAACCTAACAAAGCAAATGAAATCAAATACCACTAATATATCAATATACTTTTTAAGATGCGTGTAATATAATGCAAACTTTAAGCAAACTATCTGTTACTCATGTTGTGACTTGTAAATATAACAAAGTAACTAATAAAAAACCCAAAATGTAACACAGCTGACAAGACGTGATGCACTGAATAACTAATGCACAATCGTAATGACTTCCCTTTAAAAATGTTAGCTAGCGCTGCCGCTAGGTAGCAGCACCAAATAGAGGGCTTTAACTCTTTTTTAACATAACGAAATTGAGTGTTCAGTATGACTTCCGATTTCTCCTAAATGTTGTTTTCTTCGTAACATATTGTTCTGTTTTCATTTTATTTCAGAGTATCGTAGGCCACAAAAAATTACCTCGGGGGTTTGACACCTCAGGTCTAGATGAACCAGTTAGACATTAAAAGCTGAAGATTTAAAAAAACCTGATACCTCATTTTTGACATTCAGTCATAATTTCCCTTTTAATATAGATAAGTATTCTATCGATATTTGTCGGGAAAGTAATAAATAGTTATGAACGATTTAATTATACGTAAATGCACGTTGAACAAAATAATACTAATAATTCTTTTATTTTTATTAAATTTTTCAGCAAATAGTAATTGTAATATTTAACTTAATTTTCCATAATTATATATATATATATATATATATATTCAAATTATTTCAATAGAATAACGTTAACGTGAAGCAAACGTTAAATTTTTTTTGTTTAACCTCCGGGACCACCGTTACGTACTGATTCAGAGGATGAGATGAATGATTTGTAGCGTATGTGAAAATGCCGTGCCTGACCGGGATTCAAACCCGGGACCTCCGGATGAATGGCCGAAATGCTACCACTATAAATTTTATTTATTTATATTTTTCATGTTAACTATGTATGAAAACTACGAAACTCACCCCGATTTATAAATAATAAAATCCATGTATTGTGTGATATTGATCAGCATAAATTCAAGATGAAATAATATCAGTGTACTACAAAACGATGCGTGACTAACCTATGGTATGGAACAAAGAAATTTGATTTATACTAATGTGACTGCACATTAAATATTTTAAGTTCCATTGAGAAAAGCAAAATGGATTCTTGTTGTTATTTATAGCTTTTAAAGTTTACTATAATTTAATTATTTTTATTTTATATATACAAACATTTTTATTGTAAAACGAACGAGAAAATAAGACTTTATAAAAAAAAAATTAATAAAAAAAAAAAAATGAATTGCATTACGTTCCTGACTATGCCGCTCAAGTTGTGTAATTAAATTTTTTATTTCAATCATTTTAAGCCTTATTTGTATCTTTATGATAAAAGAATACATTTTTATTGAAAAAAATAACCAAAATTATTTTTAGTTATAATTTCTTTGATATCAATTATGAAAGTAATAAAAATAGTTGCTTTTCATTTTGGGTACGGAATCGTCTAATATATTCAATTTTTTATCTTTTTACGTAAAAATATTTATTTCTAATTTTATAATGGATGATTAAATAAATAATAACAAAAAACTTATTATTTCTATACATGTGGAGGAAAAGGTTGAAAGGTGGGACTATTGTTTTGTGTTCATAAAATGTGAAAAAAATGTTTTTTCTTATTGATGGCTCACCTACAATAGGGGAACTATTCGGAGAAAATTAAATTTTCAAGAAAATAATTTCAAGTTACGATAAAACACAAAAATAAATCTTTAAAGTTGTTTTAAAAAGTTATTTTTAAATAACGCAACTTTTATTTAAATTACAATTAATAACTTATATTTAAATAAAAATTAAAATTTGACAACATAGTTGTAGGAATTTTCCGTCACGCTGCTAAAGCTATTTTCCGGGAAAGTCCAATAACTGGAGGTTGATTTTAATGCACGGCTTACACACACACACCTTAATTATAAAATATTTGTCATTTTATTTAAGTATAATATTTTTTATTTGTTTAATTCAATGATTCTAACTAAAGTGCACACGCATATCGTATTTAATTCGCGCGGGTGTGATGGTACTAGCGGCTACGGTAGGCACTAATTAAACTAATGTAATTTCACAATTTGCATAGAACAAATTTCGCTTGTACAGTCGGTGTACAATGGTGTAGCCGCTAGAATTAACGCACTAGGTACCGAGTCAACCTGGTGATCGAGTTAGAGATCTAGCCAACCGAGGTACTTTTTTACACATTAAATATTATTCATTTATTTAATTCAACTGCTCACCTGTGACGTCTCAACATAGCAGTAATTTACAGGATTCTTTGAGGTGGTCATGTGATTTTCTAAAATTTTTTTTGAAAATATTGTTATTTTTTAATTGTTAACAAATATGTCTACGAAAAATATTACCTAAGCGAAATCCCAAGATACTGAGGGTGACCTTGCTCTACAGCCTCACTCTCTTAACCTTTAAAGTTGAAAATATCTAGAAGCAATCTGACAAAAATTGGGCAAAATCGGTCCAGTTATTCTGGAGATGTAAGGTGTTTTAGAGGCCAAAACCTACAACCAACCGGTTTGGTCTAGTGGTGAACACGTCTTCCCAAATCAGCTGATTTGGAAATCGAGAGTTCTAATGTTCAAGTCCTAGTAAAGTCAGTTATTTTTACGGATTTGAATACTAGATCGTGGATACCGGTGTTCTTTGGTGGTTGGGTTTCAATTAACCTCACATATCACGAATGATCAAACTGAGACTCTACAAGAATACACTTCATTTACACCCATATCAGCCTCATTCATCCTCTGGAGTATTATCTTAAAGGTAATTACTGGAGGCTAAACAGGAAAAATAATGAAAAGAGGCTAACACACGCACGTATGTACGAACAATAATATCTGGAAATAATTTCCACCATTTTTTTTATGGATTCCTTAGGTGTCAAAATGTCAAGGTCCTGCGAAAACCGTTTATGCCCAAATTTGACTGTTTTCAATGCTTTCCCTTTTTCAGCTACAGCTCTGCTATAGCGTTATCTAGACGGGAAAGTAAAATTACAAAGGTACAGTCATAACTCTAAATAAACAAAGTTGTAATTTTCTAATAAAGGAGTAAACATTATTGCTAATTTTGGAGATTTTTTTTGTTCAGGAAATACTGAATAGTAAGGGCTGTGAAAAATTAAGATTTTTACATTTTAAATGCAATGGATAACTTGCAAGATTGTTTAAATTCAAAATAAATAAAAAAAAAAAAAATTTTACTGCAGGCCATTGGAGTGGGATGGGTAAAACATTTTTATAGCGGTTTAAAGCCCTAATGATGTAGAAAATATAGATACAAAACGCTCCTTTTCTGAAGCAATATATTGCTTCACAAAAGAAGCTATATTCAACACCCTTTCTTTGTGGGAGGGATGAATATAAATAATTTTTTTTTTGTAATCTGTGGTCTTGATAAAGATGTTCAACTTTTGTATGGAAAATGTTAGTAAAGATTTGAGATTTTATTTCCGTTAAAAACCATCCACCTCTTCTTCTAAGTTTTGAAAATTTTAATATCTTTTTTCCCCCTGAAGGTAGTACCTACCTATCGACCAAGTTATATTTAAAGAAAAACGGTTAACCTGATCCAGAGTTACAAATTCAAATACTGCATACGCATAAACGTCCATCTGATAAAAAAAAAAATATATTTTGGACTTGGGCGTAATGTAATAAACAATTTTTATCGCAGATTATTTACATTTTATTTAAACCTATTTTTTTTTGTTGAATTTAAAAAAAGTCTCCCTAAGGCACAAAACTTAAAAAAAATACTTTTTTTGTCAAATCTAAATACTTTCCCTTTATACCTGCTGTAGCAGCATATATCGCTATAGCCGGGAAAGTAAAATTTACAAAATTTACCGAAAGGTTACACAACTGACGTTATTTCTAACGTATTTAACTCTTCAAGAATCCAAGAAATAACTGGAAAAACTTTCTGAAAACAGTTTGGTAGTTTAAAAATTATGAAATACCAGTTTACCGAAAAACGTGATATACAATGTCAAATTCACATAAAATATCTGTTTTCCATACATATAATTTAAGCTGATTAAAATAGAACATTAAATAAATATTGAACAAAAAAAGTTATTCAGCGCTAAAGACAACATCATTATCAAAAAAAAAAAAAAAAAAAAATATAATTTATTTACACTTAGCCCAATGTAGTCAAATAATTTAATGAGCTAGTTAGATCTGAGATAACATCGAATAGGGGCAGCAGTAATTTCAATAATTAACAGGCTTAAAGTAACCGACAGATAAATAGACAGACAGGCGACTGGTCACTATTTCATTTTATTGTTTGCTTGGAAGGAGGACACGATTTCTAGGAGAGTGGTTGCTATGAGGGGAAACAGTGGGAATGAACGAAGAAAGAAAAACTAATTGGGAAGGCTTACCATGAGAGTCTTCCTTGTTTACATCTGCTGTTCAAGTCTAGTTCACAAATATACCACATACAGAGATAGAAAAACAGAGAATATAGAATAAAGAAGTGAAAGAAAGAGAACAGAATTAGAAGGACGGAGTAAAATGAATTGTCTTGATTGATTTTAATTGAGTGTTGTTGCGTAAATAATTGTGTTAGTACTTTTTTTTTTAAAGTATCATCTCAGTTTCTTCTTTTTATCTTTTTTATTCTTTTATATTTTCAGGATAATGGAGAAAGATAAATAACATATTCTATAATAATCTATAAGATTAATAATAATAATAATAATAATAATAATAATAATAATAATAATAATAATAATAATAATAATAATAATAATAATAAAAACAATAATAATAATAATAATAATAATAATAATAATAATAATAATATCACAACATCTATGGTCCACGTCCAGGGCGGCAACAGCTGTACCTTTGTACATCACATATAGCTGGCTAACGGGGTTCCGAGTAAATTCCTCGGTTATGCTTTGCTAAGTTTGACCTGGTTCCAACTTCAGGTCACTAAACGGACTGGATTTTTGGCTACCTGCAGGAAATGGAATAACAAACGATTTTGGAAATGGATTTATACCACTCTTAGAGCTGGCGATGTGGCGGCCAGGGTCAATGTTATTGCAGGTGTAACGGAGACCCTTCCGTTGTCCACATGCCCCCTGCGATGGCAAGCATGTAGCAATGGTGCCCATGTATGTCGATGCATGGGAGCTCTGAAAGCTTCGGTGAGTAGGAGCCTGGAGTCAGTGCAGAGACTGCGCATCCGCTCTCTGCCAGGACATATGCCGGTTCCACCGGAGTACCGGATCGGACCTCCAAGGTTAGTAGCCCTGGAGTGGGGGTGTACCCCGGCGGCTAGCCTTGCTACAGAAGGGATCAATGTTCATGAATTTTCCTGAACAAACTAACGTGGCAGAGCCAAAATCGAAGCCAAAAAGATTGTTAACGCCCGCAAACCCAGAGCAACAACATCTTATGCTGAAGCTGCGGCTACTGTTCCTGCTCCTGCTCCAATTGCTGTAGATGAAAGTCAGCTCATCAGTAAACTTGCTCCGAACTTGGCTAACATGATTGAAAGAATTATTGACAATAAAATGAAATCTTTCAATATTAAAGATCCAATAAAGCCAAAGATATTAGTACAGCCTCCTCCCGAAGATAAAACAGCGAAAGCTGCTCTCGCGCTGAGGAAAACGGACGCCAAAGCAGAATGCCAAGTCCGTCTTAGTGAGATTCTTGATGACAAGAAAACGATAATACCTACAGAGACTGTTATGGAGGCTCCCAAGCCTTCTGCAACTGAAGTGGCCTCTAAGCCTCAGAGGCCACAAAAAATCACACAGGGGGGGCGAGTGTCCCCCCTCCCACAGGCGGTGACCGGTGCTATCCCCGTGTCGGGGGGTGGCCAGCTTGCCGCCTCTCAATCGGCGCCTGAAACCGGCGCCGATCCATGTCCGTCGTCGTCGGCGGCTTCGGTGGTCTCCGACACGGAGATCGGAAGCCTTACAGGCGGCGACCTTCTCCGCGAGCATGCTGCTGTTCGCAACATGGAGAAGAAACGAAAAAAAGGATGGCCGAAAGGAAAACCCAGACAATAATTTAATTAAAAATTAGTGAGTCGATAGTACAGTGGAACATCAATGGATGTTTTTCAAACATCCATGAGCTCCAACGCTTGGTACATGATGTAGACCCGATCTGTATATGTCTGCAAGAGACACATTTCCGCCGAAATGAAAATTTTAAATTAAAAGGATTCAATATATTTCGGCGAGATCAACCGCCAAATATAAGAGTTAGAGGTGGAGTAGCTATATTAACATCGACTAGAGCTACCACCGAAGCGGTTGTTCTAAACACAAACCTACAAGCGGTCGCCGTTAGAATGAAGGGTCCGCTCCAGGTCACTATCTGCAGCATATACTTACCGAATTACGATTGGAATAAGGATGACATAGAAAGACTAATTTCCGAGCTTCCCCCACCTGTTTTACTGGTGGGTGACTTTAACGCTCATAATTCTCTTTGGGGATCGGATCGAGTAGATCCCCGTGGAAGAGAACTGGAAGGGTTCCTGATGAATTCAGAACTTATTATTTTAAACGACGGATCAGGAACCTTTTTCAATGCCAGAGATGGATCGACGTCCTGTATAGATCTTGCACTTATAAGCGGATCGATAGCACCGAGGTACAGCTTCCATGTTATAGACGATCTGCATGGAAGCGATCATTTCCCAGTGCAAATTGTAACTGATGTTACAAGAACAATATATCCCATCCCTAAAAGATGGTTATTTGAAAAGGCAGACTGGACGAGCTTCACAGCTAGAACGATACTCCCGGAAACAACTGGAGTTATCGGAGACGATGTCGACGCCATAACAAATGCAATAATTGAGTCGGCATCGAGATATATTCCCAAAACATCTGGGAAAATTACAAAGAAACCCGTTCCATGGTGGAACGATGAAATAAGTGAAGCTATAAAAAGAAAGAAAAGGGCGTATAACGCCTTTAAGAAGCGTCCTAGTATAGAAAATCTTGTTGCCTTTAAGAAATACACGGCGTATGCAAAACGTCTTATGATAGATTCGAAAAAACGATCCTGGCAGCAATACGTGTCATCCATCGACAAAACTACTACTGCATCAGATGTTTGGAGGAAAGTGAAAGCGATTTGTGGGCGTAATGATTTTGCTCCCATAACTAGCCTTCAAGATGAAGATGAAATAAAAGATACTCCATATGAAATTGCAGAGCTGTTATCCAATCATTTCGAAAAGGCCAGCAAAACGGCCAACTACGAGGAAGGTTTTCGAACCAATAAAGAAGAACTCGAAGGTCTACTAAATTTTAGAACTGAGTATAATTACTCATATAATGTACCATTTAAAATGGAAGAATTCGCGAAAGCGTTGGAAAAAGCAGGTAACACAGCTGCTAGTCCGGATGAAATCCACTATAATATGATCAGGCAGCTGAATACCACTGCAAAGTGTAGATTATTAGAACTTTATAATAAAATATGGCGGGATGGAACGTACCCGCAGCAGTGGAAAAAAGCTCATGTTGTTCCAGTACCAAAGAAAAATAAAAATTTAACAGACCCCAATAGCTACCGTCCTATTTCTTTGACGTGTGCTATGGGGAAAATATTGGAAAAAATGATTAATAATCGACTCGTCTGGGTTTTGGAAAAAGAAAACCTGATATCACCGTATCAAGCAGGTTTTCGACAATACCATTCTACCACTGATCAAATGATCAGCTTAGAGGACATTATATATAACAGCTTTATTACAAGGAAACATTGTGTCGGAGTCTTCTTTGATCTTCAGAAGGCTTTCGATATGACCTGGCGTCATGGTATAATGCTCCAGTTACATGAATGGGGCATTCGTGGCAATCTGCCTATACTGCTCAGCAACTACATGAATGACCGTACCTTCCAAGTACGCGTCAAAAATGAATATTCATGTGAAAGAATATTGGAAAATGGCATACCGCAAGGTTCGCCGTTGAGCGGTACCTTGTTTACCATTGCCATTAATAAATTGATATTAGCCATTCCAGTAGAAATCAGCAAAAGCGTCTATGTTGATGATCTGGCAATCGTATATGCCAGCAACAAGACTGCTATGGTGAGGTACAAATTGCAACGAGCGATCAATGCTCTAAATGAAGTTGCAAGGAATAACGGATTCCAATTCTCACCAGAAAAAACGTGCTGTGTACACTTTTGTAGGAAGAGAATTCCTCATCAAAATCCGGCGTTGACAATTGATGATAATCCAATACAATATAAAGACAGCGTAAAGTATTTAGGACTAGTATTGGATAAATCCCTTACATGGGGATTACATATACAGGACGAGTGATAGATGAAAAAGAGCCCTAAACATTATAAAATGTTTATCGAACTTAAATTGGGGCTCAGAAAAAGAGACATTATTGAGACTGTAAAAAGCATTGGTTCAATCTAAACTAGACTAAGGATGTATCGTATATTCATCCGCTAGAA
This sequence comes from Lycorma delicatula, assembly GCF_047948215.1. NCBI lineage: Eukaryota > Metazoa > Arthropoda > Insecta > Hemiptera > Fulgoridae > Lycorma > Lycorma delicatula. The sequence goes on along the minus strand of NC_134461.1, from coordinate 74,071,302 downwards.
AGTCGCACAGAAAGTTAGACGTAGTTCATAATAGCGGAATAAGATATGCAACATGTGCTTTCCGCACAAGTCCGGCGGCTAGTCTGATGTCTGAAGCCGGAATAATGCCACTACATTATAGAAGAGAGATCCTCTTGTTAAGATATGCAGCAAATATATGGGCTTTCCCTGCTCATATAAATAATAAATTGTTTACGATTCATCCCACGGCTGCATTATACGAACGTCGTGCTACCTATTCCAGACCAGCCGGAATTAGGTACCACGAATTAAGAAGAAAATATGAAATTGCTATACCAGAGACTCTAGCAAATTCTACTAGAAAAATACCGCCATGATTCTTGCCAGCGGTAAATACAAGTTTGGATCTCTCTCAAGGAGAAATAAACAAGAAACCAGCAGTGATCATCCAGCAGGAATTTTTGGCAACCGTCAGTAATTACGAAGAACATATTAGAATTTATACTGACGGTTCTAAAACCGAACATGGTGTTGGATGCTCGATATATGTAAATGAAGAAGCCCACTTTTGGAGACTGCCAGATGTGGCCAGTGTCTACACGGCAGAACTCACTGCAATTCAGCAAGCTCTTCGCTACACTGAACACTATTGCGAAGAGAGAGTGCTAATATATTCCGATTCATTAAGTGCACTCGTTGCAATTCGGAACAAGAACATTAAGGATGTCCTAATTGCACACATCCTGTCCATTTTATACGTACTAAAACAACGAGGACAGCGATGCGTTTTTGTATGGACTCCGGGGCATGCTGGTATTACAGGTAATGAAATCGCAGACGAAGCTGCCAGAAAGGCAACAGTCTGCGATGATTTGGATGCATTTCCTGTAAGAGTGGCAGATGTTAAAAACCGTCTAACAAACATAGTAAAAAACAAGTGGAACGCTGAATGGAGGAGTTTAAATACAAAATTAAACTCAGTTAAAACTTCTCCTTATAAATGGAAAAGCGACTTTAAGTTGACTCGCCGTGAACAAGTAGCGGTGACCAGACTTAGAATCGGTCACACGCGATTAACAAACTTATATTGTTAACCGGCGAAGTGAGACCAATGTGCGGTGTTTGTAATAAAACACTGACAATCAAGCATCTAATAGAAGAGTGTACCATATGAGGACCTCAGAAAGAGGTTCCGTCTTACAAATAATATTAGTGCTGATCTGGATAATGGAAATGAAGAAAATATAGTTGCATTTTTACACGCCAGTGGACTTCTTAAAAGTCTATAAAATGGAAGTTTAAAGCTGTGGTAAAAGATACTCTAAGCGGTCGTTTTATATATACATATAAGGGAGTCTCGAAGCGTGGCACGTATAGTGACGGGAGGCAGCCCTCTTGCCTAGGCCATTTTGGCTCACCTGCATTCAAGAGCAGTGAGTCGGGGTGTGTCCGATGATGGCATGGGGGACCCTCAAGGGTGGATTGAGGGCGCGAGGCTATGGGTGTACGCCATGCATGCCTATGGCCTGATATAAGAAGGATTCAACTGCCACGGCACCCTGGCACGACTGATATACTGCTCAACGGCGGTTCTGGTCGCCCCGAGGGTGCTTAAACAAACTATAAATGAGACTTCGTAGAAGAAAGAAAGAAAGAAAGATATGGTATTGATAAGATTAATTTTAATTTTAATTTCATGGTCTTTTGAGAACCTATCTCAAATTTTAATATTGGGGCCCTTTACACCCCGTAAGTGTTTGTGATTGACCTTGTCTTTTATGTTTTAATGTTTATTGTGAAGTTTGTGTTTTTAAATAAAATGTAAGGGCCCTTTACACCCTTACATATGACGATCCTGATGGAGATAATAATTTCTTTTAAAAAATGTGACGAGGGCTAATGACCTTAGCAGTCGATGCCCGAAAAAATCCGGTAAAAAAAAAAAAAAAAAAAAAAAATTATAATAATGCCCTGAGGTAGATAATCCCCACGTCCGGAACACAACATCTATGTTCCACGTCCAGGGCGGCAACAGCTGTACATCACATATAGCTGGCTAACGGGGTTCCGAGTAAATTCCTCGGTTATGCTTTGCTAAGTTTGACCTGGTTCCAACTTCAGGTCACTAAACGGACTGGATTTTTGGCTACGTGCAGGAAATGGAATAACAAACGATTTTGGAAATGGATTCATTCCACTCTTAGAGCTGGCGATGTGGCGGCCAGGGTCAATGTTATTGCAGGTGTAACGGAGACCCTTCCGTTGTCCACATGCCACCTGCGATGGCAAGCATGTAGCAATGGTGCCCATGTATGTCGATGCATGGGAGCTCTGAAAGCTTCGGTGAGTAGGAGCCTGGAGTCAGTGCAGAGACTGCGCATCCGCTCTCTGCCAGGACATATGCCGGTTCCACCGGAGTACCGGATCGGACCTCCAAGGTTAGTAGCCCTGGAGTGGGGGTGTACCCCGGTGGCTAGCTGTGCTACAGAAGGGATCAATGGTCATGAATTTTCCTGAACAAACTAACGTGGCAGAGGGTGCACGTAAACACCCTCGTTTAGAAACCGCCGATTCGCCACAAGCGAAGAGGAAAAAAAGTAAGGAGAGTGATAAGTTAAGAAAAGATGCTGATAAAATCAGTAAAGATTTAAGAAAAGCTTTGTTTGGAAATAATTTTCCCAAACCAAGATTTTTGGTCATTACAAAAGAGAATGGTAACTTCCAAAAGGTAAGTCCATTCTTAATTGCTAGAGAGATTACAAATTGTGCTGGTGGTCCTGTCAAGGAAATCCGTAAGACGTTTAACGGATTACATGTCGAAACTATAAACGACATGCAAAGCCAGAAAGTCCAGGCGTTGAAGAAGATCGGTGAATTTGCGGTTACTGTCCAACCGCATAGTACACTTAATTCATCTAGAGGAGTTGTTGTTTGCCGTGATCTTCTTAACTGTACTGAAGAAGAAATAGTGCAGGAAATGTCTAGTCAGGGAGTGACACATTGTCGCAGACTTTCTATGAGACGAAATGGTGAGATTCTTCCTTCGGCCTCTGATGTTTTGACATTCAATAGGCCAAGTCTTCCTGAAAAGGTACGAGCTGGCATCCATCGGCTTGATGTACGGGCATTTATTCCGCAGCCGATGAGATGTTTTAGATGTCAACGTTTCGGACACACTGCAGCTAGATGTGAAGCGCAGGAAATTTGTATATGCGGAATGAAGATACATGAGGGTGATCCATGTAAAGAGCCTCCAGTCTGCATTAATTGTAAAGGGCACCATAACTGTCGATCCAGGAACTGCCCAGTATACAAATCAGAAACAGCCATTCAGGAGGTTAAAACGCTTCAAAAAGTCAGCTACCCTGAAGCGAAGAAGATTGTAAACCTACGTACACCTAGACCATCGACTACATACGCAGAAGCAGCTGCTGCTCCCCCCACACCTAAAATCAACGTGGAGCAGTTGCTTAATACGATGGCACCAAGTCTCGCGACAATGATAGAAAGAATCATTGATTCCAAGATCGAGTCGACTCATCAGATACAACAAAGTAAACATGAGAAGGCTCATTCCCGGACTGACATCGCCGACAGAAGACCCGTACCAGCGCAGTTTAAAAAACCGGCAAAATCTTCGATTATAACTCCAGCAATAGACGTAATGAAGAAAAATCTTGATTTATCCGACAAAGATCTAAAGATCACCCCGACGGCGAGTCATATAGCTAAGGATACTGTGACAAGAGTACAGCAAAACTCTGCGTCAACCAAAATGGAGGTGCAAGTAACTATCGAAAAAGCACCGGACACAGACGATATTAAAACTGTACCTACAGAGGCCCCAAAAGCTCAGAGAACAACTGTGGCGAGAGCATCTGTATCAGCCGGCCCAAGCACAGCCTTAGACATTGAATCAAGTTCATCTACCGCCGAAAGTGCATCGGTTGCAAGTTTAGACTTAATTGCAACGATGCTCACAGCACCATTGAAGCTTTCATCACCTGATGTAAGCCGGCGAACGTCATTAGCGTCAGAAAGAGAAGACGATGCCATGTCCGAAGCCTCAGACACTCTGTCGTCGGAAGTTGAGGCCGTTCGCAGAATGGAAAAACGGTGTAAAAAAGGATGGCCGAAAGGAAAGCCTAGAAAGTAATTTAATTGGATCAGAAATTATAAGAAAAAGTAAAATTTTGATCATTTTTTTTGACACCTGAAAATGTGAAATATTGAACCCTTTTATATTTTTTATTTTTTGAAGTGTGATGGGGCTAATGACCAAAGTAGTCGATGCCCCTAAAAACCTCAAAAAAAAAAAAAAAAAAAAAAAAAAATAATAATACATTACTTATTCAAATAGTATTTAAAGAAGGTGTAAAAAAAATGTTTTTTTTTTATTTGCAAGAATGTCTGATTTCATCAATGGGCTCGTAGATTAAAGATGATTTAAAATAATAAGAAAAGTTTTATCAGATATTTCTATTAAATCTGAAATACCTTACGTTTAATTTCATTCATTTTAATAAGAAGAGTTACGCGGTAAATTTCATTCTACATTCTATTGGAGTAGCGTTTTATAATAGTAAAAACATGGCGGTAGAAGAACTAGGAAGAAAAACGAATAGTAACTTTTGAAAAAAATATAATGCTAAAAAAGAAAGTTAGAAATTGGCTAGGTTGATTAAATTCAAAACGACTTCTTGAATTAAAATGGGGGAAAAGAAGATTTTGTAGCAGAATAGTATATTGGGAAGGGGGATATTTAATAAAATATCTAGTTTTAGTTAATACGGTAGTAGAAAGACGTAGAGAGGATAAAAACCATAGTGAGACAAAGATTACAACAGATAAAACAAATAAATGAGTGTTTGTACAAGCAATCTTGAAGTTAAAATTAATATTTTAACGTCCGCTAATGCTTAGAACAAAAAGAAATGGAAAAGAGCATAAAGTCAAATAAAACAAAGTAAAATAAGAAATAACATATTTATAATATACTATGAATTCACACAGATACTCTTAATATATTAATTTAAAACGTTTTTCATTAATTGAATTTTATTAATCAGTCATATATGCACTATTATTAATAAATTTACACTAATATTACTTTTTTCTTATTTAAGTTAAGGATAAATTTAGAATTTGTTACATAACAGGAATCGAAATTTTTATTAAACCGTTAATATATATATAACATACTAGCCGGTCAGGGCTCTCTTTGCTCGCTCTTTCCGTCTATCCGGAGGTTCCGTCTCCTGGATCTCCGCTGATTTTTTATCCTTATAATTGAGAGTAATTCTGATAAAGAGCAATTACAGCCTGAAAAACTCTTTTTCCTCTAACGTTTCTCTTGTTCTTGACGAAGAGAAAGCTACAGCTTGAGCCTGGGCTTAGCCCTCTCGGTCTAACCAAGAATCACTCACTTCAGCTGTCTCAGAGAACTGAGATACTCTCATTCTTTTAGCCGTTTTGAAAAAAAAAAAATAAGAAAAGTTATTTCTCTTTCTTGAAGCATATTTTTTTAACTTTTGACAAAAAAATCTATCAAAAAACTATCGACAGCCAAAATAAACTATTAAAACCCGAAAACTTTTCTAAATGTGCTAATTTAAGCTAACTGCAATAATAAATAATAAATAACATATTTTACAGATATTCATTTATATTTACAGATATTTTTCATTTATAATACTTATATTTTTGTTACCATGGTAACAGAAATATAATGAAGAGTAGGGATTACTTTTTTTTCATTAACGAATATCCTAACCCCCATTAGGAATATCGTGATAATTCTAACTGGAAATAATGACCAAGCCTCTAAGGTATAAATCTGCAAAGTTTTATTAGAATTTATTCTGTAGCTTTAGCGTGATGCGCGCACAGGGACGACCCTAGTTATCATTTTATTACATGTAATAGATAAATTTAAATAGCTATGTATTTAAATGTAGTTTTTAGTTCTTCTTTCTGTTTTAAAAGGTTTGTTATTGTAGCAATTTCCTAAATAAAATTCGTAACGTTTATTTATCTTAGATGTTGAGTTTTAGTGTCTTCTTCCATATCTTATTTTTATTTTGGACGTAACCTTTTATTTGTCACTCAGAATTATTCAATTTTTGCTCACTTTATACATAAATATTATCGTGAATTCAGACATTTAATTCTTTCAAATTAAAATTATTTTAATTAGTTCATAAATTACAAAAAACATCAGCATATTTAAAAAGATTATAATAATTAAATAAAAATAAAAATTATTAAAAAAAATCAGTAAAACAGTAAATATAAAATATTAGGAAATCATAGTTTATAAAAAAATGTGCTTCATTTTATATATGGACTTGATAATGTAATCTGGTACTTTTTCATTTTATGCCACCCCAATTTTTTTTGCATTTTTTCACATTCAAATTACTTAACACAGCATGTTTTATAATAATTGATGAATAAAACATTACAGAAATACCGTGGTAACCCTATAACTTAATAAAAATAATCCAATAATACATTAGAGAAAACACACTAACATACTGTTTTATACCGGTCATTTTAGACATTCTCCATATTAACATATTTTACATATTAAAAATTTAGAAATTATTGCTTATAATTATATTTATAAATATAATCTAACCAAATTTAACCTACGCGCTTCGCTCGCTAACCTTGACTAATTAACAGTAATGTTTCATTATTTTGATAATAAATAATTGCAGTAATAATTGAATTTGTTATTTAAATAATCAAAACATTACTGTTAATTAGGTTAGCGAGCGAAATGAGAGTACGTTAAGTCTGGTTAAATTATATTTACAATTTCTCTGCAATAGCTCCAATACCCACTGAGTTGCTTTCTTTTTGAAAATGAGGACTCGTCTATTTCTACCGTCATTCCCGGACCACCTGTCTTTTTTGTGGTTTTTTAATAAATGATCAGCACAAACACCTCTATCACGTACATCTACCAATCCGTTATTGCTTCACTTTATATTAATCTACGCTCGCTTCGCTCGCTAACCTTGACTAATATGTTAATATATTTAAAATGGCAGGAATAAAACAGCAGGTTAGTGTGTTTTCTCTAATGTTTTATTCATCAATTATTATAAAACATGCTATATTAAGGAATTTTTATGTGAAAAAATGCGAATAAAGTGGGGAGCGTTAAAGCGATAAAGTTTTTAAACTTGTATTTACGAATTTCACTTATTTTAGTTTTATCCGTTGATTTTGGTATAAGATATAAATAAAATAGTTGTAAAAATGTTTTTGTCTTCTTATGGAAATCTCTAGTATCTGTATACATATAAGATATCTAAAATCTTTTCAACAAAACGGATAAGTTTTGGTAAAATTGGCTCTCTTGAATATAAAAGTATTTAACATTAGTACGTAAATTTTTTATTACAACAATTATATATTTTTAATCATTTTTTTATGATATTTTTTTAATACAAGAAAACGACTTAATTATTACTGTTGAATAAACAGTCAGATGAATAAACAAATATAAGTAAATAAATCATAAAAAAAAAAAAAAAAATAGTCAAAAGAACGGTAGGTAAAAGAAGAACGAAAATTACAAGTATAGTATAATAAATTTTGAAAAAAATATGTCATTTTAATAAAGTAACTCTCATGTAGACCTGGCAGAGATAAAGGTAAAGATAGGCAACTTATTGTGTGGGAAAGATACCTAGAGGGAATTGTACAAAGGAGAAGGAAAAACTCAGCGAGATAAAGAGAATTGCCTCAGATAGAGAAAAGTTTAAAAAGATGGGTGGAAATCTCAACGTTTTATGACACATATGGGGGAAGATAAAAGAAAAGAAGATATTCAAAACTGAAAACGACAAATTTTGTTCATGATTGGAGCGGTGGCTTTTCCCCGGTATGCTTTTAAATTCGAAAATTTTAACCTGGGTGAAGAGCAAATTAAATTAAAAAGAATAAACTGTATAGGAATGATGCTTTAAATGGGAACTTTGAACATAAAACTGTTCCAAGAAAATGTCAGGACCTCTTCATTGAAATAGAATAGAATATTTATTGAAATAGAATAATATAAGATTTAAAATAGCGTTTAGTGTTTTCTCTAAACTAATTGGGTTATTATTATTAATATGACAAAAATTGAAACCCTTAAGAAGTAAAACAATTTCCAAAAAAATAATTTCCTTGTTAGTTTTCAATCGCTAACAAAAAAAAAGATGATAATAAAAATTAGTAATATGTATCTCATCAATGAGTAGGATGATGAACTTTTTTTATATACGTATTACCGGGTGAAACCTAATATAAAAAGAGATTCATTAGAAACATTTTTAATGTATCAAAATAAATAAAAAATAATTTAAACACAAAATATTATAGTTTTCATAATAGTCTATTGATATGTATGTTGTTGCCAGGAGATCAAAACAACGAAAAGATAGTCTGGCAGTTTTTTATCGCTGCTCAATTATGTTATCCAGCGGACACGTGTTACATTCTGTTACAAGATGCAAACAGATTTACCCCCCAGGCTGTACTGAAGGTTTATGACCATCCACACTTCTTGTTTGTGATCTATTAGGTTTTATTGTAGATTTCTTGTGTTTACTCTTCTTTTAGTTAGGTTATTTTGCGTTTATTGTATTGTTATAAGTTTATTGTAGTTTTGTTGTAAGTTTCCAGCTATTTGTAGGTATTTTGTTAGTTTTTATGTGATTTGTTTATTTTATGTTTATCACTGTCCACATTTTAGTTTCTCGTTTGTGATTTATTAGGTTTTAGGTCTAGGCTTTGTTTACTAGGGTTAATAGGTTTGATTTTCTAGTGTGGTTTTATTATTAGTTATATTTTGTGTTGTTCAGGCATTATTTTGGATAAGTATTTATTGTTTATTTAGTTTGTTCCTTATTATTTTGTGGGTTAGTTGGATGCGTGAGTTGTGTGCTGAACTCGTTCCTAAGAGCGGGTAGGATAGTGGTTGCATCAGCTCAGTTGGGTGGTCCTGTTTAGGACCTGATAAAATTATTTATGATTGTAGGTTCCGAGCTAGGCGCGGTACACCGATGGGAACGTCGCTTCTGCATTTGCATCGGTGGCATCTTGACAGCGACCAGATGAGGTGTGTCTTGAGGCCATGAAAATTACCTCCGGTAAAGCCTCTGGGCTAGTTACGGAGGGAGTGGAGTGACGGTTGGACCCGTCACATGGTGGATGTCTTTCCCTGACAGAATTTAAGAGCTACCGGGATATTTTGTTACGGGCTCAACGCCTTACATCGCTGATGGGATGAGACAGAGTGTAAACACGCATGATCTTTTTCCTATGTTATTGATTTGCGTTGATTTGATGGTGATTTGCATCCTGGTTGAGGTTTGACTAAAAGATGTCATTGCCGAGGGTCTGAAGATGACCTCCGGTAAAACCCATAAGGGCTAGGTACGGAGGGAGCGGCGTGCCGACCGAAACCGTTACATGGAGGATGTCTTCCCCTATATGGTCAGGATGTACTGACAGAAGACCTTGTCACAATCAGTAAATATTTCAAGTAATGGAAACGCCAGCCGAATCCAAATAAAACTGAAGTCACTGTTGTTAAGGGTTCCATCTTAAAAACAGAGAAGCTGAACTAACTCTTGCCGTTAACTGTAAAGGAGTCGCACTGAAACATAACCCACACCCGCATACCTTGGTGACACGATTGACGGAACACACCTTAAAAAATTATCGGCTAAATTTAAAACTAGAGCTAGCCTGATCCAGAAGGTTGTCAATTCGTCTTGGGAAGCTACCGCCGAAACTTTAACCATCAGTCCACTAGCCCTCGTACAGTCAACCGCAGAATATTGTGCTCCTGTCTGGATTAATAGCTGCTACATAAAGCTCGTCGACACACAGCTGAACCAGGCTATGCGAACTATAACTGAACTCCGCTCCACTCCGCTCCGCTGGAACAACTCCGCTCCAGTGGCCTACCACTGCTGAGTATATACCCAAACTAGACGACTGGAAGCCCTTAAATCACAATTCGAAAAATATAATGCTAACCCATCTCTACCTATTCATGCCGATATAGATTTTCAAAAAGAGCAACACCCGAGACTGAAGTCAAAACATCCACCAGCCTCCGATCGGGTCAACGACAGCAATAACACAAAGGATCACTGGACATTACTATGGCAAGGTTAGAATATCACTAACTCCAACCTTGTGACAGATCTTACTTTGAGGGTTCAGGATTTAATCTTCCCAGATGACAGTGGTGCAATATCAACAGGATTCGCATAAAATCGTGGTATCTACAATAAAAACCTGACACAATGGTATCTGCGGAAAGACCACGATGCGACCAATGTGGAGCTGACGAGCAAACAATCGCCCGCCTGGCCCTGGTTTGTCCAAATGCATATTTTAGAGGCTCGCTATCAGACATCCATATTTTACTCCCAAAGCATTAGAATGGGTGGCTCACTATGACACTATGACCTGTATTTGTAATAAAAAAAATGCAATAGACATATATCGTTAAATTATTGTAAAAAATTTCAATGTTTGTAAGTTCTTTGGTATATATATATATATATATATATATATATATATATATATATATATATATATAGATAGATAGATAAATATTATTCTATAGATTGGTGATAAAAAAATTAGATTGGTGGAATAAAATTAAATTAGCTACGTGAAAAAATCGTACTAAAATAGAACTAGCAAAAGACTTTGGCTAAGAATGGAACTGTAATTAAATAATTTTGAAATATTTTACCCTAGATAAAAATAAAAAATGAAACGATTTGATAATTAACAATTTGTTAAATCATTCATTTATTGATAACAAAAAAATTCAATTTCATTCAAAACCTGGTTTAATTAAGTTAAAAAAATATTGGTCCTTAAAAATAGTGTACATCAATCTTTATTATAAGATAAATATCCTAATCTCGCAGGGGATAAATATCCTAATCTCGTCATAAGGGGTTGTCTTCCCCTTATGACGATCCCGTTTGCCATACCAACCCCTGAATTCCTAGCCTTGATGGGCCTTACCGTAGGTTATCTTTTAGACCCTCTAAATTTGATAACACAACACAGTGATCATTTTGGCCTCTATCAGTATGCCACCGATACAAATGCCTCGGCAGTCATTTTCATCAGTATATTTGCACAACCTACTATCGCCTTCGTATGGTTTCTTCCAACCACGACCACCTACCATAAATTACGACCCTCAATTATCAAATTAACCGATTCGCGGAAGCGCAATACACTCACCTTCCTGTAACACCGAAGGTTTCACACAATAACTCTTCCCTGTATCTAATTTCAATTAGGCTATGCGATCATTACTTGATTGATTCTTAAAATATCAAAAATAGTATCTTCATTCCAGCAAAAGAAGTTTTGATCGCAACAACAATTATATGGTAGACAAATAAGTAAACGTATAAACGTCAAACTCATCTTTACGCTTCACTATTTTATAAATATGGATGATAATCATTTAACAACCAAAATGGCTCCCTAGTTTTTGATTTTAACTAAATATCTGTAAACGATTTTTGAGCATTTCCTTTTAGCAATAGTATTTCAATAACTGCTTAGGAAAACTTTATTTTGTAAATTATAGACGTTTATACAATTTTTGTGTATTAAATTTAACCTTTCGATGAATGATTATTATCTTCACATATAACACGTATTACCATGGTTCAAATTTATTCAGAAATTTAATTGGATTTTTGTGTATTTGATAAATTATACTTTGATTACTGAACTTCAAATAATATAGTATTGTCTTCGAAATTTCGGCCGGTTTTTTTTTACCAAGAACGGGTATGTAAGTATAATAATTAAGATTTTAGCTTATTTTTAAACATTATAGGTTCAAAATTAAGCTAAAAAAAGTCATATTCTTTCAATACATAGACTGTAAAAGTAAAAGATTACCTCAAAAATTATTAGTAAATTTGAATCCAATATTTTACCCGATATAAAATTCTTTATCAGAAACATATTTCATCCCCATGAATCACAATCAATGATTTTTAATTGAATTGGATATTTCAACGTGTCACGTAATTTTTTTAACTTAATCAGGTTTCGTTAAAGAAACTTGAGACATTTTTCTGGTAGTTCTATAAACTCAAGGAAAAACATAATTTATGCTAGCAAATATTTTAATTGGTTGACGCAAAATCGTTGATTAGTTGAACCTATCCCTGGTTAACGATATTCTGATCTAAGAATGTAATAGAGTGATACTGTCTGGATGAGGTAGATCGTGAATATCGGTGTTCTTTGATGGTTGGGTTTCAATTAACCACACATCTCAGAAACGGTCTACCTGAGATTATACAAGACTAAACTTCATTTAGATTCGTACATATCATCCTCATTCATTCTCTGAAGTAATATTTTACGGTGGATCCGGAGGCTAAACAGAAAAAAAGAGATGTCTAAATGAGGCCATAATAAAGAACGTTTTTGTTTGTTATTGAATAACTCATTTTGCGATTCCTGTTTGAACGCATCGTTCCTTTTTTGTTTTCTAATCTACTTCTTTATCTTTTTCATTCGAATAGATGTTTTGTTTAGACATTCACGAAAACCACTCTAAGGTTGTGAGGACAAAATTAATGGATCCTTAGTACTTATCCGAGAATTCACTTTTTCCATCCCAGGAAGGTAAGACAAAATCTAACTTGGGACTGAAGTATTTACCTGAAAAATTTAGGCCTCCGAATTAGGAGGAGTATTTAAAAGTGAATATTTATAAAACTGGTATTAACAAAGTGATGCAGATAGGTAGTCGATATATGTATTTCCTTCGACTTGGTATCTAATCAGACGTCTGACTTTATTACTTAAAGCACCACAAAACAATTTTTATTAACAAAATAAGGTTTTATATAGTCATAATAAAAAAAATAAAAAACACAGTCTAATAAAATAATCAAATGTTATTTTTTATATTTAGAATTTCGAGTCATAATATTTTATATATGAATGTATTTTTGTAATCCTCGTACCTTAAAACGTAAAGAAAATTCATTTTCACCCCCCATGCGTCCGAAAAAATACCTCAAATTGAGGTTATATTGTCAGTTTTCGACCTTAAATTGAGCGTAACTCAGGAACTTTAGTTATACTACTACAGCATATCTAAATTTCAATGAAATTGATCTAGTAATTTTGGAGATTTTTGAGCCATAAATTTTACATAGACCTCTCTCCACCCAACCAAAACACACACACACACACACACACACACACACACACACCACACACACATATATATATATATATATATATATATATATATATAAAGAAAATACATTTAAGTGAATGGTATTTTCGTACCCCTCATACCTTCAAACATAAAGAAATATCAATTTCACCTCCCAGTCTAACCGTGGGACCGAAAGTAAACCGTACTTTTCTATAAAAAAAGTCACAAGTTAAAGTTTGCATCAATAGCAATTCTTCAGACATTTATTAAGTTATTTTTTCTTTTGTCAGGAAAGTAATTAGATTCAAATTATCAAATAATTCTTGTGCAATAATTCAAAGGAAAGGCAAATGCGGCTGTAAAAGAAAAACTACTTCAACACAGGATCGGGTATTAATGAAAAAAAAGTAAACTTCATCCAAAATTATCTGATATGGACTTAAATCGAGAATTAGCACTAGTAGAACAAATTTACACGTGATAATTGTTAGAAGCCGACTTCTCTTCAATAGACGGAAAGCTCATCGGTCAGAAAAAAGCAACTTTTGTGGGCCAAAGCACATGCTAACTGGACCAAAGAAGACTGTAAAAATGTAATGTTTTCGGACGAATCACATTTCTATGTTAAGGGGAAAGGATTCCACGAACAGATAAAAAATGACATAAAAATGTATTATTTAAATTTTACGTTTAGGAGCAAAGGGTTCCATGCGTTAGAAAAGTATCAGATGAAAATAAGATCATCAACTCTCATCCAACTATTACTTAAAAATCCCCAGAAAAAAATGGTTTGAAGTTGTTTCACATTTGAAGGCCCTGTTCATTACATTAAGTAGATGGTATGTTGAAAGTGATAGATATATCAAGTTTCTGAAGGAAAAGGTTGTAATACATTTTCAAAACAAATTCGCTCAATGCAACGGAGTGTTCCAACAAGATTTCGCGCTATGATACTCTGCCAAAAAAATGGAAAAGTCTTTCGAAGAACGAAATATTACAGTGCTCCCATGGCCAGAAGACTTCTCAGACTTTTACCCAATTGAAAATATTTGGACAATATTAAAAAAAAAACACTCTAGAAAATGAATTGTACCACAAAAATCTACCTAGTTAAAGCAATAATATCGGTATACTTTAATGAAGAAGAAATAAAAATAAAATAATGTGTGGTACACTTGTTGAATCGATGCCAAATCGTGAAAAGGAGTGATTAAAAATAAAAGACATTAATTACTACATAAATTGTACAGATACAGATTTTTTTCTAAATAAAGTTAATTTTTATTAAATAGAATCTTTGTTCGGATTAATTTGCATCACGCTACTGTATACATATATTTTTTTTTCTTCGTGAATTTGTATGTATATGTATAAAACAGTTCTATTGTTTTATAAAGGCTACAATTTATCTTAAGTATAAAATTTGTAGCTGCAGTAGTAGCAAAATATAATCATAAATTATTACGTAGCAAAATCAAGAAACTAAGTTGTTGATTACCCTCGAGTAAAATTAATACAATCTTAACGTATGTAAAATTTAATTATATAAAGTAAAGCAGCAACCAATTTATTACGCAAATAATTATTACCGGTTATTGAATGGTTTAAGCAAAATTAAGGTAATTAATTTATATAGCATTTTTATTTTCTTATTTAATTATTGTACATCGTCTTTATTTTGTTTATCTGATATACGTGCTAGGGATGATAAAAGGGATCCCTTAGGAATCTTTGGTTTTCACGTGCACTAAGATGGGATTAGCGCTCGTTAGTGCCTGTGGGAAGGCTGAATTGAAAGGATAGGGTAAGGGAAGGCCACTGCAAAACAAGACTAGAATTGCTTGACAGCATAATATCATTTCCCTCCTTGTTCAGAACAAGAGGAGGGGATTGTAGAGAGGGAATGATAAAGCAAAAGAGAACTAACCCTTATTCGATTTCTCTTTTGTTCTCTCTCACTCACTCTCTCTCTCTATGTATCCCCTCTTATGCGAATATTTAATACGGTTACTTAAAAAGGACCATATGGTCTGAACTCTCGTCACATAAATAATCATAATAATAACAATATGAAAATATATTGAAATATCTGTATTAGTACGTTTCTCTAGTTTGTAAAACAATGATAAACAATCAGCTCTTCTCATTCTACATTCAGACCATTCTGTTTGTGTGCAGTTTTTGCTTACGTATGGAATTACAATTTTCGTGCTATAATTCATAAATTCTATGTATTTCTGTATACAAAACAATTCAAACTCTATGTCAAAATTAACAAACAAGCTTACTACAAAAAACCTAATATTTCAGAGAAGTTTCACAAAAAATAAATACGTTACCAATCGATAAAAAAATAGTATATTCACTATAAAACAAAAAAATACGATTCAGTTTTTTATAACAGAATTTTGATAAATGAAATAAAAGCAAATTTAACTTTCTCTCTAAATTTCACAGCAGAAACTTTAATTTAATAAGCAGCTCAGAGTACTACTACCGGAAAAATGACGTAAAATACAGCATGTTTATTTTTTGAGTTTTATTGTTCACTAAACAGGTGAGTTAAATGGATACATTTAAGCCTATAATCATTTTCAACGTTTACTAAAAACATTAGTAAAAGAATCATTCAGATGGATTAGCCCAGCTATTCTTGAATTTTAGGCAAACATCTAGTCATGGATATTCTGATTTATATAAAAATTTACTTCTATTTTTTTTTTAGATACTTTTATTTATCACTAAATAACTAAATAATTATTTATCACACTAAATATTATTATTTATTAATCTTAACTAAACGTAAATTTACTAAATTATATTACAAAGTACAACTCAGAACTTTTCAATTACAATAAGGGTACCACTCATTTATAAACTTTCACGTACATACAACCCCTACATCTATAGAGGTTAAGTAATCAATATGTAATTTACAAATGAGAGTCAATGGGTGAAATTTCAAAGAATTGTATTCAAAACGTCGCACGTTGCATTTTATGGTATTATATGCATATAAACAAGTATATAATTATAAATAAGGTGGTAAAAATAATATTAGTAGAACATTATCTGACCGGGTTGGTCTAGTGGTGAACGCCACTGAACCCACTGAACCCAAATCAGCTGATCTGGAAGTCGAGAGTTCCAGCGTTCAAGTCATAGTAAAATTAGTTATTTTTACACGGATTTGAATACTAGATCGTGGATACCGGTGTTCTTTGGTGGTTGGGTTTTAAATTAATCACACATCTCAAGAATGGTACCTGAGACTGTACAAGACTACAATTCATTTACACTCATACATATCATCCTCATTCATCCTGTGAAGTATTATCTGAAAGGTAATTACCGGAGGCTAAACAAGTAAAAGAAAGAAAGAAATACTCCAAAGAAGAAACATTACTGATTAATAAATCATGTGTGTAAATAAAACCTAATTAAATCCATTTCGTATTTTTTTTTTTTTCATTTACTTTTAAGACCGTAATGGATCACTTAGTTCATTTTTTTTTTTTTTGGCAAGTTCTTTCTTTTCTTGATGATTTGTTGTTTTTCTGCTTTTATTTTTTGCCAGTAATTTTTAAGGGTTTCAGATCTTGCCCTTTCTTGTTCAGAGTACACCCGGCTTATTGTTTTCTTGGGTTTTGATAGGAATCTTGTTTCTTTATTTTTTTAATTTCTCATAGTTTCCGGTTTTCGTTTTTAGGTTATTATTTCATATTTTACTTATTAACAGATCTGAAACTAAAATAAAACACTTATGTAATCTTTAAAAAAGTTAGTTAAAAAAGCACAGCTATGATTTAATTTATAAAGAATTAAGTTTATTTCGAGCAAAACAATGGCTTTTGACTTTCGGTACACTAAATAAATAAATACTGAAAAAGTATTTTTTTATCTCAGTTATAACATGCTGGATCTGAAGTCAGATCTCTAAAAATAAGCTTTCTGCTTTTTATTATTGGCATAGATTTATTTGAATTTGTTATAACTAGAACGAGTTGAATTTTTTAAACTAACAGTCAAATAAAGAGTAAAATTTACTTCCCATATTTTTCAAGAATACGAAACTTCTTTATTCAATGATGCGCTTAAACACAAGTACATGCGCGCAAACAAATATATATATATACTCACACAAACTACGAGAAGTTAAACAAGTTATTAAATAAATTTATTATAGTACAGCTTCATTTTAAGATCAATAATTTTATATTCACATCGGTATAACATAGTTAAATTGGTTGTTGATAAAAGACTAGAAACAAATACAACTAATAGCTGGAAGGTAATGACGCATCCACTGATGTAAAGTCGGTTTTATTTATCTTTTTTACTTACTTGTTTTTTTCTTTGCACATGTTTTGTTTTCTTCAGTGTACGCTTATTGTTATTAAAGATTGTTGATTATATAAATATTCAACATCAAGGAAAATATTCTCCTAACGTCCATTCTAATTGCTGTTTAAAAGAAAATTGTGTTCTTGTGCGTATGTGTGTGTGTGTGTGTGTGTGTGTGTGTGTGTGTGTGTGTGTGTGTGCGTGTGTGTATATACACAGTTATAAATTAAATACACACCGTTTTACTTAGAATTCTCTAAGCTTCCTCAGGTGACAATACACATTCATTGCACAAATCATACAAAATTCCCTTATATATTGGAACTTACATATTCGGCAGTATGTAAGAGAATTTTGTATGATGTATATATGAATGTGTATTGTCACCTGAGGAAGCTTAGAGAATTGTATGTGAAACGTTGTGTATTTAATTTAAAATTTGTATAGTTGATGATTGGTTAACCCAAGAAATTAATAAAGGTAATATTTTGAAGTAAAATATATCTTTTAATTATATTTAATTCTATCCAGTGAAGAGGAAAATAAACTTAAATAAATTACATTTAAGTTAATATTCATAATAAATATATAGATATATATATCCGTTTAGGTAGTGGCGCTGCCCCCCTGGACCCTCTTGTGTTCAATAATCTCATGTATGTGAGAATAATAATGATAAATAAAAATTTAAGCCTGTTCAATTTATACAAATCTGTAATCAGTGTGTTGTAATTTCTTCAGAGCAACAGATTGGTCAGTACAGCATCCGAAACTTTAAGTGACCTCAAGAATGCGGGTTTCAAAATTGTTGGTCTGAAAAATAGTAGTTACAGCTGGTTACCCGTTCTTCGTACAGGTAAAAATGTATTTTGCCCGATTCTTAGCGGTACACGACAAACACAACTAGAAGGTGAATTTCTCACTTTTCTTCTTTTAATTTTATATTTAATTTTATGTTTTTTTATTCAATTAACCGGAGGTAGGTGCAACCAGCTGGTCGCATATACAGTAACAGTGGGAATGGTTGTGTGGTTGAGCTACTTTGGACTGGATGCACAGTGTCGCACAACTTAAAAACCGAAAATAGTATTTACCTAGTAATCTGAAGAATATTTGCAAGCCCAAATCGAGTGAATATCTCGTTTTGTATAGTCGGAAATGGGAAAATTTGCAATCGATGTTCGACATTTTTTTACCTTTCTTCATCTCTTTCAAGGTCGAATTTCAAAAAAATCTAGAAACTGATTTTTAGATATTCACATAAAGATTACACACACCAAAAATCAAACTGATATCTTCATTTGATACGAGAAATTCATAAAAATGAATAAATGTTACCCCATTTTAACTCTTTAAATTCGGAATTTCAAAAAATCCTTTCTTAGTGAGCACTTATGTGTATACAAATATCCATCATTTTGCCTTCAGTAATTTTTTCTGGACGTTGATTATATGAGTCAGTCTGGACGTCTTGTTTTAGCTGCCAGGTTGAACGCGTCATCGCAATCAGCTGATTTCAAAGTCGAGAGTTCCAACGTTCAAATCCTAGTAAAGTCAAGTTACTTTATACGGATTTTAATACTAGATTGCGGATACCGGTGCCCTTTGGTGGTTGGGTTTCAATTAACCACCAGAAATGATCGACCTGAGACTGTACAAGACTACACTTCACTTACACTCATAAATATTACATTCATTCATCCTCTGAAGTAATACCCGGCGGTGATTTCCGGATGCTAAACAGAAAAAAAGGATGTCTATTTTATTTGTACATGTTTATGTATACTACATATACATACTAGCAGGTTACCCGTCGCGCGTAGGAAGAAGCAACACCAACAAATAAGAACAAAAGAAAAAACATGCTTACATGATGATGCCCGTTAAAAAATCACAAGATTTTTTCTTAAATATTTATAAACAATAAATAATAATATTAATAATAAATTTAAATTAAATTAAAAAATTAAATTATTAATTAATTTTACTACCGTAATTCATTATCGATTGATCTTAAAATAAATATTTTCGACACAAATAGATCGATACTGAAACTACTATCGATTATTCATTTGAACCCCTTAAAATCAAAATTTCGCAAAATCCTTTATTAGTGCACGCCTACTTAAAGAGACGAAGCTACACTGAAAATTTCAAGTCTACCTATAATAGTTTTGGCTGTACGTTGATTACGAGTCAGTCAATCAAGACATTCTCTTTTATACATAGAGATATATTTGTAAACAAAAGCGAAACATATGTTTCCATAAAAACAGATGTAAAAGCTATCCTTCAAATTTAAAACAACTTCTCGCCTTTTTCTTGACTCTATAATGTATTAATTTAAATAAAATATGCTAAATTCAGAATTTTTTACCTCCATATGATAAAGCATAAAACCAAAAATTGTAATTAAAACCGTAAAATGTTTCAATAGAAAAGAAAAAAACCTAAAGGAAAATTTGTCTGAGTAAAAGACAAAGAATGATAGCGGGTATATAAAGGAAGAAAGAGGAGGGGTGAACAGAAAAGAGTGATTTAGATTGATAGAGCTAAAAGTGTAGAGTAAAATAGAGGGAAGAAAGAAGAGAAATGGAAGGGAGTGTATATCTTTTAATTTATAGAGAAATGGAAGTTAATTAATTTTATTTAATTAAAGAAATTTCATAAAGAATTTAAAAGCAAGGCAAGATTAAAAATAAAACAAGAAGCCGGTGGTATTAAATGTTAAAACGAAATGGTGCAATAACTAACGAACTGACTGAAAAACTGTAAAGGGAAAAGAGATGTTAGTAATTTGTTTTTAAAGAACGACCCGCCGAACCAAGACCTAAACCTTATTTTATAAATATGTCTCCGTAAGTCTTTCTGTCTGTTTGTCTTTCTGGCTGTCTATCCACCTAGTTGACTTAGTTCAATGCTTAAGCTAAAAAAGCGCTGTTTTTTTTTTATTTTATTTTATTTTACGGAAAGGAAGGAGAAAGAAAGCTTCGTTTGGTCTGATTTGATTCAGGAAACGAAGCACTAATTGTTTCTTGCGAGAATAATGGAGAACTGTTTGATTAGCGGATACGGAAGCCAAACCGAATAGTAGTACTACACCCCTCATCTGTTATACCGTTTTATTTCTGACAGTCAAAATGAAGGTGGGAGTAGAATTAGCTGATCATCCGTTTCCACTCTTCTTTTTCAAATTCACTCTTAGAACACTGAGTTTAAGAACTCATACCAGTAATGTAAAAGGGATAGAAGCTTTCTTGATTAAAATAATATTGAGTTATTTACCGCTGTTAATTTCTTACAGACTTTTTTCTTCAGTAATTTTTATAACAGTTTATTACTCGTAACGGATATTTCTATTATAATAAAGTGATCTTTTCTATATCTTACACAATTACATCCATCAAATCACAATAGATTAATACTAAAAAAATTAAATTGTGAAGTTCATTATTTTAATGTACTAAAAAATAAATAAGAGCCCTATTGTGTTAATTTAAAAAAAATAATAATCCAGTATAAAGAAATTGCAACCTATTAAAAAAAAATTATATTAGAAAATTGCTATAACCTAAAATAAAAGGATGTTAAAGAAAACGATTCAAAGTAGAGAAATTTAATTGTACAAAAAATATGAACCTTATGAAAAAATCAAAAATATTTCTGCTCTTTTAATACTAATCTCCAAAAGAGAAATAATAGAACTTTCTTAGCTAAGAACATACATTAATTTTATACGTTTACTAGCTGGTCAGGGTGAGTGAAGCAAGGCCCTTCTCGTTTACCCCTGATGCTCCGCCCACTTCACCACGACTGTTTTCGTTATCCCCATGGTTGTAAGAATAATATTGATAAATAACAACTAAAACCTGAAAAGCTTTCTTTACTCCAACATTCCCCTCGGTCATGATAAGACCGAGAAGCTCTGGTACGCTCCTGCTGTAGACGAAGTTACAGTTCGAGACTGGGTTTAGCGCTCTCAGTCACGCAGCTAACCGAGAATCACGCACATTTCAGAGAACGAGATATTCTCATTCTTTTAGCAGACTTTAAATAACAACAAAGGTTACTTCTCTTTCTTGAAGGCATATTTATTTTACTTTTGACAATCCAATATGAAAACCATAATAAACCATCAAAACCCTTCAAAGTTCGCTAAATGTGCTAATTTAAACTAATTTAAAAAATAATATTAATATTAATAATAATAAAAAAATATGAATCATTTTATAGATTTTTATTAAAGAAAAAAGAAAATTTTTTTTCTTTAATAAATATCTTTAATAGCTTAACCCCTATTACGAATATCGTGTTAATTCTATTTGGAGATAATGATCAAGCCTCCAAGGTATAAATCTGCAATGTTTTATTAAAATCTGTCCAGTAATTATTGCATGATGCGCGCGCTGGGGCAATCCTAGAGTTATCATTTTATTTTATATATATAGATTAGCAGTAACAGCCATGTAAATCGAAAAAATTAAAAATGTAACTAAATTACGAATGTTAATAATGATTAAATAAATAATAATTTTTTTTTCAGTAGTAAAATGTATTAACTTACAGTTAAGTCATCCATTTTAATTATTTGGTCTCAAACTATTAAGATCTTACAGTTAATTAATTTATTTATTATTAATTTTATTAATAATTTATTAAATTAAATCTTACTTATTAATAAATCTGATAACTATTACAGTTAAATGTTAATAATGCATTACTTTTCATTTTAAAAATAAATTTTAATTCAAAATTACTAATTAAAATTCAACAAATTAAATCAAAGATCTTTAGAGAAATTTAAAGATAAATTTAAGAGTGGATTATTTACCTAAGGCGAAAAAACAGTTAAGATTTACTGATTAATACAAAATTACAAGTAAACGTTTGAAGAAATTCTGAATGGCTTAGATTAATTGCTAGGTGAGAACTTTAGTTTAAAAATAATTAGTAAGACAAAGGCAATGAAATGGGATAGTAAAAGGAATAATTAATAATTAAATGCTAAGATTGTAGACTACAATATACTCTCAAGTATAGAGGAGTACAGATAAGAACGAAGCAGAAAGTTTTAAGAATGAAAGCCCTAAACGTTTTATTTGAAATATTCTTTGTTCGTTTTGTTACAAACATTTGTGAAAAATATCCCTATTTCAACAGTTAAAAAGGTAATAATTCAAAGGGTTATAGCTCAGTAAATTTTGGTCGTAGATAGTCATTTTAATAAAGGTTTTATCTGAAATTTGATCTGGCTTTCAGAAAAAAATACGTGAATTATTTAGGAATTTACGTAGAGTTTTTGACACTTCATTCCTTAATAAAAAAAAATCCTTTCATATATGTCATCTGGACTCTTCAGTGACTTAGATTACATGGGAAATCAAATATTTCCAAAAGTTTCATTGTGCCATAAGTTAGTTACTTATTGTAATAATAATTTATGCAACTTTCACTGTTCTTTAGGCTTTTTAGTACTCATTTTAATTTTTAGGAAATGAAGAGATTTTATAGGTTAACTTCCTTATTCTTTATCAAACTGAACACGAGAATTATAGAATATACAGCCACTAACTATAGCGTTTTTTAGTTTTACTGGAAGTAAAGTACAAAAACAATGGTATAATAAAACATGTATGGATATCTGGAAGAAGAAAAAAAAGATTATACAAAGTTATTTCATACAATATAAAAACTTTAGTAATCATTTACTTAAGTTACAAGTAGATAGCTTTTGTAAAAAAAGTATTAGGTTCGAACCAAAAATAATCATTAATGACAAAGTGGGAACTTTAAAATACATTTATATGATAAGTTAAGGATTTATAGAAAAAATAAAACAAAATTTTTATAGATTTGTGAAATAATACATAGAACCTTTTAGAATAAGAAAAAGAAAGAGACAGAAGTAAAATTTTATAAAACCTTCAATGTTCCAATTGTGATTACTGTAAATGGAAGAGAAACTCAGAGGAAATTTAACAATTATATATATATATTCAACAAAAAATAATATTTTTTTAAAATTTCATTCGAAAATATATATTTTGAAAAACGAAAATATTCATGACCATTGCTTCTGAAAACGAAAAACTGAGAAGGTTAACAATTGAAAAGATGTAAAATCCTAGCATACAAATGTTTGTGGTATCCCTTTCTTTGCATTATTTTTGAAAAGTCTAAGTTATTGAAAAGTCTACTGAAAAAAAAAAAATTAAAATAGAACTAGGCTGCATGCCATAGGTTAATAATATTTCAAACGGAGACGGAAATTATGATATTGATAATAAAAAAATTATTAGGGAAAACAATTAAAAGTGAATAAGAAAATAACATGAAAGTAAACTAAGGAAAATAAGAGAAGATAGATATTTTGATAGTAAAGAAAAAACAGAACAAGATGAAGATAAAAAATCGAATAATAATAATAATAGCAATAAGAAGCTGATGAAAAAAGGTATCAGAGAAAGAAGACTGTTATGATGAAGAAATGTATAAACAAAATTAAAAAAAAGCTGACAACAAATTTGTAATACTTTCTTGATATTGTAAAAATAATGATACATGAAAAAAGTTAAGAAAATTTAAATTTTTATACTTTGATCGGTTCCCGCACTCACAATATTGCCCGAAAGTGTTATCTTTGGGTCACTTGCACTACTATTATGCTTAGAAGGATATAAAAATAAATTCGTTTAAAAAATATGCAACAATTAAAAGGTACTTTTTAGGTAGATGTCATAAGAAAGCTAACTACTTACTGTACGGGCACCATGATTCGACTTCCGGAAAATTTTGACATATCTTCACGTTTCACATCTTCTGGACCCCAAAATAACCGTCAGCTCAAAAGTTATATATATATTTCACTTTCTTGAATTATTTCACAAGAAAATGAAATAATATGGCAATTAACAGCAGTAATAACTCGTCTCAAAATCTCAGTCAAGTTTGTTGACGGCCAAAATCGGATTATGGGATTGAAATTGGGGGGGGGGACTTTTTCGAAAAAAAATCGCTATAAATTTCTTATGTAAAATATCGAATTCGATTAACGTTCCTACTATTCTTTGGATAAGGACTTAAAACTTATCTTAATAACTTATTTTATATCATCAACCATTGGTCCAAGGGGATGAAAATGAGGTTTATAAGAAAAAAAGCATCATACCTACCTTAATAGGCATAGTATCGAATCGGTTTAAAGCGGTCGTTAGTCCTATAAATATTATCTAAATCTTTTGTCTGAAACAATTTTTTATATGACCAACCCTTACGGCAAGGGACGACCAAAATGTTGCTGGAATTGTAAGATGAGCTTGTCGTATGCTAAATATGTGAAACGTTTTTCACATGCAACCATTGTCGTATTGAGTAAATTTGAAGTTTTTTTTAACTGTAAGGTGAAAGGAAACATTTTTTATCCCCTACTTACCACCGGTGAAATCTACCTCCGCCTTCCAACGTGCCGAAAGGGGTTTTTTCGATTTTTGAGGAATTCTGGGGAAAAATTAAAAAAAAGTGGTAGGATAACAATGCATGTATGTACTTAGCTTAATCTAAAATAGGGTTATGATTGTAAAAGTTTGAAAAAATTGAAACAAAAAAACAGTCTTCCTTCCTTCATGGAGAAATTGACTCCAAAATATATAGAAAAAATTGCCCCATTTACACGAATTTCTGAATAACATCTCATCAAAATCGGTTTATCCAGTCAAAAGTTATTAAGCTTCAAACATGCTAACACACGTACATAGATGCAAACATTACTCTAATTTTTAAAATTTTTTGGGAGTCATAAAAAGATGAGAAATGCAAAAACATCCAAACTCCATTTTTACTGACTACGTTTTTACTTTCCATTTTACAGCATAGCTCTAGAAGTTGGAAGCCAGAAAAGCAGAAGATGAATAAGAAAATAAGAATAAACAATAAAATTGTTGAAGAAAAAAATACAAAAATGTACGAATATGAGGAAAAAAGACATAAAAGAAGTACAAAAACGAAAAAGAGAAGAAAATTCAATAGACTTTTTATATAAACATTATTTATAAACAATGTAATAATAGATCACCTTACTTGATTTAAAACACTTCTTTTTACTATCAGTGTTTGAAACTCACTCCTTTTTTTATAAGTATTGATTATCAAAGGAACATTGTAGTGAATAAATAAATTTTCGTTTCCAGTGTAAGAATTTAATTTAGTTAAACAAGGTAGGGAGGAGCAATAATAATAAGAGTTAGAACCGTTTGCAAACCGACTTACGTACTTCTCCTTTATCCTTTATTGTAAACTTAATACAACAAACAACACCAGTAGCAACACCATTACGTTTATACAATTCAGCAATTTTCGGTGTGAGTACGTTCAAAGTTAGATTGAATAGTTTACAATCTTTGAGACAGTTGATGTTATTATTGTTGCGTTGAATTTAGCTCAATCTCTAGCCTAAGTTGGAAGGATATAACTAAGAAAGGATGTACTCTAGCATTCGTCTGATAAGATAAGACAAGGTAAGATAAGATAAAATTTGAATTCTATTTGGAATAGGATCCCATTCAATCCTTCTCTCATTTTCTTTGTACAGAATTCTATTACTACTAGGTAAAAGATATAGTGTTTAAATACATTTAAATGATAAGTATTTTATTTTACTGTAAGTAATTAAACCTGAACAAACATAATCATTCTCTTACCTTAATAACAATTATACTGTAAGATTACTTCATAATTTATGATTGCATGAAATATATTAAATATAATTAATTTAGTAAAGTAAAAAAATTAATGGTAATGCTTATTCAAACAATGTGTAAATAATACGTTGTTTCTCATAATTGGTTTATTGTAAAATAATAAAAATTAAAAACTCTTTTCTGCTAATAGGCAGTATTTTATACAAATGAAAGAGAAATCACTCGTTTTCGTTGGAATTCTTATTAACTAAGTAAAAATTCTTATGAATTAGCATTTACTATACTAACATCGCCAACAAAAATGGCGGTAATTTACTACTGCCAATACTACTCAAAAGCGGTATAATTTTTTCCACAATGCTACCGCCAATTCGAGTTACCATTTACTTCTGTTCATTTTGTTTTTAATTTATCTACTTTTTTTGCTATCATTACTTTAAATCTTTTTTTATGTTTTATAAATATTAAATTTTTAGATTTGTTTTACGCATCCTAAATTTTTTTTTTAAGTTTTATTATTTATATATTAATTTAATTGATAAATATAATACATTTACATTAATATGACTAATTAAATATTCCTACAGACATATATTAATTGATGAGGTGTGAATTCGAACAAATTTTATATTATTTTATTAAAAAGATAAGCATTATTTTATCGTTACTGCCGCATAAAAAATTCAACCAGAAAAGAATCAATAATTTGTCGGCCTGTATTCCGTAACATTACTCTTCCTATCATTTCAAAAAAAAATTATGGCAGAAGAAGGGAGTAATAATGAATTCAATGAATAACAAGAGTAAAAGTTGTTAAAAAACCTCGCACTGGTGATATTTATATTTTAATGAGGTTTTAGAAATTATGTTTGTTAATGGAACGTTAAATGTAACAAATTTATGAAATATTTAGCGTTCTGTCATACGTAAGACATTCACATATCATTAACTTTCTAAAATCGTTAATTTCTTGCTTATTCGTTTTATCCAGGCGTTACTGCCGCCTTCAACCTACGTTTATACACAACCTATGTTCACACATATATGTATTTTTTTAATAAATACTAGAAAAAATCGCCGCAAAAATTTTATATGGTTTATGTTTCATTACAGATTATTACAAATGATAAATGTGTAAAGAAACACTACACATGTTAAACGTTTTTACCAATTGTAAGTAAATAAGGTTCATGAATTTAGCGTAATAACAACAAAAACTTTTACAAAGAAATCTCTTAAAAATCCTGAATATTTTTAGCTATTTCTTGACTTATGATTTTTTAACGCAGATGTAACCCCAATGTTTTCCTTTTTTATCCCCAAAACACAAAAATAACATTATAAAAATCGTTCGTATAAAGAAGTATAAATCGTTCGAACGAATGAATCGTTCGTGCACTGCGCGCAGCCGCCTGGCGCACTACCATTGATCCCCTCTGCGCCAGTAGCAGCTAAAATAAAAATGTGAGCACATACAACAAACAAACCAACCCACGCACCATCATTTTTACTTCCTTCTACGAAGTAAAGAAAGTATTGTGATCGCCAAAAATTTCGGTTTTCAAATTTCAACCCGAAATATCCATTTTGACCATCCCTCAAACCATTTTGACTAGTTCGGGCGTGACTTCTATACGTACGTATGTATCTTGCATACCCAAAAAACGATTAACCATAGCATGTTGAAATTTTGGATTTAGGACAGTCATAACATCTAGTTGTGCACCTCCCTTTGATTGCAATCGACGAAAAGTGTCCAAAAAACCCAAAATCTACAAAAATTTGGACTTTGGAGTTTTTCGTAATTGCAGACATAAGCCCTCATTGAGAGCTTCAACAATATATCACAAGTGGTACTTATTTTTATTGGTTTCAGTTATAGCTAAATAAAATTTTAATTAATGAAATATTTGGATCTTACAAGTGGAAGGCACATCGGTTGGAATCCGAATTCTTTTCCTTTTTTTAATTTTTTTTTAATTTAAATATATTGATTTATAAATAATTATTAACCTCCGATTGTAAAAAAATTTACAATAAATAATAATTCAATAATAATAAAAAAAATATCAATTATTAATGAAATAAAATTTTATGTACTTTTAATTTTAAAAAAAATGTGTATATGTAATTTAATAGGCGTACAAGGAAGTCATGTGATGTCCACATCAGATGTTTTATATATGGGAATATAAAATAAATATATAAATATCAGATGCTTTATATATATATATATATATATATATATATATTTATATCTGATTTCATACTATCTACTTGAAAATTAATAATAATAATTAATTAATAATTAAAATTAATTAATTTATTAATAAATTAATAATCTATTATTTACATTTTTTTACAAATATTTGTAAGATTACAATATTAATTAAGGAAACTGTTATGATAAAATCGCCATTGAAGGTGAATTTATATGTATTACTGATCCAAACATCAATAGATGTCTTACTGCAAATAAAAAGGCATGATAATTTTTGTATATTTTTGTTAATATCAAATGACTTAAATATAATAATTATTACGAAAAAGAAATTAACTGGAAGTCAACAATTATTTCTGATGAAGGGATTCTCTAAAAACAAATTGAGTAAACTCCTCTTCATTATTTAAAAATAATAAAAATGTCACATTTTACGATCTAAATGAACAATTTTTTAAATTATCATAAATCGCTGTTTATTAAAATATCTTTTTTTCACACATCGTGTACTTAAAATCGGTTCCGATTAAGGAACCACAACAAAATTGCATTAGAAAAATGCATGTGAAGAAGGGTTTGTAGCTAACACCCAGACATACAGTCTGGAATTTCCAAAACCGGCCTAAGCCTGTGAAGTAATAGTTTTTCAAATAATTTAGATATGAGTGGTAAGGTAAGAGGCCAATTGGTCTGTAAGAAGAAACCTCATGTGCAGGCTTCCCTGATTTCAAGATCATTATCACCTGAGATACAATCCATTCTGCTGGTAAATAAGAAGTCCGCAGGACATCGTTAAAGAGGTCCTTAATGTACGTGATGCCTTTAAAGGGCAGCATAAAAAGCATTTTGTGCGTCACTAAATCAAAACACGGGGCTTTCTTCAGTAGCTTTCCCTAGTTGATTAACTTTAGTATCTCCCTTGTCGAGACGGGTTTAATAAGAAAACTGGCTGGTATTGGGCTCTCTAAGAAGTCTTTAATATCATCTTCACTTGGACCCTGTTCATCGTGTAGTTGAAAGTTTCGCCTAAGTGTGAAGTATATAGATCGGCTTTCCCTTTGTCATTCCTCACTCACACTTGTATTGCAGGTAGCATTGTAGCGGATAGACGTAGCCCCTTCGTGGCCTTCCATAAAATGCATCCGTCCTTATTCAGGTTAGAAAAATTTCCGGTAAATATTACTTTCATAAGAAAATCGATAATTCAGTTATCAACTAAAGAATTACATCCGTTCATTCAAATACACACAAAAAAATTCTTATTTTCTTTTTAATGAATAAAGTGAAATCGTTCATTTATTTTGTAAGTTTTTTAACTGCTTGTGAAACCTATATTACAGTTAAATAATGGTAAATAAAAATTTGTAAATATATTAAAATGATCTTCAACTTCAAGCTGTTTATAACTCACATTAAACATCTTATCTATCTTTCATATAATTAGATTTTTAATAAGAAATGTATATATGAATTAAAAGTAATTTTATTTTCGATTTATCATTGAATATTTAAAAATGGAAATTACAATTTAATTTATTTACGGTATCATTTTAAAGTTCTACTTGGTTATTCAGAATATAGAGTACAGTAAAAATCTAAAAAAAGATTTGATGTAACGATTTTAGACTTAATTTTAAAGATATAAAGAAATCCTTAAAACATTTTGTTAAAAAAACGTTGAAAAATATTTTTTTTCAAGGGTATCTTTTGGAGCTTCTAATATTGAAATGAAATAATATTAAATTTATATCGATAAAGGTACTTTAATATAATGTTAGGAAATATTCATTAAAATTATTAATTTTTTTATATAGATACTGCATTTAAAGGAAACTCTACCTTCTTCCCCTTGATTCTTTTTAATCCGCCAGTGATAGAAGATAAACTGAGATTAAAAGGTTAGAGAGACACAGTGAAATACATTAAAGCCTATAAAACATTAAAAATTAAAGAAATCGAATGGTAATGAAAAAAAAAAAATTTTAACACAAGATAATTATAAAAAAAATATTACGCTTTTACTTAAAAATTTGTAAATTATACAGACTTTTACATTTATCTTAAATAAATGAATTCTGCCTTTGTTTCCTTTACAAAGTTTCTCTTTAATGATTACTCATACAAAATAAAAATCAGCGTTATATTACACAGGAATGGAAAAATATTTTATAATATTAGAAAATAAAAAACATTGACCTGAGAGATACGTCAGAATCGTTATATAATACTTAACAAAATATGAAAAAAATCTAGCTTCAGATTTAACATTATACATAAAAGTGATTATGTTTAGAACTTTTGAAATACAATAAGTATCAAAAGAAGCTTTTTTTTTTAAAAAAAAAAAGTATTTTATTTAACATTTACATCATGTTCATTTCTTAATTTTAAAAAAGGTGACAACAAAGTTGTTATACTTTTCTTGGCATTGGTTAATTTATTCTTATATATATATATATCATTATTATAATTTCTAGTTCATTACTGGCTGGAATTTATCAATGATTATGCTACCTTTGACTTATTTGTCTAGAATAAAATTAATGTGTCTAATCTACGAAACCAATTGTAGATTTAATTTGAGATAACTATATATATATATATATATATATATATATATATATAAATGTATATATAAACTTTTGAGCTGTGGGTGGTCAGCTCAAAAGTCTTGGGGTGTGAGAGATTTGAAACGCAAATGTTGAAATTTTCCGGAAGTCAAATCATGGTAAACATTACATGTTACAATGTATATTGGTAGCTTTCTTAAGAAATCTACCTAAAAACGTCGTGATCTTACAGGAGATAAGTGTTTATAAACCAGTAATTTTTCTATCACCACTAAAACCTTCTTCACTTTTATAAGGATAATGACGCTTTACGAAGCAAATATAAAATTAAATATTTACATTTCTAGTTACAAACTAATATCTGATTACAGTTATTATGCATAGTGAGTATTGGTACATAAAATAACCACAAACGTATAAATTAAAAATTTAATACGTAGAATATCTATCTAAAAAATTCATATTAATACACAACGGGTAATCTTCATCAATTATTACCGTAGTTGTTGCTTCATTTACGTTATTCCAGCAAATATTATTACTAGCGACTTTATAAATAATAAAAATAATATGTGTTAAAATGTACGTTAGATTTAAATTGTGTTCGACCATTCAGAATATCGGCGTTATGCGTAGGTATAAATTATTTTAATTCAGTTGAGCAGGAGAACAAAGACAAAAAAAAATAAGCTGAATTGTTCATTTACTGCATAAATAGTTTTTATAGGTTTATTTTGTTTATTTAAAAGGAAAACAGGGTGCATTAATAGGTTATAACTGCATAAAAACTATAATCTTGAAGTGTCATTTTATTATTTTTGTTGGTCAATAAATTTTTAATATTTTAGCTCTTGAAATGTGCAATACAAATCGGTTTCGTAAAGTAAAATGGCAAATGAAAACTAATTTATGTTTGTAGATATGTTTAATAAATGTAGAAAGATAAGCATAGGTGAAACTATATTAAGTCATTTATAAGACTCGTTACCAGTTGGAATAGTCGTAGGCCTAACTGGCGTTATGTATATTGGAGTCCCAATGTGACCATTTCAAAGGGGATTTCATAGTATGATACCTTTAAATTTAAGTTTAATCTCATGCGAATAATTTTAACTTAAATATATCAAAACCTGCGATGAAATTTTGTTATAGGCTTATATTCCTTGTGGAATTAGATGATTATATTTTAGATCAAATTTATCTTTAATTGTACACCGACCTTGCCAGAAGAAAGTAAAATAATATAGTAAGATATGTTTGTTTGTAACCTTGTAATTCTAATATTATTCTAATGAAATTAAGTACTGACGAAAAGTAAAAGTAAAATAATGTACTATATACAATACACTTTCCAAATTACAAAAAAAAGTTCTAAAAAAATAAAAACGAAAAACAAGTTGTTTATCTAACAAAAGTGTTTGATGTACAGATTTAGGATCATATTATAAAAAATAAGTCAAAGGATATGAAAATAATGAATTTTACTAACTTGATCAAAAAAAGATTCAATGTACGAGGGGTATGTGTTAAAAGAAATAAACAAAAATTATGGTATTCCTTATAAATTAAATAATAGTTGGGTTACGTATTTTCATGGTTAAATAGTAATAAAAATAAACAATAACATGAATTTTGTCGTAACTATAGGTTTAAAACAATAAAAAATGGTATAAGGTTTTGAAAAGGATGAATTTATCTTTGAAATAATTTTCATAATTACTTTAAATTACTTATGAAAATAATACTTACAATTTTTTGTCGTCCGTCACATTACATCACTAAGGGCGGGCTTTCATATTGATTTGAATCTGAAATAAAGATTAAGAAAATAAATCTAAGTCGATATATAATTCAAATTGATTCATCTCAGGATTTCAAACGCCATTTAACAACGTTAGCGTAATCTCAAACTTCGTAATTTAATTGAGAGATTTTTTCTTATAATTTAATTATTCGGTTATATTTATAAACTTTATTTCATTCTCACTATTACAGAAAAATTAAATTAGGTTTCTTTCTGCACAGATAGTCATAGAATCCAACATTTGTATAACAAAGAAAAAATTCGTTTTACGTTACAATTAAATTACAGAAAAAAGTTTTACGTGGTAAAATTGTGTAATTGGTTGAACTACTCTTTGAACTACAATTTGTAAAATAATTCTCCATAAAAATTTGGAAACGGGAATAGAAGTTTATAAAAATAATTCTAATTGAGAAATCTCACTTTTGAATCCTAACGCAGGTTAGCTAGTAGATAACATCTAATACTACACCACAATCATCACTGACAATTTGTTTAAATTTTATTGGTCAATTGAATTTTATCGCAGTTTGATTATGAAATGAATTACGATTGTAAGCCTAATTTTTAAGATTTTTTAATCCATTAAACTTCTGTCATTGACTTTTTTTTTTTTAGTTTCATAAGATAAGAGTTCTGCTTTTGCGATCAGGAAATCATACATGGTTTTATATACATAGAAGTGAGTAAAAACTTTTAATAATATAAAATATATTTACCATTTTAAAATTAATGTCAAGGTTTCTTTTATTTTGTAATGTTCTACTAATAGAAAAATCTCTGAAAAAAGAGTGAAAGATGTCCAACTGATTTTAAACTGGAATAAAAATAAGATCATGAAAAGAAATCTAAATCATGGTATCTATTATTATGATTCTGATGTTTAAAACAATCTTGATGTTCTAATAATCGCAAGAATTATTATTTAAATACATTTAAAATTCTGTTGTTCAATTGGATTTTTTGTTGTCTATTATTTTCTATAATTTTACGTCAAAGAAAATTATTTGTTGTTGAAATTAAGTAAATCAAGCAATAATTATTGGTCCCCCAAGGCTCTGTTCTGAGTCCACTGCTATGGATTCTGACATACGACGGCATGTTCCGGCTTGATTATCCTGATGGCGTGTCTCCTATTGAGGCGAAAGCATAAAGACCGAGTACCAGCTCCTGTAATGAGGGAACATTCCATTACCGCCCATCCCAACCCGTAGAGGAAAACACCCGCCTAGTGGCGTTCCGGTCGCCACAACCCCCCCCCCCCCCTCCTCGCATTCCTTGCCCTGTTGAGCTTTAACGAGAGTAGGCCTCGTCCGGACATCTTGTATGTCCTACATCGTTACCCTCTGAACTAGCTAACCGAGCTCGCGGAAGCGTGAACCCCGCGTCTAGTTCTACTTATTATGAGCCAATTTCGTGAATGTCTCGTAATTCGAGGCAAATAAACACAACATACCATCAAACATGTTGATCGCAACAACGGAATTTAGTCCTAGATCCCTTAATGAACTCAGCTTCCGCTTAATAAACCCCTGACTTAGGTTAATAGTGGAGGAACAGGGACGACTTAGTTGAGCCTGGTAACTTCGCTCCGGAAGTTAGATGCAGAGCAAAAAAAGATAAGACAAGATCCTACCGGCGAGCCAAACTGTCCTGCCGGACGTACAGCCGGTAGACGGGGAGGGTCGTTAGAGTATAGGACACTTCTCCGGGAGGTGTTATACTTATTTTTGGATCCTGTCCGAGGAAGAAGGGGAAAAAACAATAATTATTATTAACAGTCAATTATAAGATCAGAATTTTTTTCTTATAACGTATTTTCTTTAATGTTTCATAAATAAGATATCTATTTTCAAAAATTTTATTTCTTTACTTACTGAAATAACTTTTTCAGAAAATATTCAAATTAAAATAAAATTTTAAGTAAAGAATCTTAAGCGACTGTTTTACCATAGCCGACTTTATTTATTAGCGTTATATCAAACTACTTGCCAGCTATCAATTAATTTTTTTAAATTCTCTTGGTAGGTTTAGTTTATAATTTTTTTTTAACATAAATGTTTCATTTCATAAAACGGTTGAAAGTAACTTTAAAGTAGTCTTGAAATTAAAATTTTGTAGACCGTAAAATAATTTTTTCATATTTCAATTAAATTACTGATAAAAATTTCAAAGGTTTTTTTTAGTTTATTGCACCGTTTAACAATATGCTCATGAACATTTGATATTCCAGTAGAATTATATGGAAATAAAATAAAATTTGAATCGGAAACCTGTAACGAGTCTGATTTTGAATGCTAGTTAGCTAGTTAAGCTAATCTAATACTACTTTACAACTACAAAGGATAGTTTCTTGATATTTTATTCATAGATTCAATTTTATAATAGCCTATTATTTTCAATACGTTTTTAGAATAATTCTTCCGTGCTTTAAATCAGTTAAAAAGGCATTATTAAAAAAAAAAAAAACGTAATGTATTAACAAACTAACAATAAATGAATAAAATTTTGATCTACAAGTTTGTGCTATTAATATTTAATCTTCGTTTTCTTAGAAATAAAATAAATGAAAGAATTTCAGTGAAAAAAAATAGTTTTAAATCTAAATGGATGTCAATTTGTTAAAGAATAGAATTTTTTTACATTAAGAAGATATGAATTATTAGGATTTTGTCGGTACTACCACTAATACATATTACATTTTATCTTACAATCAACTCGCATACTTTATTAAAAGAATATCGGCTAAGCTAAAAGATAGTTTTACGAAATTATAATTTTAGAGAAATATCTATTTGTCGTCTTTTTATCTTCTCTTATAAATAAAGATAGTTTATAAAATATAGGGATATATTAAATATCATTAATAAGCACTTAAATTCCTTCTTTTGGAATCTGACCTGATAGTATTTTAATTCGCTTGGATAATTCCAAACAAACTTACTTCTGGTAAAGTATTAAACTGTAATTGTTCTGGTAATTCTGAATGATATTTTTCGTGATTCTTGAACCTACTCTCAAGTAGTATTTTTAGAGGAAAAATAATTTGTTACATCATATAATCATATGTGATTGGCAGTTCAACAAGTGTTGATCAGTAATTTATGGATTCAACCACGTTCTTGTGTAAAGAGCTCTGATCTGAAGAAGAATTAAATATATGATGAGTTTCCATTTATTGAAATCATTCATTTCGTCTTCCTCTTTAATGTACTAAGAAAGCATATCTTGGTTTAAATAATAATAGAAGTAATAGGTACACAACCATTAAGCATTCAACTAATCTCATAAAAATTACAACAGATCAGCAAAGAGGAACAAGTAACTCTTCCACCGACAAGATATATTAAACTTTTTCTGTTAAATGGATACTTTAAAAAAAAAATGTAACTTACTGGTTGAACATATTAACCAGAAGAAATATTCTATTCTTCTAATAAATAAATTTTAACAAATCTAATTTGTATAAGAAAAATATCTTGAAAAAACTGCTGGATATAGTAAGGTTGTTAGGTTTAATTTCGAATACCATTTTAACTAGAATCGTTACCGATTAATTTGTGAATAATACATCTGCAACACTGGCTAGGTTTTAAATATAAGTACAGCATCACTATAAAAGAATAGTGGGGGGTAAGGTACGAATTTATAAAAAAGAATAATTTTATAATTTAATTTGTCAAATTCTCCATCTCAAATAGTTCTGTTGCACAAACAACGAATTTCAATAAGCGCTTTCTTCATCATTCGATAAATATCCAACCAATATTCATTCTGTCCACATACTATGGACAGAACAATTCCAACAATGAATTTCTTGTTCGGCAATTATATCACCTGTTAGGGCTTCTTAGTAGTCACCAAAGTCTGTTAATGGCCAGATTTTCCTCAAAATTGGTACCTGGAATATAAAGAGACTCGCTGGTACCATATTTAAACTATTTTTCAGAGTAAATATCTAAATATCTGTATGTTTTTACTCTTGAGTTCAAGGTTTATAAAAAAATGTCAACATTGATTCTTTCGTAACACCACATCATGCATTAATTACGATCTTGACTGTTTGACCACAATCTTCTAGTTTTATTTTGATTAACTCAATTGGAACTAAAAAGTACAGAATCTTCAGAACAATCATATAAGACCTTTCATACTTTCTGGTAAACGTGTGCCCAATTATATTGTGTTGACGGCTATATCGATTTTATTTTTCTAAATGTCTAGATCTTGAGATAACGGATAGTTGTTTAGGGCTAAAGATTTTTTGTACTGTAGTAACATTTATTCGCTACAACTTAGATGGAAAAAGAGTTAGTACTCGTATATTACTTCTGAAAGACCTACATTCATAAATCAGTTAAAAAATTAATTTCAATCTAGTCGCACACATATTCTTAACTGTTTCTCAATATTAAAACTTACTACAGTACATAAAACTAATTCAAATAAAACTAGATATAAGAATATAATTTTAGTAAATTTTTTTAATATTAAGAGTAAGTTATTGTTATGAAAGAGTGGAAGAGGGAAAATATAATTTATTATGACAGGGTTATTATCACATAAATTTCTGTATCAGATACATAAAAAAAAAATAACAAAAACAAAAAAATTACAAAAATATATTTGATTACATATAAAAAATTATTTTTTAAAAAAGCTTTTATTTAACTAATATTAACATTAATAAAAAAAGGAAACAAATTAGAAAAACCCTCTAAAAAGTAAAAAATAAGAATTAAATCAAATTGAGAATTTTAAACAAAAAAATATAATATATTAAAAAATATAAAAATACACTGAAAAGTAAAAATAAATTATATAAATATCTAATAAAAAACCAATAAATAAATTAAAAATAAATAAATGTAATAATTATTAAATTTTAAAATTAAAAGTAATGAAAATATTTAGTTAAATAATAGCGTGGCGCAGTTTTTATAACAATGTTTTCGAATAAATATTTATAGACATTTGCTGT
Source organism: Lycorma delicatula (assembly GCF_047948215.1). Lineage (NCBI taxonomy): Eukaryota > Metazoa > Arthropoda > Insecta > Hemiptera > Fulgoridae > Lycorma > Lycorma delicatula. Next base: position 74,033,488 of record NC_134461.1, on the reverse strand, counting down.
ATTTTAAAATATATTTTTTGTTTAATGAAGTTGTTTGGTATATGCATATACTTTATTTATCTGTATTAAAATAACGCAAGTTTTAATTCTTTGATGGTTCAAATTTGCACCGAGATGATCTTTAAGAGTTAATAAGATTAAAAATAAAAATTAAATTTAGAAATCTTGCACAAAGTTATTACATTTTGACGGTAATCTGAATAATTATTAATTATTATAATTGTAATCGTAATTATGAATTCATTAAATAAAAATTCATAATTAATTAAAATGAAACTTTTAGCGGAAATAGTGCGTTCAGTTTGGCTTAGATTACAAGCAGAATTCGAAGATGAACTTCAACTATGTGAGAACACGTATAAAGAAAGCGAGTGGGTGCATTTTCCCAGATTGTTACTTGTAGCTAGTCAGTCTAAACTGAAGAGGTTCCAGCAGACCTTTCCGCCTCCTCGCGTCGTTATTGAAAATGAAAATGAAGATTAATTGTTCTAAAAATAAATGTTGTGTTGTTTTAAATAAATTATTAAAACTGCGCCACGCTTTTATTTAACTAAATATTTTCATTACTTTTAATTTTAAAATTTAATAATTATTACATTTATTTATTGGTTATTTATTAGATATTTATATAATTTATTTTTTACGTTTCAGTGCATTTTTATATTTGTTAATATATATATTTTTTTTGTTTAAAATTTTTAATTTGATTTAATTCTTATTTTTTAGTTTTTAGCGGGGTTTTCTAATTTTTTTTCCTTTTTTTATTAATGTTAATATTAATATTAGTTGAATAAAAGCTTATTTAAAAAATAATTTTTTATATGTAATCAAATATATATTTGTAATAATTTTTTATTTATTTTTTTTTATTCTTTTTTTTAACTATTAGCATCTATTTGTAGTTAAAGGTTGATAAAATAAGTGAAATAAAAACAAGGACAAAAGTAGACTGCATATAAATTATACGCGGAGTTAATAAATCTCTATCGTGTATAATAACGTATAAAACTTTGCAATGAAAAGAAATGAATATGAGCAGGAGACGCATGTTTTATGTATGACTAGTATTATTGACGCAGAAGTAGGTGAGTGGCAAACTTTCAGCTTACGTATGTACTTTTGTCTAATTATAGGTGTGCTGGTTGTGTATATATACCTGATCAGGCGCCACAAGGTAGATGTAGTCAAGTACATTCAGTGGAAAGTTTACTATCAAAACTATTACTTATTTTGATAATAATTTTAATTAATTACTTTTATTTAGATATACTAGAGTTTAAAAGTAAATTACTTAAGATCCATTTAAAAGATAAAAATGAAGAAGAAAAAACGTTAAAAAACTGGTTTGTGGAGCTATTTTAATAAATAAAATTAGATATAAAGTTAGATGCAATTATATAAAGTAGCAATTTATCCAGGATAAACTGTTATGAACATTTTTAAACAGATATAAACCGTAAAACTTTTCAGTTTTTCATTGACTATATATATTAACAAGCGAACCCACGTGGAAATTTCGCAAATTGCTAGTGTTTAGTTTATGTAACTTTGAGTCTGGTCGACAGATGGGTTAAAAATCTTATAAAAATAAAAGCAAATCACGTTAACCTCGGTAACGATTTATTTCTAAACAGTGGAAAAGTAAGTATAATTATTGAAATGTTTCAATAACAAACTGTACAGAACATTAGAAAACATAAAAAATGCAGCTGCTACAAAACATAAGTACTGATTCTGGTTGTATCATAGCGATCGAACGGTGGCGACTGGAAGCATCAATGGGCCAGTGAAACAATTTTGAAAATTAACTAAATTTTTTGCACTTTCAACACTTTTTATCATTATTTTCCCTGTTAAATCTGTTTGATGCTCACCCAGAGGGGGGGGGGGTGGTAATTCCTTATCCATCAATACACATTTATGGAGGTTTGTTTAGTGATCGCCTTATAAATAGTGCAAAACCTTGTCTTTCATTATCGTATTATGTATAGAGAGATAATGAAACTCCAATGCATCCTGTTAAATACGCCTTAATTATATTACATTTAGGTTTTAAGAAAACTATTAGGTTTTGATGATGGATGTTTAACTAACATCCATTAAGTTTTTAATTCTGGTTGTACAAGATCAAACTTATATTATCATTCGGATTTAAAAAAATATTATTATTTTCTCATGCCTTCTCACTGAATACACTCGATTTACTCAAAAATATTTTGAGAATTGCAGTATAAAATTTTGTTTTCAATATACGTTCTACCTTCAGAAAACTTAATAGAGGTTTAATGCCTTTTGTCCAGCACGGACATTTATATAGTCTATCATTCACCAAATTGACAAAAATTGAGTTATTCCAATATTCAAACTTTCTTTTTTCAAATTGTGTTCCAGCTTTAAAAAGTTTTATCATGTAAAAAAATAAAAAAGTCAAACTCCCTCTTCTGTATTAACAAAATTGAAGTATTGTGGTGTTTTAATCATACTTTTATTTTTAAAAAAGTGTTCTCTTTCTGAAAAAAATAAGAAAAAATTAATAAATTAAGAAGCGGTTTACGCCTCCTGCAACCCAAAATCTCATCCCTTTTGACCCTAACTCCTCTCAAAAACTAAAAATTAAGATAGGTAGCATTAACTGTTCCTTTAAAAATTGGTTCTAGTTTCAAAAAAAATAAAAAGAAGTAAGAAAAGAAGTGCGTATGGCCTTCATGTTCCCTTTTAAGTATTCATAACCTAATTATGAAAAAAAATGATACCATATCAAAACCGTTTTTTAAAAATATGTTTTACCTCAGAAAAAAGTATGGTGTGTAAGAATTTCTCACTTATGCCTCCCAAAAGCCTACAATTTTCAAGCCGCTACAAAAAAAAAAATTGAAATACTGCGGTTTTCAAACCATCATATTCAAATTGTTCTACATTCAGAAAAATAAAACCGTATAGATATCAAGAAAAAAAAGTCTTCCAACTAAGTCGGTTACATTTTCCAGCATCCCCAGATAAACAAAAATTGATGAACTGTATATATTAGAAGCGTTCTTTTTGAAATGTATCTTAAAAAATCTTTAAGTTAAACCTGAGAAAATTTGTTCATTTTCTCTTTGAAAGTCCCATGCACGCTCTTACAAGTCCCAATTAAAAACAATAAAAAATAATAATATAATATCAACAGTTCTTTTCAAAAGTTTTCTACTTTTCTTTTTTTTTGAGGTGGAGGAACCCTATTTACGGGCGCAAAAGCAGTGTTGGACTCACTAACAGATTTCGCAAGCTGTTACAGAAAATGCTATGCATTCCTGCGCACTACCGACTAAACCTCCACCCCTGGCGAATCCACCTTCTGGGAACCCGCTAATAAAGCATTACTTCACAAGGAGGGTAAGTGCCCACACACACATTCGGTCTCCACAAGCAATCATCATCCATATCAGATCACTACACCCATACACTGCAAACTACAAGTACGTAAAGGAGGAAAACATCCAGAAAAATACCACAACTGACAGATACTAAGACGTATCACACACATTTGTACATTCATACAATCAAGCCAACACAAGACAAGCGCACAACAATCATGAAGTTATGGCCGCAAGACATAACTTACCCACCAACTTTAACTTACTCAACAGCTAATTAAATTTCCACAATCTCACCCAGAGTACACAAACACCCGCCATCTAACATACACACAACTCAACTACTTACCAACTTATTAATTATCCACACGACCGTCAGCCATAATCACTAAAAACGTGAGCAACGCCCTCCGGCACCGGGAGCGGAGTGTTCACGCTCTCACCGCACCAAAGCGACCCAAAAGTGTTCTATTTTAGAAAAAAAAATCAATATAGTCAGATTCTCAGTCCTCCTTTCCTTCTAAAGATTTTGGTTCCCTTTAATTAAAAACTGAAAGCTTGATATAAATCAATCCATTCATTTTCAGGGTGCAATGTTTCTTGGAGACCAGTAAAAAATCTACGATTTCAGCCTAAAATTTCAGCCGTGTTGTTTACTAGATACTCTTAAGTTGCTTAAGATCTTCAATTAGCATAAAAAAATATTAAAACTATTTCCAACTAAATAATTTTTCAAGAGCACTTATGAGAGACACTTTGAAACCCCAATTTATTGAAATTCGTAATACATTTTTTTTTTAAAGATGAATTAATTCATTAATTTACCATAGAAGATTTTGAAGCTAGTACGTGGGAATGTGAAAAAAAAAATTTGTAGCGTACAAAAATGTAAAATGCCATGCCTGACCGGAATTTGAACCCGGAACCCCAAATAAAAGGCCGGTACTCTACCACTACGTTAAGGATAATTATTTCTCGAATAAAAGTTATGGAAATATTACAATTAGAATAGTGCTAATATATACATAAACAAATATATATATATATATATATATATTAAAAATTTTATGTTGCTTCAAATTTCGTGTATCCATTTCCATCAATTTGATTGTTTCATGACATTGTCATTGTGTACAAAAATCCTGATGAAAAATAAGCTCAATTATGGGCTTCTTAAAACAAACAAAAATTAATAATTCTGTATATTAATCACTGACAATAAAATACAAATAAAGATTAGAAAAATCGTTAAAATAAAAAAAAGAAGTTATATGCAATACAAAATAAAAAAATTATTTATTACCAAAAAAAAAAAAAAACGGAAATAAAACAAAAACACAAATATCAAATGGAACAATTAATACAAAATCAGTTACAGTTCAAGTGATAAAATAATACACCTGCCAAACAAGGATATTAATTAATGTTATATTAAAAAAAAACAACACATAACAGTAACAGAAAAAAACATCACATTTCCAGTTAAAAATCAAATATAACAACACCTCCCTTCATTCTGTAACAAATATCAAACTCCACTGAATTTAAATTAGTAAAAAACGTTGAAGAAAAAGAAATAAATATCTGGAAAAAATTATTTTGCAAATTAATAATAGTAAATTACCTAAAGGACAAATACAAATTTACATCCCAACCCTGTAGGGGAAGACATCCGCCTAGTGACATTCCGGTCGCCACCACCTCCTCCCACCTGTTAATTATCCTATTGGGCTTTAACAGGAGTCGTTTATCATCCTCTGATTTTTTACACCTAATAGTAATAAGCCTGGCATCGTTGGGATGTCACCGATGTAAATGCCTCAGTAGACATTTGCATCAGTGATTTAATAACTCATCTTATTGCTTTCGCTGTAGGCCTCGTCTGGATATCTTGAATGTCCTACAACGTATCCCTCTGAACTACCTAATCGAGCTCGCGGATTCGCAAACCCCGCGCTTACTTCTACTTATTATGAGACAATCGTGAATGTCTCGTAATTCGAGGCAAAATAAACAATACATACTACCAAACATATTGATCGTAACAACGAAATTTAGTACTACTTCCCTTAGTGAAATCAGCTTAAACTTTAATATACCCCAGACTTAGGTTAAATTATGGAATTCGGTCTGGTCCACTAGTGCGTGGCGGACAGACCTCCTACTCCCACTCGGCTCCATCGCAGAGTCCCGCGTAACATCACCACAATGAACTATCGTCGAGATGCCGCTACACTTACGGCTGCATGGTGTCCCATGCTTTCGGCAGTGCAGTCGCCGTTCCGCCGACAGCTTCAACAATCAAAGTCACCTCTTTCTAACTAACCGTGATTCGCTGCCAAAGCGTCTACCTTCGGTCAATCAGATTGTACAGGCGGACCCTAGCTGCCTGGGTTCCCCTACTCTAATAAATCCGTTCGGCCGCTCTACGTTGGGCGAGGAATCGAAGGAAGCCAGCCACAATTGTCCAGTCTCTACGGGTCCTCCAGTTGACTCGCAGACCAAAAACGGAGTTTACTCTCTAAAGTTCCCTAATAACTCTGGTACGCTCCGCTTCGTACCGTGAAAAGACATAAAGAACCATGCATGGTCCACCTTGCCATCGACCCTACAGTCCGGACATAAGCCGGAGTCAACCAACCTAAATCTAGCCAAACTATCCCTAAAAGTACTATGTCCCGAAAGAAATTGAATAATATGCTGATTTGGGGAACCCAGCTAATAACTCTAAACTACCTAACATTTGGAAAAATACCATGCGTGTATCAACCAGTAGAAGAATCGTTCCACCTAGCTTGCCAAGAGTCATAACCTTGGACTTCAATTTCTTGCATACGCCCTGACGTTAAAAGGCCTCCCTTCTTAGAAATATAACGCTAGCTACGCTCCGTAGCCACAATATCTAGGGGTTTATGCCGGCCTCTCGTGTAACAGTCTTGTAGTCACCGACAACAGCTAAAAATAGAAGACGCTGGGCGAAAGAATGTCCCTGTAGCATTGAATTTGTAAACGATGAGCCCATACGGGTGCAGCGTACAACATTATGGCCTCACAAACACCTTTGTAAAGAATACGCATGGTACGGTAATTCAACCCCTAATCGGGATGTATGACTCTACGAACGCCGAAGAAAGCATTGATGGCCTTCTTTGCTACAAACTGGAGGTGCTTCTTGAAGAGAAGCCTCTCATCAAGGATGACATCCAGATACTTCTGAACGGTAACATACCTAATTGGAAGGCCGTCCATCACAACCCACGGGTGACGGGTTGCGGCTAGGCGGCCCTTCAAGAACATTATAGTGGTTTTCTCCGCACTGAAAACCATCTTATGCTGAAGAATCCACAACCTTAGTACCTTACATGCTTGTATCGTTCTGAGCTCTATCTCGGCAAGCAAACTGCCATCGACCAGCAGCAGCCCACAGTCGGCATAAGATACGATGCGACAGCCACTGGGCATCCGCAATCGCAAGAGAGAGTAGAACTCAACGACCCAAACGAGTGGACCTAGTACACTGCCCTGTGGCAACCTTTAGACAGGGTCTTTTCTACCTCCGAACTGCCGTTACGAAGAACGACAGTTCTGTTGCTAAGGTAGCTCGAGAGAATTCTAATCTCATTTAGCGTGCAACCACGCTGCTCCAATTGGAACAAGGCAGAAGGCCACCCCAACTTGTTGAACACCTCGGATATGTCCAAAAAGCCATCGAGTACATACTTGCACTCGCTGACTGAAGCCAAATCCATGACCCTAAGAAGCGCGTCCTCTGTGCCCTTACCGGGGCGGAAACCATACTGGTCGTCCATCAGCATATAGTTAAAAGTTAACTTACTGTTAATGCGGAGATACAAGACTTTCTCGAAAACCTTACCAACTACAGGCAAGAGGGTCAGAGGACGGTAAGAGGAATTTACAGTGGGATCCTTGTCGCCACACTTGAAGAACAGTTTCAACACACCACGATTCCAGCAAGTTGGGAAGTGCATGTTGAGGTATACTTACAGAGCTTAGCCCTGTGGCCAAATCTACAACACTTGAAGCACCGCTGTACATCAAGGTACTCCTTGACGCAACAGGATGCAAAGTCCAAGAACATTCGTCCCTCCGACATGAACTTCTGGTGGAAACCAGCCTCTAACTCGAAGACACCGTGATACTGTGGGGCATCACGCTTGCCAGTCTTGAAGACCAGCTTACACTGGTCCTTGAAAGAAGCCTCATCCAAGTCGGTGTTTTGCTCTCGAATGGGAGAGCAACATCCTCATCAGAGAGGCTCCGCTCAATGTCATAAATTATGATCCGGGGCCTTCTCAACCGCTTGGGGTCACCTTGACCTCAAGTTTCTTCACAGCCGGAGACTCCGTGATGACTTGGACAGTCTCCTTTTTGCAAGAATATTAGTAAATCATAAAAGTGTTTTTATTTATTGTTCTTTTTTAAAATACATGTGATATTTCTTTCTTATTAAATGAAAATCGAAGGAATAAATTATTTTTAAAAATTGAAAAAATGTATGTTTGATTTCAATTTAAGTAGCAAATTTCTCAAAAGCCAACATGAATTAACTTTGTATTATAATTTTAGTCGGAAATTTTATATAAAAAATTGACAACTAAAATTTACCTTAGAATAATTTTAATAAAGTATTTTAAATTTACTAAGATTATCTGCTGTTATAGTTAGCAGAATTTATTTAAAATTGTTTTTTATAGATATTAAATTTATTTTTTTAAATTTTATTTTACGTTTTACAAATGCGCTTGCATATATTCAACTTGTTTTGAATTTTTTATAGCAAATCTATTCACTTTTAAATTACTAATAAATAGTTATTTAAGTATATTTTAACTGTTGTAGCATCTAGAATATTTGAAAGGAACCGCTGGGCTTGTTAGTGAAAGTTATATACATTTTTTGCATTTGTTTCACTCCTTGTTACAGTTAAATTTTATAGTCAAAATATCAAATTTAATTTTAAATTTTAATGCTAACTTACAAAATATAAATGACAGAATAAAAAAATTAAACAAATAAGGCAAAACGGAAGAAATAAGAAATTATGTAAACTGAAAAGGAAAAAAAATAGAGACGTATCTACATTATTTCAGAAGAGAATATATATATATATATATATATATATATATAAAGAAAATACATCGCAAAATAAATTCAATGCAATGGAAAAGATCATTAAAGTTTCAGGAAAGAAATATTTATCAAACAGAGAAAAAAATAAGAAAAAACAAAATATTTAAGTTCAGTTAAAAAAAAAAAAACACAGAAATGGGTATAAAAATTCAGCAATCCCTACAAACAGAAAAAAAGACAAGAAGCTCTTCTTTTATTAATATTAATACTCAAAATTTAGAGTCATGAATTTAGCATTAAATATATGTAAATTCAGCTAATTATGATCTTTTTATGAAGCAAAAGGGATTTAATTACGTATATTAATATTAACTCAACATAATAAATCAGTTAAATTTTGTTTTTAAAATTATTTTATTTTGTGATTTTCATGTTTTTTCATCAAATATTTACCATTTTTGCAATACTTATAATGGTTTAACATTTATGAAGATAGTAAATATTTGTCTAAGAAAAAATACCCATTGGACTTCTTTGCCCCAAACATAAAGTAAGATACATCCAAACCACTGTTTTAAGATATTAAGTTTAAATAATTTTAAACAAGTATGTTCAGTATAATTGCTTATCTAAAAACCTTTTTTAATTCACTTAAACATGATGTATACGTAAATCAGAATAAATGAAGTACACGTAAATCCGTGTGTTGATATGGTTTACAGATATTAATATAAAATTCAGAAACTGCCTGACCGACTAGAATGAAATTTAACTGTTATACTCATTATACTTTGATTATCGAATACATTTTTTGGTTAGATAAATCCATTATTAAATAAGCAATAAGGCTTAAACTGAGAATAAGTTTTTTTTTTATTCATACTCGTATCCACAATTAGTCAATAGCGACTCCAGTCAATTTACCTATTGACTCTAGCTATTCGCTATTTCGCTAATGCAAATGTACCGGTAAATGTGTAGTCTTGTAAAAACTCAGGCTGACTATTCCTGAGATGTGTATTTAATTGAATTTGTATCTACTATTAAATGTATAAAACTTTCTAAATTTTTTAATATTAAAATTTCATTTATCAAAATTGAATAAAGATTATTTCGTATTAAAGATTTCTTTGTTTAACATTTTTCTTTGTGGGACAAGTGACGTAATTTTTCAAATGGCCAATATTTGCAATATTTGTGAAAGGTATAAATATATATTATAAATATATGATTTATATAAGATACGTAGATATGATTAATGATTTGCTTTTAATTTTAACTTCTTAAAAGTGCGTAACATATTATATTTACGTTTTTTCAACATTGAAAAATTTTGATACTGATTTGTACATCTTTTTGCGGGATTACGCATAAACGGACAATACCTTATTTAATAAAACCGAAATAGTTTTTAACCAGATCATTTATATTCATTCTTAGCTGTCTGTTTCTTATTTACATAAAATATTTACCAATATGTTGCTGTTGTTAAATATGTAGAATTTTTGTATTTACTCACTCAGAAATCATTTACGTAACAATAATGTCTAAATTAAAATTTTTGTCTGAATTATCTTATCCTTGTCCCATCGAATTCGGCGTAAGACAAGGAGATGGACTTTCTTCCCTACTTTTTAACTGTGCACTTGAAAAGGTAGTTAGAGAATGGAACAAAGATTTAGACAAAAATAGTGGAATAAAGCTAAGAACTAAATGACTATTGATATGGCATTATTAGCTAAGAACTAGAAAGAAGCTGCACAACAAATTTAAGAATTAGAAAAAAGCTCTTAAAATAAGACTGACCTTTGAGATTGCCTTTGAGAAAACGAAAATTTTGAATAATGATAAAAACTGCCCGAATTTCTGTAGGATAAGTATAAAAAAATAGAGAAAGTGGATAATTTCAAATATCTCGGAGAATGGATCAGTTGAAATTCTTTAGACAATAAAGCGTTAACAGTTAAAGATAATAAAATTGAGTTAGCTTTCCAGCTAACGAAAAACACATTTAACAAACGGTCTTTATCGTGAAATTCAAAATTTCGACACTGTAAAACTGTGGTAAAGCCGGAACTACTGTGCGACAGAAATACTAAAACTCTGCAACAAAGGACTACTAGAAAATCTAGAAAGAAAGAAAGAAAAATTGTTAAATAATTTTATGATGAATATTTGATATTTTATGAAATATTTTATGTTCTAAATTTCAAAATAATCAGGTAAAATAATTCTAAATAACAAACTTATAATAAGATTGAAAAACTGTTAGACACGATAAGGAAACGACGAATTTCACTTTACTCCTATTTATTTAGTTTGAATAACAACAGTAGATTGACTAAACAAATTTTTTATTTTTTCAAAAGTAAAAAAAAAAAAGAAGACAAATAGTTCAAAACATCCACGAAGACCTAAAAGAACTGAAGACATCTGAAGAAATTATACGAGAAAGAGAATATTAAAAGATGAAAATAAAAGGTTCCAAGAAGGATCCAAAACGCAAGAACAACAAAGCTGAACTTTCTGAAGAACGAAGAAATAAATATCAGAAAGAATGAAGAAGTACTGAGCAAATAGAAAAACAGAAAAAAGAAACAACCGTAAATAAATAAATGATCTAACGTGTTGGAAAGTGAATTATTTCGGGTGGAGGGGGGGAATAAAAATAATAGGACAAAGCAATACTGACCATTAGGTAAAACATTTTTTTTTTACACCAACTCAGAAAGTATTTACCAGAAATTTTCAGTGAACTAAAAAAGGTTTAAACATCCTATCTTGAAAGTTTTCTTTTCATTTCAAATGGAAAAAAGTGTGTCACCAACTACCTCAGAATGCATTTTATCGAACATTTTCAAGTAATAAAAAGCAAATAACATTTTAAACGACTTTTAAAGAGATATTTCTTGGAACGTCAAACTAAAATTATGATCATCCAGAAAAATATTTTTTGTCATATATAATTACTTTAGAAGTAAGAAAAATTCAGGAAACAACAATAAAAGCAAATATATATATATATATATATATATATATATTTTTTTTTTGTTTTTTAATTTTTAATATTAAGAGAGAATTCCTTTTATCGGATAATAAATAAAAAGCCAACTTGAATAACCTGGCTACCTTTTACATAATAAAATAGAAGTAAATAATTCTATTCGTATATATCAATGTAAAATGTACAAAGCCGAACAGAAACTCAACGTTTGTAGTGAGAATTAAAAACCAAATAAAAATAATATGTAATAATTGTTATTAAATTTAATTATAATGTTTTTGATATGAAATAAAAGCTTATTGTTAAATTATATAGTAAAAACTAATTCATCAAAATTATATTTTATTTTTAAATCCAATCACAGTTATAGTTTATTTTTAAATTTGTTATAACAAAAGAAATAAGAAAAGTCTTAAGTACGAGATCAGTGAAAACTTTTACCGTTTTTCCTTCACACAGCTTATTTTACCCTCCCCTTTTACCGCAGTTTTCTTTATTCTTTGTTCTATAAGTTGTTTTTATTCTTTCTTATTTTATTTATTTTGTTTCTCCTTTGTTTTTACTTCAATTTTTTACGTTTTATGCTATCAGAACACGGTAATAGTAAGAGCAACGATTCGGTAAGCGTGAAGTCATTCTTTTATATACAGTAATACTTTAAGTCTCTGTTATATCCCGATAGAATATAGAAATTTTCTTTTTCTCTCTTCTTTTCTGTTTTCTCTTTTTATTTTGTCTTTTCATTTCCTTCAAACTTTAATATTTCCTATAATATTTTTTTCGATATAGCATCATCGAGCTATTTAAAGTTACTTATATACAGAAACCGGCAATATATTGGATAATCTAAGATAACAGCTTAACTTTGGTTTCATTGAGTTAAAATTGGTTAATCTAGAAGTATAACTTATAAGAAACCAAGAAAAAAACTGTTGAAAATAAGTTAGTGTAGAAAGAAAAATAATAATAAAAAAAAAATGAAAAGGTATAAGTTCGTAAGTTCTTTTAGCAATAAGAATAAATATTAAAACCTGTAAGTTGAAAGAAATAAACGTTCTACTGAAATAATTTTTAAAATGTGAATAAAATCAACATTTTAAAAAGCTGTAATGTACGGAATGAATACTTTATGAAATTTCTTTTTACTGGGGATAATATAATTTTCGTTCGTTTGGATACAAAATTGTAGTCGTCTCTTCCGCTAATTTTTTAATATTAAGTATTATAACATAATTAAAAAATGATCTACAAAAAAATACGTAGAACTATCTCAACTTCTTTCGAATCATTTACAAATTTACAAACTTGATCAGAAGTTGTGTCATAAAAATGAACTGAAAATCCTTCGTGCACTGGATTATACGATTACGCTAACGATTAGTTGGGGTTATCTGTTTTATCTAAAACAGATAAAATATTATATTTTATCTGTTTTAGCCTCAGGAACCACGGTAAGGTATTGCTTTATAGAATGAGTGAGAGCCGGCCTCCATTGCGCAAGTGGTAGTGACTCGACTTTTCATCCGGAGGTCTCGGGTTCGAATCCCGGTCAGGCATGCCTTTTTCACAAGCTAAAAAAATTGCCACATTCATTTCATCCTCTGAAGTAATAACTAACCGTGGTCCCGGAGGTTAAAAAAAAGGATGAGTGGAATTACATGTATGTAGTCTTGTACAGTCTCAGGTCGGCCATTCCTGAGATGTCTTTAGTCGTTTGCTATGTTGTAACGTCACAGGTGAGCGGTGGAATTAAATAAATGAATAATATTTAAAGTATTAGCGGCCACTTTAAATACATTTTTACCGCTACATCCGCGCGAATGAAATACGGTATGCGCGCGCGCTTCACTTAGAATCATTGAATTAAATAAACAAAAAATATTATATTTAAATAAAATGATAAATATTTTAAATTAAGTTGGATGTGTAAGTCCTGCATCAAAAAAAGCCGCGTGACGAGAAAGTCCTACAACTGTGTTGTCAAATTTTTTATTGTTTATTATTCAGCAGGATACCTCAAAAGATTGGGAAGTATAACAATCTGAGGTGGTCACTTTTGTTGATAATCTCCCCTACAATATTTATTGCAAAAAAAAAGTTAAACCGTGAAATAATCTTTCAAACATCAGTATACTGATATATATATTTTAAAATTTAAACGTTAAATTTTCATTTGTTATCTTAAGAACTACTGAATTGATGTCGAAATAAGAGAGACAAGTATTTTAAAAAAGATTTTATAAGAGTTAGAAAGCTATTAAATATTATTCAAAACATAGATACGTAAAAAAAAAAAAAACAGCTGAAATAATAACGAAAAGAGGGATGCGTGAATAAAAACAAAGGAAATTGAGAGTATGAGAAAAAAAAATGAGCGATAAAACAACCGTAAAAACAAAATAAAATTGAGAAACTTATCATGATTTATTATATAATATAAAATACTGTTATTACTAGTGTTTCTTTTGTAATTATTCATTGTATTAAATCATAAAACCTACTTCAATTGATTTGTCTAGATAAAACATTTAAGTTTAAAATACATTCATTTGAATACCTTCCTTAAATTAAATAAATCGAATAATCATGTAAATTAGTTTAGATATCATAAAAGCCAATTTTTTTTTAGAATGAGAAAAGTTAAAAAAGAATTACTGTAAAAAGATAATGGAAACTAAAGAAAAAAAGAAGTAAGTAAATTCGAGTTACAGGAGAAGTTACAAGACCAGAAAAAACTACGAAAAAATTTAATACATAGAGAACAGAGAAAGAAAAAAGAAATCAGAAAGAAAGAGACGGTAAAAGAAGGTTAAAAGCAGGTCCTCGGTCGAGTATAGGGTAGACAAAAAGGAGGATAAAATTGTGGGGGAAGGATTTTGGAGGAAGAACAGAAGGGTAGGGAGCGTTTCAGATCAATCTCCAGCACCGACAGTCATCAATCTTAACTGAAAACATTTCGCATCTCACAATTTGTCGCCAGTCACCAATAAGCCCGCTTAATTGAACAGTATCCAGTTTTTACACTGAAATTGAAATTCCCTTTAGATGGATCTATTTACAAAATTCAATTAAATTTAAATTAATGTAATGTTAATTGTTTTATTCAAATACAGAAATAAATTAATTATTTTCTTTTTTAAATTCATTAAGATAAAACAAAACTTGCTATAAATTAAACTGGTAATTTATTTTAATTCAAATTAATTAAAATATAAATTATATTCCTTAAAAATCATTAAGCTAATTTAATTACTTTTGATTTAATTACGTGACAAACAGCATCTTAGAATAAAACAAAAATTTATTTACAAAATCTTTTTCCAGATTTCCATTGCTAAATTAAACTATAATGTAAATCCTAACGGATTAAACAGATTAAATTAGGTTTAGCAACATTTTTATAACAACACTTAAATATTACTGAAGTCCAAGTCACAATACCCGGGCTAAATAATCCATTACACTATAAGAAAATCATGAGAATCTACATCAGAAATCATGCTTTTTCTTCAGTTTTTCATGATAAAAAATAATTATTTACTGTTTCAGTAAATAATTTAATAAATATTATCGTTGATAGGGTATTTTTATTATCAGAGTTGTTTTTTTTTTTTACATCTTTTAGCATATTAATTATTTTATATTTGGTAAAAGATATAACCAGTCTCAAAATTAATAATCGAGGTTGATTAAAATCTTAAAACTTAACATTGTACGTAAAAAGGTAATATTAATTGTAAAAAAAAAATGTAAATTAAAAACTAAAAATGAAATAAAAAATTTCTATAGAATTTTTATTTAAAAAAAAAAAAGTTTTCCTGGTTCATCGGAGAAGTTATGTAATTCATTTTTGAAAAAGTAGAGAAAAATATTTTTTTTTTTTTAAATTACGCCAGGAAGTTTTTTCAATACAGCAATTTTAAGCTCTATTATATCTATACGATAAATTAATTCCTTTTTTTTGAAAAACAAAAATTAAAGTTATAGTTTTTTCACATCTTTGTGTAAAACTATGCATTTATAATTTTATGATATAGTTAAGTTTTATGATTTATGAATAGTTAAATACAAAAAAAAGAAGATTTTGTCTATGCATGTAAAGTACTTAATTAATGTTGAACGGTGGGATTTCGAAAATAAACGGTGGGAAGCCCCGAAAATGAAAAAAAAAGTAGTTTAAATGTAATTGAAAAAAATTGCATTTTGGGGGCTCCCATACTCAAAGGGAAGCGTTAAATTAATTATTTAAAACAAAAATTAATCCTTAAGTGATTCCCTAAGTAAAAGTAATCCCTAACTTTGGGAAATACTTTATATTTGTTCTTCATTCTA
Source organism: Lycorma delicatula (assembly GCF_047948215.1). Lineage (NCBI taxonomy): Eukaryota > Metazoa > Arthropoda > Insecta > Hemiptera > Fulgoridae > Lycorma > Lycorma delicatula. The sequence goes on along the minus strand of NC_134461.1, from coordinate 74,017,705 downwards.
AAATATTTAGTATTTATTCTCATTTATGAATCCCATTTAGGTTGAAACCACTGCTATAAAATATACACTTCATAATATCGTACAGAATTTTTATTAATGATATCTAAATCGAGATGCGTAATTTCTTACTACGTCATAACTATAATAATAATAATATTTTTTATTTTATTTTTTTTTATTTGCTTTGTTTGTGTAACAGAACAGTTACACAAAACCTTTGTATGCTGCACACTATTACATAAAGTCACAAAAGAACAGCCACAAGTCAACAACCCACATATAAATTAAAAATACAATATTCAAAACACAATAATAATAATAATAATAACAATTATACAGTCAAATACAAAAAAATAATAATTAGAACTTTAAAAACGGTAGCCATGGAGTGATAATAAAAACACATAGATGAAAACATACAAAAACAAAAACACAATATTACTAATACATTCCAAATAAAACAAGTTATAAGCAATAATCCTTAAAAAACAACAATAATTTTAAAATCATGAAAGTGAGCATTACACCAAGGACAATAATCCATCGCCACGTAACCCTCTCAAATTTTTAATGAAGGTTGTCTCATCTTCCCAAAAGCTTAGCTTATCCTGGAATTCCACTGCAACTCTGGTACACCGCTCAATCGGAGACACAGTGGAACCAACCGGCGTCACAAATTGCCTAAAAGATCTCTCTGACCTGGCCTGGTTCCGCAAGACGACATGGTAACGCGTCGGAAGTTTATTGTGCAGAGCTTTATAAAAGAAAACCAAGTCAAAGTACGTTCTTCTATCAGATAACCTGGAAAGGTCTAATCGCCTCAACATATCCTCTCTACTAGCGCCAAATAAAAACAACAACAATAATAATAATAATAATAATAATAATAATAATAATAATAATTTATGGAAAATTTAAGGGATTACTTTCATAGCAGGCAACACCCCTTCTATCAAGCCATCGTAGCGGCAGATCAAAACTATACGCCATTAAACGTAGCCAATAGGACTAACAACGTAGAACACAAGAAAGAGAGCGATGCAGATAAAATTCTAGATTGGGAAAAAAAGAGCTGCATGGGAGATATAGGCACCGTCTAGACCAAGAAGAAGTCGACAAAGCAGCTTCAAATAATTGGTCTGTGCAAGGAAAGTTACATTCTGAGACGGAGGGGTTTATATGTAACATACAGGATCAACAACAAATACAGTAGCAACAAGAAATTTTAAGAAAGTTATTCTTAAAGAAAATATCAACAACAAATGTGGGCTATGTATGCAACATAATGAAACAATAGACTATATAATCACTGGCTGTCCGATTCTAGCTCCGACGGAGTACACCAGGAGGCACAAAAACGTGGCAAAAATTGTATACATACAACTCTGCAATAGATACAAGTTAGAGCTTCAAAAAGGGTCCTACTATACTTATGAGCCAGCCTCCTTTTTGGAGAACAACAGCGCAAACATTTTCTGGAATCAGGGAATTGTAACAGCAAAACCCATCAACTGTAATATGCCAGATATAGTAGTAGTTGATAAAATAGAAAAAATAACTTACTTAATAGACGTAGCCGTCCCATCAAGTAACAACATCAACACTAAACACAATGAGAAGCTGCAGAAATATACAGATCTAGCTTTTGAAACTAAAGAAATTTGGAATCAAATAGAAGTTTATATAATCCCGATAATTATATCTACGGACGGAATAATACCATCTGTTTCGCACAACAGTCTTGAAAAATTGAAGATCCAGTGGTAGACCCACGCGCTAATGTAAAGGAACGTGATAACTGACACCTGCCATGTTGCACTTAGTCAATAATAGCAAGCCTAATCTCGTTGGTATAAATTACTCCGAGTTTAAGGAATGTCACCGGCAAAAGTAAAAGCTGTGAAAGTGTGGGATAATAATAATTTCTTGGTATTTTATTAGTATGTCAAATTTTATAATATTCTAAACTTTTCCAATAAATTATTATAGTACAATAATAATTTACCGTTTACATCTTTTAATTTTTATGAAATAAGAAATATTTAAAAAAAAAAATTATATTTTGAAGACTCCGTCTGCGATATTAGTTTTGAGTTTTATTTCACTTTTTTGACTTTTGTTTTAAAAAATATTTATTATATAATTTATATTAATTTTACACCTTATAAGTTTTATTATTTTGGAGTTATTTTACCCTTTTATTAATAAAAATTCCAGGCGATGATAACGCTCAGGCGTTTTTCGCCCCCCCAAAAAAAAATGTACTCGTGTAAAGAAAGAAAAAAATAAATTACTGAGTTTAACGGTTAAGTTCTTACTGGGTGTTTTTAAACTATATGTGCTTGATCTGTTTGATGGACCGTTATGACGATCCGGTTTGTAGAAGATAACACTTCTTATAATCATTTTTGTTTTATTTTCGGTTATTCAAATTTATGGATGATTACGTTTATTATTTATCTACGGTTATATTAAAGCTAATGTTTCATTTATTGCTGATCTATTTAAATTTACTGTTTTATGTATTTATGTTCTATTTATGTAGTCGATTGGATTAATGGTGTGAAGATATTTAATGTATTCAAAGCCATTATCAAATATTATGTTATTTCATTGTTACTAGTATTTATTCATAGCATTTACCTGGTATTTATTCATATTAATTGTTTTTGTACTCGTTGAGGATTATCAATATACTATGAGCCTATATCAAGTGATAGTCTGTCATTTTACTTACTTATAACTTCAATATAGAAGCTGATTGTAAATAAACGAATTCAGCAAAAAAAAAAAAAAAAAATCGAGAAAGATATTATTTTGATATGGAATAAAATTCCTTTTTACACATTTTAGTGAATTATTGAATTTCTCTAAAAAAAAAGTTACTGTTAAAACATAAGTTAGTGTTTTTACAACCGTCTTTAACATTGTGTCACAGGAGGCTTAATTATTTATTACGGCGTAATAAAAGTGTAAAAGATTCATACAAAAAAAAAAAAAATAGGGAAAAACAAAATATCTCAATTTCATTATTAAATATCCTCTGATTTTCAGTAATTTTCTCGGAACCTAACATAATGGTTTTTAGTTCTACTGGATACTTTCATACACCGTTTAATTAAAGATAATATTAGCTTGGACTATCCTGCAAAATTCTTGGTGTAAATTAGTGAAATTGAGCTTGTTATTAGGTTTTCCTTCAGGGATTCTTGCAATACGTGATACAAAAATAATATTTCTTTAATGCTAAATATTAATGCTAATATTTTAAATCCGTAGTTTGCTAATTCTATCCTAATTTAAAGCATAAACTGCCGAGAAATTGTTCGTGAGATGCATGTCCATTCCAGAAGGGTAAATCATAATTTGTGTGGGATTATTTTTTATCACTTGATGTTTATGGGTAAATCGTTTATTTCTTACTATTTTTAAATCGGTAAAGGGTAAACCTTACGCTTTACCCTTTGCCATTCCTTCCCTGGGATTTTATGTGGTTTTGTTTAAAAATCCACTGAACGAGTACTTAGTATTGAGTGCATTTAGTATTACTTGTTACAACTAAGCACTCTATTTTTTTGTTTAGCCTCCGGAACCACAGTAAGGCATGTTATATCATGTAAGCTATGATGGGGATAACGGTGAATGTTTGACAACTAGTGTAAATATTGTTAACTAGATCGGGGATACCGGTGCTCTTTGGTGGTTGGGTTTCAATTAACCATACATCTCAGGAATGGTCGACCTGAGACTGTACAAGACTACACTTCATTTACATTCATACATATCATCCTCATTCATCCTCTCACGTAATATCTTACGGTGGTTCCGGAGGCTAAACAGAAAAATAGAGTGGTCATGAAAAATTTTTCTGCTATTTTTCATTTCTACATCCACTTAATGGAAAGCAATGAAGATGCCAAATTACTATGATATTGAGAAGTACTAGTTTTGCACGAACTGTACACAAAATATAACAGGAATTTGCAATAGCACTATAACATTTTCAATGAAACTAATTTTTTACGATACTGGAACAATTAATACAATCATAATTATAAGTTCTATGTAGTTTATACTGCTGTAATTTATTTAATTTTTAAACATTAACAAACACGACGTAATTTATTAAAAAAATTTTTCTATTTTGTCATGTTTTCTTTTGGTAATTAAATTTTTCTGCCGGCCTCCGGCCTCCTTGGTGGTAGCGTCTCGGCCTTTCATCCGGAGGTCCCGGGTTCGAATTCCGGTCAGGTGTGTGTGGCATTTTCACACGCTATTGTTATTCATCTAGTCCTCTGAAGTAATACCTAACGGTGGTCCCGGAGGTAAAAAAAAAAATTGTGATGATATGAGAAATGATTAAGTATATACCAAGAAACGTCTAATAGAAGTCACAAAACAACACATAACCATTAAAAACAATTAAACAATCGTTGGATTTATTTTATTGCAAATAAAATATTTTAAGGGAAATTTAAACTTAAAAGTTTTATATTATTTTATTTTGTTGTCAGTACAATGTGATGGTCTAATGATTAATTTGTCATCGTAAATCAGTTGTTTTTACATCTGATTTTCGAAGTTGTAGGTTCTGAGGTTCAAATTTTAATAAAAGTTAGTAGGGCCAGAGAGGGAGGGATGCTTGTTTTCACTGGTTATACAGATTACAACGTACACATTACGTAAAAAAGATATATTTTCATCAAAAATGGGTGAATATTAATAAAAAAAAATAATAATAAATTTTAATTAAAAAAAATATTTAAAAATGAAAAAGTGGTGGTGATAATAAAAAGGTAAAATAAAAAAAAAAAAAAAAAAAAATATTGTAAATATTTCTTTTAATAATAAAGATTAAATACCGTAACAAAATATTTTCTGTAGAAAACATTTCATAAATAAAATTCCTTTCTACTGAAATATATTGAAACATTAAAGAAGCTTATTACAACATTTCATAAGCTATAAACCATACGTACAGTGTTTATAAAGTCGTTCCCAATATAGGCATTTTACGACGTAATAGGTTAGGTTATTTTATTACTGTCAGTACTGGTTGAAATTGTTTCAACGGTATGATTTATTTTGAAATTATACCGTTACAATTTTACAAAAATTGTACCATTAGCAAAAATCTTTCTTAAACTTTTATTTATTTTTTTAATTTGATTATATTAATGTTAATAGTTATCATTATAATTTTATCACAAATAATTAAATACATAAAGTTTATTTTTAAAGTTTACCGCAATCGTCAGGTTTTGACATTATATTGAAATTATTTGATATTCAAAGCAGGAAGTATAGATTAGTATTACAAGAACATTGAGTTTTATTTTTTATCTTTCTTTTATTTTTAGCTGCAAGTTAATACGAGTAAGTGTTTTATTATTATTATTAACTATAATAAAATATATTTAATTGGAGTAAAATTATTTTAAACTATGAAGTTAAAAGTTAAAAGTGAACAACATTAATATTCTAAATTGTATTAGAATTGTGATATAACCAAAATTATAAACCAATACTGCAATCATCATTTCAGGAATTTCTACGATATTTGCTGTTTAGTAAGTAGCATCTGGTAGAAGTACAATTGCTAATTTTAAAACTTTAAAACATTAGAAGATAATTTTTTTTTCTTTTTAAAATTTTGTTTTAAACATACTATTACAGAAGAATGTAATATTAGAGCGTATTGGGTGGTATGTTTGTTTCTTAAAAACTCAGAACGACTGTACTAATTTAAATAAAATATATACTAAACGATCAATTTCATTAACTGAAACTAAAACCCTTGGTAAGTAAAAATTTAATTAAAAAAACAGACATTACGGTGGGCAGAGGAGGTCATTTTCTTTAAGTGGAAAATATCAAAAATTGTTTGAAATGTTTTCAAATAGACAATGAAAATGGATAGATTTATTCATGAAAAATCAGAAGGATGAATAAATATCGTTTATTTAACTTCAATATTTCTGTATCCTACGTCTGAAGAAATTCAGAAAGAATGTGAAGAGAGTGTACAATGAAATCAAGGATTCTTGTCTAGGTAGATGAAGCTGATATGATGATCCAGTATGATAGAACTGGACCCTCTGGATTGGTCTAATGGTAAACGCGTCTTCGCAAATCAGCTGATTTCGAAGTCAAGAGTTCCAACGTTCAAATCATGGAAAGGCAATTTTATATGGATTTGAATATTCGATCGTGGATACCGTTGTTTTTTGGTGGTTCGGTTTAATTTAACCACACATCTCAGAAATGGTCGACGACTACACTTCATTTACACTCATACGTATCATCCTTTGATGCAATACTTGACAGTGATTCCCGGAGGCTAAAGAGGAAAAAAAAAGAAAAAAGTATGGTAGAACTGGACTGTCAATATTTCTGTAAATAATAAACGTTGTTCATTTCGCACTGGTAAAAAGACTGAAATTTACAATGAAGTTGAATTAATGATGTGAACATTAGAATAAAGCACATACTGAAATTGTCAATCCTTGTTAAATGTGGAAAATTAAGCCTGTGCCAAAAATAATATTATGTGTTTGTAATGTCATAAGCCCTGTCACCAGATCACTATACATTACTGACTAATGTCTAACGAAAAGTATTTTTTCCCCTGAGCGCAAATCGAAGTGACATATCAGCGCGCTGACACGATATTTATATATTAAATAAATACAAATTAAAAAGTAACTATTAAAGGTTCAATTAAAACTAAAATCCAGTAACATGAAAACAGACCATAATCTGAAAACGCCTGTGACGAGTGTTGGAAGCGAAAAATAATGAGATATTACATTAATAATATAAATTAAGACAACAAATTTACCATTTGCCATGCGCCAAATGGCATAAATAGCTGAAACATACTACAGTAAACTCCTATATTGTTGAAGAGGTATTTTACTGTATGTGTAGTTATTTTCGAACCATAACGGTTTACGTCATAGTTTTAGTAGAATCTAGCCCAATATAAAATTGTTTTTATTTAATTTTCAAATATATTTAGACTATACAATAAATATGCAATAACCGTAATTTCTACAAAGAAGGATGTAAAAAGAAAATATATTACATGAATCTAATAGTTCTATCCTACAGTTATACCGACTAATATTAAATAATCACCATTTAAAAAAAAAAAAGTGATAAATCATTATATGCATATATATATATATATATATATATATATATATATATATATACATATATGTATATATTATATACATATGTCGATTTGACTAAAAGTAAGGAACCTTAGCACAGAATTTCATAAATATCAGAAAACGCGTTTAGTTTAACTGTTACACAAACAATTCAAACAGACCAGATGTAAAATTCTCACTTCAAAAATAAAATAAAAAGACAGGAAATCACAACCCACGATCGATTAAAAAAGCTTAAAGATGAACGAGGATATGAAAATGAAGATGTAAGTCGTCATTAGAAATGAGGCATTCGATGCTGCTAAAGTTGTAAGCCTTATATATTAATATATTTATATATAGTTCCGTTTAAACATTTTCTTCCTTCTAGTACGACTTAAGAGGCAGAAAAAAGTTACTATTAGGTAGATTTCTACCATACTATTAGGTAGATTCATAAGAAAGTTACCTATTGTAATGGATATCATAATTCGACTTCCGAAAATTCCGACATATCTTCGCGTTTCACATCCCCCAGACCCCAAAACTACCGTCAGTTCAAAAGTTTATAAATACATTTATAAATATACATATATATTTATATCACTTTCTTGTGGACACTATAACTGGCGTAATTTTGTGCGAATCACTTTCAAATTGGTGCATAAAATATAACAACCCAAAATCTCGGTTGAGTTCGTTAATGGGCAAAATCGGACCATGGGAGGCTTTTTCCGAAAAAAAAAATATCGCAATAACTTTTTTATTAAGTAAAATATCGAACTCGTTTAAAGTTCCTACTATTCCTTGGATAAGGGCGTCAAACTTATCTAAGAAAAGTATTTTGATATCACCAACCACTAGCCCAGGAATGGAAAAAATTGGGTTTCGAAGAAAAAAAAGTCATACTTCCCTTAATAGGCACAGAATCAAATAGGTTTAAAGTAGTCGTTAGTCCTCTAAACGTTACCTACAAAGTTTCTGTGAAATATTTTTTGATATGATCAACCCTTACAGCAAGGGATGTCCAAAATATTGCTGGAATTGTAAGAAGATGGGGCTTGTTGTTTGCTAAACATGTGAAACTATTTCAAATGCAACGTAGTAAATTATATAAAAATGAGAACCCTAAAATCAAGAATCATTTCTGCACTTTGTAAAGACATGGGTGCAGTACATTCAGCATTACTATTTTATTGTGAGGCAAGATGGTTATCACGTGAGAAATGTTTGCAACGTGTTTATAAGTTAAGAGATTAAATTGCCATTTTTCTAGAAGAGGAAAACCTATCTGCCGAGACGTTTTGAGATAGTTTATTTGTAATGGAATTGAGCTACGTGGTCGACGTATTCCAGAAATTAAATAACTTGAATCTTCAACTACAAGGAGAAAATACACATACATTAGAGGAGCGATAAACTTAATGGTTTTTGTAGAAAATTGGAATTTTGCAACAGAAATACAAAGCAAAAAACCTAGAAATGTTTGCGAATGTGGATGAATGTGTTAAAACTGACAAGGCTGAAGATAATGTGAAAGTTTTTTTTGTAACCATTGAAAATCATTTTGCTATGCTGGAAAAGAATTTAAAAAAGTATTTTATTGCTGACATCTTGGTAGTAGTTACAAGTGTGTTAGGGATCCATTTAAAAATACTCCAGAAGGGCTCTCAACTGCCGAAGAAGAAATCTTCATGAAATGAAATGAAAGAAATCTTCGTCTTTCTTTTTTATATCACTTCACGGCAAGAGTCGAAATCAAAAGACAATTTAGTAATAAATCACTCTTTGAATTTTAGGCGGGGTGGACGAGTTTTCTGCACTAAAACAGGAGCATTTCTTATACTATTACCATTTTCAACATCCTACCTTTGTGAAGTCGGATTTTCTGCGGTGGCTGCTTTGAAGACACATATCGATCTCAACTAAATACAGAAAAAGAACTCAATGTGTTTATTTCTAATAGTAAACCTTCCTTTGAAAACTTTTCTTAGCAAGACAGGCTCAAAGGAGTCATAATAATTATTAAACTTGTTTTTAATTTAGTACTAATAAGTTAATTATTAAATACATTGTGCAGTACTGAAGTAATCCTATTTATAAGTGTATTATATCAGTGTAAATGTGCATTTTATTACTTATTATGTCAGAATGTATTTTGTTTTGCTTTCCTTCCAGTAAATTAATACATTTTTTTAATAATATCTTCTTTTCGAATTGCTCACACCCCCCTCCCATTTAGTGTTATCACGCTCTCCTAGGGGGACGCGTCCCACAGGTTGAGAAACACTGCTTTAAGGTTTTTTTTAGGTTTTCTTTTAGTATCATTTAAATAGCATTAACTTAACTGTATTTATTAAGACTAATTTTCAGTGGTAATAAATTCCAATAAATTTCAAATGAAAATAACCAAGTTGAATAACTTGGTTATTTTATAAGTAGAGGTTACTAAATGGAACCAGACGGTTTAAAAGTATCCAATAAAGGAAAGCATACGTACAGAAAGTAGGTTATTTGACGTATATATCTATTGATATAGAAGATTTCTCAAGAGATCTTTATTGATGTAAGCCGAATACAAAAAGCGTATAAAAAGAAAAGAAATATATGATTTTAAATCAAATTTCAGTAGTATCTAAATTGATTGAAAAGGTCCAATCTGGAAGGAGTATAAATCAGGCAGTAAAAAATTTCTATATGCCATTTTTTACAATTTTTGGACCAATATTTGAAGAACAGACTATTTGTAATATATACATATATAAATACACGATTTATTTCTTCCAATGAACTTATTTATCTTAATAAAAAATCCTAACATTGTTAATTTTGTAATTCTAACTTTAAATAAATTATAATTGTTTTATGTATTAAATTTTTTGTTATAATCTCGTCGTAAAAGTATGTAAAAATAACTTTTATATTATTATTGATGGAACATAGATATAAATCCCGCTCTAGTATATTTGCAGTAACTTTTATTGATGGAAGCCAACAGTAAAACATACGTTAAAAAGACATTAAATAACAAATAAATAAAAAATATTTCTATTAAAAACGTATTTTACATGAATGTAATATTTTTTCGATTATTTCAGTCATAAAATATCGATTTTTCTTTGTATCTTAGCAATCTAATATATGTGTATTCTGTGATTTTTATGTTTGCATCAATGTCAACAAAAAATTCAGTTAGTTTATTTCAAATAAATTGAGCAATTTATAATTGCCTTAATGAAATCTATTCATACTATACTTTCAAAAAAAGAAATCGATACAAATGAAAAGCCATTATAAATGGTATTGAAAGAAAATGGAGAACTAATTAAAATAAATTCTAAACCTGTTTACAAAAATTTAACTTAAAATCTAAAAGTAGATGAACATTTTTACTGTTAAACAATTATCATTATTAGATACATAATAATTTTATTAACTTGCAAGTTAATAAACTTTATAAGTAAATCATCAGAAAATAAATAATAACACTGTTAAACACAATTTGTGTTTCTTAACGTGTGATGCATGAAACCAACATGTTTTTTTTAATGCTTAAAACAAATCTGAAGTCAGAATTTTTCTAACATTCAAAGTTTTACAAAAATTCCAAAATTTAAATTCTGAAAATTGTTGATATTATATGATGTATGTTTTTTACTTTCCTGGCATCACACCTCTAGAGCTATGTTGCAAGAAGGAAAGTATGATAATCAGAAGAAATATGGGTATCAAATTTTTTGCTTTCTCGATGTTTTCTTTTTAAGGATAAATTTTTTTTTGTGTTTTGGGTCAAAAAACAAAAAAATAAAAATAAAAATTGGGGGTAATGCTGGTAAGTACGTAAGAAAACTTGTGTTAGAAACTTAATAACTTTTGACTGGGTTAACCGATTTTGATTAAATTTTGTAAAGAAGTTTACGAATATTTGCTTGTTTGTTAGTTAAAGTTTAAGGTCAATGTCTCTAGGGGGGTAGACAGTTTTTCCAAAAATCGATAAAAAGCTATCTTTTTATTTATTGTATATTTTTTAACAGATTTTTTTAAAAATACCTTCCTAGACATAATAATATTGCAAGTGACTCGTCAAAAATTCTTTTGGAACAATATTAGGGGGAGGAGCTGATTGAAACATCAATTATGAATTAACAAAATTTTTTTTGGTTTACTTAATTTTTTGGACTTTTATGTAACTTTATTCATGTATCATTATTTTTCACTGTTTAAGAATAAATAATCAATGCCAGGAAAGTATTACAACTTTTTTTTATTTTATATAATTACTTTATATTTAAGTGTTAGGTATATATCTTTAATTCTATTGTTAATTATGAAACAATATTAAGTCGTAACACAAACAACACATATCATGACATTATACCTTTCTATTGCAGTGTAAATAAACGATTCATCATATCTGTGCTATTCAAAACAATATAAAGCTTACTGGCTTTGTTAGCAACTACTTTTAATAGTATAATCTCTTCATTTGTGTGATAACTGAATTAAAGGAATGAACAATGTAATGCCTCGTACAATTTAAATAATTTGAGCAGTTTTAGTTACGTATGTGGTGAATTCACTGTAAAATTACATAAGAAAAACATCTGTAATTAAAATGGTTTATAAATTATACACTTTTATTTGGTTATTGAAAAAATTGAGCAAACCGCGAGTACATTACAATTCAGTCAAATAAAAATAACTCAGTACCATTCAATAAACTTATACCTCCAATAATGGTTATTTTCCGTGTTCCAAGTAAAATGTAAAATGAAAATGCAATTAGTTAGGTTTATAGTTAATTTTCATATTTAACGAGTTCTGCACACTGTTATTTTATAATAATTATTAATTATCTTTTAATATTAATGCAAGTAAAACAATAAGTTTTGGTAAACAAGTATTAATATAAAATAATTTAAAAAAAATTCTATAGAAAGTATTAAAAAAATAAAAGCTAAAAATATGTGGGCATTTTGATTATCAATTATCTTCGTCATCATCAGTATTAATTACAAAGTAATTAGTTAAAAAAGGAGATAAAAACACTACTGAACTAATACGAAAATTTACCCGTGTTTATAGGTAAATAAAAGAGAAAAAAATTAGAAATTAAAATTATACAACTTCAATATAAATAGTCAAAGCTTGATTGATGAAGTCAAGATGGAACAGTTCATCATGACTTGCAGATTCACAATTACACATTTGAAAGAAGTAGAAAATGTTAACATACGTGTATAGCATACGAGCTAGTTCTCAAAAAACTAGCCGGGAAACTGCAATGTTATTGAAGAATTTACGGGTGATTACTGAAAAAAAAAAACAAATTACCGACTTTTCGAAGAAAAGTGTTGTATTATTTTCGCTCGCATGGTGGGAGTGGGAGATAAAAATAAACATTATTTAAGTTTTGAGGTATAAGGTAGAGAAAATAACATTTTACTTAACTAAAATTTCTAGATATGCTGTAGTAAAGTATCTGAAGTTGTGCATTTTAAAATTTGATGAAGATTGGTTGATTCTTGAGTTACGCTCAATTTACGGTTGAAACAAATTTGAGGTCATGTTGTAGTGTATTTTTCATACGCGCTTATGCAGTGAGTCACAGCGGTTAGCGAGTTGAAACTTGATTCTTGTGTGTATAGTCTAATGGTTAATCCAACATATTAGTGCGTTGTATTCTGAAAATCCGTTCGTTTCTGACTGCGAACGAGTGAGGGCGTCGGAAACGAAAAGTCGGTCTAAGCTATTCGGTATTAATATAATTTAGTTTTAATTTAATTTCGTTCTTAAAGTAGCTATCAACATCTATTTTATATAGGCAGTCGCTGATTTAGTTTCTTCTGGTGAATATAAAAGTAAATTTTCATGTAGTTTCTAATTCGATATTTCTAAAAGACAACTATTCAAATTCTGTAAATATGAATATAAACGTTAACTGGCTCATTAATTGCAGTCACAAAAAGCACTTAATAAAAAGATATTTTAAGTAAATTTTATAGAATTGATTGAAAATAAGCCATCATAGATTCCGAAATAAAACTGCTTTGTTTGGTAAATTAATTATCAATAATTAAATTTTACAATCCTTTTTTTTGATCTTATGATCGTGTATCTTTTACTTTCCTGGCATCGTAGCTCTGAAGATATGCTGCAAGAAAGAAAATCCGGTAATCAGTCAAAAAATCGGGTATTGGTTTTTTTTTGCATTTCTTGACGTTTCATGACCCTTGGACACAAAAAAGAAAACCAAAAAACGTCGGGGGTAATACGAGGTGCGATAAAAAAATACGGTGAATGAATTTTTATAGCGGCAACTGCCGACGCTACATCCGTATACTGTAATTTATCCAATAGCGTGATCAACTGAGACAGGCAGGGACAAGTTGGAAAACGTTCGAGCTTGCCAGTCAGCTGCCAGAGCCGCTAGAGTGTGGTTGTGTTTATCGGGTCTGTCGCGCAACATGGATTTTGAACAACGCATTAACATTAAGTAGCAAAAGAGTGCCAAAGTTAGAATCGGTGTACGGCGATAATGTGGTAACTTTGAAGATTGTGTACAAGTGGTATGACCGATTTAAAAACGGAAATGAGTCTGTTGAAGACGAGCAGCGAGCGGGACGTCCAGTAACCTCAAAAACAGTTCAAAATGTGCAAAAAGTGGACACAATGGTTCGTTCAAACAGGCGAATGACTATTCGAGAGCTATTGGAAGACCTTAACATCTCGTACAGATCCGTTCAAAGCGAAACGGCGTACGAAGAAAGCGACCAGAAATTCGCGAGTTTTTGGCCGAAAAAAGTGTTCTGTCCACATCCGCCATACTCACCGGATTTAGCACCATGCGACTTTTGGCTCTTCCCAAAAATTAAAACTGCGCTTAAAGGAAAACGTTTTGACACCACAGCTGACATTGAGAGGGCCACGACTGAGCACCTGAAAGCCCTTCCGAAAGACGCCTTCCAGAAATGCCTCCAGTCATGGAGTCAACGTTGGGATGAGTGCTTTGCTAGCCAAGGACAGTAATTTGAAGGAGATTAAATCGAATTCTATGTAACCTTATTAATTTTTTTAATAAAAAATTATTCACCGTATTTTTTTATCACACCTGGTACGTAAGTTGGATTGTTTGAAGCTTAATAACTTTTGACTAGATAAACTAATATAAATGAAATTTTGTACAGAGACTTGTGTGTATTGGACAATTTGTTATACAAATTTTGAAATCAATATCTCCACAAGTTAGTGTAACTAGTTTTCCTTGGGGTCAATTTTCTCAAAAATTTGCAAATATAATCCCATTTTATATTAAGCTTAGTATATTCATCCAAGTTTATCTTTCAAATTAAAAAAAAAATTTCCCCTAAATTTTTCCTCTTTTTTTTAATTGCATATTTGTTAAACTAATTTTCTTATGTCTTGCTAATCATAATAGTGGTACAAGTGGCATAAAAAAGTACTTTGGAGCAATATTGGTGGTGGGGAGGAGCCGATAAAAATTTAAAAATGTCGACTTTTTAATTTAAAAAAAATTTTTACTTTATTCACTCACTATGTAAGAATAAATAACAAATGTCAGGAAAAAGTAAAATATTTTGTTGTCAACTTTTATAATTAACATATAAGTGTAAGTTTGATGTTTATAGATTTTTTTTTTCAAATATCTTTTGTTAATCATGATAAAAAGTAAGTCATTTAAGAAAAAAACTTGTTTCATTTGTTTTACATAATCTTTTTAATTAAACAAATTGTTGTTAAATAAAGTAAATAATAAATTTATTTTATATAATTTTAAATGTTGTTTTTTGTATTATTTTTTATGAGGTATATTTTTTGAATGTTTGTAATATGATCTATGTAAGCGCGTGTTCTTATTTTTTCATATGAGTGAATAATTTTAATTGATTCAAATTTATTTCGGTTTTAGTCGTCTTTTCAATAATCATCATCAACACAGAAATTAAAAATAAAATTAATATGATACTTTTTAAAATGAATAAGGGCGGGGGAATAAGAATTAAATATGGTGAATATATATACAAGTAGGCGCATGCGCAATAAATAATAAAACCGAACGGCGTCGTTATGTGCAGAAAGCGTCAGTTTTGTGCCCGCATCGTGTTGTGTAACAGGTCCGTCCTTTGTGTCAGGCCCTCTTATACAAATTTGTAGTGATTGTGTTCAAATACAGAGCACTTTCTTTCTATTTATTAATGAAACAATCAATAATTGAATTAATTTTAATTTCTTTCCTTTCATTTTATTAGTTTTTTACGAATTAATTTTATCATATTTCTATAAAAAAAAAAAACGCATTAATATAAGTGTTTATTTATTATTGATATGTGTTCAGTTGATAATGGGCAAGTTTAATCACATCTTATACAGTTATCTCATTTTTATTTCCTGTTTAATCAACGGTAAGTTTATTATTCATTATAAATTTAATTATAAATAATACGATTTATTTTATTTTTATAAATAAAAAAAATGTATGATTCAATATGAATTATTGGTAAATCTATTTAAAAGTAAGGAGTAATCAAATTTAATAGTTTTGAATAATCATACATTTTGCACATGCATTTCATGTATTAATTTTAAATGTATAAAATCTATATAGATATATTTTTATGGTTTTTTTTTTCTAAGATGCCTAACGTGGTAAATAACTACATTAGCTTCAATCTACGAATGACATACGGCATCTATTGAAAGAAAAATTTATAATTAAATATTTATTATGAATAAAAAAAAACTGGGGAAAAGTTATGTAACTGGTTGAAATCAAAATTAAAGGAAAATAAAATTACAAAAAATAAATTTAGCTCAATTTTGTTAATGTGAAGTTTAAGTACTAAATTAAATGTTAAGATGTATCGACAATTAATATAATAATGTTTATTTTAATTCATGTATTATAAAATTCAATACAGTTTATATACACGCCTAATGATTTATCTGTAGTATTTTTCAGTTTTTTGTTTTAAAAAGAAAAAAAAACAACAAAATAATAAATGAGTTCTTTATTTTAACGAATTGTGCATTGTGTAATGTTAAGAGAATCATCAATAACAGGCTTACGAAAGTAAGACCTTTCAATAATTCTCTAATAAAAGGAATGACTTTGATAAATTATTTTCTTTATTTCTAGTTTTAATAAAACAAGAGATTTATCCAAGAAATTTATATAGTACAAGTAATATACGCTAATTTTTATTAACTATTACAGTACATTACTGATTAATAGTTGTAATATTACATACTTATTTGCTGAACATAAATTTTAAATATCGAATAAATGGAAATGGAAAAGGATAATTTAATATTTTTACATTTTTAATTGGTTATCTGCCGCCATTTTCTTAATATTTCTGTTTTATTACATTTTATGTTTTTAACAAACCTATTTATTTTCTCTTTGTAACTAGGTTACGAAATAAGATATTCCAATTATTTCAAATCATTATTTAGTTACAGTTACTCGGAAACTATCAAAGAAAAAAATTTTTTTTTATTCCAACGTTACCTTTTATAAAAAAATAAAGTATGAATAATTTTTACCTTTTATCACTCTCCATGAAGTTATTTTAATAAAATTTTATTGATTTTCCCAATAGTTTATATTCATTTATTTTTAATTATTTATTAATCACCAAGACTTTTGTAACAAGTTTTATGTCCAATAATATTGAAATATCTTACGGTAGTATGTTTTAAAGTATTATTAAATTTACATAATAGCAAAAATTAGAAAAATATCAAAAATCATAAGGTAAAAATCTCTTGTTTTATTAATACTAGAAATAAAGAAAATAATCTTCCAAAGTCATTCATTTTGGTAGAGAATTATTTCAGATATATGACTTAATACTTCACAAATTATGATACGAAATTTATATTTACAAGAAAATATTCAAAATTTATTCATTTTCTAAACACAATATTTAAAATAACTAAAAGTATTAAGTAGTAAAATGAAATGCTTAAAATATTTTTAAATAAATATTATAAAACACACTAAAATAAAAATGTATACTCTCTAACTCTGTTGGTCAACATGTTTCCTATCGAAAAAATTTATTTTAAATAAATAAAATATATATATATATATATATATATATATATATATATATATATATATTCGTTAGTGAAATAATAATAAATAGATTTCCATGGGGTTTTTATGTATTTTTAACAACCTTTATTTGGATACGCTGCTGTTGATTGACAAAATTTATTATTTGGTTGGTTTAGACAAAAATTTATATTTAAAGACTGTTTTATAAATTTTAAATTCACCTTTTAATTCCATTATGGGAATAGAAATTTAATTTTTTTGTTATAAATCATTATTGTCGATCCCCATGGTGAAGTGTTAGTCCCTTGCCTTTCATCTGGAAGTTCTGGGTTCAAATTCAGGTCACGCTACGTTAAAAAAAAATTTATTTCATAACCGTCCATCAGTAGCTGTTACAGGATACCACCCAGAGTAAAATGGACTAGAGAGAGCAAATTATTGGGAGGCTCTTTCTCCTTTAAATCAGTTGTAGATATTACGCACGTCTATTCATTTCTCCGAAGGAATAAATTATTATTTATAATAATAATTTATATTACAATAAATAATATTTAATTACAAAAAAATAAAATATAAAAAAAAATAAAAAAATAATATTAACTGACTCTCAAATTAGGTGAAAACTGATATTGCAAAATGTTTTTCATAGCTAATTATGTAGTTTCTTCATTAATTAATTTTTTTTTGTAATTCTACTAAAGAAGTAGCTACAAGATTAATTGAAAAGATTTTCTGTAAGAAAAATATCTATTTTTAATGTGCGAGTTGTTAATAATATTTAATAATAATATTTTAACGTTACGCAGAACTTATAAAAATAATAAGAACATAACATTTTTATCTAACGAAAGATATTTATCTGAATTTTAGGCATAAAATCTTAAAAATATCATTTTTATTTTTGAAAAAATTGTTAATAAAATACTTAATAGTAAATAACTATAAGTAACTAACTATAAATTAGTAAATTATTTTATATTTGGTAAATATAAAAGAATTTTTATATTATAATGCAATAAATTTAAATTATTTTGAATTTTATATAAATTTTATATATATATATATATATATATATATACGATCAGCGGTAGAGGAAAAGGAAAGAAGTCTATGTTTTTTCTTAACCTAATGTTAACAAAAAAAAAGTATTTATTTATAAAATTTTAATTTTAAGTTGCGTTTAGAAGTTTTCACTCCTTTTCATACCTTACATGGTCAGGTTAAAAACCATCCAATTTTTCCCTTTGAATGATACACCAAACATTTGGAATATTTTTAAATTATACGTTTTACATTTGACGGTGAAAATACTGTAAATTAATTTCCATTTTCTACATTTTCTTAGATGATACGCATTTATTAGATGCACGTTTATTTGTTGGTGTAGTGAATAAAATAATGTGAATTATTTTTCTTTATAATCTTAAGTGTTTGATGTGATAATTAAAATAGAAACAGTTTCAAAGATTTCGGTAGAAAACTTGAATAGAATATATTGAAGAGTACGAGTATTTTTGCTGTAAGATTCTTTATTTATTTATAAGACAAAACAGCAAATTATAACTCTAAATGTGAACGGTTGCATTATCAATTTAGTTAAATTTAGTGAATCTCTTTAAAAGGATTAATTTTTGTGCATTGAAACTGTTGAATATACAAAAGTAATACTACTATTCAATTCAATATAGATTAAATGAAAATTAATTGAAGAATAAATAGAAATTTTATCTTCAGAAAAATAATTCATCAGAAAATGAATAACATTATTAACTTAGACCTTCATGCTTTAGAACGCCACTTATTTGTATCATGTTGCTTCTCTTAAAGCAAATTATAAAATACGTTTACATATTAATTACGAAAGATAATTTGTGTAAGAAGCACAGTTATATATATATAAAAAAAATTGTATATTATCTTTCGTTAGATAAAGATAGAAAGTATTAATTTAATTTAAAAATGAAAAATATAACCCACAAAAAAGTATAAGGATACATATATGAGGGGATATAAATACACATGTAGAGATGAGAATGAAGGGTTTATAAAGTATAGCTATACAGCAATATTCCCTGTGTAATGTGATATGTTTGAAAATATATTACTTTTACTATAATAATGAAATAGAAACTTTAACTTATAAATTTAAATTATTGGAATTTTTCATGACTTAAAAGATACTAGCGAACAAAAGCAGCTCAAAAACCGATAACAGAGAAATTTACTTAAACAAAATGGTCAGTTTTGTTTTTAAATACTAGAGTTTTACTTAGAATTTAAAATTGGTTTAGTATTTTACTTTTATTTAAGATTATTGTGATAGTTTTCTATTATAAGAATAATAAACGGTTATCGCTTTCCTTAAATTTTGTCCATAGGTAGGGATATCATTTGACTGGTTTAAGGTACCACTTGTGCCGGCCTCTGTGGCACGAGTGGTAGCGTCTCGGTCTTTCATTCGGAGGTCCCGGGTTCGAATACCGGTCAGACATGGTATTTTCACACACGCTACGAATCATTCATCTGATCCTCTGAAGCAATAACTAACGGTGGTCCCGGAGGAAAAAAACGGTTCAAGGTTCATACTATCTCTATCTTTTTTGAGATAAATTTTTATCTTATCCAACGGCATATTGAACAATTTGTTAACCAATGGCTTACATTTATGAACTGTGTTGGTGCATCAATGATTTAGATGATTTTACACTTATAGATATTTTATGTAGTATCGACAGTTGCTGCCTTTTTTCCTGTTTAACCTTCGGAACCACCTTAAGGTATTACTTCAGAGGATGGATGAAGATGATATATATGAATGTAAATGAAGTGTAGTCTTGTACAGTCTCAAGTCGACCGTTCTTGAGATGTATGGTTAATTCAATCCATTCACCAAAGAACACGTGTATCCATGATCTAGTATTCAAATCCGTATAAAAATAACTGTCTGTATAAGGATTTGAATCTTAGAACTCTCGACATCGAAATCAGCTGATTTGCGATGATAGATGTTGCTTAAAACGACAACAGCTGCTTGTATTTATTATTATTATTATTTTTTTACTTCCTTGTACGAAGTATTGTGATCGCGAAAATTTTCGGTTTTCTGATTTCAACGGAAATATCCATTTTGACCATCTCTGAATCCACTTTGATTAGTTTTGGCCTGACGTCTGTACATATGTACGTATGTGCATATGTATCTTGCACAACTCAAAAATGATTAGCCGTAGGATGTTGAAATTTGTTGATTTAGGACTGTTGTAACATCTAGTTGTGTGCCTCCTCTTTTGATTGCAATCGACTGGACCGACTTCATCTCCTTTTTTTTAAATTTAAATATATTTATTTATTAATAATTATTAACCTCTGACCTTAAAAAAAATTACGATAAATAATAATAATAATAAAAAAAAAGAATAAATATGAAAAAAATATCAGAAGTTATTAATAAAATAAAATTTTTTGTACTTTTCATTAAAAGAAAATGCGTATATATTATTTAATAGGCGTTCAAGGAAGTCATGTGGTGTCCACATCAGATTTTTTGGCTTGATGATATCACCACTTAAGCTGCAAGCTTGTGCATGGGATACGGAAATGTAATTTTGAAGCATATGAAAAATTCTATGCCTGATCGGGATTCAAACCCGGGACCTAAGTTAAACGTAATCGTTTTACTATGTTATTTGTTAATTAATATTTATTCTTACATCGTCATTATTTTTTTATATTTAACTATTTTTTAATAGATACTGATAATGATTGTTCATAAGTCGAAATGACCATGCAGTTTTAAATTTTAAGAAAAAGTTTTGAAAATGGTTTACAATATTTTTTTTCAACCGTTTATCATAGCTCTTTTTTTGTGTTAATAATTGAAAAAATTTAATTAAAGAAAATTAATTAAGAGATTTATATTTATATTACATGTGTAAAGCAAAACTGATAATTATATCACGTAAAATAACGAATAATATGTAAACCATATAGGGGAAATATAAAAAATTATCTTCATATGAATACTAAACGAAAGCATAGCAATGAATTACTATTTTTTTAAAGGAAAACTGAAATTTTCCATAATTTTTATTAAAAATTAATTGAAAATGATTTTTATATTTACATTAGATAACTTGTATAATTTATAATAACTAAATATTATTTTTAAAATATAGATTAATATTCTATTAAAAAACATAAGAAACATTTTGATGTTTAGATGTTCATTACATTTAGATGTTCTAGCATTTTGTTGCAATCAAATAAAACATTTTACCAACAACTCCTTTTTAAAAGAAGGCTCAAGGGCCAATATTTAATTTTAGTATAAGATCAGATATGGAGAAAGATTAATGTCACGCAAGTAAAAGAAAAAAAATCAAAATATCTAACCTACATCCTGTTATTAGCTCATGGAAAGGGAAATTCTTACAATTATAAAATTTGGTTGATGTACAGAGTAATTCCCATAGTATTACTGGCGCTTTCTGATCTCATTCTATGAGCAAAAATAATGAAAAAAATTCAGATAAACATAGGTCGGGAAACGCTCCGTTTATGGGTTAAGCTAGCGAAAGATTTCGCCCTGATTCATGGGCAAAGGGTGAAATAACATACTGATATTCTAGGAACCCGGATTAAACGGTAACTTTAATGGTTTCTTATCGTTTTTGACTAGAAAAGTTGAATAAATTAGGTTTAAGAATCATATATCCTGCACTTTTTATAATATCCTAAGTAAACAAAAAAAAATATTTGTTGTCCAAAAATACGGTTTTTAATTTATTATACAAAAAATTCGTTAAATGATTAATAAAAGCTTAAAATTTATTATCAAAACTTAATTTTGTGAAATTTGATGTAAAATACCCAATTAAAACAATGAATATATGTTCAAGAATTTTGATTCTGTTAATAATACTTACCGTATGAAACCTTTTATATGTTATCAACTACATAAAATGAAATTATCATAAAACCGATACAATGTAAAAAAATAAAAAGGTAATTGATACATTTAATAAAGTTTCATAACTTATTTTTTTGTCTTTGTGGCAGAAATTATTTTAATTTTTAATTAATAGCTTTTTCTTCTTTATTGAATGGATTTTCATTATTTAGGAAACGAGTTAAAATGTATGTATGTGTATACGATATTCATAAAACACAACACACATATATACATATAAGCACAAAAATAGGCATCTAATAACTTCATTAAATACAGTTATTAATATTCAAGTGGACAGAATTTTTTTCATCTTAATAAGAATCCATTTTATTAAAAATTTTTACCAAAATATTAAGAATAATTAAAATGTGTTTTGACGTTTTTTGTTATATAATATTATAGTTATTGATTGATTAAAATGTAATTTAAATTCAGTAAATAACTTTTATTTCTAACGTTTAAGAAAATAAATTAAGGTTAGTGGCAGTTTTGAGTGATGAATTTTTTTAATATTTATTATTTTTTCAGTAGCTTTATCTCTAAAATGAATGAATGTATATAAGTACTTTATAAATAGTACTTATATCAACTCTTAATCAATAATAATACCTAACAATAATAATAATTAATGCATGACGTTTAAAAAAAACAATTGCCGACATTTTTTTAAAAACTTTTAACTGAAGTATAACAACAAACAGATATTTACTGTGAAATATATCGCGAACTATGGGGTTACCTTTGAAACTCCGAGAAAGTTCCGTGGGTTATTACAGTGTATGCTGCGTCCGGTTACCTTTAGAGGTTGCAGGATTTACAAAGAGATCTCTGAAAGAAAGCAGAAGCAAAGGGTTTTATCTGCTATGAAGACTGCCACTGAGGCATTCACAGTCACGAACGGTGTTGTCAAATCTGTACTAGGCGCGAGGTTCGCGCTTCTGCGGTTTCGGTTAGTTAATTTGAGAGAATCATATTAGGTTGGATGTGAAGATGTCTGTTTGAAGCCTACGTGAATGCAAAATTTGATATGTATTTACTGATGTCTGCCGAGGCATTTACATCTGTGGCATCCCGACCGAGGCCTGCCTGATGACTGTGAGATATAATCATTTAGAGGGTCTAAAGATGACAACCGTAAAGCCCCTCAGGGCTTGCAACGGAGGGGCTTGTCTGGTGACCGGTAACATCACTAGATGGGTGTCTTCCACCTACGGGGTTGGGATGTCACTCCTCTCAAAGCTAAGAACAAACGGACTGATTCCCTTGATTTGGGCGATGTAAATTTTCCATCACTAGGCAAGAGAGAAACTGGATCTCCTGACGTATATCCTAATACCCGTCTGCGGTCTTATGCTACGGCTATTGAGCACGAAGTTCATAGCGTCCTTGTTGAGGACAAATTGGAAAAGCTTACACCCAACATTGAATTTCTTGTTCGGTATTTTATATCACCTGATAGGGCTTCTTAGCAGTCACCAAAGTCTGTTAATGGCCAGATTTTCCTAAAAATTGGAAC
Organism: Lycorma delicatula; assembly: GCF_047948215.1. NCBI lineage: Eukaryota > Metazoa > Arthropoda > Insecta > Hemiptera > Fulgoridae > Lycorma > Lycorma delicatula. Next base: position 73,993,997 of record NC_134461.1, on the reverse strand, counting down.
CTGGAATATAAAGAGACTCGCTGGTACCATATTTAAACTATTTTTCAGAGTAAATATCTAAATATCTGCTTGTTTTTACCCTTGAGTTCAAGGTTTACAAAAAAGTCAACATTGATTCTTTCACCACATCATGCATTAATTACGCTCTGGACTGTTTGACCACAATCTTCTAGTTTTATTTTGATAAACTTGATTGGAACTAAAAATTGCAGAATCTTCAGAAAAACCCTATAAGACCTTTCATCTTTTCTGGTAAACGTGTGTCCAATTATATTGTGTTGACAGACTATATCGATAATATTTTTCTAAATATTTACATCTTGAGATAACGGATAGTTGCTTAGGGCTAAAGATTTTATACTTTAGTAATATTTATTCACTACAACTTCGATGGAAAAAGACTTAGTACTCATATATTACTTCTGAAAGCTCTGCATTCACTAATCAGTTAAAAAATTAATTTCAATCTAGTCGCTCACATTCTTAACTGTTTCTTAATATTAAAACTTACTACAGTACATAAATCTAATTAAAATAAATCTAGATATAAGAATGTAATTTTAGTAAATTTATTTAATATTAAGAGTAAATTATTGTTATGAAAGAGTGGAAGAGGGAAAATATAATTTATTATGACAGGGTTATTATCACATAAATTTCTGTATCAGATACATAAAAACATAATTATACTTTTTAAGTTATTATTTTTATTTTTTATATATTTATTTTGTTAATCGGCAGGTAACCTTTTTTCCTTTTATGATACATTATAGTACATACACAAATAATTTTATACTTTAATTATGAAAATTTAAAATGTAAATAAGTTTATTATTAATCTATTATTTTCGTCAATCCAAAGATTGGTTAGCAGCAATTTTTCTTCTTTATTCATTACTACTCGCGATCAATCACTTTTCTGGATATGATTGTGCATCTACATCCATTTAATCGAGTCAATATTGTGTGTTCGTCAATGTCTTCTCTGATTGTCAACCTTTCCTTTAGTATATTTATTGTACAATTATTGTATCTGTGAAAATTATTAATAAATTGGTATCTCTTTTTCTTTCTTTAATTCCTACTAATAAATTTAGTTAGTAACAAAATAAGATGTATAAATAAGTATCTTTTAAAATATTTTCAGTATCAATTTTGAAATAGTTTTATAAAAATTCTAATTATTCTTTAAAAATTATTTTACATTTTATACGATAAAATTTATAAATTTTATAATTTTATATAAATATATATATATATATATACACACACACACAAGGTATTAAACTATGGACAGGCTTCATAATTCAAAACTGAGGGGTAATAGGAGGTGGAAGTAATAATAATAATCGACAATATCTAATAATTTTCAACACTAAAAACCATTAATATCAGTTGACCTAACCATATAATCTGTGTATTATTAGTGTTTCAGCTATTAATTCCAACGTTAACTGTTTAAATGGATGTAATTCTGTAGCTAATACCAAATATAAAATTTACTACAGATTTTTTAGCTCGTTTTATTACTACCGCGATTTTTCTGTTTTTGCAAATTTAATTTTTACTTCCTTGTACGAAGTAAAGGAAATATTGTTATCGCGAAAAATTTCGGTTTTCAGACTTCAACGGAAATATCCATTTTGATCATCCCTGAATCCATTTTGACTAGTTTCGGCGTGACGTTTGTACGTATGTATGTATCTCGCACAACTATAAAACGATTAGGCGTAGAACGTTGAAATTTTGAATGTAGGACTGTTGTAACGTCTCCTTGTACATATCCCCTTTTTATTGCAATCGACTTTATCAAAAAAGTAAAAAACTCAACATGGATTTTGGAATTTTTCTTAACTGCAGTAATAAGCTCTCATTTGAGAGCTTTTCAACAATATATTATACGTGGTACTTATTTTCATTGGTTCCAGACTTATAGCAAAATAAAGGTTTAATTAATGAAATATTTGGATCTTACAAGGAGAAGGCACATCGAATCCGACTTCATTTCCTTTTTTAAACATTTTTTTTTTAAAGTTAAATATATTGATTTATTAAAAATTATTTAAAAAAAAACTTTTATAATAAATAATAATTCAATAAAACAATTAAGAAAAACAAAAATGAAAAAAATCAGAAGTTATTAGTGAAATAAAATTTTATGAACTTTTCATTTAAAAAAAAAAAAAAGTGTAATTTAATGCACTAGGCGTACAAGGAAGTCGTGTGGTGTTTACATCAGATTTTTTATAATTCAAAAATGAACGTTTCTTATCAAGAAACTATTCTCGCCATTGTTTATCACGTAAAACTTTACTTTGAAATTATGCATCACTTTGGTTTTTATTTTTAATTGGAAGGTGGACATTCTATTTAAAAAAAGAGCAAAGTTTAATTCAATATGGTGGATCCAATATGGCGTACAACGATTTCCAACATTTCATAAAGTAGTAAATCTTTAACTATGTAGATCAGCAGTTGTTTATATCCCCTAGTACTCCACAGTTTAAAAATATGAAGCATTTTTATACATTAATATTACCCTATATATAATTTCAATAGGTGACTTACTTGCAATGTCATGTTAAAACTAGTCCAAATTAATTTTTTTAATATATTCATAATCTTTTCTAATAAGTAATATGTGTTTTATATCTTTTGTGTTTTTTCATATAATAATATTTTTATAAAACCCTACAACATCTTTTTTGTTCGACTTTGAAACACATTTTTTCATGGATTAAAGAACAATTACCTTCTTTTGAATCAAAAAATGAAGTCTACCATTCGTAATGCGATTTTATCCATTGTCGAATATCTATTTTATCATTAACAATTTTTCCCAATAAAATGTTATTCTGATTTATAAAAACTAAATTTTCAATAATTCGTAGCTTGACGTTCAGATTAAGTGTGTTTGAAGGAAATGATATTACTTGGTCATTTTTCCAAAATGAAAAATCATATCTTATTTAAGTGGTGATTTTTCAACAAAATATTTCCTGCCGTCAAATCCGGTTAGGAGAAGATTGACTGTCATAGTCTCTAACTTGAAGAAGATAGTGAGAAGATGCTCTAATTTAATGTCACACGTAGGGGGATCCTATATCCAATAGAAAATTGTTTCATAGCATGGAAATTACAATTCTTCACAATATTTCAAGGTTCGAAACACTATACGCAAAAGAAACAAGGTTATTTGTTGTCCTGGACCAAATATGAACTTAAGGTGTCTGTAGTTACTTATCCAATAAAAGATATTCCTCAAACCAATAAAGATAATTATGATAGTAAATTATGCTATTCAATTTGAAGCAAGCTTCATTAGTTGAATTAAGAGTTGAAGATCTACTTTACAACGGATAATAGATATTTTACAAGTATAAGCTATATAATCAAGTATTTACATGAAATAAACTTTGTTGATATCACATAGACTTCAACTCCACTAAATTATTTGTTAAACTAGCTTCTGTCTAAACGGAGCATTTCTGGTTGAAGTTTGTGAGTTTAGTAATCTTTTTGCAATAATTTTATGGTTTTCTGAAGTACAAGTAATTAGACCTGCCTGATCGCAAGGTATCTTCAAGGCTTCAATTAAAAAAAAAATTATGTTCAGCTTTCGAAAATCTTAATAAAAAAAAAAAAAAAAATGTCATTGGAATTCTATACGAACGTCAGTATTATACTGCTATTTTGCTGCATAACAATTCGTTCTTAGTTTGTATTCTTAAATGCCATTATTTTTAATACAGAAAGAAATTAGAACTGAAAAACAAGTGCAATAATAATTATTATATCAGGTGTGATTACTACCAACAAACATCAAAACCAAAAATTTTCACCTGTTAAAAATATTTACAGAATTGTAAACCTGCACGCAGGAGAACACATTGTGTATATAAATATTCTTCTATCCATCAGTTTATTGTGATGTTAAAACGAATTAAAAATCTCTCCGCTTGAAAAACATGGTGTGTTGGATTGTTTGTTGTATGTGCTCACACTTTTATTTTGAATGAAGCGCTACCATCTAGCGGAAAAAATTGAATTAACAACTGTATTATAAATTGTATTGTGTACTTACTATAAACAGTACGTTGTTTACATTAAAATTTATTGTACTCCTAATTTTTTAATTTTGTTAAAAAAACTATTGTAGACATATTTCTTTTTGAAATGTTATAAGTAAAGAAGCACCACGATTCTTTTATACGAACGATGTATATATTATAAAATATGTAAATGTACTAATCCTTTTACTTCATTATATTTCTGCCATGATTGGAACAGAAATACAAAATTACTAATCTTTTTTTATTTAATGAATACCTGTAAAATACTTAATATTCTAACAAACATGAGGATACGAACGCTCGAGGAACCAGGCGGCCGGTCGCACGGCTAAGCGGTCGGGCGAGCGAAGCGACCCGTGACCAGCTAGTAATAATAATAATAATAATAATAGTAGTAATACATAATTTGTGCATTGCATAGGTAATTACGATTCTTTTAGTAATTTGGAAGAGGGATTAAACCACAATTATATCTTGTTGGATAAAATAAAGCTCATAGATTACTTAAACTAATTTATTAGTTATTTGCTTTCTTATAGCTTAGACAATGATCTTAGGCATTATGAGCACCAGACAAAAGATGAAAAAATATAATTATAACTAAAAAAAATTAGTTCAAATGTAGATAGGGATGAAAACTATTAGCTTCAAAACAAATCCGATAAAATTATTAAGATTAAAGAAATAAATCTGCAATATTCATTTAATGAATGCTGCTACAAATAATCAGAATGATAATTATGCTATATCCATGATGAATAAAATCTTATTAGAGGTAAAAATGATTATTTTACATTTATACTTTAACCAAAAAGAAGATTACAAGATAAAATTGTTGAAGAATATACTGTTAAAGAAAATTGCTTTTGCAGTAAACAACTATGTCATCCTTCTTTAACGAATATAATGCTATTGCTGAAAGAAGGAAGAGGGATGATGTGGAAAGAGAAATAGGGAAAGAAGTAAAAGAAAGGGTTTTTGTCTCTTGAGAACAACCTAACAACCTAACAACCTGAGGTAATCTCTTTGATGAGAACTAAGTCGGAGGTGTTCTTTGAAGAACTTATGTTCTCTATACACACACGCACACACACGCGCGCGCGCAAATATATATATATATATATATATATATATGTATGTATGTAGTTGAGGAGTGAGAGAATACACTACTCATTCCTCAACTTACAATCACCTCTTACTTTTCGACTCACGTTTGTACATTTATCCGCATACGTAGTTATACATATACATAGAAATACATGTTTCTTTTTCTTAAGTTTAATATATATATAGTAATATAAAAGCTATGTTCAATCTATCGATTGAACTGAACTGAAAACGTTGTTACATTGCATTCTTTTTTTCTTCTATTTAAGAATTTTCAATGTTCTTATGTATACATTTTTGGGGGCTGATTTACATCCACCACTGGTTTACTTTTTTATAACATCAATCTAGTTTTTAGTATGCACTTACTTTTAATTTATTTGTTTGTATTTTATAATTACACTAGCCGGCCCATCTAGCCAGAACCTGGACCCTCACGGCCCAGGTCGGCTCAGGCGAAACCCGGAGCCAACTTAGGGGCTCCTGTTGGTCTCCCGCAGCCACGGGGCCTACACCAGAGCCGCAGAGCTCACTTCGCTTACTATTCCTGTGTTGCAGGGAATGGCGCCTTGGACACCTGCACAACTCGCTTCGGTCGCCATTTCCGTCTACCAAAAGGGCTTCGCTCCTGGGACTCATACACTGTTCGTTATCCTCATGATTGTGAGAATAATGCTGATAAAAAATGATAAAGTATTTAGACTTTCTGGAAAAGAAAGTAAATTACTAAAGACAGAATAATATAGTTATGGTAAATAAAGTACATACACCTTTGATGATGAAAAATTCGTAACTTATTTCTTTCCATGGAGGCAGAAATATAATAATAATAAGTAAGGATTAAACTTCTTTTCCTTAATGAATATATTTAATTTACAACTTCACCCTCCTTGGAGGTAAAGAAATAATGAATATTTTAACCTTCAAGGAAGCTAGGGCCTTGGTCTGTGGCTTAAAACCTTTTTAATATGAATGTATCCTGAAAATTTGAAAGAAATTGATCAGTTGGTTCTTCTGGATTCAGCTAGATGAAATATATTTAAAATCTGTCTCAATTATGCCAAAAAAACATGGGTAAAAGTTTTGTTGCGATTGATCGAATAGTCTTTTGTTTATCCCGAACAAACAAAAACCCTCTTCCTCTTTATATTATAGTATTGATTTTATTCAACAAAAATTTAATTCTATTATTATTGTAATATTATTTATTATTCCATTGATTAGAATCATTCAGTTCATACTCAGCTCACACAGTTATAGAAAATCACAGTTCATCAATTCAATTCGTTAAAGTATGTGCTTCAACGATAAATCTCTTTTATATATATATGTACTACTACTACATGTATTAAATTTTCGAGAGGAAATATACCTAAAAACCTTCTCAGTTATGCCAAAAACATGGATAAAAATTTTGTTGCTTTTGATCGAGTAGCTTTTTGTTTATCTCGAAAAAACAAAAACCCTCTTCGACTATATAATCATAATAATATAGAAAGATATATGAATTATAGTAAAACTGTTTATTTTTAATTTTTTATGTTCGATCATTTGATTGATTTGATGAATATTCAGATTCATATCAATTCTTGCCTATTTTGTAGCTTCAATGTACCTTGAACCTACAACCTCAATTATTTATTTTATTCTTTTTAATATATTTCCTTGTAGAACCAGATTTATTAAACTTGGATACTTTGATATATTTGGCACAACAATGTTAATCCTTTTTGTAAAATTCTGCTAAAAACATTTCTCTTCTCAATTTATTTTAAAATTCTATATTATGCTGTTATCACCCCGATTTAATTTTCAGTAATCTCACATTAAAAATCTTTTACTCTTAGTTTTTTGAATAAGCTATTAATTTTTTTTTTTTCAAAAAAAGGTACACTTATAATAAACATTTTTAAGAATAATCGTCGTATTTTTAAAATCATCTTTGATACAAGTGTATTAATTTTCTACGTAACATCTCACTGGGATTTGCAGATATAATTTTCGTATCTACTGTACTTCCTTATAATTTATTAAAATATAAGCTGTTACAAAAGTAAATAAAAAAATATATAAAAATAAGATACAATAACATTTCTATTCCAGATAAACGAAAGTAAGTTAGAATCATTACCACGTAATTTTTTCATACATTTTACAGTAATTTTATTTTTATTTAAAAATGTCGAATGAATTCAAAATTTCTTCATTAAAATCAGAAGGAGTTGCGTTAACTAGTTTATTTAGTATTACTTTCGCGTTTAGAGAGCGCTGTAGCAGAGCTACAGGTCAAGAAAGGAAATTATTGCAATTCCAATTTGAGCATGAGCGGTTTTTACCGGATCTTGACGTTGGAAATATTCCGAATGTTAATCTTCGTATGTATGTCTGTATTTTGAGTTGGCCTCTAAATCACTTTATATCTCCAGAACGATTTGACCGATTTTCACTAAACTTGGTTAGATTACTTTTATATATGGGGCATTGATGCCGTTAAAATGTTGACCTAAAAGGTCAAGGAGATGAGGCTGTAGAGCAAGGTCACCCTCGAAATTTAGAGCAAGTATCTCGAGATTTCGCCTAGTTAAGGTCATATTTTTCTTACGCACATTTGTTAATAATTAAAAAATAACAGTATCTACAAAAAAAAACACATTTTTAAAAAATTGCATCACTAGTTCAAAACATTTTTTTTTTTCTAATCTATTGCTATGTTGTGATGTCTCAGGTGAGCGGTAGAATTAAATAAATGAATAAATACTTTAATTGTAAAAAAAGTACTCAATCTGGTTGGGTATCGAAATCGATCACCCTATTGACTCGGTATGTTGCCTTAAGCCTCGCGGCTATATCAGTCTGCCAACAGCACAAGCAAAATCTTTTTTACGTCAGTTGTGAAATTACGTTGGTGCCAATCGTTACCGCTGGTACCGCCGCAACTGCACGAATTAAATACTGTATGCGCGCACGCTTTAGAATCATTGAATTATGTAAACGAAAATATATTTAAATAAAATGATAAATATTTTTAATGAAGTCATGAGTGTAATCCGTGCATCACAAACAACCCACAGTTGTAGGACTTTTTCTGAATGCAGCTTGCCGCGTGACGGGATAGTCCTACAACTGTGTTGTCAGCTTTTTTTTTAATATTGATTTAGTTGTGCCAAACTAAATCAAAAATAAATCAATATTAAAAAAAAATTGACAACACAGTTGTAGGATTATCATGTCACGCGGCAAGCTGTGCTCAGAGAAAGTCCTACAACTGTGATTGTTTCTGATGTACGGATTACACATACGACTTAATTGAAAATATTTATCACTTTATTTAAGTATAATATATTTTCGTTTATTTAATTCAATGATTCTAACTACAGCGCGCGCGCATACAATATTTAATTTGCGCGGTTGCGGCGGTACCAAAGGCAACGGTTGGCATCAACGTAATTTCACAACTGACAGAAAATATTTAGCTTGTACTGTCGGCAGACTTATTTCTTCTTCCTTAAAGTCGTATTCTAACCGATTTTTTTATAAGAATCAACAGTAATAATATTAAACCAGTTCAATTACATGTTCTTTTTTTTTTAAGAAATTCAGAAAATTTTCGGGAGAATATATACTTTTAAAATTTTGGGAAAGTCTTATTCCTAGATTCTCAGCAAAAAAAAAGAAGCGGATATAAGTTTCGAACAATTTTCAAATTTATTTTTAAACAGCTGACTTCAACGTCAGCTGTTTGTGTGTTATATGGTTGTACTTACTGATTACTAGTGAAACTTAATTTTCTGATATATTTATTAATCAGATCTACAGTATAATAATACGGTAGATTTCTAAGTTTACCTTTCTTCACTATTTTATTGTTTGTTGACGCAGTTCGGAATAACTTTATTGCCAAAACCTATTTTACTCACGTACACTTACAGTACAATAAGTTTTGACAATTGAGTTATTCCGAAACACGTCAACATACAATAAAAGAATGAAGCTAAGGAAGGTAAACACTACTCAAAATAGAAATCACAGTATTCTTAGCAGAAAATTTAATTACAGTTATTATCTTAATAACAAACATAGTGTAGACATTATTTTTTCAGTGAATTATTTTTAATTTTCGTTTTCAAGATATATTTGTCAGCCAGTATGGACCTTTTAGTGGGCAATGAAACCTGTTGACGGGTTGGTATGGACAAGATTCTGGCTGTTCCATCTAGCAATTTCAAAATGTCAGATGTTAATAGTAACCTGCAGCGGAATAGAAAGCGAGGTCCTCTGAAGTGTATTGATAAGGACCCAAGAAAAGCGATGCGGCGTAATTTAATTAGAAACGATAGGATCGACAACATTGGTGACTTCTCCGAAACCGAGAGCGAGTCCAACATTACGAATATTCTATCCTGGCAGACAATGCCAATCTTGGGAACAACGAAAGTATCACCAATCGGTCCTATGGATGATTTACCGCTTTCCAACAGGTACGAGCACCTCTCGATGGAGGAGATTGATGGATCCGCCAAACAATCGGTAGACATTAAACCACCCCGATTAGTGGTATATGTATCGCACACATTAGATGATTCTTCCGAATGGGCAAAGTCGTTGACTGTGAGACAACTACTGTGGTGATTGTGGATCCTAGGAGTATAAAAATGTTTCTGATTGAGTTTTCTTAATGTGTTTTACATTATTAGTTTATCATTATAAATTATTTGAGTTATTTACTATTTGTGTTAATTGTGTTATTTACTGATTGGACTCTATCTAACATTAGTATCTCCAAATTAATTTATCATCATTTTTTAATGTATTATCTCTCTTATTTTCACGACATAATGTGTAATATGATTTACTTATGGTACCAGTTGAGAAAACCGATTGTAAATAAAGTTACTAAAGGATGTTTACGTTAAGCAGAAAGGACAAAAAAATTGATGGAAATTAAAGAAAAAAAAATTTAATTATACTCATTCCCACAGTTTTCGGTTTTGATAAGTAAATTAAATTTAGAATTTTTTATTCCTTAACCTGACTAGATTTTAAAAGAGCATTTTAAAAACTAATATATCAAATTAAACTACTACCATTCTATAGTTATAACTAAAAAATAAGGCGTGTCTCATCTCTTACGAAGTTTACCATAATTTAAAAAAAAGTGCTATTGATTATGTACAGTTTTTGGTGGTTTTTTACAAAAAATATTCTTTATCTAATTTCCCATTTGATAAAATGTTATAGCAAAAATCAAATATTTCAACTAATAATCATATAAAAAATAAAAAGAGAATTCTGCGTTATCTAAATCTTTATTAATTCTTTACTTTAAGTATTCGGTTCATCAGAAAATTCTTTAATTAAAAAAAAAATAGTAAATCCTTTAAGTGATGCGTGTCAGAAAGGAAATTTGATTTAAAATCCTTTTCAGAGTTTACAGTGAAGATTGGAAATATTTTTGTCAAATTAACGAATCTCTAAGATTTAACTGTTCATTTTTACGAAAAATATTACAAAAAATAAACGTTGAAAATACAGGAGTACTTAGTAAAACAAAATTAACATAAAGAAGATATAGTAGAAGTTGGTTAAATAATCTTCTAATAAACTATTTTTTTTGTCAGTTTTTAATTAAAAAAAAACACACAGATAACTGTTTTGTTGTAAGAACAACTTTCAAGCATATTATAGTGTACAAGTCGAAGAAATGATTTTATAATTAATTCTCTTAAACTTATCTTAAATTCATTTTCATTTTATACGGGCTAGATTTCCGATGACAATACAAATAAGAGGATAGATAACGTAGAGTTAACACGCGTGCACAATCATACTCACACATACATACATTCATTTTATATATATATATTTCAGACAATGTAGTTGTCGCAAGTGCTGTGGGTCATTAAGAAGTTGTGATGCTGGCAGTCTGGTCAATCAGTCGTCTGTTGGGATGATTTACTTCATCAGACTTGTAGTCGTGGGTGGTGGTGGTATTGTAGAGTTCTCTTCTGTTGTAATGAACAAAGTACTAATTTCCTTTCTACACTAGTAGACGTCAGTGTCAAATTCTCTTTATTTAATTCTAACCCTTCTTTCATACAGTTCTTATATGTTTTCTTACATATATATCTAAATATATATAAATCGGATCAATATTTTAAAATTCTTATCAAATTGTAAAAACCGTGATATTTAATTCTACTTTAAAAAAAAAAAAAAATCTTGTCAGAATCAAATTTAAACCAGTTAATTCTAAAAAATAATCCTTTATTTTATGTTTTTTTTTACAAAACAATGCGATACAGTTATTTTTAATTTACTTATAAATAAAGTTTATTTTCTTGTAATCAGATCGTAAGGAATTTAATTATTATCAGTGACAATACTACAACAATTTGGCACTAAAACTCATCAAAGGTCAGCCCTAAAAAACAAAAATCAAAAATTATAAGCTTTTCAGATTTTACGAGGTTGGTCTAACAAACAACGAGAAAACAGCTGAAGTTCGAAAAATATCTTATTCTGAATCTACATTTGCATGTTGTTTTTCCAAATAGGCTCTCCCAGTGCAGAAAACTGCTCCAGCGCATGATCCACTTTTCAAACACAAAATCCACGCTATCTTTTGAAAACACTTTGCATTTCGCCTTTACTGGTTTTAAGATAAGTTTCCCCCTTTGAGATCCTCCTTTATCATTAGAAACAGCCAGAAGCCGAACGAAGCTAGATCTGCGGTATATGATGGGTGAGAAACCATTTTAATATTTTTCCATTTAAACATTTTCAGACCATCTGAACAACATGGGGCACACATTATCGTGAATCAACCGAAGTTCTTCAATTTTTTTTAGGGCAATTTTTCTAAAGTGGATCATCATTACCTCAGCATATTGATGTACCAGAAGGCATTTATAGTCATCCCTGTTGGTAACTGATGTTGATAAATGAATCCTTCATAAAAAAAATGATCATCATGACTTCATCTTTCGCTTTTCTTCGGAGTTAGTGAAAAAGTTGACTTCCAACAAGAGGTTTGTTTTTCATCTCGGAATCAGTTACGGAACATTACCACAACAATAAAAAAAGTGTGGTTCTTCCTTCTTCTATGAGTCAACAATTCTTTGGAGGAAAATATACGTTATTCCATTTTATTTAGCGTAAAGGGCTGCCGAAACCGAACAACTCGTAACGCGTTTTATTTGCTCCGCTCGCTGAAAATATCAATTATACTGCTTTTTGATATTTATAGCAGTTTCCCCAACTACTTCATACTACTACGACGATCTAGAATTACGACGCTCATTATGCTTACCATAACATGGTGTTAATCGACATCCTCGGTTGACCCGCTATCTAATCTATTCTTAAGTGATTTATTTAAATGATTTGGTAATTTTTTCTTTTCTGTTTTTCCTACACTCCACTTTCATTATAATAAAACTTTTATGCCACACAAATGTTATTTAGTTAAAAATGTGGCAAGCCAACGAATGCAAGTTACACATGACACACGTAAACTCTTCATTAAATGTTTCTTTAACATGTAAGTTTCGGAAGTATAACGCAAAACTGAATCGTGTAACATGAGTCGATATTTTCTTCCATGGTTGATGATTACCGAATAAAAATTACGCAAACGATCATTGTCACTCAATGATTGTAATAATCGACTGAAAGTAAACAACACGTCTGGGTACTTGTATGCATGAAGGATTGCCGCTTTGCACGCTTTAAATTTTTCTTAAAAATTTGTCACTACTTTTTGGACCCTCCCTCATAAAATTGGTATTCATTTTCCTGTTCTGGTATGTCAAATACCTGCAGAGGCTTGATAATCATGTATACCACTTTGCAATTAATCTACTAGATAACAGCAGAGACGTCCGACTGTTGAAATGAACCCATGTACTCGATTTGGGGTTTGCGTAACAGTTTGGAATCTAACACCGTCAAGTTTAGTGGTGTCGTATCCAGTTTCTTTTTACTTCTCTTTCTTTTTCTTTTTTTTGTTGTTAATGTTTGTTTTGTGGACTATATGTTCCTGAAATTATTGGTTTGTGATTTATGACTGAGCTTGAAATTTCATATTTGACTTTATGTTTGCTTATAACACTGCACTATTTATTTTGGGGGTTCCTTAAGGACCTTCTTATCACGTGCTTTTGTCATGAAACTTACTTATGGCTTCGCAGGAGAGCCGATTATAATTTTATTTGAGCAAAAAAAAAAATTTTCCTGTTCCGGTTTGCGACCCGCATATTTCACAGATACAATACCTATAAATTATTGAACGTTTAATTTGATTTCGAAATTTTAACGATTACAATAATATTTCAAAACAAACATTTTTTTAAAGAATTTTTAATATCCTGTTATATTACATTACAGAGGCTTTTTTAAATCTTTTACTTTCTGTTTTTTCTACATTCTACTTTTATTATAATAAAACCTTTATTCCACACAAATGTTATTTAGAATTTATTCAAATTCTTAGACTTATATTTGATATTGGTTGACCTGCTTATTTCAGTCCTTGCTTATTTCAGTCTGCTTTTGATATCTTACCTCACTTAATCCATCCTTTACGGTTTTACTATCTAAATAACAAAATTCCTGGTTTATTATGTACCGCTATCTTATTATTTAATCCTCATTACCCTTCTTTTTATCCCGCTTCATTAGTTTTGTTTTTTTATTTAATTTTGAACTGGATTTTTTCCTAGTTTTACATACATGACATTCAATATTTATCTTATTCATCTTTGGTTGCTGTTACAAAAAGTATCACAGAAAAACATATATATTTTCTTGTTTTCTTTTTTTATAAATATTCAGTTCTATTCAAATAAGTTTTTCAACTTTTCTACATGCAAGTTTAAAACAAAACAGAAAGGACTAAATTCTTTTTCATTCCTTTTTGAATCAGAGCATATCTTTCTTCATTATTCACTCATATCATTACTATCTCATTCCTATACATACAGATATTAAACAACATTTTTTCCTTATATCTAACGAACAGATTTTCTTAAAATTTTTAACATTTCATTATATTCTGCGTTAGAAAATAACTTCCTTAGATCTATAAATGATATATAGGTAGTTTTATTCTGTCTTTTATGATTAGTCAGGGAGTTTAGAATGACCTCTAGTACACCTACCTGATTTCGTCTATAAGCTATCGAATTAAAAATTTTAATGCGTAAGATATTAGACTGATAAATTGGTAGTTAAATTAGTATAATTTTACATTTTAACAGTTTTATATCACGTAAATGCACATATTTAATTTATATTATTATAAAGTATAATATTAATTATACTTAAAATTTAGTTTATTTTATTAAATCTATTAATTAAATGTTACATTTTTATTCATATTCAATTTTTTATTATTATTAAGTTAATAAATCTATAATTAAAACAATTATACTCCTACAAGGAAGAATTTGATAATTTTTTTAGTTATGTAATAGATTATAAATTATAATATATTTCAATTTAAAGATTTTTTAGGAATGAAAAGATATATAATTATAAAAAAAAAAAAAACATTTTAAATGATGTTATAAAAATGATGTTTCTAAACGTATGCTATAAAAGAAATAAAAGCTATTAAAACATTGTATTTATACTACAGACTATGCGGCTGTTACAAACGAGTACATTGGCCTACCCCTATATCTAAATTAAATATCATTTAGTCAATATACAAACTGGAAGCTAAAATGATGATGGTTGGTATTAAAATGTATTCTAATAGAATCCTACAACTAAATAAATATTAACCATAAGCGAGGTTAAATAAACAAATACACTAACGGATGAACGTTTCGGTTTAATAAACAATTCAATTATTGGTAATTCAAATGTAAATTAAAACATTTCAATTTTACTTGATTAAGTAAATAACATTTTTGAATTAATGAGAAAAAGGAATCCATGTATTTCAATTGTTTTCCTTTTAATATTTTATTAATTTATAAAAGTGTTCAATAATTAAAAAAAAAAAAAGAAGTAAAACCTGTATAAAATTTTATTGATATTACGTTTCAGTCTAAAATAAAGAAATATTCATTGAAACCATTTCAAAAACTTAAAACAATCATTTCATTGTCATTCATCATGATCAAAATCGAATTAAAGAATAAACATCTTAAGTGAAAAATTTTCGACTGAGGAATCTTGATTCTATTAGAAACATCAAGGCAAAAAAAATATACATCTATAAATAAAAATGTATGACTGTTAGATATACTCGTATATCTTCTCTAATCGTATTAGTTTTCTTTTCTTATCATTCCATAGGTGTTTTAATATTTTGAACTCTTGGTTTGTATGTATTTATATAACGTTATTAATTGACAATTGCAACTCATCCTGACAGAATTATGGTAGTAACGGCTTCTAAGTATTTGCAAACTTTTCATTTCTTAAAAAACTTAGAACTCTTACCATATTCTAATAAGTTCATTCTTGACGCTTTTATTATTATTATTCAGTAATATTACGATGTTAGGCTATGTTTCTATAATATTTCAGAAAGAAAAAAAATTAAGTAAAATAATAAATTATCTGGAATTAAATTGAAATCCGCTGACTAGCTAGTCGTAATGTCATGTAACTTCCCACATCTTATACAATTAACCTTGTATATCTTTTTTCTTTTTTTCTTTCTTTTTTTTTTGTTAAAGAGGTGGGGAATCCCATTTAAGGACGCCTAAGCAGTGTCGGGCTCGCTAACAGGTGCCGCAAGATGTTATTAATATGCGTATGTAATTCTGCGCACTACCGACTAAACCGCCACCTCTGGCTACCAACCTTCCTTGAACCGCTAACGAAGCATTCCTTCTGGAAGGGGGGGTTATACGCCCACTCACACACTCATACCTCGTAGTGCAATCGCATGATAATAGGAATATTAACAAAAAAACATCAGTCACAGCAAAACAAGAATCATACGTCAAAATACAGAAAACAGATTATAAAACTTCATAACCTTATGTATCTAAAATTTACGTAGAGTTTCATTTATCTCTCTCCTGTGTGTGTGTGTGTGTGTGTGTGTGTGTGTGTGTGTGTGTGTGTGTGTGTGTGTGTGTGTGTGTGTATATATATATATATGAGACAGCTGATTTACTCAAGTAAATTTGTAATATATTTTTTAAGTATGATTTATTTTGTTTACAAAACAAGCTCTTGTTAAGCTGATTTGTCCCATTTAGAATAAGTAACAAATTTTTTTTTTGTCTTCAGTCATTTGACTGGTCTGATGCAGCTCTCCAAGATTCCCTATCTAGTGCTAGTCGTTTCATTTCAGTATACCCTCTACATCCTACATCCCTAACAATTTGTTTTACATATTCCAAACGTGGCCTGCCTACACAATTTTTCCCTTCTACCTGTCCTTCCAAAATTAAAGCGACTATTCCAGGATGCCTTAGTATGTGGCCTATAAGTCTGTCTCTTCTTTTAACTATATTTTTCCAAATGCTTCTTTCTTCATCTATTTGCCGCAATACCTCCTCATTTGTCACTTTATCCACCCATCTGATTTTTAACATTCTCCTATAGCACCACATTTCAAAAGCTTCTAACCTTTTCTTCTCAGATACTCCGATTGTCCAAGTTTCACTTCCATATAAAGCGACACTCCAAACATACACTTTCAAAAATCTTTTCCTGACGTTTAAATTAATTTTTGATGTAAACAACTTATATTTCTTACTGAAGGCTCGTTTAGCTTGTGCTATTCGGCATTTTATATCGCTCCTGCTTCGTCCATCTTTAGTAATTCTACTTCCCAAATAACAAAATTCTTCTACCTCCACAATCTTTTCTCCTCCTATTTTCACATTCAGTGGTCCATCTTTGTTATTTCTACTACATTTCATTACTTTTGTTTTGTTCTTGTTTATTTTCATGCGATAGTTCTTGCGTAGGACTTCATCTATGCCGTTCATTGTTTCTTCTAAATCCTTTTTATTCTCGGCTAGAATTACTATATCATCAGCAAATCGTAGCATCTTTATCTTTTCACCTTGTACTGTTACTCCGAATCTAAATTGTTCTTTAACATCATTAACTGCTAGTTCCATGTAAAGATTAAAAAGTAACGGAGATAGAGAACATCCTTGTCGGACTCCCTTTCTTATTATGGCTTCTTTCTTATGTTCTTCAATTGCTACTGTTGCTGTTTGGTTCCTGTACATGTTAGCAATTGTTCTTCTATCTCTGTATTTGAACCCTAATTTTTTTTAAATGCTGAACATTTTATTCCAGTCTACGTTATCGAATGCCTTTTCTAGGTCTATAAACGCCAAGTATGTTGGTTTGTTTTTCTTTAATCTTCCTTCTACTATTAATCTGAGGCCTAAAATTGCTTCCCTTGTCCCTATACTTTTCCTGAAACCAAATTGGTCTTCTCCTAACACTTCCTCCACTCTCCTCTCAATTCTTCTGTATAGAATTCTAGTTAAGATTTTTGATGCATGACTAGTTAAACTAATTGTTCTGTATTCTTCACATTTATCTGCCCCTGATTTCTTTGGTATCATTACTATAACACTTTTTTTGAAGTCTGACGGAAATTCCCCTTTTTCATAAATATTACACACCAGTTTGTATAATCTATCAATCGCCTCCTCCCCTGCACTGCGCAGTAATTCTACAGGTATTCCGTCTATTCCAGGAGCCTTTCTGCCATTTAAATCTTTTAATGCTCTCTTAAATTCAGATCTCAGTATTGTTTCTCCCATTTCATCCTCCTCAACTTCCTCTTCTTCCTCTATAAAACCATTTTCTAATTCATTTCCTCCGTATAATTCTTCAATATATTCCACCCAAGTAACAAATAACAACTGATATTTACACTGGAGTCTTAATTTTTATTTAGAAAATAATATCAATAGATATAGCCGTTTAATTTGTTGTTGTGTTGTAAATTATTAGTTATTGTTTATTATTATCAATATTACAGCACTGTTTAAAGTTCGTTATTGTATGCATTATGAATGTAAAATGCAATAAAACTGTTCATGCCTAGTTTTATTGTTAACATAATTTTTTCATCATTGCAACTTTGAATGGTTATAACTCCATAATGAAAACATTAACAGAAAACTGGTTTCACCATAGATTTTTTTTTGTAAAATTTTAAATCGAAATCATGTGTCATATGTTCGTTCACCTTCCTATTTAAAAAAAATTAAGTTTGATTCAAAATCGTGGATTAAACATAGTGGAGAAAAATTAAAAACCCACCACCACAATGCAGAATTTTTTTAACTATGGAAAACCCCATTTTTTCTTTCTGCCTCAAAATATCTGTCAGAAACACAGTATAAAGCTGTTTCTGTACTTAAATATCACCTTAAATATTATTGAATGTATCTTAAAAGGGTGAATTTTATTTTTTTAAAGAATTTTTTTAACTAGAAAATAACTGATGTGATGTCGGACAATAGCTTTCCCAATTAATAAATGGCGGTATTCAACGGTCTGCAATACATTTAATGGCTTTAAATCAGTTGTGACAGTCTACTGATGCAAGGACGATTCTTTAAATTACCGGTTTCTTTGAATCGCTGTACTATCATGATCACAGTCGATTTACTTAGCGGTTATCTGTTTGAAAATTTATTATTATATAAATTACGTACCTTTTGTAAAGGCCGAACTCTGTCACCATACCCGTACATCATCAACGGTATTGTTATTTAAAGATTTAATAAAACTAAATAAAATAACGAGGAAACTAATAATAAAATTTTCACCAATAACAAATTTGAACCATTAGGCCTATAACTTAATTTTTACTAACTACCAAATTTTACCATTACAAGTATGTTGAAGTAAAAAGGTGAATTGAGAAGCTATTAAGTTGAATTATTTCAACGTAATACAAACTGCATTGTTGTAAATTAACAGCAGATTTATTCAAGTAAATTTGTAATATATTTATTAAGTATTTCCAGCTGATTTATTTATTTACAATAAGTAATAAATAACAGCTGATATTTACACTAGAAGTTTTACATTTTATATAGAAAATAGTATCAGTTGATATAGCCGTTTAATTTATAGTTGTATTATTATGTTTATTATTATCAATATTATAGAACTGTTTAATGTTCATTATGAATGTAATGTGCAATAAAATTGTTCATACAGCGCGTTTTATGTCGTTTTATTATTAACATGGTCTTTGAACCTTTGAATGCTTATAACTTGATAACGAAGGCATTAACAGCAAACGGGTTTCACCATCGTTTTTCTTGTAAAATCATAAATCAAAATCATGTGTCATATGTCCACCTTCTTTTTAAAAATTTGAGTTTGATTCAATAAGGCGGATCCAATATGGTGGACAAAAATTAAAAACCTATCATAATGCAGATTTTTTTTTAATTATGTAAAACCCCATTTCTTTCTGCCACCAAATACTTCTCAGGTATATAGCATAAAGCTGTTTTCATACTTAAACATAACGCGGTATATGAAATGCTGATAAAATCGATAATGATTTGAGGTTATATACATAATATTTTCA
Source organism: Lycorma delicatula (assembly GCF_047948215.1). Classification (NCBI taxonomy): domain Eukaryota; kingdom Metazoa; phylum Arthropoda; class Insecta; order Hemiptera; family Fulgoridae; genus Lycorma; species Lycorma delicatula. The sequence continues at coordinate 73,974,269 of NC_134461.1, read as the reverse complement.
ACTGAATTAATGAAATAATTTTATTGCTTTAATATTTTTCTCAGTATTTATATGACTACTGTGGATATAAACCATCTGGGGTTTAAAAGGGAACCCCAGGGATAACTGTTGATGAGAGTAATTTTACATATTTCGTATCCATTGCCTTCAGTAAATATTGATGTCACAGATAAAATACTAATAATAAACTACATTTCGGTGACTTTAAATATTAATTTGTAATAAAATATTAGACTCAGAAAATATAATTTTTCTTCCATTCCTCACTATTCCTTTTTACTTCCTTATTCGAAGTAAAGGAAGTATTAATCGCGAAAAATTGCGGTTTTCAGATTTCAACGGAAATATCCATTTTGATCATCCGTGCTTCCATTTTGACTAGTTTCGACGTGACGTCTTTACGTACGTACGCATGTATCTCGCATAACTAAAAAACCGTAGTATGTTGAAATTTTGTATTTAGGACCGTTGTAACATCTAGTTGTGTGCCTCCCCTTTTGAATGCAATCGATTGAACCAAAATCCAAAAAAAAGAATTGGATTTTGGACTTTTTCTTAACTTCTAAGCTCTCATTGGGAACTTTTCAATTATATATCATAAGTGGAACTTATTTTCATTGGTTTCCACAATTATAGCCAAATATTAATTAATTAATTATAATTTTAATTAATGAAATATTTGGATCTCACAAGGGGAAGCATATCTTACAAGGAAGCATATCGGTTGGAACTTCATATACGTATTTTTTTTTAAACTTTTATCTTTAATTTAAATATATTGATTTATTAATAATTATTAACTTCTGATTGTAAAAAAAAATTAACAATAAATAATAATTCAATAATAACAATACAAATAAAATATGAAAAAAATATCAGAAGTTATTAATGAAATAAAATTTTATGAACTTTTCATTTTAATTCAAAAAATTTTACAATCACAGGTTAATAATTATTATTAAATCAATACATTTAAACTAAAAAAAAATGAAATAAATTATAGGTATATGAAATCGGTTCGTGAAATAGATTCGAACCGACGGGTTGATGGTTCTGGATCTGACTCGTTCTCATTTACACCACATACCTACTTTAGTGACGTGAAACAAAATTAAAACTACTATTAAATTGTAAGAAAAATTTTAGGGCCATTTTTCTTGAGTATAATTGAATATTGCTTGTTAGTATTTTGTGATGAAGGCACGTAAACAGTGTACTATTCTTTTGTTTTTCTTTTCATTTTGTCGATGATTACATCATAGTAATTAAAAAAAATAGCTCTAAGACTTACATTTATTTAAAGAGTAATAAAGAGACTTTTACTCTATCTCAATATTTCAGGTAAGATTGTTGAATCAACAATTATTTGATGTTAATTAAAACTAATATTTTAGCAATAATGTAACTATCCACTTTATTAAAGAAATGGAGGATCGTATCTCAATTTCAAATGAAATAAGTTTAAATGAAGTGCAGAAAATATGTGTATATGTAATTTAATAGGTGAACAAAGAATTCATGTGGTGTCTACATCAGATTTTTAAATTATCCAGATTTTACATTTTTACATTCTTGAAAATGACTATGTCGTTTAAAGTAGTTTGAAATTTGTCTCTCTCTCTTATTAGTTAGCATATAAGCATTTGGTTACTGTATCGAACAAATAAAAATATTCAAAGTGGTAAGAAAGTATAAATATATTAGAAGTAAAAATATGTGAAATGTAAAATAAATATTGAGTTATTGAAACAAAAAGTGAAATAATTTAATTCTTTTTAACTAAGCCCAATTATTCTTTAAGTGGATTCTTCCAATATTTTTTGAGCGCTAGAATACTCAAGGACAAAAACGATAACTATTATTTTCAGTAGAGCTACTTGAAATTCAAATATTTAAAGTAAATATATTTTGATACTTTAAACAATTAGATAAATCAATTGTAAATCATAAAAAAATTGCTTAAAGAAATCTATTAAGCGTTTAAAAAATCAGCTTTAAATGTTGCAATTTTATTTTTTTTAAATATACAATAAGTATTGCATTATGCTTCCTTTTTTGTTTTTTTTTTTTGTGTGTCTATTAGACACAACTGTAGTACAGTTACAAAGAACCCAAAAAAGGAAGTGATAGTGGAAGACCCGATGAGGGTCAACCACTATCACTCCTTCTCTTGGCCATCATCCAACAGGGTCACGAGTGGATTTCTGACAACAAGCAACTTCTGTTAGAATGTCGCATGTGTGAAAAACACATGCACCACCATAACACATATTTATTGCATGTGGATGATCGGAGTAGGAAAATAACAGACTAATGTTCTCCGATTATCAGTTCTATAATTATCATTTATTGTTTTGTTATCTAGCTATATTTTACGTCTTATTTTCCAGTTGTTCGTCTGGATTGTTATTAATCCAGTTAATAACAATATAAAATAATTACATATAATATTTACAATTAAGCAATGTGTATAATAATTACATCTATTATTTAAAATATTTACATTAATTTAACTTATATCTACTTCATAGTATACATACATGATAAAATACATCGTTTTTTTTTGTGGATATTAAACTTGGTAATGGCATAGTTTGTCTATTTAGAGTTTCTTTGATTTTTGTATTATTATAGTCCGGTTTCATATGATGTATTAAATGTAACATAGTGCTTATTCTAATAAAATATTAAAACATGATACTTCCTGTTTCGTCCTCTACATGTGGTTGTCCTAATACTAAACCTGGATAAATTACCATTCCTGGTGTGTTAAATTCCGAACCTGTTACATTATCTAAGTGTTATGTTTTATAATTTGATCCTGTTTTGTTATACCCTGTGTACTCGGTATTAATATGTCCCATCTGTTTATTTCTGTTGGTTTGTAACAGTAGTTGTGATTTAATGCTGGGAAATGGATTACTTTTCTGTATTCCTTTCGCTGTTCTATTTCTACTTTTGTATAATATCTATATTGTTTGAGAAAAGTTTATTTTCTCCTATATGATATGTCGGACCCGTTTCCTACTTTTTAGAAGTTTTTAATACTAACGGTTGTCTATCGTATGAACCTATTACTAAATTTTGTGATCCTCAAAATCGTATGTAGTATTATTAGTCGACCGATAATTATTATAGCATAATACATGCAATAATATTTTTTTGTTTCTTAGTTATCCAATAACTACGGAATCCTGACGCAGTAGAAAAGAGGAAACGGTTTATCATCAAGTATAAGGGAACTAAACTAGTTGTTACTAAACTGGTTTGTTCTATATAGAATTTTTACAGTTGGTAAAATCTAGTTTAGATGCTCCTTGGCAACGTATTTATTTCATGAATGTGTCTTTTCGTAATTTGGTTGTGATGTTTTTGCCTAAAACAGGGCGTAAACGTCTTACAGATTTACTATAAGATTAACTACAGTATTAAAAATCTGAATAGTTATCAAATTTAATTTATAAGTTAGAAAACAAATTACTAAAATGCTAAAAATATATTCTAACTGTCTTTACAACTTTCAATTTAGAATGGACTGTTATAAGGTAGTAAATATACAAAAAATATCTTTATTTTTAAAAGGAGTTGATAACTTGAATGATTCCAGAAAGATTATTTTGAGATTCACAAAATGAAAAATTTATGTTTGACATATGCAAAAGTGGAAAACATATTACCGTTTTTATATTAGTATTACAAAATAAAATCACCAAAGGGACATCAAAAGGGATGGAGAATTGGAGAAGTCGATTAAGTAAATAGAGAAAGTGAGGAAATAATGGTTGGGTGGGTAATAGCAAAAAGGGGGTAAAAATTTAATCTATCCAATATGTTGGAAGGCGTATTTCTAATTTACTTCAGGTTTTTTTTTTTTTTGTTAAATATACCGACCGATGAGATGCATTGTGTTTGACCTGGGTGCTGATTGTCAACTCTCTCTCATTTCTTCCTTATCCTGCTCTCTTTTTCTAACTCATTCTCTTTCCTTCATAAATGTCATGTTCCCTTCTCCCCCAATTTAATTTCTACTCTAAACACATCCACTCTGAAACAAGAATGTGACTGTGCGTTCGTACAGGATAAATACAAAGACTTGAATTCGGGGAGGAAAAGTGTAATTAGCAACGTTCGTGTTAAACCACGAAACCGCTCACATCCTATCACAGAATCGAACTCTTCAGTAACTGTTGATACATTTTATAATTCAATACCTTTTAAAGTTTAAGCTGACATTGTTGTACTCATGAAATAAAATTATTTATTTTATCTCAATGCAAATTTAAACTGTTAATTCACCTCTCATATTTATTTTTTACTTTTTTACTTTATATGTAAGTTACTTCTATCTACACAAATATTTTTGTCATGTAATTTACTCTTGCCAACATTTATTTTGTGCAAATTTTATGTAGACTTAGTATTTTTTTCTAGTTTTTAATTAATTTAAAAGTACGTTGTAATCAACAAAATTGTTTTAACATGCAAATTTTTTAATTCGTCCTTATTTTTAAACAAAAATAAAACGACCGATTAATGAAATTCTCTTTATGTAAAATTATTTTCGTTTTCATTTATTAATAATAAAAATAAATTTTACTTTTTTGATACCTTTTGCTATATATATATATATATATATATATATATATATACGAGGTGCGACAATAAAGTAATGAGACTGATGTGAAAAAAAATGTTGCTTACCGTTTTAGTCATGTTTAGTGTTTTCTTCAAAGTAGTTCCCCTCTAATTGCACACACTTATTCCAGCGCTTCTGCCATTGATAGTAACATTTATGGAACTCATCTTCTGTAATATCCTTCAAGACCCTCGTCACAGCTTTTTGGACATCTTGTGTTGTTTGAAAATGGTGTCCCTTGACCGCCATTTTGACTCTTGGAAATAGAAAAAAGTCGCATGGAGCGATTTATGGTGAATAAGGTCGCTGTGGTAGTACCCTGAAATTTGTTTTGAGGTTAAACATTGCTGTACTGACAGAGCAGTTTGGGATGGCGCATTATCGTGATGCAGAATCCAATTATCAGCAATGTTGGCAGGGACACGAAGAACTCGTTTACGAAGTCTTTCTAAAGTTTCTGTAGAAATACTGGTTAACTGTTTGTCCAGGAGGCACCCACTCTTTATTAACAATTCCCTTGGAATCGAAGAAGCACACAAACATGCATTTCATCACTTTTGACTTTGACATGCGAGCTTTTTTTGGTCTGGGTGCACCCTTTGCGCCCATTTGAACTTGCGAACTTTGGCGTTTTGACTATGGATCGTATTGAAAAAACCAACCTTCATCACCAGTGAAAACCGGGCTCAACAAATCTGGATTGATTTCCGTTTGCTCTAACAGATCGGCTGCCACATTTTTCCGTATTTCTCGCTGTTGTTGTGTGAGATTTTTGGGAACCATTTTTGCACAAATCTTCCTCATACCAAGATCTTCAGTTAATATTAGACGAACCGTTTTTCGATTTATGTTGAGTTCTTCTACATTCATTTTCACGGATAATCTTCGATCAAATCGTACGATTTCACGCACCCTGGTCAAGTTGACATCTGTCCGTGAGGTTGATGGTCGTCCACTGCGGTCTTCATCTTCAACATTCGTTCTGATTTCACTAAAAATTTTATGCCACCGAAAAACTTGAGCTCTTGACATAACCTCCTCTCCAAAAGCCTTCTGAAGCTTACCATAAGCTGTCGTCACGTTTTCGCCCAATTTAACGGAAAAAGAAATGGCATACCGTTGCTCAATATTTTGCGGTTTCATTTCTGTGACGAGAGACACAAACACGTGTTTACTTATTACAGCACAACTCACGACTGAGCAGTTGCATCAATGTGCCGCTTGGACTAGAAGTAGCTTATAGACCAAGGTCAAAGACGGTGTGCCTACGCAAGCTGCAGGGTTGCCACATCTTGCAAAGAAAAATCAGTCTCATTACTACTTTATTGTCGCACCTCGTATATATGCTGAGATAGGATAACAGTTTTGAAAATCCTAATTTTCATTACATCATTTATTTTTGTTAAGAAAAAATTATAATACGTGGTAGAGTTGCCATTAAACGTTAATCCGATTTTGTTGGTGTGATGATTGTAAAATTTTACAATGGAAGGACAACTACCTGAACAAAAAATATTTCTACCTAAACCTCCATTAACAATAAAAATTATATGCTACGTAAGAACTATTTTGAAATGCAGAAATATTATATATTCTGTTTTAATAATCATTATATTTAGAAGTCAGAATGACTTCAGGCTATTTGTACAAGTTTCCTATATAAAATTACATACAAGTTAATGATAACGACAAAAAGTATCTTTAAATCGTTTGTGCAGATCACGTCATTTTTCGTTCAAAAAATCTTCAACTTAAGCTATTTAAAAGAAAATAAACTGGAAATCTGCAAGAGTCACTCAAGTCTGCAAGTAACGACTGAACATGCAAAACGTAAAGCAAAGTGCCTGTTTTATCAAACATGCTGTATTTTTTGCAGGACTACCTGAGTTTAAAATAAAATCTTCTCCCAAAATGTAAAAAATAAAGAAAAAAGAACACATGGAAATCCTCTTCAAATAAAAATTTCACCAAAAAATGTTAATAAAAAAAATATAAGTATTTTTTCAAGATTTCAAATTTCTATTTTTAGAAGTCAAATCAGAGAACCCACATATTATATTTTACCATATTAGAAATAGCCCAAAAATTAATTTTTTGGTGTAGACTTCTTCACGATCCTGTGATAGGACTTTTTGTCTTTGTGGAAACGACAGTTAAAGCGAATATTTATCTGGATTTGTTAAGAGGGTTTTTTACCCTTAGCTTAAAGAGTAACAACCCAAAATCATAATTCCAACGAGGTGGATCACCGCCACATTGGGATTTATTAGTGCGTGAATCTCTCAACAACACATTCTCAAAACACTATTGTTGGACGTGATACACCGATTGCTTGCTCACCTTGAACACCGAATAAAACTGAATGGGATTTTTTTCTATAGGATTATTTATACAAACTCGATTAGTGAATATTGGTGACCTTAAGGAAAGGATTTTTAATGTATTCGAACTCATAGATGTGGGTAGTTACAACGAATATGGCATGAAATTGATTACGGTTGGATATTTTGCGAATTACTAATGGTACACACATTGAATGTCTTTGATTATAGATAAAAAAAGTACTTTCAGTTTTAATGTTCTAAATTCCTACAACCCGTTATTGTATCTTAATAAAAAACTAAATATCAAAGTTGTTCATATAATTATCAGACACTCGGTATATATAAATATATATACTGTATACGTATGAGCATATATATAAACCTCAAACAGTTAATCAATTGAATTGATTTAAAAAAATCCAATCAAGATTAATGATAGAAAAGTTTAAAAATCTAAATGAAATCTAAATATATAGTATATACTAATAATAGTAATAGTTGACTATATGGTATATATAGTCAACAATATAAACGGTATGTTATTGCAGTATATTCAGTAACATGTTCAAAATATTCTTTAAATCTCATAAGACGTTCTCCAAGATATACACGGATAAAATATGGACAGATATATAAGGTTGAATTGATATAAATTTCATTTTTCTTACTGGCATAAAATCCTTGTATAATATTTCTCCAAGCAGACAAATGAGGTGAATCCCTGAAACCCAATATTTATTTCCATTACTTTTTCTGAACTAAAATCAGTAGATTTCTTTAAATATGAATTTGAATTTACGTTTACAAATATAGAATCAATATAATGTACAATCAATATAGATTATAGATTTCCGTTTTTGTAAATTTTTATTCTATTCCCTAATATTTATAATTTATTTTCCCTTGATTTTTCAACAGGGATTGTAAATATTTATAATTATAACGAAATGATTATATAATCTCATTTACGCTGTATTATAAATTACTTACTTTCATTTATATCTTTTTGTAACTTCTTAGACTGCTTGCTTGCTAAGGGTAGAATACTTTTGATATTTGTAACGCAATAAACCGAAGCAGGAGTAATTTTATTAAGTTATATTAAAATACAAAAGGGGTAAAGCTACACCGACTGATTAAATTAGATACTCCAGCCTAAGGCATCACAACTTTTAGTAATGCCTAAAGATATCTGTATCAGTTAAAAAAAAAAAATAAATTAAATTTTTTACGTTATTACGGATGTAATTTAATACTAAAGAAAGATTTGAAAAATTAATTATTTTCTTTTAATATAATAATCATAATTAATAAATTAAAATGTTATACTTAAAAAAAAATAAGAGTAACTTTAAATGTTTCTCGTGTTAAAATAACTATTATTTCTTAAAAAAAACTGTTTTTATTATACAAATTTATATTCAAAATTGTTTAAAATACACTTATTGTATTTTTTTTAAGAACTTACTTGTAATGAGGTATTTAAAAAAATAATTTTTTGTTCTATATTCATTGTATATTTTTAGTGTTAGACATTATATTTACAAAGTAGTCATAAAAAACACATAAATTCTATAGTGAGAAGTAGTAAAAACAATTATAAAAATTAAAAACTGGACTGCCAAAAAAAAAAAACAATAAATAAATTGAAATTAAAAAAATACAATAAATCAAATTAAAAAAAAGAAGAAAATAAGGTATGGAAATAAAGAACCGAATATCGTTATGCAGTATTTAATTAAATAAAATAATGGGTGGCCAATAATTATCAGATAGTTGTTAGTTGTTTAAATATATTTTTCATGCTTAGAAATATCAGGTATTTAAGATTGTCTAATGATTAAGTTCTAATCAGGTTTTACATCGATAAGAAAATTTTGCCAATCTACGAAAATATTTAAATGCAGTTTGGAGGCTCTTTAATATAGAATAATTACTTACTATTCAGAGCTCTTTAATATAGGACAATTACTATTCAGAGCAAAGAACAACATTTTTTTATCGATGTAAGACCTGGTGAGAATTTAGTCGTTAGACAAACTTAAATGCCTGCTAGTTCTACAACACGAAAAATATATTTAAAAAAATTAAAACTGTCTGAAAGTAGATTGGACACCAATTATTTTGTTTAATTAAATTCTGCATAACGATGTTTAGTCCTTTACTTCCATAATTTGATTTTTTTTTAGTTCGATTTATTGTTGTTTTTTAACTTCAATTTATTAATTTTTTTAATTTTTTTCAGTCGTGTTTTTTAATTTTTATAATTGTTTTTATTATTTAATACTTTTACATACATCAAGAAAAATTCACGATTCGAAAACTTATGAAAATAACGTAATTATCGTACTAAGCCAAATGAGGAAACTGTAAATATTTCAATTTATTTATTTAATTGGCGTATACAAATCTAAACACAGTCTTCTCAAGAGACTGAGCTCCTCGAGGGATTTTTTATCGTGTAGGTCATACAATAATTCTCTGGGATCCAAACAAGTAATGGCTAAACTCTCCAATTGTCTCACTTGACTCAATGCTACGTAGGCCAGGCCCTTGACAAAGATATGAGAGCTCAGATCTATGACAGCTCTATCTAAGATAGTCCGTTGTAGTTTATGCACCTTCACAACACAACCCAATATTACTGGCAGAATACGACTTTCCACTTTGCCCTGTCCCCCTAAAGCATCAAATTCTGCAATAATGGGCTCGATCCTTATTCCGATGCCAACAGCATTACCTCTAATGAAACTCTACTGTCACCAAACTCTACAAGGATCTTTTGTGGGATCTCGCCGGACACAACCTGGTCTGGCATATTGTAGGCTACTCGATTTTTGTGAGTATATCAGTAAACTTTGTTCTGATTTGGTTCTATCGTGATTTTGTATTATGCTAGAAAATACCCCGTTTGAATTTCGAAAATTGGTAGATTGGTTGCGAAGATATAACAACATTTCCGAATAACCATGATCCGTTAGATCGATAATGTACCTGATGCATGCAAAAATTAGCGTTCAACCTACTAATAATTATTCCCTTTGAATTTTGAAACTCGGACGATTGTTTGCAGAAATATTATAAGAGCAACCCATTGCACCTACCAAAACAGCGTCCCACGCGCACCCAGTTTGTTACCGTAGATGATGATGATTGGTATAACCTCGGACGAGCAGCTCGCATCAACTCACCACTCTAGCCTCACATGCAGTTCACACGGGAAGTCCATTGTCATTAAACAGAAAAAAATAAATAATTTTTAATTTATTAAATACTACTTTATTTTATTTAATTTAATGTAAAGTAAATTCTATTATTTTTGTAACATGGGTTCTTGTAATAGTGGCTCGATCCTCAATTCAATGCCAAGAGCTACAATCCAATGCTTCTAATCAAATTTGGGATTGTATGAATTGATTCAAATCAATTCGAGTGATTTGAATCATTCAGTTCAAACCTAGCTCACACACAACCTAGCTCACACACCGACCTCAGTTCATCATTTCAATTCATTACAATTTGGGCTTCAACCGGCAAATCTGAACTACTACATATATATTTATAAATATACACATATTTATATATCTTATGACACTCCCGGTAACGTAAGGATTCCAACGCGGAGACATACATTTAAATCGGTTCGGCCATTAAGCTGTTTCAGTAGAACAAATATACGTACTCCCTAAATACATTCCATTCCTTTGATCACACCTTTTTGAGCAGTCGTATAAAAAATAAAATTTTTTTGCCATTTACTTTTTTTATAAGCAGAAATTCTTGGTATTCTATGTTACTACTAATATACAAATAAAAGAACAAAAATGATCGTTAAAATTTAGGAATTTTATTAGTAAAGTGACAATTTATGTTTTAAACAAAGAGAATACTGAAATCATAATATATTTTTGTGTTCGCGGCAAAGAAAAGTTATATTTAAAATAAAATTTTAAATCTGACTTGCCATAAATCTTCAATTTCTTGAGATAAAGTCTAAATCCAAATGAGATTATTTATACTATATTAACTAAAATAAAATTTGTTTCACGCAAAAGACTATGTTAATCACACTTTTACAATTTTAAATTCATTAAAAGTTTCACTAAATCCATCAGTTGGTATGAAATCTGGTCTTTTTTATTTTTGTACATATTACGTATTGATCTGATTAACCATTTATTATGGATTTCCTGCATATAAAATTATACATTATTTTGCACAAATATTATAATCAAATCCTCATGTAGTTGCTTATAAAAATTGGAATTATTGACACAGTACTCTTTAATAACAAGTTATGTCACAAAATTATGCATAAAAATCTATTAAAAATTTAACTAAAAATATTATTAAAAAAGTATTATATATCAATTAATTGTGCTGTATAATGTTACTAAATAATTCTTATGTTAAACTTTATAGGAAATTACTCATATGTATATATATACAAAAAAGTTAAACACTGTTTATTTATTATTTTTTTTATTCATCCGTTGCGAAAAATCTTCTACGATTTATTTTATCTTTTTAACTTTAATAAATATTATTAAGTAAAACAAGGGCTGGTTCTATTAAAAAAAGATTACTTTAAATGTCAACAGAGACGTGGACTTAATAGAAGAAAGATGATAAAAAGTTAGAAGCTTTCGTAATGTGTGCCTGGAGGAGGATGGAAAAAATAAAGTGGACAGACAGAATTAGTAATGTTGTGTTACAGAGAGTAGGAGAAGTTAAATCACTAATGCAAACTCTGAGAGATATAAAAAGAAACTGGATTGGATATGTGTTACGGAAGGACTGTTTTTTAAAGGTTGTTTTAGAGAGTACAGTGAATTGTTAAGAAAATGAGAGGAAGATGAAGACGGTAACTGCTCAATGATATTAAGATAGAAGAAGTTTAATATTCATACGAAAAGATTAGCTGAAAATTGAAAAAAAAAAAAATTAAGAAAAAATGCTGGAGAAGGACCTGCTAAATAGAAGAATGACATTAAAATTTATAAATAAGAGTATTTCTTGTATGAATTATAAATAAATTTTTATTTTTATTTTATTGATGAATTTTATATTGTAATTTGATTTACTGTTTAGTTTTAAATTGACAAACTATCGAATGTGGAAGATCTGTTTATATCATTTTAATTTAATGGAAAATTTTAATTTTAATTTGGATTTTAAAAAAAACACAAAAAACTAATATAATTGCATTGTAATTTAAATGAAAAATAATAATAATTTTTTTAATATTGTTTAATAAAATTTTTTGATAAGCTAAATTTTAATTTTGGTAAGGTATAATTTTGAATTTGAATGAATTTATTAATTATTATAAATTCTTTTTATCTATAATGTGTTAAACTTACTTCATTTAAAAATTTATCTAATGTTGTAGTGTAAATTTAAATTTTGCTTTGTTTTCTTTATATATATATATATATATATATATATATATATATGTTAAGTTTTCACTTATTATACTTCATTATCTAAATAATTGAGTTTTATTACTCAGGTAGTTTATTAATTATGTTTTTCTCTTATTTTCTACATTCTGTTTAAATTAAATAGTTAAAGAAAACATAGAAGTAGGGCTGTAACCTATGTTGTATCTATGAAATTGTTTAAGGTTAATTAATTAAATAATGTCAGTTATTATTGTATCTACCAGCGTTGATAAATACTTATTATAGGATAAATTAATTGGTTTAAGTACCTTATTAAATAGGTCACTAATTTGGATATAATTAAACTAAACAAAAGCAAATAAATCGCTTAGTAATTTTAAGTTTATTATCAATAATTTCTAATATATTAGATAACATTTTATTAAAATTTAGTAAAGTATAGTCCTAGTAAGAAAAGGTTAAAACGAATTTTACTACAACTAAAACAGAATCATGACTAAATCTTTTTTCATGTCATATTATTTAAGCTGTTTCAAGAGACTGTTAACTAATATCGGTAGGAAAATATTACACTAATCATCTCATACCCAAAATAAGAAAAATAAAAATTGAGTAGAAATAATTAATTTACTAAATGATGTATGTCCTTTTTTTATTAATGTGAACATTCGTATGAATGTGTAACATTAATTTAAAAAAATCCTGCCGGTCTCCGTGGCGCGAGTGGTAGCGTCTCGGCGGCCTTTCACCCGAAGGTCCTGGGTTCGAATCCCGATCAGGCATGGCATTTTTCACACACGCTACAAATCATTCATCTCATCCTATGTGCAGCAATGCTTAACTGCGGACCCGGAGGTTAAACAAAAAAAAAAAAAAAATCCTTACTAATTCGTAAATATTTATTACAAATGCTTTAATTTTGATAGAAAGTCATTAATTTTCGTCTTCGCCAATAGATCTTTCTAACACACATTCCTTTACAATTTTAAAATAATCCCAATCATTCACTTCATGCTTCCAGTTCATAACACTATTGTCCGCTTTACAAATGAGACATCTAAATGTAGGATATATATTTATTACGTGCAGATGGATAAAAAGACAGTTCTGACCAGTTGTTATCCTGAACATGGTCACACTTTCGCTTCGACAACCTTCAGGTTAATTAGCTTCTTTTTCTACCAGCGAAGACCATCTTTAATTTTCACTACACAACAGGAGGTATTGTCGAGTGGAAATTCTGAATTTGTTGTTAATAAAAAGCTTTGCTGAATGATAAGATAATATAGAGCTGCTGAAGAAAGATATTTACGACTTTTTTTGACAAGAAATCAGTCTATTTATTTCCAAATATAACTTCATGGGATGGAATCTATTGAAAACTTACCTCCTTTCCAGCAACTTGTAATTGTTTACAAGTAAGGTTTCTTCGTTTAACTCAAAATAGCTCGGTTTACAAGAAGTCCTTTTTACGGGACACATTTTTATGGGAGGTAATTTTATTAAAAATGACCTTCATTTCATTTTTAATAAATTATCTACCCATTTAAAAAAATTTCTGAACAATTTATGTTTTAAAAAATTATAAGTTTTTCTTTAACAGAAGCAATCCTTTGTCAATGAATTTTTAATTAATATTACAAAAATTTTTCAAAATTTAAAAAAAATTGCTTTATACTTTTTAGTCATACTTTAATAAAATTATTATCATACATTACATACGTTTAATTAGATGTTAATTTGAATTTAAAACCCTGCATAGCCGTTTTGCAGATTTTGCAATTTTTTTACACCTGCACCCTTAATTTCCATCCTTAATTTACTCCCACCCGGGAAGATGTTTGCAAAAGTAATGGTTGAATATTGTATTGTCACCCAACCTTAGCAACTATGCAAAATTACATCAATCGGCAATGTCAAGAAGTATGTTAAATTAAGGATTCAAAATTTGAGTACAAACATGAAAATAAAACATTGAATTAAAGAAAAGCAAGTAATAAAAAAATAATTATCATCATATCTCCATACATAAATAATTCGTTAAATAATTTTCAATAACGCTTTTTGAATTTCTTTTTATTATAGTTTTATTTAATACCTTCAATAATTAATTAATTCAACAATTCATACGTTATTATTACAGACTACGGTTTATCCAGAAAGAGGATAATATTTTTCGCGTATATGTATGTGTGTATAGGTGGTGTTAATTAATTCCATATAAAGCCCAAACGGCAGAACCGATTTTGACGAATGAAGTATTGTGGATATGTCGTAACACTTCAAATATGGTAGGGTTATTGCATCACGAAAGGATCAATATGATGGACGTCAGCTCTCATAATATCAGATTATAAACATTTTTTTTTCTAATCCCAGCAATGATATCAAGTAAAAGCTCTTTCTTGAAAAAGTTTCAAAAATAAACATAATAATAAATAAATTGTTGTCTAGTATGTAGTATTTTATATATATATATATATATATATATATATATAAAATATTCATATGGCGAACACTAACTGCCTCAGTATCGTACTTAATGATATCAAACGAAATGTTTTTGCAAGAGGATCCCGAAAAAATGAAATAAATAAAAAATAAAAAAGAAGAAACGAATTAAAACGTGGTGGTGTTAAATATGGTATTTAAAAATTTCGATTATTTATTTTATAATTGTGTATTTTGTGACTACTACGGTTTCCTTTGATTCACCCAGACAAATAATGGGAAAATACTTTTTCATAAGCATGGAGTAGCACACTTATCCATTTCTGATTATCTCTACTTGATATAAAAGTATTACAATAATCAGAATAAATTTTTATTTGTCTAGTATATTAATATTTGTTTTAATATTCGTAGAATAACGAATTATGAGTATTTCAAGATACTTTGTATGATGTTCAATTCTTAGTTTAAGACAAAAATAAAAATATTTTTTAGGAAAAGTTTTATGGTATCTGTTTACTAGAGCACAGTAGATCTATCATCTGTATATGTCTTCCGTACATATTTTATGTCATGAAGCTTCTTTAGTAATTGTTAGCTCTCAAGAATAAATTAAAAGAGAAAAAATCTATTGTGGTCACCGCATGACTTCCTTGTACGCCTATTAAATGACATATAAGCATTTTTTCTGCATTTAATTTAAACTTATTTCACTTGAAAATGAGATACGATCATCCAATTCTTTAATAAAGTGGACAGTTACACAATTTCATTGTAGTGGACACACATTAAAGCCAGTTATTTTTACACGGATTTGAATACTAGATCGTGGATACCGGTATTCTTTGGTGGTTGGGTTTCAATTAACCACACATCTCAGGAATGGTTGAACTGAGAATGTACAAGACTACACTTCATTTACACTCATACATATCATCCTCATTCATCCTCTGAAGAATTATCGAAACGGTAGTTACCGGAGGCTAAACAGGAAAAAGAGAGAATGGACACCACATTGCATCATATTTTTTTTGTGGTGTCCATATCAGCATCTTATATTAGTTTATGTATTAATTTTGTTTCACGTCGCTGAAGTAGTTATATGGTGTAAGTGAGAACGTGTCGGATCCGTAACCATGAATACATCGATTCGAATCTGACTTCATATATATAGATATTTTTTTAACTTTTTTTTAAATTAAAATATATTGATTTATTAATAATTATTAACTTCTGTAAAAATGTAAGAGTTAAAATTAATAGTAGATAATAAAATTTTATTTCACTAATAACTTTTTTCATATTTTCTTTTTTTATTGTTATTATTTATCGTAAAAGTTCTTTTACAATCAGAGGTTATTGACCTCTGGATTGTAATCATTATATTATATATATATCATATTATATATTATATATATATCATTATATTATTATTATCTAATCATTATATTATAATTATTAATAAATCAATATATTTAAATTAAAAAAAAACAAAACTTAAAAACATATTCGTATATGAAGTCGGATTCGAACCGATGTGCTTTCCCCGTGTAAGATCCAAATATTTCATTAATTAAAATTTAATTGGCTATAGCTCTGGAACCAATGAAAATAAGTACCTCTTACGATATATCATTAAAAAGTTCTGAATGAGGACTTATGATTGCAGTTAAGAAAAAGTCCAAAATTAAAAAAAAAAATTGAATTTTAAGCTTTGTTGGACACTTTTGGTCGAGTCGATTGCAATCAACACGGGAGGTGCACAACAATATGTTACAACAGTCCTAAATCCAAAATTTTATCATTCTATGGATAAACATTTTGGAGTTTTGGAGTGGGTATATACAGACGTCACGCCGAAATTAGTAAAAATGGATATTTCCGTTGAAATCTGAAAACCGAAATATTTTGTGCGATCACAATACTTCCTTTACTTACAAGGAAGTAAAAATTATAATAATTTTATTCGAAATTTCAATACTGCATGAAGGATTATTTTCGTGTATCTCCTTGACATTTGGTTGAAATGAAAAGTTCTAATTTAAATGTCAACAATATCAGCAGAGCAATATACCCAGACAACGTAATAACAGACCACTTCGTTGTTACGTTAAATTGAAGTTAAATACTTTTTTTATTTTTCCTGTTTAGCCTCCGGTAACTACCGTTTAGATAATTCTTAAGAGGATGAATGAGGATGATATGTATGAGTGTAAATGAAGTGTAGTCTTGTACATTCTCAGTTCGACCATTCCTGAGATGTGTGGTTAATTGAAACCCAACCACCAAAGAACACCAGTATCCACGATCTAGTATTCAAATCCGTGTAAAAATAACTGGCTTTACTAGACTGTAGACTTGAAGGCTGTAACTCTCGACTTCCAAATCAGCTGATTTGGGAAGACGCGTTAACCACTAGACCAACCCGGTGGGTGAAGTTAAATACTTGTAAATTTAAACGTCAACAATGTCAGTAGAGCAATTGATAGACAACGTAATAACAATCTACTTTGTTGTTACGTTGAATTGAAGTTAAATACTTGTATTGTTATGTTTTCAAAATTACATAATGGTAATTGTGTAAAAACTCCGAATTTTCAAATGAAAAATACTGAGAATAACAAATTAAATTAACACAGATTTATGATGGGCTTATTATAAGACAATAATACTTTTATTGGCCTGTATAAAAATATATTAAAAATAAATGCAATTACACTAGAATTTCGTATCTTAATTTAATGTTACTACCGAGATTTTTTACAATAAAAGTTTAATTTATTGTCTCTGACTTTTTATATAATATGGGAGAAATTCTTTTAACCATTTCCCTAGTTCTTCCACGAAGCTTCAATAATAAGAAAATGGAAATCTAAGTCTACTTAATTTAATAAATATATTTAAAGCAGCGTCGTATATCATCAAATAATTACTGTAAAAAGTAAATTTAAATAATAATTACCAGTTTTAATTTAGTGAATATTGTATTATTGTACAAAAAAAGGAAAAATATTTATTTTATTATAGCATTTAAAATTTTAGTTCTAAATCAAATCTTAGAAATATTTTAGCACTTAAATATACGAATATTCATACATATATAGTGTAACCTGCATATTAATGCAGTACTCTTTTTGATAAGATTTTTATTGCCGTATAGCTTCACGTTATGACGAGGTTTGAATGTGTCCCTACGGGTTTAGGACTCATAAACCCCCCCTCTCATACAAATACAGTAACAACCAATACTACTACTACAATAACCATGGTCAAGGGTCAACATACTGTAAGTTACTCTCTGGGGAACTATTTTACCACTGCAGCTTCATGACCTCCCTTTTGAAAAGAATCCACCAAGTTGAAACAAAAAAAAAGACACACATTTTCACTTCTACAAATCCGCAAGATTGTTAATCATAATAACTTTTTAATTAAAAATACAAAGTATTAAAATTACAAATAAACTGTATTATTTCTTCTTTAATTGTCGTTATAATTTAATACAATTTTTTATTATATTTAGAACATGGTAATCTACACGTGATAAATCTATTTGTCGCTATATTTTACTGCAGAATTTTTGCATTGAGATCGTGTTTTATAAGTAATATTTTAGAGAAATCAATTAAAGTTCATTCCGTTAAGGAGTTGTGCAAATGGTTTATCAATCACGCGAATGACTTGGGGAATGCTGAAGTAAAAATAAATAAAAAAACAAAAAAAAATAAATGGAGACAAAGCCTTACTCTTGTTTTGTATTTAAAACGAATTTCAATATTATAGAATCTCAATATTTGGAGAGTATTTTTTCTTATTGCTTTTTCTATTTATTTAATTATTTTTTATTAGTTAGCCAATTAAATAAAAATAATATGAAATTTAATTATAATTACTTCCTTATTGAACGAATTTATACAAATATTAAATGATAATTACATGGACTGCGCCTCACTAGAAGAAATTTTGTTTTTATTAACTGAAATGAACTTTTAACGAATTTCATTTTTCGTAAAAAAATAAATATATATGTTCAATAAAATCATTTAATAACGTGGAGAGTGAAAATAAAGGAAAAAGTCAATCGGAAAATACATTTAAACCACGGACAAGAAAAATCTAATGTAGAAACCACATAACTTCCTTTTACGCTTATTAAATTACATATACACATTTTTTTTTTAAATGAAAAGTAAATAAATTTTTATTTCATTAAAAACTTCTGTTATTTTTTCATTTTTTTCGTTGTAATTAAATTATTATTCATCGTAAAACTTTTTTTACAATGAGAAGATAATAATTATTAATAAATCAATATATTTAAATTAAAAAATAAAAGCTAAAAAAAAGAAAAAAAGGAGATAAAGTCTGATTCGAACCGATATGCTTTCCCCTAGGATCCAAATATTTCATTAATTAAAATTTTATTTGGCCCTAACTCTGGAACCAATGCAAGTAAGTACCACTTATGATATATCGTTTAAAAGCTCTGAATGAGTGCTTTTTACTGCAGTTAAAGTCTAAAATCCAAATTTTTGTGAATTCTGAACGTTTTCTTGGACAATTTTTGGTTTTTTGGACAATCTTTGGTTTTCGATTGCAATACAAATGGGAGGTGCACAACTAGATGTTACAACAGTCCTAAATACAAAATTTGAACATCCTACGGCAAATCATTTTTGAGTTATGCAACATACATAAGTACTCATATAGTTACAGACGTCACGCCGAGACTAATCAAAATTGATTCAGGGATGGTCAAAATGGATATTTCGCGTTGAAAACTGAAAACCAAAACTTTTTCGCGATCGCAGTATACCCTTTACTTCGTACAAGGAAGTAAAAAGACCTACTGGAGAGTATCAATATCTTAACACTGCTGTTGGTCTACAAATTTCTTTGTATAATTGTGCCCATGTATACGTATCTTTGTTACCACCGTATTACTGTAAAAAAAACACCTTCCCTGTACCCACCACTTCATCATTCAGAATACTATAGATATATTTCTGTTTTATCCTTTGCAAAGTAAATAGTTAAAAGAGATATACGTTGACTTGGTAGTGTATAATGAGCTAATTGATCTATTACTAGTGGAGGAATCTGGGATAAATGCAAAATACTCCATCCTTCATCTATGTCGCTAAGATAAATTTCTACAAAATTAAATTATTATCTCGCTAAAGCGATTACAGGTACTGCGATAATTACATTGACTATAATACTCCAATAATGTTAACAAATATTTTTACGTTAGATGTGTATAAAATAAAAAAAATTCATGTTATCATAAACTGCTCAATAAACAAGTTACGATTATTAAATCAATGCAAAGTTTAATAAGAATATTGTTCCTATACTGAGCAAAACCTCTGATATGAAATTAACAATAAAATTAAAAAAAACTTCCTTGCTTATCATCAGTCCGCACCAAACATTAACTTTGGGAGAGCCATGCTGATGTTCTATAAGTTTGTGCGATAGTTCTTATATCCAAATCCTGCAATTGTGTCGATTTTTCGATTTACTGACCCACTAATGTAGAATGTCGCGTCATCTGAAAACGTGAAATTTTTCAGATAATTCTCATTTTCATCAGTGTTGTTAAGCATTCAAGCTACAAACTCAAAAACTTTCAGTTTGTCGCTGGGTTTGATTTCATATAAAGGTTACATCTTACACGCACACGATCTAAGCTTCTCACGTACCACTTTGAACACTGTAGATTTAGGTATTCCTAACTCCAAACTACGTCTTCCTAGTGACTTTTACTGAATGGAACTGAGTATTGTATAAAATGCTCACTTCCGTTCCACATTCTGATCAGATATGGACGGCCTGCCTAGTAACTTTATTTTAAGACATTATCTATTTCAAACTGATTATATCACTGGAGTATTGTTTTATTCCTAGGCGAGACACCGCCATATTCACGTCGATAATTACGCTGAACTGTGATAACCAATATTGTTTTGATAAAGAAAATTCACGCACTGAGCTTCCTGCTGAGGTGTGTGCATGCCGGTGTCGTCACTGCGGATACGCAGTGTAGTTCATACAGCGGTGCCAGCCACAACCAATATTTGCAATGGAAAACCTAATATAATGAACATAAGTATGAAAACCGGATGCTTTTAACTGATTCCATCATTACATTACGATTTTTTGGATCCACGGAATACTTTTATAAACGCTCTTTTAAATTTTTATTAACGTTACTTTTATAAACGGATAATAATAAGGTAACACTCTCTCTTTTTCTATTTAGCCTCCGGAACCACCGTAAGGTATTACTCGTACATGAGAGGAAGAATGAGGATGATATGTATGAATGTAAATGAAATGTAGTCTTGTACAGTGTCAGGTCTACTATTCCTAACCCACCGGCTTGGTCTAGTGGTGAACGCGTCTTCCCAAATCAGCTGATTTGGAAGCCGAGAGTTCCAGCGTTGACTAGTAAAGCCAGTTATTTTTATACGGATTTGAATACTAGATCATGGATACCGGTGTTCTTTGGTGGTTGGGTTTCAATTAACCACACATCTCAGGAATAGTCGAACTGAGAATGTACAAGACTACATTTCATTTACACTCATACATATCATCCTCATTCATCCTCTGAAGTATTATCTAAACGGTAGTTACCGGAGGCTAAACAGGAAAGAGAAAGAGAGGTCTACTATTCCTGAGATGTACGGTTAATTGAAACCCAACCACCAAAAAACACCGCTATCCGCGATGTAGTATTCAAATCCGCCTTTACTAGGATTTATACCTTAGAACTCTCAACTTCGAAATCAGCTGATTTGCGATGACGACTTTAACCACTAGACCAACCCGGTGGGGTAATAATATAACACTGGAAGAATACAAATTAAAATCTACTAAGGAGATCAACAAAAATGAAGAAAAATTGGAACGATAAGAAAAAGAAGGTTAAATTTTTTTGGACAGACAATCAAGATGGAACCAGATTAATTAAAGAAATCTTTGAGAAGCTGTGAAGCATGAAAATTAAATCAAATTACCTGAAACAAATGAAAGAGGACTTCCAAAGGATAGGCTTGAAAGAAGAAAACTGGTTTGAAAGAAAAACTTACGAAAAATAATTTACACTGTAAAACTTCTTGTGCCAGAAAAAAAAGAACAGGGGAAAATGGACAGTCGCGCAAAAATAAAGACGCAGGGAAGAAAGAAAAAAGCAAGAAAAAATTGATATTTGTCTGGTACTAATTTGGCCTTTTCGCACAAAAAAATTAATAATAATAAAAAAAGATTTCACATATGGCCTACTAATTACTTCAAGTTTCATTCATTAAAAAATATATTTAACGACGACGTATTTGCTTAATAATTAAAAACGTGTTAATATTAGTACATTAAACCGTCACTAATGCGCAATATATATTTTTTTCTGTAGGGGCGGTAAATAACATTATTATTGATGGTTATATGATGATGATGGTTTTATGATGGTTATATATGTTGCATTGGCATGTAAGACTTGTTTATTGGTTAGGTTTATTCTCATATACGTATACATTATCGGATAACTAACTGTAAAACAAAGTTTAAAAAAAAAAAAAACGAATTATAACATTTGAAAGATAAAAATGAATTGGAGATAATTGAACATCCGAGTATCAGGAATTATATTAATTTCGTATGTTACATTTACATAATACTAGCTGACCCGGCAATACTTCGCTGTTGCTAGATTTGAGTATATACGAGTAAATAGATTAAATAAATGAACAGAATTGAAAGTTTGATAAAACATGAACAAAATGAACATTACGGAACTTCACAAAATTTAACCTTTCCCTTTTACCCTTTCCTTTTCCTCTTTTCCTTTCCCCCTCATCACAATTTCATTTTTTCCCATTTTTATTTTACCACACTCACTTTCCCCATTTACCCCCTACCCTTTCCTTCTCCCATTTCTCTTTTACTTACTTCCCACTTTTCCCTTTTCTTTTTTCTCCTTTCCCCTTTCCATTTCCTTTTCCCATTTTCCCCTTTTTTCTTTTTCCATTTTCCCCTTCTTCCTTTTTTACCTTCTTTCCTTTTCCCTTTTCCGATTTTTCCTTTCTCCCTTTTTCCCCGCGGGTAAATCGGTTCAGTAGTTTTTTAGTCTACAGTGGACACTTATCGAAACATTGAAATGGAATCGTAAAATATTTAGTGTAGCGTGTGTTGCTTTTACGTTCAACAGATAGCGCTGTTTTTTAAAAAAAACATGTTTTTACATGTCAATGGTGTGACATCTTAGGTATATAAATAGTAGGTGTATAAAAACACGCGCGTATTCGAATGCAAAACAATTCTTATGTCAAAATTTCAAATATCGGTGAATAATTTCGGAGATTTAAGATTAAAAAACAAATGAATATTTACATTTTTATTTATATAGATGTAAAAAGGGCATGTTTATCCATCTTTATAATGTATATTTAAACAATTTTTATTGAAAATCGATCACTGGGTTATATAATTGAAAATTATTTTAATTAAAATGGCGCTTTAAACTTTAAATAACAGTTAAACAAATAGAAGTAATATGTCCAATCAAATATGTTATATGTAGACCGAAAAAAAAACAACAATTAATATCGGTATAATAAATGTTTACATTTTAGATCAATTTTATACATAAGTGATTAGTATTTCACAATTCCCAAAGAACATGATTACGGAACAATTAATTTTAATAGGTAAACTACTGAAATAATTATTCACCGCAATAAGGCAAATATCTTATAAAAGAATTCGATTTAATTATTATATTTATAACACTTGTAAAAATTATTGTGTTAAAAACCTTAAATTTCAATTTTTATTTTTTGAAACAAAAATACTAAATATAGATCATTCATTCTGTGTATTAAAAATATTATTGCCTAAAATACTTAATTAATACCTAATAATATACCTTATACTTAATAATATATATATCTTTAAAAAAAATTTTATTTTACAGGAATAAGAAGCCTGAAGTTGACCGATTTCTTGGTACCAGATCATGCAGTAATTGGAAGTACAGTAACATTGAAATGCTACTTTGATGTTGCTTTTGGAACTTTAAATTCAGTTAAATGGTACAAAAATGAGCATGAATTTTTTAGATATTCGCCATCAATTTCTGATATTATAGCTTTTCCGGCTGATGGGGTCATTGTAGATGTAAGTACATTTGTCTGTTGCTTTTACATGAGTCAGTTTTAACCAATACTGTAATATATTCGTTAATTCTATTCAGTAAAATTTTAGTTTCATTTAATATTTATTTTAAATGTGTACTAACTGAAAAAAAAATTATAATCATTTTAAAATAATTAAGTATTTTCCCTAGAATTACATTCCGTTCAAAAATTTAGAAAATTATTAGTTCTTAAGAAGTTTGATGAAAGTATGCAGCACGCAGCGTACAAGCTTTGTACTTCATCCCATACTGAAGAAAATACAATTATTTTTATTATTTTTCCATAAAATTGTAAATATAATAACGAATTTGACTTACAAAAAAGGGGGAGAAGAAAAAATGAATGAGAACAACTTTTTTAACAAAAACAACTCCTTTTCTGTAATATTTCCTTTTTGATTTTTGGTGATGTAAATGCCAGAAAGGGGCAAAGCAAAAGTTTCAAACGGGACCATGAACATTTGATAAATCATTTTGAAGAGCTCGATGAGACTAGAAAAATGATTAAAATTAAAACTTAATTCTGATATCCCAATCCAAATTGGCGACCAACACTATGCTAGTTTCAGATAGCTAAAACTACGGTTGTATGCTCCCCTTTAATCTTTTTTATTTGAGATATCCCGATTCTCTTTTTGGAAATCTTTTCCGATAAGAGAGTCTAACTAATTAAGCGCCAATTTAGAGTTTTCAGCTTTCAAAGGGTGTGGTAGGAGGGCAGAAGAGGATCAAAAAGTTTAAATTGGACATATGATTTGCTGCTAAGGAGAGAGCGAGAACGTCAGCCGCTCCAAGTGCACGTTTGAAGATTGAATCGAGTTCTTCAGCCGCCGTAAATATGTCACTAGCGATCTCGCATCAAGTCTAGATTCGATAACAACGATACTAACTGCTCCATATAAGTTGTCATCACCAGATGTCAGCAGCAGAACATCATCGGTATCATCGGTATCAGGGAGGAAGATGCCATGTCCGAGGCCTCAGACACTTTGTCATCAGAATTTGAGGCCGTAAGGAGAATAGAAAAAAGTGCAAGAAAGGATGGTCGAAAGGAAAGCTTTTTTTTTAATGAGATGGAGGAACCCCATTTACGGGCGCCGAAGCAATGTCGAATTCGCTGACAGTTTCCGCAAGATGATATTAGGTTCGTATTGTATTCCTGCGCACTACCGACTAAATCTCCACCCCTGGCTACCCCCTTCCTGATACATCTGCTGTGTATTTCATCATGAAGGGGGTGAAACGTCAATACACACAATCAAACACCACTCAGAAAGTCACACACACGAACATGACATAATGTAAAAGCGCATCATACACGCAACACAACTTAACAGCAACCACAAACTACACACGTTGCTACACATCACATGTCACAACCAATTCCTTAACAACAGATTCATCAAAACTTACTCGGCATACAAAAGCAACAAACTAATCGCACATTATGCGCGCGCGCGCACACACACACACACACAAAATCACATTATAGACTCATCCCTCAACATCACACACAGCCGAAAGAAAAGCCTAGGCGGTAAATAAATAAATATGATACGAATGTTCAGGAATCCAAATTCATATTGATTATATTTTTGTATTTATTAGACTTTGTCTAACAAAGAAAGAATTAACAGTTCTAGTTTCACTGGAAGTTTGAAAAATTTAAGTCTTTTTTTCTATTTTTTTTTTGAAGTGGAAATGGGCTAATGACCAAAATATGCCTCCTAAAAACCTCAAAAAAAAAAAAATATATACATATAGTCTGTTAAAAAATTAATTTTAATATATTTTCTGTAACATTTAATGTAAATTTTAATTAAAACATTGTAATTTTTTCTACTCATGTTACATATAGATTACAGCATAATCAATTTGATATTTTCATTTTCTTTAAAACAAACCAAAGTAAATTTTTGTAATTAATAAAATATTAACACAATTCCTTTCATATAAATTATAGTCAACAGTTTTTTTTTTTAACCACATATTAGTAGTAGACGTATTTGTTTTATTTTCATAATAAAAGGACGATGCTTTTAATATAATTAAAATGATTTGCTTTAATGTTATGAACTGAGCTGTTTGAAATTAAAATTGCTTTTTATTTGTGTAGAGCAAATTAAAAAAAAAAAAAAAAAAAATTATAACGAAGATTAGTAAACATGATTATAATTATTATTTAATTAAGGGAGTTTTCATAAAAAAAAGTAATAACTAATTATTTCAAAAACATCGGATTAAGTTATGAGTTAACTGAAAATATGGGATTACCAGTATGCGTTTCCATTATCTGTATGGAAATTCCGATGGTTTTAGACTAACCAATATTGAATCCGAATTACATAGAAGTTAAATCATAAAATGAGATTTATCATAATACTTCCTAGTTTACATAAAGAGTAGGTTTCTCTAACCAATCAACATTCATATTAAGTGCTTATACCCTCAAGAGAAGAGCAGTTTATATTTTGGTGGCACCTTCCTAGAAAGCTGAAGTTAGCTTATGTGAGGGAGTTTCATATACCATCTCAAAAAAAAAAAAAATATATATAAATATATTCATTTGTTTTTTTCATATGTTTTAAATTATTTGCAAAATTTTTCACTGCTTTTTTGATTCAATTCATCATATATCTGAATAATTTTCACATACCTGACCGATAATTTTCAATTTTACTTTTATTATGTACAAATTTTTCCAGTTTTATTTTAACCATTAGTTTAATATTTATCATTCTGTAGATTATATCTATCTGTATGAATACCATTTTTTGATTTTACGTTTACACAAATCTTATGTAAATTAAATCTTTGCATATATGCCTTATAAATTCAATTACTTCGTACGCGTGAAAAAGAAGTTATGTGGAAAGTGCTAGAAGAAAGAAATGTGGAAAAAGCGGACTTTCAGATGATTAAAGTTATCTGTGAAAGAAATCAAAGTTGTGTCAAGACAAGGCTGGGGAGGTCAGATAGCTTTGAGTTAGAGAAGGGATTGGGGCAAGGAAGTGTGATATCTCCACTTTTATTTATAATAACTATAGGTAGAATCTTCAAGAAATTTAAAAGGAAGTAGCAGAAGGAAAGGGCAATTTGTTATTTATGGACGTTTTGGTTATAGGGGTGGGGAGTCTGAAAGGGTTGTAGAGCGTAGAATAAATGTTTGCAGTGAAGAAATTCAGAAATATGGAATGCAGTTTAGTATTGAGAAGAGTAAAGTGATTGTGCAGCATAGAAAAAAGGGAAATTCAATGGCCGTAACTATGAGTGTTAGAAAAGTTATATTTACTAGTTTGAGAACAGTTTTTTTGTGAGGATAGGAGAATGGTTAAAGAAAAAAGTACAAGAGTACAGAAGAAAAGTGAATTTTATCAGAGTGTATGAAATCTGGTCTGAAACAAGGAAGTACCTTTGTAATATAAGAGAGTGATGTAAGATAGAAACCTGGACCGATGGCCGGAAAATGGAAGATCAAGCACAGGCAGCAGAAATTAAACTCAAGAGAAGAATGCTAGGGAAGAAAAGAAGGGATAGGATGAGAAGCAGTATGATTAGATAGGAATTGAAATTGGAAAACCTTGTCGAGTCAACTGGCAGATGAAAACTCAAATAGTTTGAGCATATTGAAAGGATGAATAAGGAAAGATTACCAAACAGGATTCTGCATGTAGAAGAAACAGGTAGAAGACCCAAGAGTAGACGAAGAATGAAATGGATAAATACGGTGATGGAGGAAGTGCACAAGAGAGGGGATAAGGTGAGGATAGTGGAAGAGAGATGGTTCACGAATAGTTCATGGCAGGTGTAGAATTTTGTAGAAGGCCCAACCCGAATAAACCTGAATAAAAGGAAACTGAAAATGACGAGGATGAGTAGGAATTCTTTTCATTATTTCTTTAAAAGAGAATATTTCTTTAAATTTTACATATTATATGTGAGCTTTTTAAGGAGTGTTGGAACAAATATTTCTGGTGTTGATTTACAAATTTCAGTGAATAATAATAATAAACACATAATGTATATAACTTTGTATCAGTTATGTTAAATCTAATTCAAGGTTGTTTGTGCAGGTCTGTTTTTTAGTTAAGTACTTTTATTATATAGATATATAGATATTAGTACAGTTTCGCGATTACTCTTCTTGTAATAATGATAATTAACATAAAATTAATGATAATATAGAATGTTAATATTATCAGTATATAGTGTGATTATTGCTAATAAAGCCTCTATTTATTTTTTATAAACGTGGTTGTAATGGATTTTTGAATGCTTTATGTTAATTAAATGACCGTTTTTTCATAGAAAAATTACATTATTATTCATAGTTAATTAAATATTGTAATCTAAACCAGTGCTCAATTTTAAAATTGTGTTCCCATTATGTTTTTATTTTATTGATTACAAGCTGTACAAAGTAATAAACTGTATAACCAATTATTTAAATTTACTGGAAATTTCAGAGATCAGAATTGACAGTTATAAAGAAAAATCATTTTATCTTGTTACAGTAGAATTAAAATTATGTTATGAAATAAAATCTTATAGATTTGAAATGTAAATTAAAAATAATCCATTTAACTCCATAATGCTGTTGTGAATTTAAATAAAATTTACTGTAACAACAGCTTTCAAAAAAGAATAGAGAAATGCTAAAATATTATAATTTATTATGTTAAAATTATTAGAGAACTGACATAGATGATCTACAAACTGAATTTTCTGCTTTTAATCGAGAAAATAAACATATTATTAACAGTTGGATTATTTGTTGAGTTTCGAGAAAAAAGTATGCTAATTATTTCAAATTAGAACAAGCCAAAAATCGAGTATTCTGTCTTCGAAAAATGTATAAACTGATAATTAAATACAATCAATCATTTCTGGATAAATTTTCCAACTAATTTTTACAAAAAAAATATTATTAAAATAATTTAATAAATTACAATCCAGTCACTATAAGATATTAAATTATTTTAACAAAGTGAATAAAAAATCATTTTTTTTCATTCTATATGACACTTATTCAACTAATAATTTAAAAAATAAAGTTTTATAAAACGGTTATCAGTTATTACTTCTTTAGATTTAATTTCATTACATCCCAATAAGAAAACAATGGAGATTGTGAAGAAATGGTTGATCAATCGACTATTGATTCATATAAAACAGAGAAATAGCTCTAAATAAAGTTAAGAGGTTTCTCTACGAAACAAAACTCTTTTCAGTTGGATAACGGCATGAATAAACAAATGAACGGGGCAACAAAAACTAACTCCCCGTTCTGAAGTCCTATCTGAACTACATTCCATTGGGAATCTACAAATGATTGCTAAAAATAAATTCCAGGATTTCCGGTAAGTTCGGTCGAAATACGTAAGTTTTTCCCTGCTATTTTTTATCTTTGTTACCAAAGTGAAAATTTTGTTAAAAAATTACACCAGCTTGAAAAAACTTAAAAAATTACTTATGAATTGAAAATAACTAGATGTTATACAATTTTTATTTAAAATTAATTTATATGAATAAAAAAGTCGCTCTAGTCATCCAAAAAAAAAAAATATAATAAATTAAAAAAATAATAAAAAATAAAACACATCTATAGGTATATCCCAAATATTTTTTGCAATGACTTTCAAAATACACTGGGGATAACTTGTTCTACAAGTTTAATGGAGAGAAATGAATTTTATTAGCTATATATATATAGTTGTGTTCAGTTATTTTATTACAGAGCTTATGAGCAGTATACAGAAAAGAATCGATAAAAATGTAATAAAACCAGCAAACAACCTTACTTCAGAGTAACATAAAAGCATCAGACTAGCAGTACAGAAAACATTGAAAATTTCCCTTTTTTTCAACATGAATGTAAAATAAAATCTTAAAAATTGTAACTTTAACATTTTTTTTAACCTCCCCGACCACCGTTAGGTATTGTTTCAGAGGATGAGATGAAGACAAGTAGAGTGTGAAAATGCCATGCCTGTTCGGGATTTGAACCCGGGATCTCCGGATTAAAGGCCGAGATGCTACCACTCGCGCCATGGAGGCTGGCATAACTTTAACATTACTATGGTTACAGCTAACGTAATTATGTTAATAGTTTTTCACTTGAATCTTTAAATCTTTGAGTAAACTGCTCATAAAAAACAGCCTATATATAAATATATTTGTAAGGAAAATAATTCAAATGACGATATCTGTGCAACTGGAATAAATGAACATTGGGCTTATTATAAGTGCAAAAGCAAAATAAACTGGTTGTGGCCAAACAGTGTTATTACAAATCGATATTAAAAAAAGAAAATCCGTAATATAAATGTACTAGACTGTTGGAAAAATCATTGTTGTAAATAAATCGGGAAAATTAATTGCTGAATAACGATAAGATAACAGTGATCTGATAACTTTTTAGAATTTTAAGCTTATTAGATTTATTTATATTTTTTAAATTTTCTATCTATATTATGAATCTCCAAGCAGAATCTGTTTACGCCATTGATAATGCAATATATATATATATATATATATATATATATATATATATGCATACATTATGATGAACTAGCTGTGTACAAAGTATTACGTTTAATTAGAGCATGTTAAAGATGAAATTTTTAAAATTAATATTGTTAGATAAGGAGCCTTACAAAGTAGTAAGAAATAAAATTAATATTGTCTTATGCTGGACCCAGATCTTACATCCTCTATGCTACCATCCCGAAGAAATCCCAGAGGATTAGGGTAATCAGAGTGAAGATTCGCATGAATATTCATAGTATAATATTTAAGAGAAAAGATTGTAAAAATTTATGGGTAGATAAATAAATTTTCTTTAAGAACAGTAACCGAAGGAAGAAAATATTTTAACACGTTAAAATGATGTAGGAAAATAGAGGAAAGCGGAAGGATAATAAACGAAATAATAAATTAATTTTTAATTAATAAAAATAATAAAATTGAAAGTGGGTAGATTTCCTAGAAGATGACTCCATATCAAACGACTACTTTTACCAATAGTAAAATTATTAATAAATTTAACAATCTAAATTAAATTTTTACTCATTTGTAATTGTTCAGCTAGATAATCGTGAAATATATATTAAATAATTAGGATTTACTTTAACTAGTTTTTGTATTTCGTTTTTCAGTTTAAACGTATCTACATACCTTTAAATACGTTTAAATACAGGTTATTACTGTATTCCTAGAATTTTTTTATGACTACTAAATTTATTACAATATACTGTATTATATTATACACATTTTTAAAAATAAAATAATATAAAATAAATTCTAATAACAATGATAATAAAAAAAAAAAAAAAACAATATAATATTGATATTTTTATACGAGTACTTAAAGTAGGAATACTTTTGTACGGATTGATATTACAAAATTTTTGTGATCTTGTTATAAAAGTGTAAAATCAAATTCAAGGGAAGTGTAATTCTCATCTTAATTTTTGTGGTATATTAACATAAAGCTAGTATTCTTAAAAAATACGGCTAAGCAGTTGTCAGGAAATAATTATGACTATTATCACATTATTTAAAACCACTGGAATTAATAAAACACGTAAAAAAAAAGGTTAAATGTTGTAAATCATTGCAAGTTACATCTAACCTCCTCGAATGGTATATAAAATTAGCAATAAACTAATGTACTACAAATTACAACAGATTGGAAGCAACATCTGATGAATTGAAGGAGTCTTTATAAAACCAGCAATAAAGTAATGTATTGGAAGTTGCATTTAATGCCTTGAAGGAATAGGTTAAAACCAACATTAACTAGATTGCAAGTTGCGTCTGGTTTTGAAGGATGTATTATATCATCAAAATTATGATATTTCATTTATGCTTATGTTAACTCTTTGCAAGGTAATAATTAAAAATAAAATACAAAGAGAAAGATATATATTGAAAGAGAAAACAAAAGTTTTGTGTTATTTAAATTGCTGTTTGTTTATAAATTAGAACACAAATCCTTAACCACATGAGTAAGATTGCTGTTCAATCTAGTTTTATAAAAGGAATGAACAAATCTTAATTTCGTATGGTTTTGCAATAAATTACTTTTATATTACAATCGAAATATTATTATAGCTTTGACATTTAAGTAAAAATTATAGTAAAACAAAAATAATTATTGCGGACAAAATTTCATTAAACTTTTTAATCAATTTCAGCTATGTATTCTAGCCAGAGGAAACAAGGCCGATTATTATTTATTTATACTTTTTTGAAATAGCACACTAATATCATATACATGTATACCGAAAGAAGAAGTTCAGTTTATTGATTTCAAATTCATCTCTAGTGTTAAGAATCACAAATCTAAAAAAAATATTCAGCTCTCTGTAATAAGTATTTTTCATCAAACGAGGGACAAAAAAGTCAGTTTTATTTATTTTGTAATAAATTTGCATCCGTATCGATCAGTACGTAATGAAAGAACAATTTTTCATTTCAGTGAAACAGACAACCTAAAAAATAAAAAAATTACGACTAAATATACAAATAATTATATAAATTTAAAAAAAGTAAATCTATTTCTACAACTAAACATACTCTGACCATCTGATAATGATTAGAGTTAAATAATTATTTCTATTAAATAATAATATTACTTATTACTAATTACATAAATAAATGATACTAAAAACTACTGTTCTATTTAAACTGCTTTAAAAAAAAAATTACAAACAAAAACAAACCTACCGAGTTGGTGTAGTGGTAAACTTGTCGTCGTAAATCAGCTGATTTCGAATTCGAAATTTTTCAGGTTCATATCCTAATAAAGGTTATTATTTGAATTTGTATTCTAGATTGTGGATACCGCTGTTCTATGGTGGTTGAGTTTCAATTAACCGCACATCTCAGGAATGGTCGGCCTGAGTTTGTTCAAGACTACACATCTACCGGTAAAATCACTAAGTCGCTGACTTTAATTGTTGATGCAACTATAATTTTTTTTATTATAACGACACATCCCAACCATCGTGATGGAAGAGGGGTAGACACCCACCTTGTGACGATTCCGGCCGTCCCCCCCCTCCGATCATAGCTCTGATGGGCTTTATCGGGAGTCGTCTTCAGACCCTCTAACTGATTACACCTCACAGAAATAATTCAGGTCTCGGTTGGGATGTCACCGATGTAAATGCCTCGGTAGACATTTACAACAGTGATTTTTAACCCAGCTTTTGCCTTCGCTGCAGGCCTCTTCCGGACATCTTGACTGTCCTACCTCGTTGCCCTCTGAAACACCTAACCGAGTTCGCGGAAGCACAAACCCCGCACCTAGTTCTATATTAAAATAAGCTACTTGTGATTGTAAATGTCCCGTATGTGAGTCTATTTGGTAAATATAATGCATACCACCAGCAATGTTGATCGCAACAAAGGAAGTTTATCCTATTTCCCTTAATGTTCTAATTTCTTTTTGATCTAAGCCTTCAATTAAATTACAACTATGGACTCCAGTCTTGTCTACCAGGGAAAGGTGAACAGATTATTTTAAAGACACAGCAACTTTACAATCTGTTCAGCAAGATAATTGTACAATAAGAAAATAAGATCTATGTAAACTAACATTAAGTAGCCACAGACCCAGCGGCTTGTGACTTAATAATGAAATAGAAGAGCACTCTGTACGACCAGATCATAAATTCACCTAATTGAAACGATAAGGGAAAGCAAAAATATTGTTCCTCAGCAATCTTGAAAAATCACTAATCGTGTTAAATTGATCGACAAATAATTCGGGTGTCGATTACGATTTTGATACCGTAGGCTGACCAGAGAAATTTCTGGCCGAACGGTTTGCAATTTAAGATCATTATACATGAGGCTAATACTTATGTACCAAGGTATGTGGAGCATTTTCCGCAATGTTTTTTCTTGGTAGCGTTAAAGTACGTCAATACTGAAATTACATGCCGTACCGCACAATTCAAGCCCTTAAGTCCAAACAGGCTTTAAAACGGATTTTTGAATCAATAATTTACTTTCTGCTGAAGCCGAGATCTGTCCTATCAGCCAGTACATGTGTTTAAACTTGAGATCCAACTGCTTCCACTTACATGTAATATGTTTATATCAATTATAAATAAAAGTATTTCAAAATAAAAAAAGTTATGCTTTACGCTATGTATTAAATTCATTTAATAAATACGTATAAATTATAATAAAAATTTCTTTGAAGAGGTGCAATTTAATGAGAAATGAATGAATGTAACTGAACAAAAAATAAAAATTGTGATTTAATAAATTAGTTTAAGTGATATTTAGGGCAGACACATTAAAACAAATTGCTTTAAAATTACAATAGAAATTTAATATAAGAGTTATACAGAGCAGAAATTGTATCATTTAAACAAAGAATTTTATTCAATTTAAGTTAAATTTATGAAAAATAAAAGATAAAGGAAGTGACAGAGCGTTATGCTATGAATGAAAAAGTGTTTTAAAATATAAAAGCAGAGTAATATGTTATAAAAATAGTAGGGGAATATGAATCGTATAGGAGAAGAGGAAAAGCCGATTTAAAAGAAAGGGTAAATATTTACGGAAAATATGCACTTTTATCGATAAATTCTATCCAATTTTCCCTTTTTAATAGTATGAAAAAGAAAATGCATTCAAAAACACCAGCAGAAATGCAAACACAGAAAAACAAATAATGAAAGGTCACCAGTGGATGACAGTATAGGGAAGTAATATTGAATATTCAATGTATACCAACTGAAAAAAAATTCAACGACGTTACAGAATTGATAACTTCAATAAATAACGATTGTCACAATAGCCAGCAGTTCATTCGTGCCGAACGACAATCGCGCAGACTAATTGCAAATGCAAACTATATAACCAGACCTTAGTTGTATTTGTATGGTGTATAGGGTACGTATTTACCAATAAACCACAACCATTGGTTTGTATTCATTATTCTTTTCTCTTGTGTATGAAGCATGAAAATGCATTTTTAATATTTGTTATTATAGCTTTCATTAAATTTAATCATCATTATCGGTATAATTAACCTAATAATAAACATAATGAAAAAATTATTAAATGACGTATGGAGTCAATAAAACAAAAACAATGTCATTTATTCGAATATTATTTTAAAGCTTTCTCATTTATAAAAATATCAAATCAAAATTAAATTAATTAGATTTCGTTAATATTAAAAAGAAACTTATTGAAAATGATATAGTACAGTGGCATATAAATAAAATATATATATATATATATATATATATATATATATATATATATATATATATATTTTTATATTAGCATTTCCCGTCCCGACTCCGCTCATGAAATAAATAATCAGAATTATAAGCATAATTTGCCATCACAATGTACCAAATTTCATAAAGTTAGATTCAACAGCGACAGCATAAAACAACAAAATCCAAAAAAACTATTTATGTTTTTTTGTTACTTAATATACTAAGATTAAAAAAAAAAACACGAAAATGGTTTTTAAATATTAATCCAGGAATATTTTCCAGCCCAAATCTTGTGAATATGTCGTTTAGTATAATCGGAAATGGGCAAAATTTTCGATTGCTATTTAAAATTTTTTTCCTTTCTTACCCCTTTTGAAGGTCGAATTAAAAAAATATCTAGTAATGGTTTTTAGATATTCGCAAGAAAATTACATACAAAAAACAATAAATTTGATATCTTGATCTGTTTACGAGAAATTTAAAAAAAAAACGTAAAAAAAATTAATGTTACCCCGTTTCAACTCTCGGAATTTAAAAAAATCATTTATTAGTCTGCACTTACACCGTTAGAAGAACGTGCATACAAATTTTTATCAATTTATCCTTCACTAGTTTTTGATGGGCGTTGATTATCATTCAGTTAGAGGACATATTGTTTCATATATATATATATATATATATGGAAACGGAACGGAACGTAAGAATTGCGGGAGTTTCAATATTTCTCCCTAAAGATTGCAGAGCCTGGACAATGTCCCTTGCTGCTGTATCTTTCTATTATCGGGCGGATTTCATCGGTTATTTAGTGGCGGTTATAAATTTTAAGTTTTATGATGTATGGACGGATTTGGTAATTTGCGTTCCTATCCGTTTGGACCATGGTGTAATTTACTGGTTCTGACCGTGATAGTCTAAGCTTTTGAGCCTAGTAATCCCGATGTGATTCCCCTTCAATCCATCAACTGAAGTACTTTCGGTACCAGCACCTATGGGCTGGCAGGAGTGCGCCTACCGGAACTGTAGTTTTTTGGAGGGAGAAATGCGCCCCGTTCTCCGGAGGGAGTCGAATATGTTGACTAAATGAAATTGTGGTCTCTTCGTGGGACGGTGTGGGATGATGTCTAGCTTTTTATAGTTTTAACAAAATTTAATTGCGAAAACGGTCACTTTCGCGGCCGGAATTTTTGTGCGGTTTCCATTTATAAGTTACGCAGTATAGATGCTCCTAAGCCTGGTTTGTCATTTTTTGACTCTCGTACCGCCTCTTCACGGTGGTTCGTTTAATATGGCATGAGGCCGTTTTCTTATACCCTGTGGAGTACGGTCCTCTCGACAGATGTCCCGGAGATGATATATATATATATATATTTATATACATTATATTAAAATAATATATATATATGCGTTTCCCGTCGCGGCTTCACTTCCGATATCCGTAATCAGAATTAGAATATGAATATGAAAATTAGTTGGTCAACGCCTGGATTTTTTTTAATTATAAAAATTTAGTAATTATTACAAAATTCAAAGTATTTTAAATACGTGTAAGGTATTTAAGATTTTCAAAAAATAATTTCGTAGGATTATAGATATAAAGCATCCTAATTGCTTTATATCTAATTTTTTAGAAAATTTTATAATTATTTTCATTTATTGTTTTTTTGTCAAGTAACCGAAGCCAGGTGCAACCAGTCACATTACACATACAGTAACACATGTAGTAACGTTAGCATCGGCTGCGTAGATTGAGAAGCAGAGCCCCGTACACCTGTGCATTTCTTAAAAAATCGAAATTAAAAAAAAACCCGATAGTGATTTTTAGATATTTATATGAAAAGTATTTGCAAGCCCCAATCTAGTAAATATCTCGTTTAGTATAGTCGGAAATGGAAAAATTTGCAATCATTTTCTAATGTTTTTTTTACCTTTCTTCCCTCTTTTCAAGATCGAATTTCGTAAAATCTAGAAATTAGTTTTTACATACATTCATGAAAATTACACACACCAAAAATCAAGTTGATATCTTGATTTGTTACAGTAAAATTTTAAAAAAATAACCGGGTTTCAAAAAAAAAATCAAAATCCATTTTAGCTTTTAAACTCAGAATTTCAACAAAAAAAAAACGGAGAAGTTACTTTTAGATATTCACATGAAGATTACCCACTACAAAAATCAAGTTTGTCTCTTAATTTATTACTGAGAAATTAAAAGAAAAACAGTAAATTTCATTATTATTCCATTTTAACCCGTAAAACTCGAATTTAAAAAAATCCTTTCTTAGTGAGGGCTTGCACGGCAAGAATATGGATACAAATCATCAATTTATCTTCAGTTGTTTTGGGTGGACGTTGATGAATGATGAATCGGTCAGTCAATCAGGACAATTTGCTTTCTGGGTACGGTTTTATATATATATATATATATGCGTGCGCGCGTGTGTTTGTTACTATAAAAGTGCAACGTAGGGCATTTTTTGATGGTAAATGTCCGAAGATCCTTTTAAAGACCTTTCCATTTCGAACTTTTAACAGTTAGTAAAAAATGTAAAGATTTTCCTCTGCGTTATAGTAAAAGCTGTACTTGGAGATTTTTATTAGCTTACCGACTTGTTCGTACATTTTCCAACACGTTTGTTAGTTACATTCATTTTTAGAATATAAAAGACATTGTCAAATGCAGACCGGCCAGATGTAATCCCAAAATCAATCATAACTAAAAATGATGACTTTTATCAATTTGATACCACAATTGACACATTTACACTCTATATGCAAGAAACTAATAATAATAAATACTGAGTATAGAAGATTTTATTAGCGTTGCAAAAATAGGAAACGAGATTTCTGCTGGAGAAATGATTAATAAATTACCTTCAGTCAACCCCGTTGCCACAAAACAATTTTTTATTTTATGAATCAAACACTGTATCAGTTAATTATAATTGAACTAAAAAACAAGTAAAAAGGACTCGTACTTGTTTTTGTCAATTAATTTACATTCTAAAAAAATTGTTTAAAAGTTTTTAAATGTTCTTTTTACACAAAATGGTTAAAATAAGTTTAAATGTCCTTTTCTAAGTACATTTCGTTAATTTTATCAATTTTTATATTTTTGGTTGCAGGTGTTTTTAGTAGTTTTACAAAAATTCATCGCACATTGCTAAATAAAAATTATTTCAGAAATAACCAATAGTGTAACTATTTCACTAATACTGTGATACACTAGGTAACACTATTATAACTTGGTGTAATACACTATTACAACTACACTAATGTAGTTATATCGCAAAAAATAATTTAAAAAAAAAATATTAGCTCGAAATTTTGTTAAAAATAAAAATATTATGATTTTACCACCACACGGTAAATCTTAACATTTAACCCAAACTGTTAGTAAAAATTCGAAATGGAAACATTTTAAAAGGACATTTGAACATTTACCATCATAAAACGGTAAATTTTGTAATATACCGGTTAATCTTAAGATACACTCTAGTTCGCACTTTTACCTGTTATATTTTGAAAAATAATAAAAACAGGTTGTTATGAAATACAATTTTTAAACAAATATGGAATTTTTAATTTTTTTGTTATAAACAGAATATAAAGAGGAAAACGGAGATTATGTCAACTTATTTTTAAGGAGACAGGCTCGCAGATAGTTAAAAAACTAGCCAGTTATGTCCTTATGAAATATAACATGTTCATTTCTTGCATATTTTAAAGGTTTATAGGCATATTCATTTAGGTTGTTGTAAATTATTAATGAAACTTATTTCTTCATTGCTCATGTTTTTTTTTATTATTATAATTAAATTATAGAATATAATCTAAATTGAATCATTGACTGTTATAAACTAAAAGAAAATTAATAAAGAACAACTAATTTTTTTTTTCAATTGATCTTAATGTAATTTATTATCTTACAGGAATCATAATATTCCATTTTTTATTTTAGAGTAAAGGAGTCCAAAGCGTTTTTTAAAATTTAATTTTTAATAAACTCTGTTTCGCTTTATTTTAGTGGAAAATTATCTTCTTTCGAAGAGGTTTTAAAAAACTATCAAAACTCATAAAAGATGTTTTCACTTATTCTTTAATTTAAATATGATGATAAAAATTTATGTTATAATATAATAAATCAATGGCAATTGATCTGCATGGCATTTCTCCCGCAACCACCCCATTCGGTTGCCCTAAAGCATAAGACCGAATGTCTGTGCCACAAACGGCTACTGTACCTTGAATCAGTTTAGCGACCAGTGTCCTAACTAGCTCCTAGAGCTAACCTAATTGCGTG
Organism: Lycorma delicatula; assembly: GCF_047948215.1. Lineage (NCBI taxonomy): Eukaryota > Metazoa > Arthropoda > Insecta > Hemiptera > Fulgoridae > Lycorma > Lycorma delicatula. The sequence goes on along the minus strand of NC_134461.1, from coordinate 73,934,702 downwards.
AGCGAACTAAGGATGGTGCCATACACTACTTGCTTCGGGTCCTACCGCTCTCTTGTCATATATTATCAAATGGGTAGGCGCACCCCGTCAGCTACTAAAATATAAATGAAATTCAATAAATTAGATTTATCTCGTCAAGAGAATCTATGGCAAAGAAATTTTACAGTTTTCCAAGCTAGTTTTGCGGATTAGATTATGTAAAAAGCAGGTGTATTTATGTGTGTGTTTGCGCGCGTACGCATGTGTATGTACATAAAACATTTTTTGTAGATTTTACCCTGGAAATCCGACTTGGCAAACATACTTACTACATTACATATATTAAAGTGTTACATTATATATATTAAAAGTTTTATACATCATAGATGATGTATAAAAGGTAGTAAATGTAATTTAAGATTTCTTCAACTTGTTTTAATGCTGATTTTTAAACGTAAATAAAACAGTATAGTTTGCAAGAACACAAGATTTATGCTAAACATTATTGAAGATCTTTTAGTTGTAAAATTATTTATTACATTGGTTTATATATCCAGTCTAAACTACAGAAATTTTATTACATAAGAGATATAGTAGTGCTGTATAATGAGTGCTATAGCTTAAGAGATAAAGAATAAGATATGCATTTATAACTTCTCTCTGTATTTTAAAAGCGATTCTAATTTTTTTTTCATGCCCATTTACTTATTTAACACATAAAAAAACAAAAAAAATTATTACCTAGTTTTATGAAAGTGTATATATATATATATGTATACATATATATATATATGTAGAGAGAGAGAGAGAGAGGAGACAGCATTAGCAATGCGAGGATGATTTTACTTGCTATACTAAACATTTTAAAAGTCTAGAATAAATTAAAATTTCCAATAAAGTTAAAAACTCTTATTCTTTTTTTTAAATAAACCTTTTTTATTATTTAAATTATTCATATTGTAGATACATTACAATTCTACCAAGGTTAGTATTTCATCAACAGTCATTTTTTTTTCTTTTATTAAAACATATAATTATTATTTTGTTATTGTAAATTTTGTTTAATTTATATAAATTTTTTTTATAGATTTACTTTTTTGTAGGCAACTCTGATATTGATTACTTAAGAAATAAAAAAGCATCTAGTTTTAATCAAAAAGCAAAAAGTGCTAAGTAAAAGATTTTTAAATTGTGATAGATTACCCTGCTGAATAAAGTCAATCGCGTGCTTTTAACTAACTAGATAACTATAATAGTAAAAGAATTTAATTTAATGATTTAACACTCATAAGTGAGTAATTTTTTACATTTATTGGCACTGAAATACAATAATGACTTGGATTATTGATCTTTTGATACTCCTATTTGTCAATGCCGATGGCCATGAACCGCCCTTTTGGCTAGTACTATCTTAGACCCTGAAGGATATTATATTTCTCTAAAATTACATTTACGCGTGCTTCTTGGTCTCTCGATAAGTCTTCTTTTCTCCAACATTTATGCTGAATAAAGTCAATCCATAATTTCATAATCATTAATAATTAATTATTTATTATTATTATTTATTTTTTATTTTGATAATTTCATAACCTATAGTTTTTATGGTAATCCATAATTTCTTACTAAAGGAATACAATAATTTGTTAAATTTTAGTATTTCACAGTTTTTCTAAAATTTATGATAAATAAAATTCATCTTAGACATTAATCGACTTGATTTTTTTGAGAGTAATAATGATTACTATACTGTTATTTACTAAACAAAACAGAGTAAAGATGTCAGTTGTAGAACTAAGTATAACCTGTGTTTTGAAGACTATATGTAACAGGATTCATTTAGCGATGAATGAAACAAGAAACACCTTCTTATCCAATCACAAGTGTAAAAGATTTTAACCAGTTAGAAACAAAAAAAAAATGCATTTTATTTTCATCAATCACAGATAAAAATAAAAGAACCTGACCAATCGGAACGCACTAAATTTCAATCAATCACAGTTTTAAAAAAGTTAACTTAAAATTTTTCAATGATCTTTTAACTATTATGAATGTTACAATTAATAAGTTCTTTACAATTGTTTTATTTTTAATTCGCTTATACGTCTATCGTTGAAAAATTGTGTATTTTATTTTAATCTTATCGAGCGACAGCAAATGGATAGCAGGTGTGAACGTTCAAACCATAAAAAAAGAATTATAGATTGATTAATATAAAGTAGATCACTTATAAACTTTACGTTAAATTCTTTATGTTAAACCTTTTATATAAAGTTTAATTTAGAAGATATCTTTACTAACTTCTCAACTAATTACTATTTTTTTCGAGCAGGTACATCTGTTAAGTTCTCCTTGCATGATTACTATTTGATAGCTCTGTTTCTTGAAATGAAAAGAATTTCTACAACGATACTACAGTGGTTATTTCCAATGTATTCAGTACGTTTTTAAATAAATATAAATAAATTATATTCACCGGTGACTTGTGTCCATGTAGACTGGATATACATTCCGTTTCAAGTTGGATGGCGGTAGAAATTTCAAGTATATACTCTACAAAAAATGCACGATCAAACAAATATAGTTTAAAATTAATGAGTTAACTGATTATTTATAAATGCATTGTATTATGTATTGTATAGAGAACATATATATATATATATTTTTTTTTTTCATTATATCTACTCTTATACTGATATTTTTTGAAATGTTATCTTCTCCAGTTTTTAAAAAAATATATATTGTTTTATTTATAGAATAAATATAATTATAATAATTGATAATATTTTAATATTAGTCATAATATAATAAAACACACATTATAATTTAATTATAATTATTTATAACTATAAATGTAACTTCGTATTATATTTTCAATTTGGAGATTCATAATTAAAAAACAAATGTAATTCCTTAATTCAACTTTACGTTTGGGTATTTTTAATTACAAAAATTCATGGAATCATTTCTGTATCTCATTTCGTAGAATGAAATATTAAAACTACAGAAAAATATTGTTGATGATTTTTGAGTTTGAAATATATACAAATAATTAAATAAAAGATACTGATAAATTTCGGTTTAAGTATTAATAAAAAGCTAATTCTGTAACGTAACGATACAATTTAAGTTGAACTATGTTAGCTGTATAATATGCATTATTATGCAACTCTAATTTTATTGTTTACAAAGATGATGTGACGTAATGCTACATACAATTTAATGGGTTGTGGAGTAACTGAGTAATTTCAATGCAAAACAAGAACATGTATCCCCAAAGGAACTTTAATACATTTTGAAGGTGGCGTTAAAAAGATAGTACATGGAAATTCTGTTATATTCTTGTAGTGTTAAAGAAAGAAATTAGAAAAGGACATGTAAACAGAAAATTAAATTGTTTTACTTTTTACTACCTTCTCCTTTAAATATTTATCCTGCTTTAGTTATTTTTATCTCTTAAGATAAACTAAAACTTAATAATATTCAAATATAAAACCGCGTAAAAATTTAATAAAAGCTTATATTGTTACGATGTATATAATCTAATAATAATAATAATAATAATACAAGTTGTTTAAATATTTTTTTTGTTTGTTTTTCTTTCCCGACAAATATAACTAGAATAGCTGTATTAAAGGGGAAATTATGGTGATCGTGTCAAAAATGGGGTTTTTGGAAATCTTTAAGTTTTAGACTTCAATTACTTTATCTAGACAAAAAAAAAGCAAAAAAAAAAAAAAACATGTGTATAATGTACGTATTTGTATCGCACTGTTTCTGGCCTTAAATCTCAGGAATAAGCAAACTGATTTTCTCCAAATATGGCTCAGATACTTCTACGATTATATATGGGGCACTGATTATTCGTTTTTTCAAAAACAAAAGGGGGTTATGAAAAAACTAATTTAAATTTTCTTGTTTAAGAGGCTCTTAGAGAAAACATTAAAAAATCATATTTGTTGCCTACAATGTATACATAAATAATAAAAAAAAAGTTTAAAAAAAATCAACTTCCCACCTCTTAAAGTTGAAATATATGAATTTTTTCGTTTTTTGCACTATCTTCCAGTGGATGAAATCATTTTTCATATTATTAAGAAATTTTTAAAATGCAGAAATTTATGTAGATTTCATAAGAAAGCTACCTATTGTAATGGGTACCATAATTCGACTTTCGGAAGATTTCGACATATCTTCGCGTTTCACATCCATCAGATCCCAAAACCACCGTCGGTTCAAACGTTTATATAAACATTTATATATATATATATATATATATATATATATATATAAATGTTTATATATATTTCACTTTCTTGTGAATACGATAACTGCCATAATTTTGTGCCAGTCACTTTTAAATTGTTCCTTAAAAATAACTCGTCTCTATATCTCGGTCGAGTTTGTTAACGACCAAAATCGGACTATAGGGTGAAAATGGGGGCGCTTTTTCGAAAAAAAAACAAAAAAACCCTATAGCTTTCTTATTAAGTAAAATATCGAATTCGTTTAAAGTTCATACTATTCTTTGATTAAGGGTCTAAAACTCATCTAAGCAAAGTCTTTTGATATCGTCAACCATTGGTTCAGTGGGTGGAAAAAATGGGGTTTTAAAGACAAACAAAATTATACTTCCCTTAATAGGCACGGTATCAAATCGTTTTAAAGTTTTCGTTAGTTCTATAAACATTATCTAAGTCTGAAACAATTTTTGATATGACCAACTTTTACGCTAAGGGATGACTAAAATATTTCAGGAATTGTAACAAGATGGAACTATTTCTAAATTTTGATTGTATGCTAAATATGTGAAGCTTTTTTTTTACATGCGACCATTGTCGTGTAGAGTAAATTTGAAGTTTTTCTTAACTTTAAGGTAGAAATTTTTTTTATTGCCTACTTAGCACCGATGAATAAGCAAACCTTCTCCTTCTGACGTGCCGAAGGAATTTTTTTATTTTTTTTTTAACTTCGATTACGGTGGGTTTATATCAAGAAAAAAACTTTATTTAAATTAATTTCTTAAGCTTAAACTATAAATGAATATTTATAGAAAGGTTTTTCTGAAAATTAATTCTTTTCCTCAAAAAATTATATATTCCGTTTTCTTGATTTAGGTTCTAAAATTTTTAATTTTTATTATTACATTTTTTTTCTATTTTCCTTTATCACAATTAATATGTAAATGAATTTGGCACCAATATTATATTTCGTATCCAAAATGAAAAATAATTATTTTCATTACATTCATAAAAGGTATACTTTATTTTTTCAATTTTTTAAACAATTTTCTTTATAATTCACGTGTTTTATATTTTGTTAGGGATCACTTATTTATAAGTAAATTTTTAATAAAATTTTTTTTTCATTCAAAATTTGGGAATCTTCATGCTTAAATCTTATTTTTGCAATCATCGTAATTTTTAATAATATAGAAAAATTCCCTTGTTACGTGAGCTTTCTAATTTAAAAAAAAAAATTTCGGAAAAATCTTATTTTTAATCTCAACGTTTATAAAATTTTATTATAAAAAGTAATAATATAGTTAATTAAAAACTTTATTATAAAGTTTGTAAAACTTTATTTATTATTTAGCGTTATTAAAACTGTCTTTTTAATACGGAAAAATTGCGCATGTATATATAATGATGTTAAGATTATTACATTTTATAGTTTTGAAAACTATTTTACGATTCTATTGTTTTTACAACTTTTTTTATATAAGTATTTTTTTTTTTACGAATTTGTAGAATTTTTTATTTTACAATTTTTAAAGAAATTAAAATACTACTCTTTAATTGGCGTCGCAGGGGAAGTCATACAATACTTTGCCAGCTTTTTATTGATAATAACGAAAAAATGATTTATATTCTTCATGATTTATTTATCTTAGTTTAAAGATATTAAATTGTGACAATGTTTACACTCTCTTATTAGAACTTATTAGGTTTCTTATAGTCAGAATTTTCACTTATATTCTAAAAAAATTGGTTATTATAATGAACCGACTGAAAATAATAGGCTTCAGTAAACATTGTAATAAATTCTAAATAAATTTAAACAAAGTAAACAAAGTAAAGAGTAACAAAATAGATGTACAGCTCTTTCACATTACGTTATATTATCTTCAGATTGGATATTTAAAATAATGTTATAATAATACATTTTCTTGAGATTGTTAAGAATAATTTAAAATAAACACAGTATGTTAATATTAACATTTTTATTACAATATTTTCTATTTTGTTTCATTATTTTTTTAAAAATATATATTTGATTAAAATTTAGGTGTTATCACGATATTAAAAATACAGATAAATTATTAAAGTCAATGAAATTGCGTCTAAAGATAAAATAATAATACTGTCATATTACCAGATGGACTGAAAAAACTAAAAGTACTGTTAAGTACGTTTAGTAAACTTTTAGTACTTTTAAGCAAAGTGAGGCTACATCCTTAAAAGAATGCAAATAAGGCTGTGTCTCATTGGCTACAACTGGGCCAACTCAGTTGTATTTCTAATCCAATCACTCTGATTGGCGCTACAGCCAATCAAAGTGAATGAGACAAATTTCTGGTTTTACTTTAACTTTTTTAATATTCGTAACTGGTTTCTTTTCTGAGACCGAAGTGTGTTTTCTTTCACTCCATCGGATTATTTCCTACATAACTACCAAGAAAATATAAATAAGCGTTTATGTAATTCAGCGAAACCGTTTTTTTAATGATGAGAAGAAATCAGTAGATTCAGCATAAACTTCCTTCTAATAGCAAATATCTTGCTGCTTATTTTCCTTGAAATGAAAATCTATTTAAAAGATTTTCAAAATCGTTTCTTACTCTAAGATAAATCCATCCAAGATGACTGCGGTAGGTCATACCATGTCTATGGTAGGACTTACCATGTGGTAAGTCAACCTTGTATAATTCAACCTTGACTCATAATAAAATAATTTATATATATACATGTATAATTAACAATTTCTTTTAATCCTAGTTTTCCTGTGATGATCTTCTATAAAATTAATGAACCATTTCTCTTCCATTACCCTCAGTACATCCTTCCTTTTGCTTACTTTCTTCATCACCGTATTTATCCATTTCATTCTTGGATTACTCCCTTGGTCTTCTACCAGTTTTCTCTGTATGCAGAATCCTGTTTGGTAATCTTTCCTCATCCATCCTTTCAATACGCCCAAACCATCTGAGCTATAATCTTCCAATTGACACGATTAGGCTTCCAAATTTCAGTTCTCCTCTAATCAAACTGCTCCTTACGCTATTCCTTCTTGACTTCCCTAGCATGCTTCTTTTGAATTTAATTTCTGCTGCCTCTACTTGACCTTCCATTTTTCAGTCTCCAATCCAGTTTTCTGCCGCCTTGGTAAGAATTGGCTTAAATATAAACAAACAAACAAACTCTCTTTTTTGTTTTACATACAAACTCTCTTACATTACAAGAGAGTTTATATATATATATATATATATATTACTAACTGTTTTTTCAGATAAAAATTATATTTTACATTTGTAGAAATAACCAAGCAATATGATTTTTTATAGGCTTGTAAAATTGTTAATCTTAACAATTTTTTACAATCCACTTAAAAAAAATCATAAACATGTATGACTTCGAAAGTTTAATTCAATCAATTAGCACATTTTTGTGTTAGGAACATAATTAACTGTTTTAAGTCAAATTGTACGATTAATTTTCCACCTCATTTATAAGAAGTTAATTTTTAACTTAACTATATACATTTATCAAACAGGATTAATCTTTTCTCTAGCATCAATCATTAAATCACTGGAAATATTGTTTATTGAATCACGTGCTTCATTAAGCACGTGATTTAACCACGTGATTTTTCCATTTCTTTGATCACGCAGCATGAAAGCGTTTTATATAAAACCTCCAGTTAGTATTTCATTTAAACAAATTATCAAAATGTCTGGAAATACATAATATTTAAAAGTAGTTGAATCTGTTTCAAAAATTCCATGGTAAGAATTTTAATAAATTTAAAATTCTAATAAAAATACTATTATTCCAAAATTTTTCTTCTTCCTTGAATCTGTTATTCCATACAGTATGTTTCAATTAAACACTCTTCCTTTTTCTAGGTCATAATGATTTTTCTTCATTTCTTATGAGAAAAGAAGGCTTTATAAGGAAACAAGCAACAGCTTAACTTCTTTCCTTTCTAAAGTCTGTAAGGATCCTAATAATTTTTATCTGTCTTCCTCTCTTTTTCCCCTCTGTGATCCCGACCTGGAAAGGAATTTTCTACGAAGGGGATTCCCAGATGAGTTGTTACTCGTATATTCCTTCTTATTATCATCATCAAATTACATTTCTTTCTATTTTAGTCAGTTCTTAAATACTCCATTATCACAATGAATTATTTTTTCACATTTCTTTCAGTTTTTTTATAACCAGAATTCCAGTTAGTATAATTTAAAAGTAATCTACTTATAATCATTCACCTTTTTACAAAAAATTTATTCCTTAAATTTTGAATTCCCTAAATAACTTTTTTTTTAAATTTCACACGAGTTGACTTTTATAAATATTCCAGAAAAAATAAATAATTGACGTGTATATTATTATTATTTTTTAAATAAAAATATACATGGTTCTATATATAGTTATTAAAAAAAAAATATGTATAGTTCCACTGTTAAAATATACCTGTCGGTAATTAATTTTTCATGAATCATAAAAAACTAAAAGTATTATAAGCGTATTAGTACAAAAACGTTTGTTATGGAAACACCTTAATGATGAAAACATGATAAAATTATAAAAAACCGTCATCACCTTCAAAAAAAAAAAATGCAGTGTATATTATTGTAAAAAAATATTACATGAAAACTGTTATTACTGGTAGAAAAATAAAGCGGTTTATTTTAATTTAAATGTTGGCATTGGAAAAATTTTATTGGGATTAAATATCGCTATATGAAAAAATGAATAAACATTTTGGTGTATATATTTAATTCTATATTATTCTTTTAATCATATTTTTAACTAACATAGATAACTTTAATAGTAAAAGAATTTAATTTAATGATTTAACACTCATAAGAGAGTAATTTTTTACATTTACTGGCACTGAAATACAATAATGACCTGGATTATTGATCTTTTGATACTCCTATTTGTCAGGCCGATGGCCATGAACCGCCCTTTTGGCTAGTACTATCTTAGTCCCCGAAGGATATTATATTTCTCTAAAATTACATTTACGCGTGCTTCTTGGTCTCTCGATAACTCTTCTTTTCCCCAACATTTATGGATTAAAAGTTAAAATAAAAAAAAAATGTTATTCTGCCTTTCCCAGATCTAGCATTAATCTTATATTAATCTAATTTTTATACCCGGCATTAATATATCTATAATTAATTTTTGTAATTAAATCTAGACTTATTTTTTAAAATTACTTTATTATTATTTATTTCTATTCATCCTAGTGTTAATAAATATTTAAATTTATATTTATCCTAATTTACTGAATAAATCATTAAATGCTTTACTATCGTTTCGTTTAGTTACACGTGAATTACTCAATCAGAATTGTGGAATAGTTTTTAAATTAATAATGTTTTATATCAATGATTTTATAATTATGTTGCATGTAATAAGATTTCAAAAACGGTTTCTAAATGAAAACAAAATTTTAGAAAAATGAATAACGTCCATTGCAAGAAGTATTACCATGCTATTTAACATTGGATTTTCTGTAAAATAGCCACATTTTATGTTAATTCTTTGATATTTATTATTCAGTCCCAAATGTATGATCAAGTAACAAGAATTGAAAGTAATTTATATATCAAAACCTATTTCACTTCATTAGTTAGAGATAAACGATTTAATTCGATTTTTGTCAAATATTATGAGATCATATCGACTGTAACTGAAGGAAAAGTAGTTATAAATTCCAAATTCTTGTTATTTATTTTGTTTTTTCCATGTGAACAGATTACCGTGGTAATCACAACTCCATATTAAGGGGTACTGATTAAAATTCAGTTTACGTTTTTCAAAACAGACTATTAGGAATATACATAACAGCACTAGTATAATTCTCATGTGAACTATAGAATACAGGATAAGTTTTTTCACTTTTTACCAACTATGGTTGACAGGCTTAGAAACTTCTGCAGCGAAGGAAGGATATCCTGATATGTTCAGATAAATTATTCTTATAATCGACTAAATTCTGTACTTTGCATAAAGTTTGTGAAACTGACAACGCTGTCAGTTGCGATTCCGAATTAAATTACAGTCGTAAGTTTATATGAAACTTGTTGTTCGTTGTAGTGGCCTTGTTACAATAAGCTACTAGTCGTAACTAGTGGCCTAGATTGTGTTGTCACTAGAATGTGACAACACAATCTCTAAATTGTCTTTTCTTGAAATTCAATCATAAAAAAGGGTGTGGATGATTGTCTCTCAAAATTTTCTAGATTAATATTTGGTACTTAATATATTTAGCATGCTGAACATGGTGTTCTTATGTTTATAGCACACACATATAATATATATGTTATAGCACAGTTTTATATGAAATTTGATGAAGACATTATAAAACAATGCCTTTTTACTTTTCCCTTTTCATTAAACTCATTACATTGGCTGCCGTTTCTCGGGGTGCCAGTTGTTCTCTACCAATTGTAAGTTAACCTTAGTCAAAGTTTTTAAAACTACCATTACAACAATATTTTTATCAAAAATTTGAAAATTCCCTGAAACATTTTCAACTGGAATGTGTCATACAATTTATCAAAATTTGTAAGCTTTATATTGTAATTTTTTTTCAATATAACAATTCCTAAGCAAATAAATGCCAATCAATAAATAAAATGAATCTCCTGCTAAATATTTTGAAAGTTATCAAACTGAGCATCAAGTAATTTAAAATATTATTAATTAACTTTATTTTATTGTCGTCTATCTCATAAAACGATTTTATATTGCTAGTTGAAACGGGCAAACTGATCGATTTTATAAGGGATAATTTTATGACAGAATAACTTAAATAAATGGGAACTACATTGCATCCATAATTATTCATACTACTCGAAAGTTTATTTAAATTCTTAAAATATAATTTAGATTAATTAGTTTCAATATTTTTCTTCAGATCTCAAAAAAATTCTCCTTTATTTACATATTTTCTGGCTCAATTTTTTTTTTATAAGGAATATTTAAAATCAATTTATTTCATAAAGTATGAAACTTGTTTTTTATCGTTTAGTATGAGACTTCTTTTTTGTGTTAACCTAATATAAATCATACAAAAATAGAGAATTATACAGGAATAACAATTCTGAGATAAGTAATCCTATTATAAAATTATCCGGTAACAAATTGCTCAGTTTATTATTTTTACCATAAATTTCAGTTTACTTTATAATCTGTTAACAAAATTCTACTGCTTCGCTTTTTTGTTACCCAATATTTTAAGAAAAATTTAAAATTGATGTAAGATAAACAAGTTCATCCTAAATATTTTTTAAAGTCTGTTTAGCCGTTGAGTGATTTCCTGATAGAAAAATGTCAAAGTAATGGGCTAACATAAATTTAAAGACACGTTTACGTTCATAATTAGAAGTTATGAAATTCTGTTTTAGTTTTCTTTGAAACATAATGCAATTGTAAAAATGTATTCTTAAAATTTTATTCTTATATAACGTTTAATTTCATATATGATTTAATTCTGTTCGGCTGCGTTCTTAGACATCCAACAGGCCTTTGATAAGGTATGGATATCTGGCTTGCTCTACAAGTCAAGGCTACAATTTCCTCAACCCTACTTCCTAGTCTTGCGGAATTATCTTGATGGGCATTTCGCTCAGGTGAAATGTAATGACGTGTTTTCAAGATTCTTTGAATTTAGGTCGGGTGTCCCTCAGGGCTCTCTATTGCATTCCATATTCACTGCGGACATTCCGGCTCTGGATGATTTCATCGTCGCCACGTTCGCCGACGACACTGCTATCCTGGCCGTTAACGAAGACCCTGGCCTATCCTTGCAGGACCTACAAATGGCGTTAGACCGTGTCTACAGGAGGCAGAAGAAGTGGACGGTTAAGGTTAATCAAGGTAATTCGAGGTCATATTCGCCATGCGGAGGGGTATCTGTTCCGGTATGTACTTCGATGTCTTGATCCCGAAAACGGAGACTGTATGGTATCTGGGACTTCACCTGGATCGGCGTTTCATCTGGAAGTGTCACCTGAGGATGAAGAGGAATTAGCTAAACGAAAGGTACAGAGAACTTCACTGACTGCTACAGAGGAATTCAGGCCTCATGTTATTCAACAAGATCTTAATTTATGAGGCTATCCTGCGCTCAATTTGGTCGTACAGTGTATAATTGTGGGGAATAGTTAGTACTAGTAATGTGGAAATCATACAACGATTCCGGAACAAAGTAGCGAGGATGGTTGCCTAAGCGCCATGGTTCACGCGATGAGATTCGCTGTTGTCCGGAGTTCCCGTTGGTTTGTGAGATTGCTCGGCAGCATACCTGCAGAAGCTTGAGAATCATGTAAACCACTTTGCAATTAATCTATTCGATAACAGCAGGGACGTCCGAGGGTTGAGACGTGTCCATGTACTCAACTTAGAATCTGCGTAACAGTTTGGAATCTAACTCCGTCAAGTTTAGTGGTGTCGTATCTAATTTCTTTATTACTCCTCTTTCTTTTTCGTTTTTTCTATGTTATTAATGTTTTTTCTTGTTGATTATAGGTACTGAAATTAATGTTTTGTGGCTTATAACTGAGCTTGAAATTTCATATTAGATTTTATATTTTCTTTCAACTATTTATTGTGTATATCTTATTGTGGGGGTTTCTTAAGGACCCCCTTATCACGTGCTTTTGTCAGAAAACTTATGGCTCCGCAGGAGAGCCGACTGTAATTATAATTGTTATTAAGAAAAAAAAAAGAAAAAGAAAAAAGTTTATATATGGAGGTCATCGGTTAAAATAATTACGTCTCTTGCCAACGTACGAAAGTTATTAAATTTCTCGTATCACTAAAACGAATTTTCGATTTTCATAAATAGAAAACTATACTAACATTCGAAGATTGTTCTAATTTTCTTTTGTAGGAATCATATAAAAATATTTCTAATAAAGAAGCGATTAAAAGTATTTTTGTATGAAAAATAATACTTAAAAGAATACATAGACTGTGGACTGAAAACATAGAATATATAGAATTGTGGACTGTGTCCGTTATGCGGGATTGCGTCGGAAATTTAAATTTGGGTGAATCATCAGAAATATCTTAGGAAACAATGAGACGACATTATCGAATGTTGTAGGTTTTGTGAAGCCCGATCGTTTATATTTAAATATTTGAGTTTTTGTAGTACATTTCAGCTATTTATGTTATTTGGCGCACGGAAAATGGTAAATCTATTATTTTAATTTACTTTATTAATGGATTATGGTTTTATTTTGCTTTTAGCACACATCACAGCTGTTTTCAATTTATGCTGTGCTTTTATGTTACTGGGTTATAGTTTTTAATTTACTATTTAATTGTGAATTTTTATTTAATTATATTTATTTACTACATAAATTTCGTGTCCGGGCGCTGATAACGACACTTCTTTGTGCGCCCAGAATAAGAAAACAAAAATAAATAAAAATATAAGTAAATTTATTAATAAAGGGTTGATCACGCTTTTAAAGTTATAAAATTAATAATAAAACCTTTGTTACACTTCAAAATTATTGGTAACGGAATAATTTACATCAGCGGTTCTTAACATTCAGACGTAATTTTTGCATAATAACTTACTTGTTTTCTTTAACATTTTTTCCGGTTAGTGCCGGGTCTTGGTGTGTGCATATATTTAATGCAATTACTGCTACCGGTTTGCCAGGCCTGACGTAGCTGCAGACCTATAGCAATATAAGTGAAAACGTACTGGTAAACATGTAGTCTGGAAAAGACTCAGGCCGACCATTCCTGAGTAGTGTGGTTAATTGAAACCCAACCACCAAAGAACACCGGAATCCACAGCCTAGCATTCAAATCCATATAAAAGTAACTTTCTACCTTTACAAGGACCTTATATCTCTCTACTTCGAAAATCAGCTGATTTTGCGATAAGGAGTTTAACCAGTCGATTAACCCACTTTAGCTAATTTAGTTTTTGGAGTAATTATTTTTAAAAGTTTGTGAAAAATAAAATTATTAGTTTAATGGCAATTAATGACTCTTTTAAAAATTAATTTTTTTTTTGAGAATAAGAAAGACATTTTCTAAATACATTGTATATTATTAGACCAAAAAAAAAAGAATAATTGGAACCCCCTAGTAATTTTAACAATCTTAAAGGAGATCAGAAAAATAAGACATTTATTTAATTTAAAGATTGAACATCAACAATAAAAAGTGATGAAAACATAATTAGATTCAAAATTTAAAATAAATTAAATTTTATATTAGTATTAAAATTATAACACTGAAGTTATTTGTTACTATTTAAAATTTTACGCATTGTACAAGAAAATTATTTAATTATTTTTATTATCCAAACATAAATAAGTAACAGCAGCTTAACATTTTAAGAAGTTTTTATAAAGTTTTAAATGAATGTAAATAACGGAAAAACTATTTTGTTTTTGCTGTACAGTGACTGTTTAATTCCATTTATTGTGAAAGTGACTAAAATAATCTGAAATTAGTTGTTGAACATTTGCTACACGATTTTGATGATGTTGAGAGATTCTATATTAAAAACGGTTGATTTTTTGTTTGCAAAACAACTATTTATTTATGAGAAATCATATAACTGTAATATCTTCTTTTTTTTTTTAAGTTCATCAGTTTTTATCAACCACCCCCCCTGGACCAGACCCGAAACTAATTATGAACACAGCTCCAGGGTGTGCCATCGCTTCAAACAACCTATCGATAATTAACGTTCCGCCCAGACAGCCAGGACTTGGTCTTTAATTAGTTGCCATGCCTCTAATGAGGGGACCGTAGAGATCCCCTCACCGGGACTCCGGTCTTGATGCTATGCTTCAAATAAGGTACCCTAAAGGGATCCCCCACCGGGACAAGGACCTTACTTTGCCCCTCATCGAACGTCGATGAGGGGGCAAAGAACACTAAGGGAGTCCCTGTCCAATCACCGGCAACTGGACACCTAAGTGGCTCACCCGTCCTGGCAGGGCTGTCTCAACCCAGGTCTTCCCCAAAAATAAGGAAAAGCAACTTATTATTAGGTCTTGTTCTAACAACAGTAATATTTTGTGTTGATTTAAGTGAACATTGGAGCGTACAATTAAACTACTAATGCATAGTATTATCGAGGATTTACTCTTATCTTAAGTAAATAAAAATTTAAAAGATGTTATGGGATAAATAATTTTAATAAAAAATTCTTGTAAATTATAATCGGCATTTAATTAGAAAAAACAAGAACTCATACATCGCTTGTGTGTTCGCCACTTCAATAACTTATCCTCTGAAAATATATATCCCCAGTTACTTTTTTTTCTTCAGTGTTACAGAGTTTACAATTTAGTTATTTTAAGTGGTTTTTATATTTATTTTACGAAGTATATCTTATGTGTATCATATTTCATATATTCGATTTAAATTTTCAAAATAATGTTACTTTAATATCATTCTCATTTTCTTTCACTTATTTGTTTTTATTTACATTTTCATTCAGTTTGTAATTCTATAGACTATTAGAAAAGAACTTCCTTTTATTTGTATTCTAATTGAGTGATCTTATCTTTTCTTCCTGTATTCTATAATTTTAGTATGTTACAAAATTAATTCTGACTGTTCCGATTTTTTAATTTCTAGTTTCTATTAGAAACCTTTAACTCTAAAAAAAAATCAAAATTTTAACGGATTTTACGTTAAAAAAATATATTTTGCATTATAAATTACTCATAACTATAATTATTTTGTAGGATTTTATATGTACCTACTAGCCCTGCTGCTGACTTTTGTTATAAACATTTAAAATATAAAAAAAATTAATTTTTATTTGTTACTTAAACAACGGAATAACTGTACTTTTTATAATTTTTCAGTTGAATTCATCTGATAAAAACAAAGTGACACTGAAAGAAATAAACTTCAATAGTTCTGGGCTGTATAAATGTGAAGTATCAACAGATTTACCAGATTTTAAAATAGCTTTCGATAGCAAGAATATGTCAGTTGTCGGTAAGTAATATAATTTCATCATTGTAACTCATATTACATAAATAAAACTGATTAATTGTATCTATTTTTATAAAATTTTATCCACATCTTAGAAATAAAATGTGTAAATGGGAGCAAATAATACAAATTAAATTATAGTTTTTACATGTAAGTGGATTAATTTTATATAAAATATTATCAAAAGCAGGGCCAGATAAATGTGAAGAATACAGAACAATTAGTTTAACTAGTCACGCATAAAAAATCTTAACTAGAATTCTATACAGAAGAATTGAGAGGAGAGTGGAAGAAGTGTTAGGAGAAGACCAATTTGGTTTCAGGAAAAGTATAGGGACAAGGGAAGCAATTTTAGGCCTCAGATTAATAGTAGAAGGAAGATTAAAGAAAAACAAACCACCATACTTGGCGTTTATAGACCTAGAAAAGGCATTCGATAACGTAGACTGGAATAAAATGCTCAGCATTTTAAAAAAATTAGGGTTCAAATACAGAGATAGAAGAACAATTGCTAACATGTACAGGAACCAAACAGCAACAATAACAATTGAAGAACATAAGAAAGAAGCCCTAATAAGAAAGGGAGTCCGACAAGGATGTTCCCTATCGCCGTTACTTTTTAATCTTTACATGGAACTAGCAGTTAATGATGTTAAAGAACAATTTAGATTCGGAGTAACAGTACAAGGTGAAAAGATAAAGATGCTACGATTTGCTGATGATATAGTAATTCTAGCCGAGAGTAAAAAGGATTTAGAAGAAACAATGAACGGCATAGATGAAGTCCTACGCAAGAACTATCGCATGAAAATAAACAAAAACAAAACAAAAGTAATGAAATGTAGTAGAAATAACAAAGATGGACCACTGAATGTGAAAATAGGAGGAGAAAAGATTATGGAGGTAGAAGAATTTTGTTATTTGGGAAGTAGAATTACTAAAGATGGACGAAGCAGGAGCGATATAAAATGCCGAATAGCACAAGCTAAACGAGCCTTCAGTAAGAAATATAATTTGTTTACATCAAAAATGAATTTAAATGTCAGGAAAAGATTTTTGAAAGTGTATGTTTGGAGTGTCGCTTTATATGGAAGTGAAACTTGGACGATCGGAGTATCTGAGAAGAAAAGATTAGAAGCTTTTGAAATGTGGTGCTATGGAGAATGTTAAAAATCAGATGGGTGGATAAAGTGACAAATGAAGAGGTATTGCGGCAAATAGATGAAGTAAGAAGCATTTGGAAAAATATAGTTAAAAGAAGAGACAGACTTATAGGCCACATACTAAGGCATCCTGGAATAGTCGCTTTAATATTGGAAGGACAGGTAGAAGGGAAAAATTGTGTAGGCAGGCCACGTTTGGAATATGTAAAACAAATTGTTAGGGATGTAGGATGTAGAGGGTATACTGAAATGAAACGACTAGCACTAGATAGGGAATCTTGGAGAGCTGCATCAAACCAGTCAAATGACTGAAGACAAAAAAAAAATATCAACAATAATAAGATTTCTTAAGTTAACGGTAACTGGTTTATTGATCAACAAAAGTGAGCTACATCGTTGAACTTTTCCGAAGTAGATCTTAAAATTTAATGTTTTCCCAAGCAATAGAGTAAAAAAGTATTATGATTCTTTTGATGTTACGTATTTTATTGTAAAAATATAAAAAAGAAAGAGTATCAATTTATTAAATTAATAAAAAACGTTTAAAATAGTACGAATTCAATTGTGAAGTAAATATACTAAGTGGTAAAAACACAAAGTTAAAATCAACTAAAATGGATTCATTCACTTATTGGAACGAAAACTTAAGTAGAAAAAAATTACAAAGCAAGATCTCTGTGCCTCTGAGATACTGTTGGAAATCTTGGATTCGGAAACTACTTAGTTATAGAGGAAAAAAGTCACGTTTCAAATCAAAAAGAAATAATTAGTTTTTTACATCTAAGCAAAATAAAAAAAAAAATCACAATTACATTTTACACGCTATAAGTAAATCATATCAATGTTAATGACTTATGAGAAGATAGATGTTGTTTAATAATTTACTTAAAAATATACAGTTAATTATTAAAAAAAAAACAGAAATATTATTTGTAAATAAATATCAAATGAAGTTTTATTCTTGACTCAGCTGTTGGCAAGCGAGAACGTTAAAAACAAATAATTATCAACCGTTACGTTGTAACTACTGTTGCAATATATTTACGCCTAAAATCTCTTGATTCCTTGAATACAACCTTTTCGAGGAAAGTTATTCAGCTAATGATATCCAAAAGAGACCTCAAGCATTCTTCTACGAAAAGAAAGATGCACAAGTAGACGAGTTATACAGTAGGTGTGAGCTCGCATATGTGAGAAGGGAAAATTGGTTATTTTTCATTTATTGGAGATGTTTAACTTTGATTTTCAGGTGCGTATTTAATTAACCTGGAGATCATATGAAAATAATTTTGTTGCACATTAATTTGAACAACATCTAAAATAATTCTGAACAATATAATTTATGAATAAAAAGCCGACAGAGTTAACTATAACTTGAAATCTAAAACTTTAATTGCTTGAATCAGGGATTTTCTTCACTTTTATAAAAACCATTATTTATTTAATAACAAATACGAATAAATATCAAATAAATATAGAATTTTTCTTGATATTTCAGAGGGAAAGCTTTTATTTAATTAGTTATTTTAAGTAATCATAAATCGCGATTGAAGAGTTCATTTCTATATACCATGAGTAGTCTATGATTATACGAAGGTTTTTAGATCGACCATTAACTAAAAATATATTATTTTTTTATACTTATTGTATTTGCATGATTCCTATACTGGATACCATGTAATAAAATAAATTTTCTTAAAAAGTTTTATAAACTTATCTCGCATAACTTAAGAACGATTAGCCGTAGGATATTGAAATTTTGGATTTAGAACTGTTGTAACATCTAGTTGTGCACCCCTTTTGATTGCAATCTACTAGAGCAAAAATGTCGAAAAAAGTGCAAAATTCAAAAAATTTGGAATTTGACTTTTTATTAACTGCAGTAATAAGCCCTCATTGAAAGATTTTCGGCGATATATCCATAAGTGGTACTTATTTTCATTGATTCCAGAGCTATAACCAAATAAATCTTTAATTAATGAAATATTTTATATACTTGTTTTACAAGGGGAAGGCACATCAGCTCAAATCCGACTACTCCTCGTTATTTTTTTAACTTTTATTTTTTAATTTAAATATATTGATTTATTAATAATTTTTAACCTCTGATTCTAAAAAAAAGTTTTAAAATAAATAATTCAATAATAACAATAAAATACAAAAAATAACAGAAGTTATTAATGAAATAAAGTTTTATGTACTTTCCATTTAAAAAAAAAATGTTTATATGTAATTTAATAGGCGTACAAGGAAGTTATGTGGTGCCCACATCAGATTATTTTTTAGTAGTTAGTATAATTTCTAACCTTCAGGAAAGCTTTGAAATACCCAATAACATATCGTTCAATCCAATTAAAAACTGGATAATAAGTAAAAATTTTAGAATATACTATTTTTAAATGGTAGGATTTGATTTTAACATATTTCATAATTTTTTATATTTATAAAAAAATATAATTTCGAAAATTTTCAATTTATTTGAAAAAAAACCTTTTGTAAGAATGAAGAAAAATTTACAAAAAAAAGAAACACATTTTATCATCTATTTTCCCACAAATAAATTGTTGTTGTTAAATAATTTTAAAATGAGATTATAAAAAATAAATTAATGGTGAAATATATTTTAAAAAGATTTTTCTCTAGTTTAAATATTTTCCGATTTCTATATGGCGGTCATTTAAAAAAAAAAACTGTTTCAACCGTTAATAAAGACAGTTGATTTCTTTTTAACTGAATTATGTTTTAACATAGCTATTATATACACATATTTCATGAAGTCAATTAAAAACAATCAATTAGAAAATAGTATAAAAAAGAACCTCATTTAGATGTATAAATTAATATTTGTACGGTTGTTTTTATGACGGAGCAACGAAATAATTTTTCATTTAATTTGTCATAATTCTTAAGGTATCCATCGAAAAGGTTGAAACACTAAAGAAATTACTCGTAATTAAACATCCTTTTATGTTGTGTAAAAGATAATTTTATTTTTCGTAAGAAGCTAAGGTAAACCTATTTGAGTGTTATTTTCTGCACTTCCTAGCATTGTCACTTTTAACAATTTTTTTTAGCCTCCGGGACCACCGTTAGGTAATGCTTCAGTACTTCAGAGGATGAGCTGAAATCGCAATTTTGTAGCGTATGAAAATGCTATGTCTGACCCGGATTTGAACTCAGGACTTTCGAATGAATGGCTGAGACGCTACCACTCGTGCCACGGAGACCGTCGTCACTTTTAGCTCTAGAGAATGCTGAAAGTAGTTTTGGAAATAGAGATAATTTTAGAATGATAATTCCAGGAAGGAAAAAATAATACTCCACTTATGATAATCCTAGCAGAAATATTATGTATGTTATAGGTTTATCCAAACTAGGTATATCTCTCGGTTCATGAAATATGTTTTTCGTAAGCAAAACTTTCCTTTCGTTATGAATATATTACTTTCAAAATGTCATACTTATATAAATTCCAACCCCTTTTAAATTGTTACAGTATTAATATCTCGGCACTCTTCATCGGTAATTGTTTAACAGGTTGATTGCCATTAAATATAAAATGGTGTCTCAGGCATCCATTATTACTAAGAGACATCGTTTGATGTCTCAGTTTTACAATCCAATACTGCTACGAGCCATCAAACGATGTCATAGTGTAATGTCACACTTAGATGCAGTATTATTATTTTTAATTTTTTTTGTATCAAATTAAATATTATTTTAAAGGTAAAATTCTGTATATTTTTGTGTTGTATGTAGCAAAGAAGTTTTTCTTTAAATTTGAAATTAAAGAATTTTTTGTTAAAAATCACCAAATAAAAACGAAATAAACAAACATAATTGAAGAGTGTTGTAATAAAATATTAATTAATTTTAGTTGTTTACTGACATAATTTAGTTATTTTTTAATATCAAGTACTCTTAAAAATGTTAAATTAAAATTTTACTTTAAAAATATCAATTAAAGTATAATTATCAATAAAATGTGATTTTATTACAGAAGAGTGACATTTAGTAATTTATGTTAAAAAAAAAGTATAGCAATTAATAAAAATAATATTCAAACAATTCTGGAGTTGCAGAATTAAAAGTAAATACAAAATCAGTTGTTAGTAAGTATAAGATATTATAATTCAATTAAAATATGTTAAAAGATTCTGAAACATCAATTGATGTTTCGTTATCCACGGTTGTTATGAAACACAAATTGATGTCTCATCTTTATTTTTGAATATTTCATAAAAATAAAGTTGCAAAGTTGAAATTGGTATCAAACAAATTAGTAATAGGGTAACAAAACCTTTATTGAAATTGAAAAAAAAAATGCCAGCACTAGTGGATATTTTTAGAAAAATAAGTAAGTATAGGATATGTTGCATTTTTCAGTGTGGCAGTCAACCTGTTAAGAATCATTTCAATCAATTTATTAATTTTTTCAAAAGTTTATAATGTATAAGCTAGCAAATTTCATGATTGTAAGCTATAATATTCCTGAGATGTGCATCTAATAAAGGCAAGTCAATATGATTACCATTGATTGCTAGCAGTCATGATACAACAAAAACGGCCAAAAAATATACTCAGACCAAGATTTTTAACTAAAATTTTTGTATTTTAACATTTCCATGTCATGAAATAAAAAAAAAAAAAATTAGATTTACCTTGATCGACATCAATTATAGTTGCTATCAGTTACGTAAAGCAACAGTCGGGAAAGTATTTTTAAATTTATGCAACTATAATGAGGTTATTTCAATGTTTGGTTTGCTAAACGGTAAATGTTAGTACAAGTTTTCTGTCTTCTTAAAAAAACATAAAATTGACTTATAACGCAGTTATTTTATAGATTAACTGATAATATTATTAATTTATAACAATAACTACAATCTTATTAATGAATAGATCTTATAACAAAAGAACTTATGCATGTAGCAGCAATATTAAGCGCGTAAACTTCAACAGTTTAATCATAATTCAAATTTCAGTTGCTAATATATGGTTTAACAGTATCTTAGTTAACTCAAACATTAAACTATTTCACTGTTATACAATTCAAGATGAGGTCTTATAACAACTTTGAACAGACTTACGCTTAGACTTAACCTAAAGCTTAACTTAGAGAGAAAGCTTTAGTGAAAATAGATAGGGTGTAGTAGGCAAAGGGGGAATCCTTTATAATGATTTTCATGAACTTAGTCAACGATGTGAATGATATTCAAGTGTTCATTTTATTTTAAGTTTTGAATTGAATTTAGATTTAGTTTAAATATCATCCGAGTTTAAATTCATCATCATTTATGTTGTAAACCAAAGTAAACTGTTTGTGAATAATGTTTTTAGTTATATTTATTTTGTTGTTTAGATAAAATGAATCTTTTTTTGAAAGTAAATCTATGTACGCCTGAATGAATTTTTTATTAGTTGTTTCAATAAATGTTATTTTTTTAATAAAATTTCCTTCTTGCGATTCTAGGAACGAAAAAAATTTTTTTTTAATTTTTTTTTATTAAATTTTATAAAACAGAATAATGATTAAAATTTTGTTATCAGAAATCTTTAAGATGGGTTGACATGACACCAGAAAGTGGTCGCATCCGCGATTATCAATACGTTGAAACTAAGTAAAAGAAAAATTAAAAGAAAATCTAAGAAAAGTTGAGAAACAAAGATTTTAATGAAAGAAAATTCCTCAGGAATCCATCGACTGTCGGGAATAAAATTAAAGATGAGTTGTAGAAGTCATCAGTTCTTGCACTGGAACTAATGCAATAAAACCTTTACTCCTGAAAAACTCTCTGGATACTCTTTTTCCGAATACGGACAAGAAATATGTGATTTTTTTCACTGACCTCTCCTGAACAAAAAAATTTTAAATCATTGAGCACTTGCTATTAACATTAAATATTACGTAGATAGGCCCACAATTACTTACGTATACTAATTTTACTTTTGCTTGATTAAAACTGAAGAAGAACACATGCCTATTTTTTTTATTAAATTCAATTAGTGTTGAAACTATAAATACAGAGCTTTACATTACTCGGTAGAAGCTCAAATAATTAATGGATAAATTTGGAAATTCCGTTCGGTTAAATAAGATGTATATTTTCAAAATATTGTATTTTACAGTAGATGAAGCTTCAATAGATGTGTTTTATGTTTATTGTTATTATTATAATTATTTCTATACATCTTTTAGGAAGTATGACCGAAAATATTCTCTAGAAATAAAAAAATATATTGCCTTTATATTACAGATAAATAGAAATATGACCAGAAAATGTTTTCCATTGTACCTACAGGAAATTTTACCTATTTTATATCACAAACAACTTGTACAGGTCTGACTGGAAATAGGAAAGGAATTTTGTAATGTAGGATTTTATTAAATAAATTAAATTAAATGAAATAAATAAATTAAATTTAAATTTTATTTTATCATCATTTTTGTATGTGATTATGTATAGTACACTAATAAAATTCATCCAGTGTAATAAAATAGTCTATGTGGTTGTAGTATAGTACATTTGTTATCTATATTTCTATTGAATCAATTCAGTAAAAAAAAAATTAACAAATTTTATTATGTGTATTTATATATATATATATATATATATATATATATATATATATATATATGTGTGTGTGTGTGTGTGTGCGCCCGTACGTTTGTCTAAATTATTGTTCAACATCACATAGTATCCAGCTCTTTCGAGAGAAAAATATTGCGCTCAGAACAAAAATAGTAAATATTTTCACTCAAATTTTTGTATAAAAATATCAGTTCATCTACAACATAATCTTGGTTTATTAAATTTCTATTTATATTTGCTTATTAGGAAGAGATAAATATTAAAAAAACACAACCGCCGTAAAAATGTTGCTGACAAACATTTATAACTGATTTCGTTCCATCGTGATTTTGTATTATACTAGCAAATACCCCATTTGAATTTTGAAAATCGGAAGATTGGTTGCCAAGATGTAACAATATTTCCGAATAACCGTGATCTGTTAAATCGTCAGTATACCTGATGCACGGAAAGTTAGCCTTCAATCTCCTAACAAATACCCCGTTTGAATTTTCAGAAATGGACGTTTGTTTGTAGAGGTATTATAACAACATCCTATTGCACCTCTAACACAGTGCTCCAGGGGTAACCCGTTTGTTACCAGTTAATGGTGATGATTTGTCTAGCCTCGTACGAGGTGCTTGCATCGCTGCACCACTCTAGCCTCACACGCAGTTCCCACACGGGAAGCGCATTATCATTAAACAATAATAAATATTTATTTAACAGAATTTTTTTCAAATTTATTTAATATTATTTTATTTAACATAAATTTAATTCTATTATTCATTCGATTAATTCATTCGATTGATTCGAATTATTCAGTTCACACCCAGCTCACAGAGTGGTAGAGGCTTATAGTTCACAGTTCATTAATTCTATTCATTAAAGTTTATGCTTCAACTGCATATCTCAACTACTGTATATACAAAAAAAAAACACGCTTTATTTCGATGTTTAAAGATATATTTTTTTAAATTAAAAATATTTATATGTTAATACAGAAAAACATTTAATTTTTTTTTAATTTTATACTTTTTAGTCACAGTAAATGAAATTTTTATATAACACTAGTTTATTAGTAAATTTTACATATTATATAACTACAATGTTTTTAGTATAATTTCATATTTTTAGGATTATATAATAAAAATAAAAATATATTATCAGATTTTAAGAAATTAAATACTTAAATATCAACTAATTAATCATATTTCATTTTACAATTAAACTACATTATTAATCCTAATACATAGACTAATCACATTATATTTAAATTTGTAAAGTATAATTCACATTATATTTCTCATACGATCCATTTCCTCTAAAGTGTCCTTGTTACAAGGTTTTTTACCAGTTAATTGTGAATTGTCCACTTCTTCAATCCGAAGTCCATCAAGGAATCTAACTCTACTGCGGCTAACGTATGCTTGCCTTTCAGCAAAACGTTTTGGACCCAAATAGACAGCAGCATAAACTGCAGTACTTCCTTGTATTTTGTGCACTATTGATGCCTATGACAGAATCAAAGGTAGCATCCGTCTTTTAACAATTCCATAGCTGAACATGGCAGGAAAATGGATAGGGCTTTCGGATTTATCTTGTGAATAACAACTCTTCCGAAGTCTAAAAAAATATTTTTAAAACATTATTTTCAATATACATTATTTTTAGACTTAAAAATTATTTTTGTCTATAAACATCAAGCGCTTGGGTCACTTTCAAATGGAGTCTCGTGCTGTTTAGTTGACTCTGCTGTATGAATTTGTGAAGCCCCAATTGAACCTCTCGCTCTTCGGTTGTTTCGTTAGATTTACGCTTTAAATAGCGCTGTTGTTCTCTTTCTGAACTAACACTGCACTGTAGACTTATTTCTATTAAGCCAAACTGCGATTGAAACTGGTCCTGTGAATTTCTAAGATGAGAAGAATTTAAAAAAGTTTTTTTTTATTTTCTCCAAAATTCAAATATAATTTTAGGTAAATCATAGGTAATATCAAGAAATATAAATTCGAAAAGTATAAATCGTTCGAACGAATGAATCGTTATAGCGCTGTGCGCAGCCGCCCGGCGCACTACTCAATGTGATCACATACAACAAACAAACCCACGCGTTATCCTTTTTATAGGGAGGGTGATATATATATATATATATATATTGATATTTATATAGCCTGACACTTCCGGTAACGTAAGGATTCCAACGCGGGGTCATTCATCTAAATCGGTTCAGCCATTGAGATGATACGGTGGAAGAAACATATATACATACCAACAAACATACACCTTAAATACATTAGACTCCTTTTTGAGCAGTCGTATAAAAAGAATATACAAGTTTATTTAATTTTTATAAATAAAACCTTGAATAGTGTACCTGAATGAAATAGCTGTTTCTCATAAATGGTCGACAACTTGAAAACCATTGTCTAAAGACAACGTGATTGTTCAATATAAAATGAATAGAATAGTTATTACGAAAATTAATAGACAATTTAGAAGTTGTTATTTCTTTCAAACGGGCTTAAAATCATCTTAGGTAAAAAATAATCAAAAAGTAATGTTTTTATTTTTTGAAGGTAAATTTAATTATTGAGCTTCTTTCTTTTTCTGTTTAGCGTCCGGTAACTACCGTTCAGATAATACTTCAGAGGATGAATGAGGATGATATGTAATGAGTATAAATGAAGTGTAGTCTTGTACATTCTCATTTCGACCATTCCTGAGATGTGTGGTTAATTGAAACCCAACCACCAAAGAACACCGGTCTCCACGATCTAGTATTCAGGGATTGCATAACTTAACAGAACAGCGAATGAAGAGTTTTAATAATTTTACCATTGATTTTCTGAAACTATGAAGCGAGTTGTAAAGTATTGAATCGATCTGAAATCATAGAGCGTTCTAAATAGTTTTATTTTATTAAAATGTTTTTGATATACGAGAGATATTTCTAAAGTAAAGACCGCTGGGAAATTTCTCTCCTTAAGTTTGGCGAACAATGTACACACTGCATTGTTGTCTGTAAGTTGTCGCATTGTAGTATCTTTGATTACGTAAGAGTTATTTACGTTATAAAATGAATAGGAAAGCCGATGTTGTCGCCGACTACGAAATACGTGAAGTCAAGCGTTCTTTAAACCATCAAAACGTTAAGACGGCTGAAATTCATAGGCAGTTGGTTGCAGTTTACGGTGATAATGCAATGAAAGAAAGAAATCCGAAAATGGTGTAAAAGGGTTAGAAATAACAGAATTAATGTGCATGATGAAGAACGTTCGAGGAGGTCTTCGATAATCACCGAGGATTTGCTAAACGCATCGATGATGAAATCAGAATAGATCGTCGCTCAACGATTTCTGACCTGCCCTTCTTTTTCCTGATGTTTCAAGAGCTGTTATCGGTCGCATTGTTTATGACCATTTAGGCTTCAGAAAGGTTTGTGTAGGTTGGGTGTCGCACATTTTAACAGAACGTCACAAAAAATCCGAATGGGATCTGCTTTGGAATTTTCGATGTGCTACACAGAAAATGAGTTCTTTAATTCAATTGTTACCGGCGATGAAACATGGATTTCCTATTACATGTCGGATAAAAATAGCAGTCAAGTGAATGGCATCATCCTCAATCACCAACCAGACCAACAAAGGTCAAACCAAAACTATTTTGACGTAAAATGATGGCCACAGTTTTCTGGGATCAGTTCTGATCGATTTTATGCACGTGGAACGACTGAATATAAATGAGACGCCTACTGTGAAACTCAACGTAAGTTACGACGCGCCATTCAAAATTGGCGACATGGGCGGCTGACCGACGGGGTCGACCTGCTGCACGATAATGCACGTCTTCATGTTGCGAGTCCGATACATGATTTACTGAGAAATTTTGGATGTGAAATCTACGATCACCCACCATATAGTCCGGACTTAGCTCCTTCTGATTACCATTTGTTTAAGAAATTTAAAGATTTTTTGAGTGGTAAGCAATTCGCGGGCTAAATGTACTGCAGGCAGAAGAATATAACGAGGGTATGTTGAAGCTGATATATCGCTACGATAAATGTCTTAATTTATGTGGAGATTATATTAGTATAAGGTTTGTATAAGAGAAATAAAAAATATTTATAAAGTTTTCAGAATAATTTTTTTTTACAACGTAACGGTCTTTATTTTAGCGATAACTTCTCGTAAAACATATATAAATAGTTTTTTAATATTTTTAATACAACGCCTAACTAAAATTTTATATAATGTTTAACTAAATTTTTAGACATTTATATCACATTATACTGCCATTATTACTTTAGTAACATTAAAAAAAAGAAGAAACAACAGTACGTGAACTGAGATAAAATAGGATTTTTCAGGCAAAGAGTTACACTTTTTCTATAATATTAAAAAATAATAAAAATACCAATTTAAAATCATTCCATCAATGCCAATTTACTTTCACTCTTTTTTGTAGAGAACAATGATAGATTGATAGTAAATTTAACACAAAGTTTTATTAAAAAAAAGGGCAATAATAAAATTATAACAAAAACTAAAACAGAATATGAACTGATGACATTCTTGTTAAAAGATTTTTAAAAAAACATGGTCTGTTATTGGTTTATAATAACAAATCGCTAAAAAGTAGGTTATATTAATTACTGGGTAAAATTTTTCTTAAAGTAAAACAAAAAAACATCCATCTAATAATAATAAAAAAGTATTTTTGTCATTTTACCAAAACAAACTTTTACAGAATTTCAATGCCTATTTATAATACAAACCTTTTCCAACAGGTTAAAAAAACAATAAAAATAATACTCTTTGTTAATCTCTGTTTTTTTTTCCATTTATTCTCTTACATATTTCGTTAAAAAATGTATGAAAAAAGAAGTTTTGTTTAAAAAAGGGAAAATAAAAATAAGCTTCGTTAAAAAAATAATCCTGCCTACCTTTCAGGAACTAATACTTTTTCAACCAACTTCAAAAAAAAAAAATGGAGGAAATTCCCAATTCTATCATTATATATTTATTTTCATATGTACTTAAGCCAAATCAACCAAATGGTCAATATCGGTGATTCTTTATTTCTTTTATTGTGAAGGAAATCACTTGCATGATATTCCTTCTACATAAGTAAAAGATTAAAAAAATATATATATATAAGCAGTAAGCAGTCTCTTCAGATTGTTTATAAAAAATAATAATAATACCTTCATATTATTATTATTATTATTATTTTTTTTTTGTTATTTTCACTACTTAGTAGTCAATTTTTATAATGGATTTAGATCCTTAACGTTGTTAAAGCTAAATAAAATTTTGACACTCAAAGTATTTTTGCTAAAGAAATTCAAGAAAATTAGTTGGGTAAAAAAATGTAAAAAAAATAATAACACACATTTCATATTCCAGAGAGAATATTCAACATGACTGCATCTTTTTTTTATTTATAACAACACGCCACTGCTCTCATTTGTTTTCTTTATTCAGTTTATTTTCATGCTACTACATTTTTTTAATAAAAATTTTAGAAAAAACAATAATAATTAAAACCTTTTCAATAAAATAAAACCAATACTAAGATTTTAGACTATAACCGAATGGGTTGGGTTAGTGGTATACTCGTCATCGCAAATCAGCTGATTTCGAAGTCGAGAGTTCTAAGGTACAAATCCTAGTAACGGCAGATACTTTTATAGGGATATCAATACTACATCGCGGATAGCGGTTGTTCAGATTCATTTGTTTTCTTTGTCCTTTTGATTAATGTAAATTTCTTCTGTCATCTTTATCTTTCTTCTTATTTATTAATGAACCAGCTGATCTTAATTATTGATAGAATTAATTATATGAATTTACTTTCCTTTAAGAGAAATAAAAAATATTTATAAAGTTTTCAGATAAATATTTTTTCAATGAAACGGTCTTTACAAAATAGTAGCATTTGACAAGAAGTTTTGTGTGGAAAAATCAAAATTAATAAAAAACAAACCTAGAATCATTAATATTTTGAACATAATAATAATAATAAAATAGATATGCGACCACAAATTCGAACCTAAATTATTGCAATTACTTGAGTCTCTATTCTAGATACTTGTATTTACACATTTTACTCTCCTGAGTAGGCTCTCTTCCTTAAAAAGATTCCAATACGCCGATCTCGTGCGTGTTTTAACACGCTGAAAAAGTCCTCTTTTTAACTTTGTTCGGCACCAGCTGAATTGTCCGTATTTATTGGACCTATCTTTCAGTGTTATCATAAAAAAATCCAAACGTAAAAAGAACCATATAACTTGAGCTACTAAATCTTCATCGATAGCATTCAAAATGTAAGAGAATTTCCTGTACAATTTCCTATCTATAGTCGGAATAACCCTTTCCTCCTTCACCAGCTCCTCAGATTGCTTGAAATGTAACGACTATAAGGTGATCCCATGTATTCATTAACATAAATACGCAAAATAGTGTAGAAGTCCAGAAGATCAATTTTTATTTTACTAGCGTTCCTGTTTGCTAATAAAAAAGGATATTTTGTCGAAATTCCCAACAAACGTATTAATTACTAATAAATATGAAGGTTCTACGTCATTCGATGGATGGCGTTTTTTAAGAAACCAAGGGAATGAAGTTAAAGAATCTCTGAATTACACTAGATCAGTCAAATCTGAAGTAGTAGCGGATAGATTTTCCTCTAAAATGGCATTTATAAACAAAAACTTCAAAAATTCAACAATAATGAGATACCCATTAATGAAAATAGAATGAGATATTTCAGTATGTTATAGCTCTTCTCGTGTTTACCTGGATCAAATGCCCCGACAGAAAGTGTTTATCATTATCAACGAAGTTTGAAATTGAAAAAAGACACTCTTAAACTAATTTTAATTGTAAACTAATTAATTGTATAATTTAGTATGAAGTGTTCTAATTTTCATGAATACAAGAAAAAACCCGTCTTCGTAAAAAAACGTATTCACTGGAGAAGTAATGCAGATAAATTAAGTAAGAAATTACGGAATTTATAGTCCCAAAATTAATAAATTATTAAATAATTTCTCAACAATAAAAAAAAAATCAAATAAAAATAGTTTAATTTTGTTTCTAGAGAAACGTTGTTAATAAATTCTCATTTCTCTAAAAGGAGTTACAGATTATACACGTACAACTGCCTTTGTCAATCGAATTAATTTTAAGCTGATTTTTGAGAGGGGACCTCCGCTCCGATCCTGTTATTATGCCAAAAACACAACACAAACAAGTTAGGCGAAGTTGAAGGGAAGCGCACGGATCCCCTCAACTTAAACGTACGTTAGGACCGGGAAGGGTATCTGCCCAGGGGAGGGTTGGTAAAGAAAAATTCGGTTTGTTCTCAAGATCCAGGTTCCCCATCGGGAACCCCCCCGTTAGATTAGGTGAGAGTACGTCAGAATAGGTCAAGGTAAATGACACATACACATGCCATTTTCATTAACATTTCCACAATGTACACCAACACAGGGTCGCGAGACGGGCGAGTATCGAACAAAAGTTACACTTATGTGGTAGAATACAGTAACACACAAGTAGGAATTCACACGTAGGGGCTTGCCTGTCAAATGACGTAGATATCAAGTGTGTATTAGCAGGAAGGAGTGGACGTTCCCTCACAATATTATTAATTTATGTTTTTTTTTTCGAGAAACGAAAACAAAAAACACAACATTTTTAAAGAAAATAATAAATTTGCACTAATATATTAATTACATTTACAACTTTAACTTTTAGAATAAGTGCTTTTCATTACTATTATTAAAAAAAAAAATTGTGAAAATATATAAATGAAATAAATCTATAGTAAAATTACTAAGTAAATTATAAGTAAAATTATTTCTTATACACTAAATACAATAAAAAGCTGAACTAAAAAATTATCTCCATTTATTCATATAGTTCTATTTATTACTATAAACAATTACTCATGAAAAATACATAGTTGATATTGAAGAATACATTTATAAATAGAGTAGTATAATGTGTATTACAAGCACCTTCCTCTCACAGCTAAGCTTATAATTTCGTATGGCGCACTCTACAAATAACTGTAGTATTAAGGATTTTTTTAAATTTACATAACTGAGCAAATTTGACACACCTGAATACCTTAAGAACTATTATGAAAGATACGTATGCATGTAATATTGCGCTAGGCTTTGTATAAATAACAAATATCATTTTAAACAGCATTTACGAGAATCAACTATAAACCGAATATATCCCCCTCAAGTTCAACAAGAACTTTGTTTTCAGGGCTCATGAGTATGAGTGAGCTGGCGCAAAGGGAGATGTAAGAAGAAGCTGAAATTCCAGCAGCCTCAGCTTCGGTATTTCTGATCAGTAGCATCTTGTCAGTGCAAAATATTATTACTAAGAATTATATCAAGAATGAAGGCTCAAATCTCTGAAATTTTGACTAAACTTCTTGTGTAGTTTGGGGATATGACGTCATGTACCCAATTCTACAACTGAGTCAGAAAATCTAAAGAATGGCAAGAAGCTCTAGAAAATGAATCGCAATGAGCGTTCAAGGTCAAGTGTGATAGATGACGTTATCGATCAAACTGTGTGACCTTATTGAAGATGATCGGAATTCTACGATTGATGAAATTACTTCGAAAATGAAAGTGCCCATTCCATTATCACAAAGCCCTTAAGAGTTTCACAAAGTCTGTGACAGGTAGGTTTCAAGATTTAAATCTTGAGATATGGGTAATTATTACACTCCTGAGTAGAAATCGGCTCATATAGTTTCATAGGAATGGAAAGCCTTGCATCAATTAGGCGATAACGCATTCGTTAACTTAAATTTTTCAAGATTATATTTTTGGACCAGAAGGCCTTTTGCACGTCGTAGTTTCCACAACCGTTGCATTATAAATGGTACCAGCTCTCGAACAAAGTAAAAGCCACCTATAAAAAAGAAAGACATTAGCCGATCTCTCAGAGATGTGATTCTTCTTCACGATTCTCTGTTTATGTGGTTTAAATGCGCGACAGAAAGTGTTTATCATTAGCAACGAAGTTTGAAATTGAAAAAGGACACCGGTAAACCAATTTTAATTGTAGGGTATAATTTTGTAAGATGTGTTCTAATTTTCCTGAATACAAGAAAAAATCCTTCTTTGTAAAAAACGTATTCACTGGAGAAGCAATGCGGATAAATTAAGTAGCGATAAGAAAAATAGAAATATGTAACTTATAAATAAAGACATATTACACTTTGTGTTGTGCAATTGGTTGGTAAAAAAGGCAACGGGAAACCACTGCACACCTCATTTTTCCTTATAAGTCTAGCAAGGGTAGCTTTTTATTCTTAAAAATTCTTCTCCGTTATCAGAAATGACTTTTACTTCGTGTCAGATCACCTAAAACCTTATTTTTTTCCCTTCTATGCATGCATAGAAGTGAAAAATGTTATTACAAAAAAATCAATAATTTAATATTGTAACAAGTAAATAAAATTTTACAAAATTCTGTGCATGAAGAATGACTTGTTTATTTTATTTTGTATAATTTTTTGAGAAAAAATATACAAAACATAAAATAAAAAGAAAGAAATAAGTGGTATAATTTTTTTATTTAATATTAAAGTACGAGGGTTATATTTTTTCAATGTCCGATCGGTTGCGAAATAAAAACCCGCGCAAAAATCGGATAAACCTTTGCGCATGTGTGTTGCGCAGCGTCTCTATATGGTCTTCAGTCACGCCGCGTCACTTCGTTTAGTTCTGAATACACAGCTAGCACGTAAACATGTCTACAACAATGGCATCTCCCGCCAAGTGTGAAGTGCGCGCGGTAGGTAATTCGATTTCATCAGGCTGAGGGGTGTAATGCAGCTGAAATTCATCGACGAATAATTAATGTGTACGGTGAAACTTCAACGAGTGACAGCAAAGTGCGACAATGGTGCAGGAACTTTAAAGCAGGACGTACAGATGTTCATGATGCAGGCGGTCAGGGAAGGAAGCGAGTGTCAACCGATTATCTCGTTGAGCGAGTGGATGAGGTAATTCGAGAAAATCATCGGTTCACAATTTCTGTATTGAGTGATTCGTTTCCTGAAATTTCAAGGTAAGCTCTCTACACCACAGTGAGAGAGATTTCAGTACCGCAAACTGTGTGCGTGATGGGTTCCCAAGATGCTGTCCGAACATCGTAAAACAATGAGAATGGACGCCTCCCTTACGTTTGTCCAGCGCTAACACAATGAAGGAGAAGATTTTTTTGAAAAATTTGTAAGAGGGGACGAGACATGGATCCATTTCGAAACAATCCCTGCAGTGGATGCATTCTCATTTTCCCAGTAAACCAAAGAAATTCAAGCGTACCTTCTCCAAATTTCTGTTGGAGAAGGCTACTGTGTTCTGGGACCGGAATGGAGTTCTCTTGGTGGAATTCATGGAACGTGGCAGGACCATCACTGCAGCCTCATACTGCGTGACTCTTCAACGTCTACGACGGGCAATACAGAATAAGCGGAGAGGAATGTTGTCATCAGGCATTATCTTTTTCCATGACAATGCTCGGCCGCACACTGTAGCTGAAACAAAGAAGCTCCTGTAGCGTTTTCGTTGGGAAGTGTTCGAACACCCACCATACAGCCCGGACTTGGCTCCATCCGATTTTCACCTCTTTGCTCACATGAAACGCTGGCTAGGAGCAGAACATTTTGGCACAGACATTGAGCTGCAGAACAGCGTAGAAACATGGCTGAAAACACATGCGGCTCTGTTCTATGACAAGGGTATTGGAAAGTTAGTACCACGCTAAGACAAATGTATAAATGTGAGTGGAGAATTATGTATAAATATAGCGTAATTATGTAAGTACTTGTTACAAAGAAAAAATCTTATCTTTTCACTGTGATTTTAATTTCGTGACCGATCGGATCTTGAAAAAATAACCCTCGTACATGGATCTTTTCCACTATAGGGACTGCACGACTTAAAAGTCTTGATGGAAGTCAAATATTAAATTAATTTGAATAGGGGAAGAAATTACGGAATTTATAGTCCCAAAATTAATAAATTATTAAATAATTTCTCAACAATAAAAAAAAAATCAAATAAAAATAGTTTAATTTTGTTTCTAGAGAAACGTTGTTAATAAATTCTCATTTCTCTAAAAGGAGTTACAGATTACACGTACAACTGCCTTTGTCAATGGAATGAATTTTAAGCTGATTTTAGAGAGGGGACCTCCGCTCCGATCCTGTTATTATGCCAAAAACACAACACAAACAAGTTAGGCGAAGTTGAAGGGAAGCGCACGCATCCTCTTAACTTAAACGTACGTTAGGACCGGGAAGCTATCTGCCCATGGGAGGGTTGGTAAAGAATATTTCGGTTTGTTCTCAAGATCCAGGGGGGGTTCCCGATGGGGAACCGCCCTGTTAGATTAGGTGAGAGTACGTCAGAATAGGTCAATGTAAATGACACATACACATGCCATTTTCATTAACATTTCCACAATGTACACCGACACAGGGTCGCGAGACGGGCGAGTATCGAACAAAAGTTACACTTATGTGGTAGAATACAGTAACACACAAGTAGGAATTCACACGTAGGGACTTGCCTGTCAAATGAGGTAGATATCAAGTGTGTATTAGCAGGAAGGAGTGGACGTTCCCTCACAATATTATTAATTTCTGCTTTTTCGAGAAACGAAAACAAAAAACACAACATTTTTAAAGAAAATAATAAATTTGCACTATATATTAATTACATTTACAACGATAACTTTTAGAATAAGTGCTTTTCGATTACTATTATTAAAAAAAAAAATTGTGAAAATATATAAATGAAATAAATCTATAGTAAAATTACTAAGTAAATTATAGGTAAAATTATTTCTTATACACTAAATACAATAAAAAGCTGAACTAAAAAATTATCTCCATTTATTCAGATAGTTCTATTTATTACTATAAACAATTACTCATGAAAAATACATAGTTGATATTGAAGAATACATTTATAAATAGAGTAGTATAATGTGTATTACAAGCACCTTCCTCTCACAGCTAAGCTTATAATTTTGTATGGCGCACTCTACAAATAACTATAGTATTAAGGATTTTTTTTAAATTTACATAACTGAGCAAATTTGACACACCTGAATACCTTAAGAACTATTATGAAAGATACGTATGCATGTAATATTGCGCTAGGCTTTGTATAAATAACAAATATCATTTTAAACAGCATTTACGGGAATCAACTATAAACCGAATATATCCCCCTCAAGTTCAACAAGAACTTTGTTTTCAAGGCTCATGAGTATGAGTGAGCTGGCGCAAAGGGATATGTAAGAAGAAGCTGAAATTCCAGCAGCCTCAGCTTCGGTATTTCTGATCAGTAGCATCTTGTCAGTGCAAAATATTATTACTACGAATTATATCAAGAATGAAGGCTCAAATCTCTGAAATTTTTACTAAACTTCTTGTGTAGTTTGGGGATATGACGTCATGTATCCAATTCTACAACTGAGTCAGCAAATCTATGAAGGGCAAGTTTTTTGTTCTAGCTAGATATTTTAATATATATTTAAAATGTGAACTTAACTATAAACGTTTTTATTATAACTCATTGCAACGTCTAATTAATGAAGTGTAAATTTTTAAAAGTAAATAAAGGAAGTGAATATTAACAATTGGCTATCCGGTATTACTTAATGCATACAGCTTACACAGTCACCAAATTGCTCCGGGGCTGAAATTGTTGAACAACAATCAATGGTAGTTTTTTTTTATTATTATTTTTTTATTTATTTAACCACTTGAGAACAACCGGTAACCGCCTAGAAGACGTTACTTCGTTCGGTCTGAAGTGACGTGGCTGAAGACTAGTGCCCCTTAGTGCAGCTTGTAGCTGATCTCCCAACGGGGTCCCTCTTGGATCATTGAGACATAACGACATCCCTCCCGGTTGCCATGTTGGCAACCGACATGGTAGGTTGCTATTAGATTTAATAGACTCTCCCAAAAAGAGCTACTCTTCCCTTCCCTATTACCTAGTCTGGGTCCGGGTACATACTCCACGCATACCTCCCCTGAATCGCGCGCCCACCTCAGAAATTTCGAGGGTCTTCAATGCGTCATCAGAACGTTTTGTCTTTGGTAGGTGGGTTTCAATTAACCGCACATATCAGGAATGATCGACCTGAGACTGTACAAGACTACACTTCATTTACATTCATACATCATCCTCTTAAAAGATACCTTATATTGGTTACAAAGACTAAAGAGAAAAATAGAAATTTTATCTAAAGTGTCAACCAATTTTAGAATCAATTGATCAGTAGTTGTTTTTTATTTCCGCTGACTAAAAAATATGGAAACTTAAAGAAGAAAGTTGTGAAAGGTAATTAATATTTAAATTTTAAGTTCTGTTTTTCATTTCTTTCTTAATTTATAAAAAAATCACCTTGAATACTTTCTTTCGTTACAAAAAATTTAATCGAATATTCAAAATAAAGTTTTATTGCATACTAAAAAGGAATTTAAAAAACACAAATCTTTTGTGGCCTTTTTTGTTTAACATAACTATTTTTTATGGGCGTTATGTAACTCTACGTGAAAGAATGAAATTCTTATGTCAAATAAAAACGATTTGCAAGGGTGAAAAGAAATAAATTTATTTTTTATAAGTTATTATAAACCTAAATTATAATAGAAAAACAATTAATTTATATATTTTAATAAATTTAGATTCAGAAATAAATTCGAAATTTTTGTTTGTCAAACTTAAAATCAAGTTTACTATAAAAGTAGTTAAATTATAGCATAGTCTAGTATAATTATTATAGCGTAGTGCACGGTAGAAGGGAATATCAATATAAGTAAATGAATGACTATCTCCTTCCTCCACAGTTTTTCAATCTTTCTAATTAGAAGTCGCTTGAGTACAGAAATACTGAAATTTTGGTTAAAAATTTCTTTATGTTAGCATAGGCGCGTGCGCGCGCGTAGGCCTCAATTCAGGTTCAGAAATTTTTTAATCCTAAATTATTAAATAATTAGTACTTTATATATATGCTATGAAACGAATTTTATACACTAATGCCAACTAAAGATTTAGATTTAATAGTTCCTTAACCATTAGCAATTAAATATATAAATATATATATATATA
Organism: Lycorma delicatula; assembly: GCF_047948215.1. Classification (NCBI taxonomy): domain Eukaryota; kingdom Metazoa; phylum Arthropoda; class Insecta; order Hemiptera; family Fulgoridae; genus Lycorma; species Lycorma delicatula. Next base: position 73,896,595 of record NC_134461.1, on the reverse strand, counting down.
TATATATATATATATATATATATATATTTAATTGCTATATATATATATTACATATAGAACATATCATGAATAATATACATCAAATTTTAGCTGGATTGGCCGCAATCAAAATCAGAAAGTTAAGACTACTCTTAACAAAGCATTAACGAAGGACATTCCTTGATAGATCTTTATGTCACATAGCATTCGTAAGAAAATCTAATGATCTGATTTCTTTGTAGAATTGATTAGTCGGAAATTTTCAGAAGAAATAACTATTTCTTAGTACTATCTTCAATATTTCTCAAATTCCAATGTTCCACTTCTTATAATAGAAGAAGACGGGACAACATAACAAGTTGTCATCACGGGAGACAATGTTACCACAAATAGGTAGATGAATGAGGTTGATATATCTGAGTTAAACTGAAGTGTAATCTTGTACAGTCTGAGGTCGACCATTTCTGAGATGTGGTTAATTGAAACCCAACTACCAAAGAACACCCGTATCCACGATCTAGTATTCAAATCCGTATAAAAGTAATTTCCTTTACTAGGATTTGAACGTTAGAACTCTCGAGTTCCGAATCAGCTGATTTGCGAAGACTCGTTCACCACTAGACCAAACTGATGAGTTAGTTCATCAGATATAACAAAGAGCTCAAAGTCTCCATGAAAACAAGTCATATAAAAATCTGAATTCTTTGAAGATATTAGATTGATAAATGATGATTTATTATTCAATATAAACCAATATCTAGCTGCGCATCTTGTTCATGATATGAAAACGTAAATTTATCTTTATCATATTCTGATCCATGAATCTGTTAGTAATTAGAATCTAGTGGATAAAATTAAAATTTAATTATCCCGCATAGAAGACGATATGTTTCATTTATGTTCCAAAATGATAGCGAAAATGATATTACCTCCACATTACCCCAAAAAATATATGTTTGCAAGACTGAGAAGTTACATTTAACAAAATTGAAGTTGGTTAAATAGCAGAAAATGTTAGTACAATTTATAATTCAAAATTGAATTGAAAATTCAATTTCGATGTGACGTGACTTTAATAATAAATGAATAAATTCTATTCTTAGTTATATATACAAGGATCATATAGGAGCTGAATACCAGTCTTACGTGTATATAATTATTAAATTGATTTGTGTCTTCCTACAGTATAAATTCGTTGCATTATAATTTTGTTTATTCCTAATTAAACTATAAAATTGACAAGTCAATAAATAATTCTTTTATAAATAAACAAATAGTTATATGAGGCGTAAAATCTTGGATTCTAAGAAATCCAATACGCATATTTTAGAGACAATATACAACAAATCTTTGAATTTATTAACAGACCACACGTGAAAAATTTGTGATAAATAAAATATGAACTGATATTTTCTACTATTTTGATTAAATTTGTTATTTTGCTAACTCTCGTCCATTTTGAGTGGTTTGTTCTTTCTTAACATTTTATTGTTCAAGTTATGGATTGAATAAAAAAGATAATAAATTCAAAATTTATAAATAAACTTTTATTTTTTTTATATTACCAGAGTATGTGTATATAAAATAGGATATATAATATAAAACGTGACTATTTACTACTAAGAACCTAGTAACGGAAACTGATTTCATATGGGGTTTTCTTCATAAATGCTGACATAAGAAAAGATCCGAAGAAGGAAGAAAAAAAGGAGGAGTAAAAAATAAAAATACGTTTAAGAAAAAAGAAAAAAAGAAGAAAACTACGAGGAAAAGATGACAAGGAGAGATGAGATGAACTGAACTGAAATTGGTATGAGGGTTTTTGGTTAAAAGGTGGTGGAATAAAGGAAATAAGAAAAGAAGAGGGTCTACCGTAGAAACTTGAATCTCTTTTATTGCCTTTGAAATGCCGTCTAACAGAACTCCGTTTCACAGCGCCATTACTCTGGAATAATACACCCGTAAATCATACAGCCTATTGGCCATCAAAGAGATGATATCAATCGGTATAAGAATCCTAGACAAGGAGCGTGCGCGCTCGCGCACAACAAACTCATACATGCACACACACTCATACAAGCAGATTTATAAAACATACCACATACGTTTCGTTCTGTATGTTTCCTTTAGTACTCTATTTCTATCCTTTAAAAGTCCTCCTTCTTTTAAACGATCAGACAACCATTTTCCGCTTTTTTCTTAAAGTATACTAAAGTTTGCCGTATAACTTTAACAAACTATTTCGGATACAAATTTTTGGTTTATGTTATATTATTCCATCTTTTAAAAATACTCTATGTTGATTCGTATTTTAATATAGGCAATTAATTTATTCAACTCTTTTAACTGTTTATTATTATTATTTTCATTAATAAATTTTAATGATTTTATTCAATTGATTAATTCTAAATTTTTTTAAATTTTTATTTTTCAATAATTTTCTTTTTATCGATTCTAGTCGAAGATTTTACACAATTTTTATTATCAATAAGTCAGTTATATAATGTAAAAAAAATACAAAGTATCTAGTTTTAGTTATGAAGAAATAAAATACAGGAAGCTGCATCCTTCCGATGGGATGGGTTGTTAAATTCCATCCGTTGTTTTTACATAACATAAAACAATACTTCAGCTAAATAACGAAGGCAGAAACTTACAGTTTTATTAATAAATTTATCGATTTATTTAAAACATTAGTCCACCAGTTTATTTATAATTAAAAGACTTTCTTTCATAATTTTGTCTTAAGCCCACCGTCTTGGTCTAATGGTTAACACGTCATCCCAAATCAGTCGTTTAACAGATGATTCTTAAAGTCAAAGGTTCTAAGGTTCAGTTCCTAGTAAAAGTTAGTTAATATTATACAGATTTGAATACTAGACAGTGAATACCGGTATACTTTGGTAGTTGGGATTCAATTAATCACACGTCTCAGGAATGGTTGGTCTGAATCTGAAATAAGACTACACCTTATTTTCATATAATCCTTCTATCACTGGGCCACGGAGAGGGCAGTACGCACCCCTTACTGTTCACTAGTTGAAAAAATTACAATTTACATATTAGGGGAAAAATATATATATATATATTTTTTTTTCTCTACTTTTGATGAGTTTAATACATGATTGCGGCAAGAATGTGAACTTACCGCCTAAATTTGCCAAATATGTATAAATTAATAAATATGTATAAATTATTAGCTTCATGTTATTCAGTAAGGGAAAGTATTGTACTCGGTTCAATTTATTCTAATGCGATTTTCACCGGATCATGACCTTTTGCCACCTCAGGAACCCAAAAAACCGGATGGAAATTTTCCGGATATTAATGTTCGTATGTACTCGTATTCAGTGTTGGTCTCTAAATCACCTTATAACTCCAGAACAACCGGACCTATTTTTACCAAACTTGGTCAGATTACTTTTATATGTAGAACATTGATGCCATTAAATTTTTAACTTAAAGATGAAGGGAGTGATTATAAAGAAGGTGATTACCCTGCAGAGTAATAGCTTTTTCGATGAGCCGGAGGAATCCCATTTACGGGCAAAGTGTCGGACTCGCTAACAGGTTCCGCAAGATGTTAAGAGTGTGTGTGTGCCTACCGACTAAACCTCCTATCTCACCGATCCTCCCCCTCCCGGGGCCGATCCAGCAATTAAGTACTTACTTAGTCCCGGAGATGCCTTCAAGCTCAGGGGGTCGGTGTCCACGTGCGTCACCACCGACGTCCATTCTCGGAAGCGTGGACGAACGCCAGCTCCGCAGACGGTGTCCTTCACCCCCTCGTTGTCCGGTCCTTTTCTTCACCTGTCTCACAAGTGTTTTACCAGGTGCTTTGTTCTTCCTCACCACAAAACTTGGTTGAATATTCAATCGTCAGAAGTCGAACTAGTCCGCGCACAACTCTGATTTGCTTCGTTGTGTTGTAAAATCCTCACAACGTAATCCTTTACTAACTCTCATTCATTTTTTCCAGTATGCATATAAATGACAATATTCTCTGGTCTAGTCCCTTCTAGGCCTGAGTCTGCTCTTATCTGCATCCACCTAGGACAGACGAAAAATGTGTGCTTATGAATATCCTCTTCCCCGTAGTATATGTACCGCGGGGAGTTCCTGATCCCAAACCGGTAGAGATAGGCATCAGAATCACCATGTCCGCCAAGAATTGTGGCATGTGGAAACCTCCCTCTCCGTATTCTCTACCAAGCTATGGCTCCAATCAGGGGATCAGCTTCTTAGTCTATTCTGCTTTGTCTGTGCTTTCTCACTCAGCCTGCTATTCCTGACTAATTAAGTCATTCGCCTCTTACTTAGTCATTCCCTCATAAATCCTAGACAACCAGTAGGCTCGTAAGTGAACGGGAGGGACGCCCGCTAAGACCTCAGCCACCTCCTTGGAGATCGTCCTGTACACTCCAATAATCTTAATCGTGGCCCTCCTTTGAAGGGCGGCCAACCTTATAACATTATTTTACTTCTTGAGGGCGTATGTGTATGTAAGTCGTGCGTCAGAAACAACCCATAGTTGTTGTTAGCTTTTTTTATAATTTTATTACATTCCTAACAATTTTGGTATATTATGTAACTAATGTTTAGGTTTTATTTTAAATCCGTATTATTTAGTATATATGTCAGTCTCGGAATTGAATCCGTCAAAATCAGTATTTGTTATAACTTATTCGTCTTCTATCATTATTCGTTCCTGTCAAAAAAATAATGCTATCAGCCAATCTTCACCTTTTTTTTCTTCTAAAACAGTTACTGTGTCTTAAAATGTGTTAAATATATGATTGTTTCTTGTGAATGAAAGCTAAAAAGTAGCATTAAAAAGGAACTTATCATTCAAAATCAGAGCTTGCGGTTTTTTCATTTTCTACTTTTATTACTACTTTTTTTAACATTATCATTTGCCTTTTATAAAATCTAAGAATACATTGAAAGTTATTAACATTCTTCACCTTAGAAATATTTTTTCAAACTCTTTTTAAACCCAATGTTTTATAGAGTACAATATCAAAAATTCTACTAACCATTTTCGGTACTCGAGATTTTATGTTACTACTTCCGGCAGTTTCTCACGTTTATCTGCTTCTGCTGTGTTTCATACGGTAAGGATCACAGTCTCTTATACATCATGATTTATTTATTTAATATTATTAGTAATAAATTCGTAATATGACGTAATGTTATTTCATACAATTACTCTGTACTATATTAGATGTACAAACAAATAAATCATTTATACAAGTTTTTAAATTCCTGACAATCAAATAGAACCGATATTTAATGATCAAGGGGAGAGAAAAAAAACAACAAAATTTTAATTATTAAATAAAAGAATACATTACTCAACGAACAACAACGAAATAAACTTCTAAAAAATTTCATTAATATTATGGGGTATTTAGATGATATTTAATTAATAAAGAAATAAAAGTCTATCTATATAAAAATCAAAACAAGTTTTTTCATAGCAAATTAATTTCAACCTTTTTCATAAATGCAATTAAATTAATTGACGTACACAATTTAAATTTTCAAATAAAATAGCAAAATAAATCATAATTAATTGTATTATTAATTGAACAGAACGAAATTAAAGCAACATGTTCTGTTTCAAATATTGTACAGTAGAAATAAAGTTTATTCACGCGCTTATAGAAACACACGTCGCGAAAACCTTTTAATTATTTTCAATCAATAAATTCTGATTATTTTTTTTTCTTTCAAGCTACTCTTTCAATTTAATATTACACTACCCACAAAGTATTATTGTGTGAAAGCCACAGATGTTTTTGTGTATTTTCCTTTTTGTTTTATTCAATTCTAAAACATTTCATTGATTAAAATAAGTAAAAATTTATTTTTATCTTTAATATATATATATTTGATAAAAGTTTGATTCAACTAATATAATCGAGTCATCCAGTAAAATAAAACATTATATATAAATTAGCTAATGATTTATTCATATACAAGTTATTTATTTAATTATGCTGTATAAATTTAAAAAAAATGATTACCCCATGAATTAATATATTTTATTGTGTATAAAATGTTTCATTTAATGTTTTTTAAGCACAATTTTCTATATGTTTTTAACAATTTGTATCCCTGAAATTACAAAAAAAAGACAAATATATTTATATAATACAGAAAAATAATTTAATATAAATGAATTTTGTCATGTATTTGAAGTGAGAATATTTTAATAGTAATGTACCGTTCAAACTTTATTATGGGTAAACAATATTTAAAACAATTATTTAAATAAGAAAAAATACATTTAAAATTTTTAATTAATAAATTCCGTTAAAAATAATCGTTTCCATCTGTCAGTCTTAAACTGCACTTTCTGTAAAGATATTTTGAAATAATATTGAATAAAATATACTGTTACCTTATAATTATTTTAACGAAAAATTTATTTGTAATAGTTTATTATAAAATCTATTTATTTTATAGTTAAGCTTTAAGTTTATATAGAATTTGAGGTATAGATTAAAAGTGACGTTTAAAATAAGAAATTATTGTAAAAATCAAATAATTTTGTACGAAAAATTCTACATTTTATTATTTTTGAAAATTCTAACTGTATTTTTAACTAAAAAATCTTCTAAAAAATAAAGAACTAAAATGTAACTGTTCAACCTAAAAGAGTTAAAATTTCGCAGAAAAAAATGTTAATGACTGTCTTACTTTAAAATAACTTTTAATTGTTACTAGAGATTAATTAATTATAACAGATTTTATTAAAAGTTAAAATTATAATTTAAATCTTTAATTGAAGTTTTAGTCATTTTTACTTCCCTGATATCATCATAAAATTAGAGGTTTGCTGCAAGAACCGATTTTGATAGAATATCGGTTGAGGGAACCGACAAATCAGTTTTAATGAAATTTGGCAGGGACTCGTGTAATGGGCAATTTATTGGTAAAATGCTGGGGTCAGTATCTCCAAAAGTGTAGATAGTTTTTTTTTTTTTTTAGTAGAGTATATAGTAGAATGAGGTCTTGAGAAAAAACTGAGTCCCGGTTGCCGGGGAGGACCCGGGATCGACATAGTCGGGCCTGGCTCACCTCCGCCGGCGATTTAAATCAGGCGTAATGGGATATTAAATCAAAATGTACACAGTCCCGGTCCCTGGAGGGGGGCCCAGAAACGACGTAGTTGTGTCTGGCTAAACCTCTTCTGGCGATAGAGGTAGGCAAATCGCGAAAAGAAATAAATTAAGAAGTAAAAGATCCAACCGGTGGGCCGACCTACCGTACCGGATATTATGCCTGTGAACAGGAAGGCTCGTTTGAGTTACAAGGACACTCAACTGGGCTGAGTCACGCTTAACGGCACATCTAGTCCAGGCGAGTAGCGAGTGATAAAGAAAAAAAAGATAATTTTTTTTGGGTCAATTTTCTTACAAATTTGGAAAAATAACCCCTTTTTATATTAAGCTAAGTTCATGTGCATGCTTATCTTATCATTTTAAAAAACAATTTGCCCCAAAATTCATCCTTCCCCAAAAATCGAAAAAAGCTATATTTTATTTACACATTTTTTTAACCAAATATTTATTTTTATATCTTCCTAGGCATTGTAGTTATAGTGCAAGTGTCCCAAAAACATACTTTGTCGTTAATATTGTGGGAAGCCGATCAAATTTTAAAAATAACGATTAATAAAATTTTTTTAACTTTTTTTGGTTTAGTAAAACCAATAAACTGATTTTAATAAATAAACCAATATATTAAAAGTTTAATAAATTTTTAATATTACTAAAAGTATATATAAATTACCAGGTTGGTCTAGTGGTAAATTCGTCATCGTAAATCAGCTAATTTCGAAGTCAAGCGATCTCAGATTCAAATCCTAATAAAGATATTTGTTTTTATTCGGATTTGAATAATAGATCGTTGATACCGGTGTTCTTTGGTGGTTGGGTTTCAATTAACTCACGTCTCAAGAACGGTCGGCCTGACATTGTTCAAACTAAAAATTTACCGGTACAGTTATTACACTGATAAAAAAAAGTTTAAACAATAAACTTTTAATAGTAATATTAAAGTAACATTTCATCATAATTGACCTTCAACCCCCCCTACCCCAGAAAAAGAAATCTTTGGTAACTTTTTATTGGTTCGTACATTTTTCACTGGAATATTTCTAGTTTTTTCCATGGAACATAGTAAAAGTAGAAAAATAAAAAAAAATTCTTGGAAGGTAATTTTTTTGAGGGAATAAAGATAAATTTCATAGATAAGGGAAAAATCAAATATGTATCACTATTTTAACTAATAAGCAGCTTTTCAACAGATTTTTTGAACTTTTTAAATTTTTTTTTTTTGTAAATTGACAAATAATGATAATTTTACAATAAAACCTCATAATATATTACCCACACTCCCCTAAAAAAATCTTAGGTATCATGTATCATTATTTTTCTATTGTATAAAAATAACTAATCAATCCCAAGTAAGTATGACATCTTTATTGTCAGCTTTTTTAATAAGAGTAATAATTCTTAAAATGTTTTTTTTTTTTAAATTAATGAATTATATTATTTTTTTAAATAGAAGAGGAATAAACTTTAGATTTAGCATCTAAATATTATTGAATTAATTTTTGTAGTAAATTAAAGAAAAAGTAACAAATATCAGTTCTAATAGAAGAGGAAGACGTAAACTAAATCAACCTCGATAGTGCTTCTCTATTGGTTTGTCTATTACAGTTTTTATAAATAAAGACAAATCTCAAAGATAAGGGTAAAATCAAATCTGTTTTACTATTTTAAGTAATAAGCAGTATGTTTTAAAGATAACTAATATGCATCATTTGATGCAGTTGGTTTTTAAGCACATCTTGCTATATATTTTAAACAATTTGGATCCCCCACAATTACTAAAAAATAATGTATTTACAAATCATAAAATTAATGAATTTCTCAAGCTTTTATACAGAAAATATATTAAAAGCAATAATTTTATAAAATGGTATTTAGAAGACTGTTTAAATGACGTTGTAAAAGATTGCACTAAAGATATTTACATAAAATACAATGTCGTTATGTAAATTTAACCCTTAGAAAATTATTTAGAAGTTTATTATTAACCCAATTTCTTAATGCGTGTGGATGTATTGCTTTAATAGTAATTACTTCTGAACAGTCATCAGAAACCGCCAAATTGATTGGTTGTAATAATATTTGGAAAATATCCAAATATCTTGTGCAATTTTGTTGAATCAGGGCCCGCTGGCAGCTGGAAGCTTTTTAGCAATCGTGTTTAAATTACCAAAGGCATTTTTTTCTCAATTTTATAACTATTATTTGAGCTATCAGAAAGTCCTATTAAAAGAAACGTAATCGTTAAGTTATTTATAAAAACTAAACAATTCTTTATGTTAAAACATAAAAAGTAATAGTTACGTAAATATTTGGAAGGAATATTAATTTCTATAAATCTGTTAATAATAAATTTAATTAATTCATAATTTAAATTTAATTATAATTTAGATTATTTATCAATAATTATAATAAATAGAGCATTATCAGAAACAAATGGCTCTGGGAATTCAAATGTGTATATTTAGGAGATTAAGTGACTATGATCCTTCGAAAACAATATTTATGAAATTCTATTGCCATTTTTATGAGTGTTAGGAATTTACTTACATTTTCTGTTGCTGGTTCTGATGACTAAGTTCATAAAAATAAGATTAACCCACCGGGTTGGTCCAGTGGTGATTGCGTCTTCCCAAATCAGCTGATTTCGAAGTCGAGAATTCCAGCGTTCAAGTCCTAGTAAAGGCAGTTAATTTTATATGGATTTGAATACAAGATCGTGGATACCGGTGTTCTTTGGTGGTAGGGTTTCAATTAACCACACATCCCAGGAATGGTCGAACTGAGACTGTACAAGACTACACTTTATTTACTCTCATACATATCATCCTCATTCATCCTCTGAAGTAATATCTGAACGGTAATTTTCGAAGGCTAAACAGGAAAGAGAAAGTAAAAATAAGAATGAAATATAAAGGTATAGCTTTTTTAATGGATTTAGTACAAATAAACAGCTTTTTTGAACGATTGTAATATGGAAATTAAATTCATGCTCTAAAAATGTTAAAAGAAATTTTACTTAAAATCTAAATTTTTTTGGGCAGTTCTCGTAAATATTAAACGGCCATCATTAACAGATTCGAAAGGTAAGTATATAGAAGAAAATAATTAAACAAATCTTCTATTTAGCTTTATACGAGTTTACGAGAAGTAAAGTTTATTTACGAGAAGTATATATATATTAATATAAAGAAGAATGTCTCTGTAGCTGTTTGTCTTTTATTGAAATTTATAATTTTCTTCCGATCGTGATGAAATTTTGTAAACTAATTGTTTTAAAGAAAAGGAAATTTGTAATTTTCATTCTATTTTGAAAAACTACTCCCACCTTCTTTTTCAATCCCTTAAGAAAGATTTTAACTTGCTGCTTTCAAATTTTTCGCAAATATCTCAAAAATGGTGAAGAAATTGATGAAAGTAAAAGTAATTTTCTGAAATCCCATAAAATGTTCTATAAAATTCAATTAGGCCGGCTAATTATTAATAAAGTTATTAACAATCAAAGTTGAAAAACACAACTGTTTGTTGTGAGTTAGTCACAATTTCATCTGCTACCTCCTTCTCACCTCATTGTCGGTCTCACTCGCTCAGTGATAGACTACAGAAAAACCCACAAGCTGAACTTCAAGCAGCATCCAAAGATGCCGAAACTGAAGATCAAACGACCGTCGAAGAGCTCAAACTAGATGAAAAGTACGAATGTGATGCCGCGTGAAACCGTTAGTTTAAGATTCAAACAAAATAAAAGGAAGAAATAGTACTTAATATTAATTGACAGATAAAAATTAACAAAAAAATAAAAAATAAGAGATTTATTTTTTGAATAAGAATAAAAAATCAAAAAATCTATTCTTTACATTAGAAATCTTAAATTTGGTTACACAAAATCTATATTACTGTAATCCTGAATTCACAATGCCACCATTATTTAAGAAACCCCTCTAAGAGAGAATGGATAAAGAAAAATAAAGATAAAATAAAAAATCTTCAACCAATCATAAAGATCAGTAAAACAATTCTTTATCTAACAGAATTAGGATCAATTTTCAAATGGTTAAATTTTTGGGGGGATTCTAATTGATAAAAATTATGCCTTAAATATTTTCTATAAGAAAAGATTATTTAAAGGTATTTTTTTTAACAACTTTTAACTTAGTATTATTTAAGTTAACTTTTATAAGGTTAAATGGTTATATTTTCCTTAGAAAAAAAGTTTTTAGAGGAAGGAAGTAAACTTATTAAGCAACGGGTTTTACAAAGTGATGAGGATAGCACAAAAAAATCTGACTGCTGTTGTAAAACTGTTGAAAAACTATCCTGAATACAAATTTTAAATAATAATATATATATAAATATTCTGCTAATTCTACTTATTTACGTCACATAATAAATAATAATCAAAAACTTGTCAACGTTGGAGAATTCTGATTAGATTTAAATAAATGTATATAAATAAAAAATTAAGTAATAAATATTCAGTATGTACATGTAACAATGTTATTCACTTGTAAAATTATGAAAATATGTTATAAGCTTAAGCAATGCAATCTATCGAAACCATGGACATTCTTGGCTGCCGGGCACTTTATTCATAATAACTCAAAGATATATTCAAACAGTGTCTGTATTCCCTCTTCATCAACTGGATACGCAGACGTTACTGTTAGGAGTGCTCTGAGATTTCTGATTACGCTACTGTTATATTTGTACCAGTTAAAATTACAAATTTATTTATACTTTACTTAATGGACAACATAAAACATAGGCAGAAAATTAATTAGGCACGTAGTAAAACGATAAATATAGTTAGTACTGAGAATTCTTACTATAGAAACAATGAATTGAAACAGTAATTACACTCGAGTGAATAATGTAAATAAAGAACACGCTTTTAATATAGGTTAAAACACAGCTTTAAGCCTATGCAAGATGAGATCAGCCCAGTAACTATTCCTAATGTAAAAAGAGGAAGATAAACTTTATTACGATCTAAATAAAGGAAAATACATAGCGTAGGAATACGGATGTTAATTAAATCTTCTTTTAAATTAAATCACATTCTACATTTTAAAATGGGTACGTTTTAATGATGCGTGTTATTTTACTCTATAAAGCTTCGTATAATTTTTATTATTATTTCCTACTAGTGTATTTTGTATAATTATTATTACTAGTATCAGGTTAGGGATTTCTCAGAATATGTTATAATTCGATGTGTGCATATAAAAAAAAAATTCAATTATAATATGTGATAAAAAAATATAAGAAAAAATTTTTAAATTATCAAAAATTTTAAACAACTGTCTTTCAGATTACGAGGAAATTTTTCTTTAAGAATTTACCGTGGTGATTTTATATATATATAGAGGATTCATTTAAGTTACCGATGGAAATTTTGTAACTGTGCCTTAAAACTATAAGGAAACCTCTTCAATATTTATTTAATCAAATAATATTTTATTTATATTATGTTCGTTCTAATATTTTATTATTCGAAGACGAAAGGCTCTACATAAGAAAATTAAAATTGTTTTTCTTACTTTTGGCTTTAGATAACATGTGCATCATCGATTTTATCCAACTATATGAGTTAATTTAAATGGTGGTTAAAAACTGTAATTACACTATAAGAGTATTCAGCCCTAAACAACTGGAAAGCTCTAAACAACTGTCCATACCTCGAAAGGTTTGAACAACTTCTACAAGCGGATAGTTGATTTGATATGTGAGCACAATCTGATCGGTCCTATCCTTACTAAAAAGAATGAAAGAGACTTTCCAGTTATACAAAGGAACTTATATTACTCCGTTCCGATTAAAGGAGAGCTTATGAAACACGGCCACGCAGTTTGAAGTATAATTAATGCCAGGTATTTGACTACAAAGAAATTCTTGTTCCACGTTTTTTGTCAAGATTGAGCCCAAGGATAACAACAAAGAAGTCTTTAATCTGAAATACACCGCCAAATGTGGGGGAACCTACGAAACGCCGAGAAGATCTGGTTTGGTCCAGTGTACATGCTGTCAGTAGTAGGGGTACACGAAGAACAACTGTATGTGGGCTTTTAGATGCGTTAAATGTGCTGTGGTGCGTAGGATTGCAAATTGTTATAAAGATAGAAACACTCCATCAGTTTGTGCGCTCTGCCAATCACCCTGTTAACTACAGGGGTTGGAGAGTAAACAAGGAAATCATGGACAGAAAGCAGAGGCTTGTATCACCGGCTATAAAGATTGCCACTCCAATCGGAATTCAGGACAAACGGAATGCTTCCTTCGGTTTGGATAATAATGATTTCACGTCATTGGGTAGGAAAAACACCAGGATCCGAACGCTTGTTTCAGTGCTCGTCGATGGTCTTATGATGCGGATGTTGAGCATGGTGTCCATAGTATTATGAACAGTATTGACTTCTAACATTGAGTTTCTGGTCCATCAAACAGGTAACCTAATAGGGATTCTTACCAAAGTTATCACTAAAATCTGCTGATGCCTAGATTTCTGAAGTTTTAATACTGCCGAATCATTGGATGTTGCCTTGCTTACAGAGACGCACTTACAGAACGTAATTTTTTTCGTTTTCGAGAGTCAACAATACAAATCATCCTGATGGCAGAGCACATATTTATGTGCTCTGCCATACTCTAATAAAAAGACTAATAGTTTCTGCTCCACGGAAATGTTTCGGTGACATCGTTGTCACGATGTAAATCTTGACTTCAGTCGTGTGGAAATCTGTCTGGCGTTCGACAGTCCAAATTAAAAATGAGGAGAAGGATGAAGTGGGCTAACTAAAAGAGATGATAAAGAGAGAGATATTGCTGCGAAAAGAAGGCTTAGAAGACGATGTCAATTTTACAGGAGGCCTGAAGATAAGACATGCCTGAAGAGGGCTGCTCACAGATTTAAACGCTACATAAATCTATTAAAAACGAGTCTTTCAGTAATTACCTTGAGAATCCATCGTCTCTAAGTAGAGACAGTTACTCATAATGAAGACATACGAAGAGCTTTTAACGGCCTCCAACCTCGTTTCCTCCTTTGAGATCATGAGCTAGGGGTGGCGTAGAAAAAAACTGAACTAATTGCAACTTGTTTTTTTAGGGCGTAAAACGCTTTTACGTTGTCAATTTTTCTCGTACTATAGTACTCTGTAACAAAAAAACAATTTTATAAACTTGTTTGAAATTGTTAATATTTTATGAATAGAGATAACGTTAATATTTTTTTAAAAGTAACATATTTGTACATAAAAATGCAAAGAGAGATTACAATTTTGGAATTAATAAAAATCGATTAACACGTTAGTGAACTATATCCTGATATCCAGGCTTCTCAATTTAGACTAACTGAAAAGTTAGAGAATAAAATATGATAAATATAAGAAAAATTTGAATACGTAAAACAATCAATTGAAGACTTAAGTTGTTTAAGATTGAAGGAAATAATATAATGAATACGAATTACAATCAAACTAGTCAAATTACTGGTGATTACAAAATAGTCGTCATACACCCATTCTTGCCTTACATTTAATTGCTCGGCTAATTTCTTGTATTATACGGTGCCGGTTACTCAAAAGGAAAGTAAATAAAAGTTTTAAGAATAATTTGTAGTTTATTTATTACATTTTTATGTTTTAATTATTCTTGAAGATTACTCTGTAATTCTAGATTTTAATTTTTTGGTCATTATTAAAAACACTAGAACAATTTATTAAAGTTAACTTTACGTTTGTATAATTTAAGTTAAAAGTTTAATGTTTACTCGTTTAATATTTTAATAATACTGAGATAGAACAACATGTTCTTCTTCAAGGAGAAAAAAGCGGCTATAAAAAACAAGTTTATATAATATCATGATTGAACACAAACTATATTCTATATTTTCAATTATTATCAGCTTTGTGAATTCTAATCTCTATAACGATTTGTTTTTGTTTCCTTTAAGAGTCTTAGTGATCATTTTTATCATCCTTTCTTGTATTAAATCACATAATTTGTGTAAATTAAGATAGAGGCCCACATCTATGTCTCATTTATTTGATTGTTTCAAAAATATTTTATTTTTTACTATTAAAATGTTACTGACTATTTTATCACCATATACAGAGTGTATCATGAAGTTCTCCCGGAACTTTTATAACCTATTCTATTTGTGAAAATAATGAAAAATGATCATATAAACATATGTTCTAAAACGCTTCAATTGCGAGTTACGGCAAGTGAAAATTTCGCTCGGATTTTAGCTACCCCGGTGAAATGAAGTCGTACTGAAATTTCTAGGCCGTTAAGTAAAGGGCAGAATTACTGAATACGTATGCTTTTTGATCTGAAAAATTGATTGAAATTGACCCCAGAATCGTTATTGCAGTAGCTTTGAGAAATCTTGAGTAAAACCAATAAATTGGGGTAAAAGACCCAATTTTTTTATGTTTGACGTAAAATAACATTATTAAAGTTTATAATAAACACATAAAACATTTAAATAAAACTTGTAGAGAATTTAATTCTGAACAAAATGATGTAAGATAAGTTGAATAAAACAAAGACAAGTTAGAAAAATTCGAGTTTAATTTAGAAATTGCAGTAGATCAAAGTACCTTATTTGTATCAGTTTGTAAAAAATGTTCAAAAATATGTCCGCCACATTCAAAATATTTTTTGACACGCTTCTGTACAGCTTTTGTTGCTCTTTTTAGTTCTGGAGGGCTGTCCTTAACTCGCTCAGTCGCATCTATAATGTGAACAATTGATTCCTCACGAATGTATTTTTCTTTTGTATAAAAACTTTTTCATCCATCCCCGGACGTAAAAATCTGTAGGTTTTATCTCAGGTGATATTGATGGCTAGGAATGTTGACCACCCAACCGATCCATTTCTCAGGGAAATCATGATTTAAGTAATGGAAATGATACAAGAGGAATGGGGAACCACGCCATCGTACAGGAAGTATACTTTGCGTCTCAATGCTAGAGGAATATCTTCAAGCAGCTGCGGCAATTCTTCTTGAAGAAAGTGTAAGTAGACCTCAGCATTTAAGAGCCAAGATAATATGAATGGTCCAAACAGCTGATTGCGAAGAAGGCCGCAACCATACAATGACGCTAAATCGGTGTTAAAAATTGCTTTTCAGCGTTTCATGAGAATTTATTTATGCCCATGTATGTTTAATACGTAAATTGTTCACGAAATTTCGACTGAAATATGGCTCGTTAGAAAACAAAACGTACTTGTAAAATTGTTTATTTGTATTTCACCAGCTGCACAATTAACATTTAACAAAGTTATTGTACGTAAAACATAAAACAGTTGGTTTTTTATTCCAATTTTTTTGTTTTCACTCCAGATTTCTCAAAAACTACTGCAGATACGGTTTTGGGACCTATTTTATTCAGGTCAAAAACCATAAGATATCATGAATTCTGCTCCTTCATTAACAATCTAAAAATTTCAATAATATAGTTTTTTACTAGTAGCTGAAATCCGAGTGAAATATTTCATATGCCATAAACGTAAACGAAGCATTTTAGGACATATGTTTCTATGAACTTCTTCCATTACTTTCACGAGTATAATAGGTTATAAACGTTCTGGTAGAACTTCGTGATACACTCTGTATTTATTCTCTCATAACTCAAATACTAACTAAACGTAGGTACATTTTTTTCCAATGAAGAATAATATTATACAAACTGAGTCCTATTAGAAACATTAAATTTAATATTTTCTGAATCTATAATTTGTCCTTCGTCATTAAAACAAAAACATACAATGTTCCAAAGTTTATAATACATAGATATTCAAATGAATTATTTATTAACATACAGTGAGGAATATGAAAATCAATGTTGTAGTTCAGTATTACAAATATTAATTAAATATTTCTATAGTAATTATAAAGACTAAATATAACTCAAGGGAAAAATAATAATAATAATAAACAAGTAATTAATTATTAAAACTTTTGTTATTAGTCTACTAATTATTATTAATAATAATAGTTATTATTTCAAGTTAAATTTAGTTTATAATAAAAATACACAAATGAGAATATGAAATAAATTAACAAAACTGGAAAAGGTTTTCGAATAAAATTTCTCTAGAGATTGCCTAAGCTAATTAACACGATCTCCCTAGTGTCAGAATTCGTTATAGATTCAACAGCAGATTTGTTCATCAGTGTATACATAGGAGATACAAGTATATATATATATATTGCATTCCAAAACGAATTTATTGGAGTTAGTTTTATCATATTAAAAAAAAATAACTTTTAGGAATTTTATACTCTATGTATCTGTGTTACTTAAAAACTTATTATCCATCATAGATAAATAATAGTATCATTGGTACACTGGATAATTTTTATTTTAAGCTTATAAACTGGTATTAAACCAGTTTACTTGTACTTTAAGCGACTTCAATTAAACAGCCGTTTTTAAATTCAACCCCAAAGTATTTTTTTAATGAATTTTTAAACCTTATTCTTCTTACTAAATGAACCAATTTGAGATATTCTTTTTTATTTTGTTAAAGAAGTTCCTTTGGTAAACAGTTGTAACTTTTTTCTACTTTAAGTTATTAAATGATTTTTTTAAACAAAACATAAATTGACGATTCGAAGGAATTTTTTGAAATTTATTTCATTGTAATCATAAAGCTGATTCTTGATGTTAGATCATTACGTGTTCCTTAGTGTAATTATAATACTTAAGTATTTTCAAACAAAAATTTAAGAAAATTAGATGGAAAAATTATGATAAATACGCAATAATAACACTGGTAATAATGCATATTCACATTTCCTGACTAAGAGGAAGTATGTAATATATTGTTTCTCATAGAACGGTATACGTTAATCACTTGTGTACAGCATCTAGCTTAATATTTCCTATTTGTTTGACGCATGATAACCATCTAAAAATGTAAGTAGCACTAGTTACATTTCTCTCAGAGTAATGATGTTCATTGTATTGTCAAGCAATATGGTTGAAATAGTGTAAGTGTGTCAATTGCAGGAACAAATATAATCTGTATTTTGTCGGGTTTGTTAATTTGATATAAAATAATATATTTTTCTCAATAAAAACATAGATTTAAAAAAAAATTTAAAGTCATGGGATATGGTTGTTTGGATTTTATTGATATTTTATGATCCAGAGAACCTCAGGGGCCAAAAAAAAAAAAAATAAAAGGTAATATTCTTATATACTTGTGTTGGCATCTTTGTTGCTTAATAACTTTTGACTGGATAAATCGATTTTGATGCAATTTTTACACAGACTGCGTGTATATGGGGCAATTTGTTGGTGAAAGTTTGAGATCAGTTTTAACCAGGGTGGGATAAATAATTTTTTAGATCAACTTTTTTTAAATTTTATAAACATAACCCCACTTTATATTATGCTCAGTACATTCCTGCATGCATATTTTATCATTAAAAAAAAAGTTTTGCTTCAAAATACCCTTGTTCACCAAAAATCTAAAAAAAAACATTATTTTTTCATATTTTTAATAGATTTTCTTAAGTCTTCCAGGCATAGTAATAGTGCAAATGAACTGTAAAACATAATTTGGGGACAATATTGAGGATTTGGGAACTGATCAAAGTAAAAATAAAAATATCGATTTAAAAAAAAATAAAAACATCGATTTTTAAAAATTTTTACTAGTATTTAAAACTTTTTTGGTTTATTTAAACTTATTATAACAATAAAACTAATAATGATAATAATAATAATAATAATAATAATAATAATAATTTTTTTTTTATTTTTTTATTTTTTTTATTTGCCTTGTTTGTGCAACAGAACAGTCACAAAACCTTTGTATGCCGCACAATATCACATAAAGTCACAAAAGAACAGCCACAAGTCAACAACCCACATATAAATTAAAAATACAATATTCAAAACACAATAATAATAATAATAACAATTATGCAGTCAAATACAAAAAATAATTAGAACTTTAAAAACGGTAGCTACGGAGTGATAATAAAAACATATAGATGAAACATACAAAAACAAAAAGATAACATTACTAATACATTCCAAATAAAACAAGTTATAAGCAATAATTCTTAAAAAAAACAACAATAATTTTAAAATCATGAAAGTGAGCATCACACCAAGGACAATGATCCTTCGCCACGTAACCCTCTCAAATTTTTAACGAAGGTTGCCTCATCTTCCCAAAAGCTTAGCTTATCCTGGAACTCCACTGCAACACTGGTACACCGCTCAATCGGAGACACGGTGGAACCAACCGGCGTCACAAATTGCCTAAAAGACCTCACTGACCTGGCCTGGTTCCGCAAGACAACATTATAATAATAATACAATAAAATTTCATCGATGTATGAAAAACGTTCCTAAAGTTTATATTTCTAGGGAGGGTTATTTTATGATGAAGTTTAATTGTTAAATTATCATTTTATGTTTTAATAAACAAAAAAGAAGTTTAAAAAATTGAAAAATTCGATCACTTTTAACTTTTTCTGCCTCCCAACCCCAAAAATAGTTTTTTCTACGTTTACTATATTAAATGAAAGAACAAATAAAATTTTCACTGAAAAACGTACAGCCATAAAAAGTTACCTAAGATTTATTTTTTGTTGGTGGGGAGTGAATTATGATGAAATTTTATAATAATATTATTATTAAAGGTTTAAAGAAAACAAAAAAACTTTTAAAAATTCAAAAAATCGATATTTTTAAATATCGCCACTCCTAATTTCAATATTGTCCTCGAAGTATTCTTATTGATTCAATTTCACTGCTAATATGTGAAGAAAGACATAGAAAAAATAAATCGGATAAACATATGTAATATCTAAAAAGATAGCTTTTTTAGATATTTTTGGAAGAGAAAAATTTGGGGGAAATTAAAAAAAAGATTGCTAAGATAAGCATGTACGCATGTTCTAAACTCAATATAAAGTGGAGATATATTTTCAAAAATTTTGAGAAAATTGACCACAAAAAAAAACTATTTACTCTACACCCTGGAAATATTGACCGCACATTTTTACCAAAAAAATACACCATTTACTCTGCCAGATTTCATCAAAATTGGTTTATCCGATCAAAAGTCATTAAACATTGCAGCACACGTACATACATAATATGAAAATTAACCGCTATTTCTTCTTGTTCTCTTGGTCCCTGGTCATGAATCGTCAAGAAGTGAAAAAAACCCATACCCCATTTTTGACTGATTACCATACTTATCTCTTTCAGCATAGTTCTAGAGCTATGATGCCAGATAGGACAAACCCACATAGGTTGAATATTTAAAAGGAATTTGAAGAATCATAATATATCTCTATGGGTGTTTGACTTTTACTTTTTCCTTTATTTTATTCGTAGCTTATGAAAAAATAATAATATAATTGATACAAATATAAATATTCATATCCTCTAAAAGTTTAATTTTCAAAATTTATTTTATTCTGTGTCAAACGTCAACTTAATTATTTTGTTTGCTTCATTATTCTTTTTTTAAATATGGTCTTATAGAGTAAAAACAATATGTAAACCTCAAAAAAAAGGAAGCGCTAAACGTTTTACTAAAAACCTTTATTAAACGTAGGGGTTCCAAAAACTTCCCAACTCTTTAATTTTAAAATAATTTATTTGAAAATGTTTATAATCTTCTTTCACTAGAGAAAAAAAAGTGGAAATAACATTACGAGGGTAAATTATTATATTTTTTTTAATTTCTCCATTTTTTTAAAATATGTATGTTTTTTTGTATAATATATGTTTTATATAATAAACTGAAACAGAATACCTTAAAATAAAATTAGATTTTTTGATGTAACTTTTCATTAGTTTAATTAATTCTAAAAAAAAATCCATTGCTTTTGATTTAAACAAAAAAGCTCTAAACCTTAGATATACATTGAATGGATTAAAATTTGAGTTTTATTTATGTTTAGAAAACTATCGATAACAATTTTACAACAGATTTTAAAAAAAATTGATGACTTTTTAAAAATATTCACTGTTTACGCCATTCTGGCATAAAGTTTTCCGTTATTAACTACGAATTCCAAGCTAGGGTGGGTCCCGTTCTTTTGTTACAAGGAATGTTTAAATCTCACTTTGTTTCGTATTTCTGGGTCTGTAAAGTCCACCTGTCTCTATTATTGTTCTTGTGTTCGACCCTCCCACCGTCATCCTTAGCGACCGCGTCCATTCTTCTATCGAGTTATTTCTGACTACCCTTTTCATACACCCGTTATTTTTTCGTCCTCTTACTAATGCATACACACACTCTCCTGTCCACTACCTGGATCTGGTTACCCCCGTTTTCTTTCGCCATCTTTTCGGCAGAGTAAATCCAGCATCTCACCAGTGCAGTCGCCTAGGGCAATACTCTCCTGCAAACTTTGTGGTAACATTCCTCACTCAAGCAGAATCTCAAACTCATCACTACACATCTGAGATTCTACGCATCATGCTACCACCAAACCACATCACACCTCTGTATTCCTGATACACCGTGCGGACTACGCCCAGGATTACATAGGTATTCATCTTTACTTGTTGTTACGAGTTCATCTCTGGCTAATATTTGTGTGCTACAGGCAAGTTCAGTTTTTCATTACTTATTACGTTAAACCACTATGTTATCATTCAAATTTGTGGAACATTCAGTTCATCATACCTATGCCGTTCAAGTTTCAATTTCACTTTAGTACAGTCACGACAGGTTACTTACAGAAGGCTGTCATTGTTCAGCTGCAACCTATTTCATGTGCTCAATTAAGTTCAGTGTGATTATATTGTAATTAACTCTTTTGTACTGTAATATAATCGTGTCCTTTTCTACGTCAAACTAGAATTACATTTTTACATTATTTAATGTTAAGTTTGTGGTTCATAAATCAGGAAAGGCCAGTGCCAATTAAGATTTACTGTAATTGATTTTTCTAAGTTAATGACATTTGTTCGTTCCTAATTTTTCAATATCACAGCATTTGTCAGCAATGCAATAGTTTTTCAGACATACTATGTTTCTTGATGTTATATTTTTCTAAAGTTATAATTAAAATTAAGGTGTTTCATGTTCTCTTTCAGGCTTCGTCAAAAATGTATATGGTCAAAATCTGTATTTAGAAGCGTATATTCATGTATTTTTTCATTTAACTATCATTGTTCAGACGCTGATTTCAGCTGATATATTAAGTAGTTTTTAAGGTTATGATAATTATAACATATATTAATTTGTTTTCATTAAAGTCCAATTTCTTTTGGCAAATACTAGCTGTGTGTTTTTTTTTTAACTTTACCCAACATTCACATTAGTTACAAGTTATAGAAACAAAATTTCATATACTTTTTGTTTAATAAGTTATGAAAAAAAAAAAAACAGTTGTATAAAATCCTTATTTTATCTCGTATGTTTTTTTTAACAAGAATGAAATTAATTTTTAAAATTTTAATCATAAGTTTAATAATTTATAATATTTTATTTAATTGATGGTTAATAAAGTAATGTGGGCTTTAATAAATAATTATTATTTTTATAAACTGCATTTTATAATTCATTTTATTTAATTTCCTAATTTATTTCTTTTATTGTTATTTATTTTATTTTTTAATAGACTGGACAGGATGACTATTGTAATTGTAATTACTATAATAGAAATAATAATAATAATAATTCAGTGCGTGCGCGTACAGTTAATATTGAATTAACTCTCCTCTCTGACAATCTTGACAGTTAAAAAATTTACATAAATTATAATTTACTTAATTGTGAAACTAAATTCGTTGTCCTGAATATCCTACTTCTTTTGTTCTTCCCCTCTTGCTGTTTAATTCTCTCTCTCTCTCCAAGCAATCTTATCTCTACTGAAAGTTGTACAGTGCAAATATTAGGCTTTTACTCTAAATTCTTCTTAAAATTCATTTAATGTAGACGTAATTTATAAATTTTTGTTCGTTTATGTTTGCACATTTATATATGCACATTTTTTTTTTAAATTCATGATTTTTTAAGAGTATTAACATTGTGAATTATTCGTCTCATTAAGTTGGTTAAATTTCCTTATTAGTAATCTATGTTGATTACATCCTATCTGGCCTATATATTATCGTTTTAATAGATAAAATACGTGTACGGATACCCTAAACATTTTTCTGTACATAGAATAAATAAAATATACATAGTCCTTACATTTAATTGTATTTTAATCCTTAATAAAATTTTAATTCTAGTAGGATTTCTTGATTGCCGTAATCAACAAATCTTCTTTGCTAAATCAGTTGATTTGTTGATGTGTTTTTTGATTTTGTTTATTCTAAAAAAGGTGTTATTGCTTTTGATAAAAACTAAGAAGCTTTAAAGCTTAGATATATTTTGGATGAGTTAAAATTAACTTTTATTTATGTTTAGAACATTTTTGATAACAGATTTACAACATTACAAATAAATTTGAAAATAAATTAACATAAATTTGATGACTTTCTAAAAATATCAACGTTAAACTGTTAAGTATTAACTGCATGAGCTTCCGAGGCTCTTCGTTAGAGAAACTTCCAGTAGTGACTGAGAAAAATTTAGAAAAAGTATAAAAAATACAACAAGGTTTTTGATGATAAAATAAATATATTATCTATATGTAGTTAAAACTGTATATACATGATTCAGAAAAATTTATTTTGGAATAATTTGGAATTCTGGAAAAATTTAATTTTGAAAATCCGAAAATTAAATTCAGATTTACTTCAATCGATTTTTTCTTATATTTAAATTTTTTTTTTAATTTTTATACCGTTGCAAAAATATTTATATTACCGTTTTTGGTTTTTTATTACTACTAAAAACTATTGTACTTAATTTATCGTTACTATTTACCGTTTTAATTCTTTCTGATTACATTTTATTAGAATTCTTCAACTAAAATTTGTTGTTTATAAATTTTTAACCGAGTTCAAATAAGGAAGTTTATGTATCGACCTGTATATATTTTTTATGTTTATTCGAGCTTAACATTTTTCCTATTAATACGATTAAAATAAATCTTATTGCAATCGACGTAGCTGCTTTTTCCAGTGGTACTATAATGTTGATAAAAATATTTAGAGACAAAATATCGGAGAAAAAAAATCGGGAGAAACTGGAGACGTTGATCTTCTGCGTGCTGGTAATTGTCGTACTGATTTTGGGTAACTCATTTTATTGATAGGAACTATTTGAAAATTAGGGGCTGTTCAGTATTCACAACTAACCACACTGATGGAAAGGCACATGGGGGTACTGCGGTTGTGGTAAGAAATGGCATTCCTTACGTTCGAGAGGAAGTTGAACATGTGCTTGATCTTGTTAATAGCCCGTTATGATAATAACGGGCAGCTTATGGTTTATGGTTTGGCAGTTTGGTGTTCAAGTTTATTGTTTCTTGGCTGTTCTATATAAAGTTGTTATTTATTTTGTTGTTTTAATGTTAATGTTGATTGGACATTCGAATGGACATTCAAAGACGCTATCAAATGTTATATTATTTATGTTAACACTATTGTATGTTAGTTATGGTATGCTATTGCTTTTGCATTACTCGAGGATTATCATTGGGTGGTCCTCTTAAACGTGATGGTCAATGATACGACTTGCTTATAGCTAGCTTCATTACAGAAGCTGACCGTAAGTAATAAAGGAATTCAGAAAAACAAAATAATAATGCCTATTAAATTACATACACACGTTTTTAAAAGTACATAAAATTTTATTTCAATAATAACTTGTGATTACTTTCATATTTTTAAAAAATTATGACTGAATTTTATTTATTGTAATTTTTTTTTATAATCACGAGTTAATAATTATTAATAAATCAACATATTTAATTTAAAAAAAAATAAATTAAAAAAAAAGATTTGAATTCTGATTCGAACCGATGTGTCTTCCCATTGGGATGTCTTCCCATATTTCATTAATTAAACATTTTTTTGGCTATAACTCTGGAACTAATGAAAATAAGTACCACTTATGATATATCGTTGAAAAGCTCTCAATGAGAGCTTATTACTGCAGTTAAGAAAAAGTCGAAAATCCAAAGTTTTTAGATTTAGGGCTGTTTTAGACACTTTTGGTCCAGCCGTTTACAATCATAAAGAGAGGTGCACAAATAGAAGTTACAACAGTTCTAAATCCTAAATTTCAACATCATACGGCTAATCGTTTGTAGTTACTTGAGATACGTACGTACGTACAGACGTTACGCCGAAACTAGTCAAAATGGATATTTCCGTTGAAATTTAGAAACCTAAATTTTTTCTATTGCAATACTTCCTTTACTTCGTACAAGGAAGTAAAAATAAAAATCTTTTCACGTCTTCTCCAATTCAAAAGGTGGACATAATAGTATTGCTTAAGTATAAATTAATACTTAAATGTCTGAGACTATTTTAACTTTTATTGAAAACTATATATTTCACCAAATAACTTTTTATTCAATAAATTAATGACAGAACTATTTAATCATAAATATAAACTCTTCATTATATTATAAATTATAATAAAAATATCTAATATAATATCTAAAATTATTAAAAATATAACTGGTGTGAAATACCAACACACATACATGTACAATATACATACGTAAATCGAAATCACGAACATTCGTTGAATAGATAAACGACCAATATTTCTGATTCAGTTTTATTCAGTTGGTTTGTGAAGTGATATTGTACATGTGGTTCACCAATATGGAATATACTGATAATTAAAACCCAACAATTAATGATAAAATATTGAACGAGAATGTATCAACACTAAGCTTCAAACTCAGATTGTGCAAAGGGTAACTCATTATTTTATTTTAGTAAATTTATTATAAAAAAATAAATATTATTACTAAACTACTGATTATATAAGAAATTTAATGTAATCTATTAACAAGATAAATTTTTTTTTTCAGCTTATCCAGAATGGGGTCCAGTAATCACAGATGTTGCCGAAAAATATTCCGTTGGTCAAACTATTACAGCTAACTGTAGCGTAGCACCATCATATCCAAGTCCTACACTCTCATGGGAAATCAACGGAAGGCCGGTTAGTAAATAAATCAATAATAATTAAATATCTTTATAATTTTTTTCGAAAAAAAAAATAAAAACAATATTTTAATTCTTAGATGCACGGACAGTTGAATGAAAACATATTTTTCTGCTGGGTAAATTTTTCCTAAGATTCGATTCCAGGCATACTTTTATCATATAAGATTTTTTATCAGATAAGAATTTTAAATAAATGGTATTTAAAATTAAAAGATAAGAAAAAACTTTGTAATATAATCTATTAATTTATACAGTAACAACAAGCTTACGCCCCCTTTCAGTAACCGATGGATGATAAATGAATCTTATAATGCGTGAAAACGCCATACTTGACTGGGATTCAAACCCGGGACCTCCAGATAAAAAGCCGCCGAGATGCTATCACTCCGAAATGGAGATCAGCATAGTAGAAATGATTTAGGAGAAATTGTTTATCAGTTTTTCAATTGGTTAAATTACATGATTTTTACTTTCCCAGCTAGCATTATAGCAGAGCAATAGATGAAGAAGGGAAACTATTGTAATCGGTCCAATTTGGGCATATGCAATTTTCACCGGATCTTGACGTTTTGACATTTAAGCTAAACAAAAAAAAATGGATGGAAATTTTCCGGATGATCGTATGCACGTATGTGTATGAATTCGGTTTTACCTCTGAATCACCTTACATCTCCAGAACTACTGGATCGATTTTGACCAAACTTGGTCATATTACTTATATGTACGGGGCATGGATGCCATTAAATTTTTAATTTAAAAGGTCAAGTGGTGAGGTTGTATGTCAAGGTCTCAGCATCTCGATATTTCGCCTAAAAAAAATTTTGCCAATAAATATTTTTTTTTGTAAAATCGCACCCCATCCCCAAAAAAATGCTTTAATCTTGTGGTTAAGTAGGTATACTGCATCAGTAGTACCTCCTGTCACTACAAGAAGCGCTAATGTAGCACTGACGTACAGTTGTTGTAGTTTTAAAGTTTTAAAGCATTAAAAAGTAACTCGTCTCGCTGAGTTTTGAACTCGATCGTCCGTTTAACTTGGTAACTATTGTGGAAATTAAATACATTATGCTCGCGCGCGGTTTACTAAGAATAATTGAATTAAAGAAATAAAAAATATTATATTTAAATAAAATGATAAATATTTTAAATTAAATTATGTGTGCGTAAGCCGTGCATCAGAAAAAAACCGTGTGACGGGAAAGTCCTATAACTGAATTGTCAGCTTTTTTTAAAATAAAATTACAATTTCTTACTTTGCTTACAAAATATCATAATTAAGAATTGCTCAATTTAATTTAAGAGGCATGTTGTTATCTAGATATTCAAAATTTCACAAATATCCAGCACAGATTTTAGGTAAAACTAGTATTAATTCTG
Source organism: Lycorma delicatula (assembly GCF_047948215.1). NCBI lineage: Eukaryota > Metazoa > Arthropoda > Insecta > Hemiptera > Fulgoridae > Lycorma > Lycorma delicatula. The sequence continues at coordinate 73,869,038 of NC_134461.1, read as the reverse complement.
AAATTCATCCTGATTAAAAAAAAACAAAAAAAAAACACAATACACAAAAAAGTGTAACGTATTTTACTGAATAAATTAAAAACATTATAATGTACAGTAAGTGTACTTTTCACTCGATCATTTAATTGAACAGTACAGAATTCCTTTAATTTTTTATCCACAATGAATTGTGTGCTAAAAATTTCGTTGTTAGAGAATAATATATTATTCATTCAAATGGAGTGGTTTTGTAAAGTTTTGATCAGTAAAAAAATCTTCCTGCTTGAAAATGATTCAGTTAATAAAAAAAAAATCTGATGCAATAAAACATTTGATAAATTTAAAGTATACGGTGTACGGTATACTGTAGATAAAAATTTTGTGGTTTTAGTTTAGTTGTGGGGAAATACACTGGTGAATTTAAATTACTTCCTCAGATATTTATTTTTTTACCTGAAAGAATTTGAGGAGAACATCACAAACAAATATAAGATCGTGTGCAATATGTATAAAATTAGTGTGTTGCATCCAACCATTTTGATATTTACTCAGTCGATTCTAACGAGTAGGTTAATTTAATAAGATTACATAAGAATAATCTTAGTGATCTGATTATTTATTTTTAGCGTTTTTGATGTAAATATATCATTTGATGATAATTTGATTAATATTGTTAACATTATTTTATTGTTATTATTGATAAAATTAAATTTAAAAGGCTATTTTTTTCTAATAAGTTTGCCAGTGTAACTACTCTTAATATTAGCGTCAATATTTTCATTAAATTAGTAAAATAAAAATAATTATTAATCAAAATAATATTACAGTACCGCTAATTCAAAATAAAAATCTATATTTATTATTTAAGAATAAGAAAACAAAAATTTAGAAAAAAAATGTAAATTATTATTTTTTTGCAGATTTACTTGTTATTTACCTCTAATTGATTATTTTATTAACAAAAAAATATAAAATAAAAACGATAGCAGTTGTGTGCAAGAAGTAATAAAACCAAACCTTTTCGTTTCCGACGCCTTCACAATTTCACAAAAAGAAAATAACTGATTTTCAGAGTCCAACGCACAACATACTTTCAATTAACGAGTAAATTCAACACACAAGGATCAAGTTTTAACTCACCAGTGTGACTCACTGCATAAGTTCATATGAAAAATACACTACTACACAGTCAAATAACCTCAAATTGTGTTATGTTGTCTGTTGTCGATTTTAAGTTGAGCGTTACTCAAGAACGACTCGATCAATCTTTATCAAATTTTCACATGCTCAACTTCACGTACTCTACTACAGCATATCTAAATTTCAACGAAATTGATCTTGCAATTTTGGAGATCTTGAACTATAGATTTTATACATAGTCCTATATATATATATATATATATATATATATATATATAGGTTGTATTACCAAGTTCTGCCTGGACCATTATAACCTATAATGGAAAAGGGTTATATAAACATATATCCTAAACTGCTTCTTTTGCGAGTTACAGATAGTGAAAGATTTTGCTGGGATGTCAACTACCCGGTGAATTAAATTCGGTCTGAAATTTTTTTTTAGTTCAGGAGAAAAATTAGCGATTTTTAGTGATTTTTTTCTATAGGTATTGACCTGAAAAATCAAATAAATAAGTCACTGCAGAATCGAATCTGCAGTAGTTTTTGAGAAATCTAGAGTAAACAGCAATAAATTAGACTAAAAACCCTGTTTTTTAAGTTTGACATATAACACAAAAATTTTAAACAAAACTTGTAGAGAATTTAATTTTGAAAAAAATGGTGAATAAAACTAATAATAATAATGAATAAAATCATGAAAAATTATAAAATTCGAATTTTATTTAGAAACAGTACATTACTACATTTGGCAATAAAGTACTAATTTAAAGTAAACAAAAACCAAATATTGTTTTGGTGATATGAAAAATTTCTAAGAATAAAATTTACTGTTTAAAATTGGTAATAATAAATTTAAAAAAAAAAACTGGAAATTACGCAACAATTGTAAAATAAAAATTACTCATATAATATTTTTTTTTTTAATGACAGATATAGAAAAATTTATTTGAAAAATGATTGTTTCAAGGCTGGCAATAAGATAAAAACAGTTTATCATCAATGTGCAATACTGTATTAGTCTTTAAATCATTCTTTAAGGTACATTAAGTATATCGAGTACTATGAATGTGGTGTCGTTAGCGAAGATTTTCTGTGAATTTTAGTTTGAACGTGATCGGTATGCCATTGAAGTAATGCCATACTTATTTATAACAGAGGAATATGGTGATATTCATTTTGGGTATGTGTAATTCTACAGCTGCTGCAGTAGAATATACAAGTACATTATGTTTTCCCAAAACAATTAACGCGACTTTTCACAATCTTCGGGAAACAGGTTCACTACGTAATATGCGTACCAGCTATGAACGATCTATCCATCATGATGCTGTTAATGATGAAATTATTATTAATGCCGTTCAGAGCAGTCCAGGCGACCGCAAATGACGTCTTTCTAAACGGATCGGAGTTCCGCATTTGATGGTTTGGAGAAATCTTAAACAAATCAAGTTTTATCTTTGTCATAAACAGCTAGGAGACGGTCCACTTCGCTTGGAGTTCTGCAACTGGTGTAATACAAATCGATAACTCTATAAGTGTATTTTGTTTAAATTTCACTCCATAGGGTGTCAAGAACTTATGTAACGAGCACACACGAACAGATGTAAATCCTCATGAAACGGTGGAAGGCAATTTTCAACACTGATTTAGATCAATGTATGGTTCACAATCAGCAGTTTCGACCGTTCATAGTACCTGGCCGCTTAAATGCTGAGGTCTACATGCATTATCTTCAAGAAGATTACTCATACAGAAGAATACACTCACTTAAATCATAATTTCTTTGAGAAATGGGTCGGTCGTGGAGGATCACATTCCTGGCAACCAAGATCGCCTGATCTACCAACTTTAGATTTTTGCATCTGGGGATGGATGAAAAATATTGTATACAGTACAAAAATACATTCTTATGAGGAATTAAATCTACGCATTATGGAAGCGGCTGAGAAACTTAAGGACAACCCTAAAGATTAAAAAAGAACAAAAAATCTGTACAGAAGCGTACCAAAAAAGTGTTGAAAATGACGGGCTCATTTTTGAACATTTACTATAAATTGGTACGTACAATGTACTTTGGTCTAGAGCGACTGCTTCTAAATAAAATTCGAATTTTCCTAACTTATCTTTGTTTATTCAGTTTATCTTACAGAAATCTTTTCAGAATTAAAATCTCTACAAGTTTTGTTTGAAAGTTTTATGTGTTTATGACCCATTTAACAAAGTTATTGTACTTCAAACATAAAAAGTATAGTTTTTCTCCCTATTTATTGGTGTTCATTCCAGATTTCTCATAAAGTACTTCAGATACTGTTCCTAGACCTATTTTATTCGATTTCTCAGATCGATAAATATAATAAACCACTTATTCTGGTCTTTAATTAACGTCCTAAAAATTTCAGTACGACCTCATTTCACCGGACTAGCTGAAATCCGAGGGAAATCTTTCACTAGCTGACACTCGCACTTTAGGAAATTTTTTTACATGTACTTTTTCCATTATTTTCACTAGTAGAATAAGTTATGAATGTCTCGGAAGAACTATATTTATTAAAGGAATTACATTTATTTATTTTCGTACTCCTCATACCCCAAAACAAAAAGAAAATCCATTTGAACCGCCCAATTCCACTGTGGAACCGAAAATAATACCGAACTTTCTTTCAGAAAAGTCCATAAAAATATAAAACTAAACATCAATTAAATATTATATTTTAAATTGAAAAAGAGTAGACATCTATGATTAAATTAAAAATAAGAAAAGAAAAAGATTGGTAAATGTGTAAGAAACGTCAAAGTATTAAACTGGCTTAAGATAGATATTCTCCGTCTATGAATATATTAATCATAACTGAATTGTGCTCCCGTACTGACGAATTTGTCAAATTAAAGTCACATTAATATAGCTGTTTCAATCAAAATCGTAACTGATCGTAGGTGTTTCACTTTAGTGAAACAATGGTTGGTAAAACTACTAAACTGACATAAATATCACATAAACACACCATAGCAAAACTGGCTACTAAGTCAATAATTCTGATTGTATACCAACTGTCATCGCCTACGTAAAATCTTTTATAAATAATTTCTTCCAAATTTAAAGTATTTAAAAAAAGAATTTTAAAATACGTTATTGGCTTATAATTCAGTATTCCCAGATTTGATTTCCAGCCTCAAATTATTACTACGATAAAAAAGTGCCAATTTCTGTAGCGAAGTAGTAGCGTCTCGGTCTTTCATACGGAAACCTCGGGTTCGAACCCGGTCAGGTGGAATTTTTTCACACGATAATATTCCAAGTTGTGTTGTAAATTAATGAATTATTTCATCAATCAAAAAAAGGAAATTAAAGTGTAGTAGGCGTTAATTATGCTGCGACAAATATATGAATAAATATATAGTATTATTAGTATGTTTTGTGGAAAACTTCTTGATCGAAAGCAATGATATTATTATAGCTAATTAATGGGATTTAGACAAAAAGAAGTAGATCGTATGTTGATTTTGTGTTATATTTTCACACCACAGTTGACTGAGTTGCTTGAACGAGTTAAGGAATTTACAAAAATCGGAAAAATAGTCAAGATTATTCAATGTCCTAGGTATTCATAATGTTCTGTGTGGCACTATGAGAGAGACTAATACAAATAAAAATCTTTCCAATTACTGTATTTATTAAAAAAATAAAATTTACACGATTCATGTATACAAATTCAATAATATTGTTAAACAGGTGGATTCATGGGATGTATCTGATAAAGAAGTTCCTGGCCCAGGCAAACTATCTTCACGGAGATCTACTCTACAATTTATAGCAGAGGATCAACATTTCGAAGGAAGTAATCAGGCTTTGAATATTCGATGTAGAGCAAAACTGGGTACGTTAACAAGTTCTACTTTGGAAACAACATTCACTTCAACACTTGCTCAGAGTCCAGACTCACTGGAGAGTGCACTTCAGAGGTACCGTAATACAGGTAATTAAACAAATTAGTATATTATTTGTAATAGATTTAATTAAACAAGTAGGTATTTATTATCGAGATAAGCACTCTACATGTATTAAAGTTCATATAAATAGAACAGTTTAAGTAGTTTGTTTATGTATACAAAATCTAGACACGATAAATGATAACTAAACAGTAAATAGGGTGCTATAAAATAGTATTTTAGTTATGAATTCAATGAAATTCAAGAAAAAAACAACATAACTTTAGTGAAGGGCGCCTCTTTTAATTTCCCTTATAATAACTAATAAATAAATAATACTATATATTCCACTTGATCAATCTATTCCCAACAATTTTTATTCAATTATTTGAATTATAAATAGTATTTTTACAATTTTACTTTCTATAAAAAACTGTAACTAATAGTAGTGACGGCAATAAAATTAGAATAATAAATGTTACACTTGAAAGTATCTTTTAAAATAACTATTCATTAAAACTACGAGAGGAAACTGTAACAATCACTTAACATTTGTTATTGATTGCTGTTAAGAAAACAAGTCATCGGCGAGTTCAATTCAGATAACTGTAAGCTACATAGATTATGCTAATGGTAAATATTATTAATATAACGTTAATATTTTCAAATATCACCATGCCCGTGATACAATTAATGAATGGTTTTTATTACTAAATGAAATTTTCTTACTGATGAAATTAACAAATCATTAATTTTTATTTATCAAGATAGTTATTTCCCACTGAAATAGTAATTAACTAATAAAATAAATAATAAGAATGTTTATCACTACCGTAAGAATTATCACTTACTTTTAACAGATACTTTAAAATTGTGAATATTTGTATCACAGTAAGGAATTAAGAAATAATGAAGAAAAAACAATGAAGGTTAAAATTTCGTACGTTCAAGAATGTAACGTTAGCTGAAATCAGTTTCAGAAGTAATATTTTTTAGCGATTAATTTTATTTATATATTATATATTTTATAATATATTATATAACGTGGCGACATATATTATTTATATCGATGTCTAGCAATTAATTTTATTTCGCACGTAAGAGTGCTTTAAAAAAAATATAATAATCTAAGCAAGGAAATATTAGGTGACGTTGATTTAAATCGTAGCTTGTAACAGTTATTCTTGAAATATAGATGTTAACTGTTAAAGAATTTGCCATACAACACCCAGATTGGATGAAAATAATAATAATATATTGTCAGCCTTATACATATACACGCTTTTTTTCTTTTTTTTATCCCCCCCTGGAGAATAACCAGTAACGAAACATTTACACAGCTCCAGGGGGTGCCATTGCTTCAAACTACCTAGTCGGGATCTAATGTTCTCCCAAGATAGCCGAGATTCGATCTTTATTTTGTACGCTAGGCTTCTAATAAGGGATCCCAAAGGGATCCTCCACTGGGACTCCAGTATTATTTTACTCCCTATTCTGAAGACAAAAGCGAGTTCCCGTCCAATCACCGAGAATGGGACACCTAAGCGGCCCACCTCTCCTGGACGGGGCTGTCCCAACCCTAGACACACCACAACTTATTTTTTTTAGCTGCCTCTACAGCCACGGCCCCATAAGTGAATGTTCACTGGAATTGCATAGTAAACATTTAGCTTACGTTGGACAGTCTTTACGGAGATGCCCTTCAACCCCACAATTAAAACAATGCCGGCTTTTTTCGGGGCCGCTGCCCCGGGCAGGTACTATGCCCGGTGCCCTATGTGCCCTATGCTCCAGCACCGATAGCATCGTTCCTCGGCGGGCCTCTCGAGACCCAACAAGACACCCGCCCAACACGAATTTGGCCAACCTTATTACTGCTCTGTTGGCAGAGCAGTTCCTGCCAACGGTGGGCGCGACCCCCACCGTCGCCACCTTGGTTTTCCCATACGATGGCCGCAGGGAGAGAACATCAATTGTGACCGAATTCCTAGCAGTCTACCTCATTTCACGTATCAATTCCTTCTCCGAGGTGAACGACTGTTATAAACAGATGGACACGTCGAACGCACCTACCATCTGTGACTGCAACCTCTTCCACCTTTTCCAGTATTTGTTGTCTCCACTTGACAGCTACGTCACCTGTGTCCTGGACTCTTATATGGAGGTCCTCTCCCTGGTCACTATGTGCCGACAGAATGTTGGCCTCTCCCGGTGTCACGGTATCCCTTCCTATCCGTAGAAGATCCGCGTACGACCGTCCCACCGCCTTCACCACGACTGTCGCGGTTGGGGCTCCCAACAGCTTCCAACCGGCTTGTACACACACACACACACACACACACACACACACACACACACACACACACACACACACACACACATACACACACACAATCTGGAATCTATTATTGAAAGAGGTGATTACAAGATCTACTGGAACCGTCAGATAGAACGATAGTGCACAATAGACCAGACATTGTGTACATGGATAAGACTAAAACAACTTGTGTTTATTGTCGATAATGCTGTCCCGTTGTCCATGAATCTTAACAAAAAGAAGAGAAAAAAGTGGTAAAAATATACGCTATTGGCAGATGAGATCAACAATATGTGGCCCACAAACAGTGTCATTATAGTTCCGATAATAATTGGAGCAGCGGGAAATTCCAAAGAGTCTCAAAAAACACCTTGAGCGATGGTGGGATAATAAAATTGTTGCAGAAGATTATAATATTGGAGGCAATGAATATAGGCGGGTGATCAGCAGACAATACTGATAACACAGCCATATTTCTTGCAGTGCTACTGCCGAAATGTGTCTTTCCAGTCAACCTTTACTCTCACTAACAAAAAACAGATAATAATAATAATAATTAGAAATATTATTGAAGAGTTGGGAATATTATAACAGAAAGATAATAAATTGGATTAAGTAATTATTAAAGACAATTTTTTTTATATTCAAAATACCATTTAAAAAATTAACAAAACATTGTATGTAAAAAATCAATGACGAAGAATATTGCGTTATAAGTAAAAGTTATAAGAAAGGGATAGAGGAAATTTATAAAAAAATAGTTCAATTAATTTTAAATTACATAAATAAAACAAGGACCGAAATATAAAAAAAAAAAATAAGAAAAATATTGAAGTCATCATTACACACACACAGAAATGCCTAAAAACACACAAAAAAACAATTAATAATAATAAACTATTCGATACTACTTTATTAGTATAATTTAATGATTCTCAAAATTTTTCACCCACCGCCCACATTGAGAATCAAATGGTTTCTAGCACCCACAAAATTTTTATATTAACCATCTGTTAAAAATAATAATTCAAATTGCTGTTATTGTTTTTAAACTTGACATATGCTGTTTCTGAATATTTTTATTAAAATTGCTTTCAAAAAAATTACAATTGTGTCTACATAGTTATATATCAACGATAGTGATAGAATATTGAATATAACAATACAGTAATTGAAACAAAGTTTTCAATTGAGAAATTACACTTACACTAATTTACATATTTATTTGTATCAATTCATTGCTTATACCGGGAGATATCCAGCATTAAAGATAAAACTTACCTTTTCTCTTTAAAGTTGGATATTTCAGTTCAGAAAAATGGTAGAGATACACACAAAAAAAGAAATTAAAGCCAAAGTCTTAAGCTATTAAACGATTTTAATGGAGCTTACTGAAAAAATTTCATTTCCACCATGCGCTCCATTAAACACGATGAAAAACTTTCAAATGTTTAAAACTTTTCTTCTGACTGATTTTTTTTTTTTTTAATTTGATGATTTTTTAAATCAAGTTAAGTCAAAAAGTAGAGTATTTAATCTTTAATTAATTTTTTTATCCGTTTCTCCAAGCCTCTTGGTTTCAAAGTTAAAGTAATTTGAATCATTCTTCATCACAAAATATAGGTGTCCCTTTAATTATTTTTACTAGTGTAGTAGGTATTTAATTTTAGTTTGAAATATCGGAAAACACAATTTTTGTCTTTTTTTTTAATCGGCCATCGCCTTCCTAGATCGCCTGAACGGCCCCAATTTTCTGTAGGCGTTCTACCGCCCCCCCCTGAAGGCCGCCAGTGCCCACAAGGGGACGTTATCGCCTACTTTGCGAACGAACAGCATAAACCAGTCTAGATAAGCTAGACAGATTATTAAGTAAAAATTATCTAATTTCAATAACAGTTTTTTTCTAATTCTGATAAAATTATTTTTGTGAATAAAAAGTTTTGCAAAAAAAATTTCCATTAGTAAATTACAAGCTAATAGCTGTTAGTTAATTCCATTACATTTTAAAATTTTGTAATCTTCGATCTGAATAAAATATTGTAGTTAATGAATTAGCGAATCAGTACACAAATTAATTAAATTAAAGTTCTTTATTAATTTAAATAATACGCTTTAAATAAAATAATTATAATAACAATAGTAAAATTTATAATCTACAAAAGGAATTAAATTTTGATGAGAGTAAGGCATTCATGAATGAATTAAAACGTGGGAAAGAAGAACAATTAAAATGTTCTCTAACGAATGAATAGAATCGGTTTTAAATGACTACTACATAATAATAGAAACGTATCTAAATTGCCTAACTAGTCTGACTGTGCTTTCTATATTTTAAATTATACCAGAAAACAGTTAAAGCTAAACTCTCTTCACTAACTAATGTACTTTTAAACTGTTCACTTCTCAGTTCAATATAATTACATTTTATGTAGTGCAAAAGTTAAGTGAATTGGGACATTTTCCCCAAGTTATAATAATTTTATTACTTTGATACTTTTCAGAGCTGTATAAAATTATCAACAAATATTTTTAATAATAATATAATCGTTTTATAGTATCAATTGCTAATTACTGAAACATAAGCAAATACTGTTAAAATTTATTCAATAAATTAAAAAATTTATTCAATAAAAAATATAAAACTTTTGAAAATTTAGAAACCACAATCCGAAAAAGAAGATTAAATTTTATTCGAATGGATTCAGATAGATAGAAGAAGTAAAATCTTTTGTAAAATTTGGAAATATAAAATACTGCTCTTCACACATAAATCGAGTAAAGGAAGACCTAAAAAAGCAAATATAGGAATAAAATATTGTTAAGATAAGAAAAAATTAGAGAAAAAATACGCAGAATAGAAATTCATATGAATGCAAAAAATAAACGATAGCATATGTTTTAGGCAGAATAACGAAAAACTTATTGAAAGTATGAAATAATTCTGGAGATGAAAGAGGGAAATTCAGAAGAGAAGGAATTACAGTGATATTTGCGTGATCCTCTGCAGACCTATTCGGAAAAAAGCATATATAAATTATATAAAATTATTTAAAGTATTGGTAATAAAAAATAAATCTTTGTTGGAAAATGAATGTTTAGAACGTTACTTAGAAGTCAGATATAATTTTTACCAAACATCAGTTACGTTCATAAAAAAAACAAAAATCATTTCTTCTAAAATATAAAGTGTTTGTTTTTTATGGACAATAGTTTTTAAGCTAGCCAAAATTAATTTATAAAGAGGAGAAATATATGATAAATGAAGCATACTACCGGGTAAACAGAAAAAAAATTATCCGATGGGAGTTTCATTTACATTTTTTTCAGCTTTATCACACCAAAGACATTGTATCGTAAACTCGGATGATAGAAGCACATTACACGCACACAGTATGAAGGATAAGAAAAATGGACAAATGGTGAGAAAGGATATCTTTGTTGTGGAAACATTTCCACAGTACAAGATAACCCCCCTTTAATGAAACTGATTTCTAAATTCGTCTACAGGTCCTTTGAAGAACAGGACAAGTTTTAAGCAACAGGTAATTATCAGTTTACTATTTTTAGTTTTTATTTTTTTAAAGAAAATAACCAGCTACCTGAAAACATTATAGAGTTACTAACGAAAAATTTCATCTATTCCACCTCTATTATCAGCCTGAATTAAAAACCATTTTTCAAATCGTTCAACTAGAAAGCATATCAATATGTTTCCTTCATGAATGTAAAGGTACAGAGGTGGGCTTTTCTATTATCTCTTTGGAAAAATCGATTTTACTTTTATAAAATAAATAAAATGAAATGAAATTAATTCACTCAATAATTCATTCAAAATATAAATACAATCCTCACAACTGGGTATTATTTTTTTATAGAAATTAACAATATCGTATTGCCAATCATGTACCTTGCCTGCTTTATACAATTTTAAATGTGGATTTACTTTAGTAATTGAAGATGAAGGTGAACAATTATCACAAATTTTTTCTTGAAGGTTAGGATCGGCATCAGGAAGGTTAGAAATAGGCTGACCGTAAATTTGTTTCCATGGAACTTTATTTTTTTTTAAATCTCTGCGTTTTCTAGGCATTTTAACTATAGACACACAGAGCATTTACAAACTCACTCTACGAAAAGCTAACCAATATACAAATCCCAAGGAAAAACAATAGATTATCAACTGTTATAAATAAATAAAAATCTACAAAGAATTCAGGTTAGCCAACTTAAGATTACAAAAACATCAGAAATAAAGATAATCCCCCTAAATCTTATTTATTGCTAGAACTACGCTGTACGAGCCGGAATTGGAATTTTTCGAAAAAATTTAAGGTATCATCATGTTTTACATGTTATTTTAAAGAACAAATTCTACTGTATGATAATCCGTAAAAAACAAAAATTGTTTTTTCAAAAACCTTTTTGCAAGTGATTCCCATACATTACACTTTTTTTTGGGTAGTCGCGTAAAAATGTGATATCGTGTATATAATAACATGCTAAATGACAAATAGCATGAACAGAACATATAAATTGGCTTAAACTGTTTTAGTAATTAACTAGACATTTGTTTACATAATGTAACAAATCAAAGATTTTTCCGTTAAATGATATATCAGATAGTGTGCTTTTTATTTTTAGTTCTAAAATCATAAAAATTGATTAATAATCGTTAAATTCTAATTATCAAATTATAATACGATAAAATAATAAATATCTATCACCTAGATATCAATTTTCATATGACAAATTTTACTTATTACAAAAATTTTTTACTTTATTCGGAATAAAGAAAAAACTGAATATTTTTATTCACAACGTTATGTAGACAACAAATCGATTTGACAACAGCACACGTTACATCTAGAGAGTACAAAAAGTTTATTACAGAGATGAAATCCCAAAGCAAATCTTTTTAATTAAAAGATATAGACTATGTTATGTTTATTGCATTAATTTTTCCCCCTATAAACTGATTATTAATGTCAAACAAAAACAAGGCCTTCATGTATTACCTTATGGTTATATAATAATATATAATGAGAATGTATTATCGAATTTACACTGTTTATGTGCACTATTTATAAAAAAACAAAAATTCCCTTAGGAATGTTTTTTTCCGTATCACATACAAAATAATAACAAATTTTACAAAAATAATCCCCATGGATGATTCCCATCAACTCTTTTTTATCCATGATTCATATAGCTGTAGCATTGGCTTTGAATAAAAATAAAAAAAAAAACATTAAAAAATAAAACCGCTCGAGTACGTCATTGATTAGTTATGATGTTACATTTTTAATTAATTTATTGATGGTGTTATATATATATATTTATAATTAAAAACCTTTGTAATGCAGTACTGATTAATATTTAAGCAATATACATAACCTACAAAACCTATAAAATAAGTTTTACAAAAATTGAACAAAATGAAAATACCGTGCCACATTTTTATTAACGTGATAAAAATTTACAACACATAAAAAGATAAATACCTGAAGAATGTATAACAAACTTTTAATTTGAAAAACCACTTATTGTAAGCGATATTTAATAAATTCTTTCAGTAAATTTAATAAACTAAAATATTTTCTTTTTATTTAAAAAATCTGATATGGACACCACATTCCTTGTACGCCTATTAAATTACACATACACATTTTTTGCTGCACTTCATTTAAACTTATTTCATTTGAAAATGTGATAGGATCCTCCAATTTTTTAATGAAACGGACAGTTAAGAAACTGCTAAAATATTAATTTTTATTAACATCAAATATTTATACAATTATTAATTTAACAATCATTCCTGAAATATTAGGATACAGTAAAGTCTCTTTATTTACTATAAATAAATGTAAGTCTTTTATCTATCTAATACTATGTTTTCTTAAATTATTATAATGTAACCATCAACAAAATGAAAACAAAAACAAGTAATCAGATGTTTCACCAAATCTGATGTGGACATCAATTGACTTACTTGTACGCCTATTAAATTACATATACACTTTTTTTTTTAAGTGAAAATTACATAAAATTTTATGTTTTAATAACTTCTGATTTTTTCATATCTTTTTTTTTATTGTTATTATTGAAATATTATTTATTATATTTTTTTTTTTACAATCAGAGGATAATAATTAATAATAAATCAATATAAAATAAATAAATAAATATGAAATCTGATTTGAAACGATGTGCCTTCCCTTTATAAAATCCAAATATTTCATTAATTAAAAATTCTATAAATCTGAAACCAATGAAAAAAAGTAACACTTATAATACATCGTTGAAAAGCTCTCAATGAGGGCTTATTATTGGAGTTAAGAAAAACTCCAAAATCCACATTCTTTTAGATTTTGGGCTTTTTTGGACACTTTTGGTTCAATCGATTGCAACAAAAAGGGGAGGTACACAATTACTAGATGTTAAAACAATCCTAAATCCAAAATTTCAACATCCTACGCTACGAATAATTGTTGAGTTATGCGAAATACATACGTACGTACAGACGTCATGCTGAAACTAGTTAAAATGGATTCAGGGATGGTCAAAATGGATATTTCCGTGGAAATCTGAAAACTGAAATTTTTTGCTATCACAATACTTTACTTCGTTCAAGGAATTAAAAAAAGAAGGAAAATTTCTATTCTACTCAGAGGAAATATAATAGTGTAGAATTAACTACAAAGACAGAGAGAAAAATCATATGGAAAATCTAGGCAATAAAATGTTGGTATATATACGTTGATTTGTTTACATTCGCGTAATATTGCTTGCTCATAAACTTGATGGCGTCCTGTTCGGGAAGAGATTGTGGATAATAGCTTTGAACTTCTTGACGCTAGTGATTAATGGCGATTAATGGCGGTGAAAAGACTGAAGCTACATAAGGTACTCGGGCCAGATGGCATTCCAGCCGAGATAATCAGAATATTAGCAGAGAGGATGCCTGCAGAGCTTCTTAATATCATGAATAAGATCCTGAGAGATGGTTGTATTCCAATGCAATGGAAAGAGTCCGGGTTGGCCCTTATCAAGAAACCGGGGACCGATGACTTACAAGTAGCATATAGACCTATATGCATGATTAATAACATCTGCAAACTCCTAGAGAGATTGTTGGAATTGCGGCTGAAAAATGCGATTGAAGAACATGGTGGCCTTTCTAACGCACAATTTGGTTTCCGTAAGGGGCGTTCTACGGTGGGTGCTGTTAAGACAGTTATGCGTCTGGTGGACGAAGCGGCATCGGGTACTTGGCGCACCAGGAAGATACCAATTGTGATATTGCTTGATGTGAGCAATGCTTTTAATTCGCTGAAATGGGATGCGATCCTACAAGCGTTGAGAGATAAGGATATTCCTGGATACCTAAGAAGAATTATCCAGAATTACCTGCAGGATAGGTTTGTTGTTTGTCACCAGGGTAGATCCTGCTTCCGCTTCAAAGTGACGTGTGGAGTGCCTCAAGGCTCTGTCTTGGGGCCACTCCTTTGGAATCTGGTCTATGACGGAATTCTCGGGCTGAGTTATCCTCTGGGTGTTTTCCCAGTGGCTTTTGCCGACGACCTGGCCTTGGTTGTTACTGGAAAAACTGAAGTAGAGGTATCGGAGAAGGCAAACGCAGCGATACGAATGGCAGAAGTCTGGATGTCTACTAAAGGCTTAAAACTTTCGCACGGTAAAACAAAATACGTAGTCATGACAGGTCGTAGGAGAATATCTGACATCCTAATTCGAGTAGGGGGTAATCTTGTCCAGCAACAGACTTCAGCCAAATATTTAGGGATCTGGCTTGACAAGAGGAGGAATTTTACGGCACACGTGAATGAAATACGTAAACGAGCTGAATGCACGGTCAAAAATCTTAGCAGATTACTCGGTAATATGACAGGATCCAGAACTGCGAAGCGTAAGATTTACTCTCACGTAGTTAATTCCATCTTACTTTACGGTATACAAGTCTGAGAAAGAGCTCTGCGTGCCGACAAGAACAGAAGAGCCCTTGAAGGAATTCAACGGCGCATGTGCTTAAGAGTGATATGCGCATATTCTTCAGTCTCCACCGAGGTAGTACTCGTAATTGCAGGAGTTCCTCCGCTTAAACAACTGGCGGAGATGCGAGTGAGTATAGCATGTGGACAACCTTCTAAAGAAGGATATGAAGAGATGCTGCGTAATTGGCAACATCGTTGGGATGTAGCCAACACGGGACGATGGACACATCGTTTGATACCTTTGATCCGACCGTGGATAGAAAGGAAGTTCGGGGACATAAATTACTGGATAACGCAATTTTTTACAGGGCATGGGTCGTTCAGGTCCTATTTATGTGCGAGACTAAGGGTAGATAACAACAACTGTCCATACTGTGGGGCTTATGATTCCCCTGAACATGTAGTATTTGAATGTAACCGTTGGACTGAAAGCAGGCAATCCTGTGTAAGACGTATAGGGCCATTATCTACGGAGAATGTGGTGGATAAAATGCTACTTAACGAGGATAACTTTAATGTGATCTCGTCGTTTATAACCGCAGTTATAAAGAAGAAAGATGAGGAAGCTCGTCAAGAAGAAACCGCTCGCTGATGACGGCTTGTCGTAGGTGGAATTTCCACCTACGAAATAAAAGAGTTAACCGGTGAACTGACCTGCCGCGTGCCGGACATACAGCCGGCGGGCGGGGAGGCGAGCTAGAGTAAAGGTCACTCCTCTGGCGCGAGTCAAACTTGATTGTAGATCCGTTCCAGAGGAGTAGGTGGAATAAAAAAAAAAAAAAAAAAACTTGATGGCGTATATGGCTCCTTTGTTAGCGCATAGGGAGTTCTTATAAGAATTCAATCGAATGAAAAATTCATTGAAAACATATAACTTAGGATATTTAATTAGTTATAAACCTTTATTAGGAGATAGAAAATTATTTTTAGAAAAACCGAATTTAAATCGATTAATATGTTAAAAAGTGACAGGAGAACGAGTAATATAGTTTCTGATCGATTAACATTCATCCAAGTTGGCGGCCATCCGTCAAAAATAAAAATGTCTACGATTATATCTGCATCAGCTGGTGTTAATAAACCACAATTTTCCTAAGAACAATGCTTTTTAATATTTAAAGGAATAAGGAACCCGGATAGGATACAACTTGGATAACAGTCCTCTAATTTTAATTATTTATATTTTTTAATTATATTTATTTTAACGATTTCAATCAAATTTCTTAAAATTCTTCATGAATGTCCCATAGTATGTTGTCATGAACTAAAAAATGTAAAAATTTCACGGAAGAAATTCCATTACCAAGTGATAGAAAATAAAAAATCCTTTCCTAAATACTGAATGAAAGTATAAAAATAATCCATACAACGTAAGGGCCTTTAGTTTAAAAACGTTCCACTTAAAATTCATTTAATTATATTTAAACATTACTGAACTTAAATAATAAACTAGTTTAAGAAATGTAGCATTTAATGTAGCAAAAATTCAAATGGTTTAAATTTTTACAAATAAGTTGTCCCAAAGTGGTTTTTATAAAAATTTAAATAAAGAAAGAAAAGAAGAAAATCACGGTACCTGATGCGAAATTCTCTAGAAAAAAAATGAATGTAGGAGTTATAAATTGTGTTTCATCTAAAGAAAATAATGTATTTTTACAGAGATATATTTTTTAAATCATTTTACTTTTTGTAAATTTTTTTATGCTTCAATTAATTCGCACTTATTCATTATTATTTTCCAAATTTATACAAAGAGTATGATAAGTCATTTATCTAAATTTCATTTCATTTGTTAACGAAAAAATATATATATGTTTATGTATATTTTGAGTATATATTTTTACAATTTTTCGTATGTAAATTTTGCATACAGATATTTTTTCCAAAATTATATATATATATATATATGTATATAAATAAATAAATATATATATATATATATATATATATATATACATATATATATATATATATATTATTTTTTTTCAAACCCTTTTTCTTAATTTATAACGTAAGATCTTTAAAATCATTACCTGGAACTATTTTACTAAAATTTCATGTAATCACATTATCAAATGAAGTTCCTATTAATATTTATGTATATTAATATATATTAAATGATATCTAAACACATTATATGATTTTATAAAATACCATCTTTTTCGTTATTTATTTTATAGGTTTTAAACAATTTTGATTTTTTTATATTAAAAAAATATTATGTATCTTCCAACATTTTCTTTTTAACCTTGATGTAATCTTTCTTACTTCTCTAGGTGAGATCAATCATTTGGTATTACTTCATGAAAAAGTCAGAAGCCATTCAATGATTACAAAGCAAAAAAATAAAATGAAACAGAGATATAATTTACTAAGCGTACTCAAGAAACAAATAAATTTTATTTATGATTTAAAAACTGGCCTAAGTTTAGAAATATAATAAATTAATTAAATACTATAACTTACTTGTAATTGTTGTTTATTTATTTTAAATCATTATAAAATTTTAAAGTTTAAAGATTGAAGAGCTGAATTTTGACTTAAGTTTAATTTATCAGATTTTTTAATGCATTTTTCTCTCAGATGTCAGAATTTTTATATATCATCTAATTTTAAGCGATTTAATTAGAAGATATTAATTTCTATTGTAAAAAGAAGTGACAACAAAGTTGTTATACATACTTTCTTAGCATTGATTATTTATTTTTGCATAGTGGAAAAATAATGATACATGAAAAATGTAACCTAAGATTTCTTTTTTGGGGAGGGGTAATTTGTGATGAAGCTTTAATTATATATTTAAATAAACTAAAAATATTTTTAAAAATTAAAAAAAAAAGTATTTATGAAAAAGGGGAATTTCCGTCAGACTTCAAAAAAAGTGTTATAGTAATGATACCAAAGAAAGCAGGGGCATATAAATGTGAAGAATACAGAACAATTAGTTTAACTAGTCATGCATCAAAAATCTTAACTAGAATTCTATACAGAAGAATTGAGAGGAGAGTGGAGGAAGTGTTAGGAGAAGACCAATTTGGTTTCAGGAAAAGTATAGGGACAAGGGAAGCAATTTTAGGCCTCAGATTAATAGTAGAAGGAAGATTAAAGAAAAACAAACTAACATACTTGGCGTTTATAGACCTAGAAAAGGCATTCGATAACGTAGACTGGAATAAAATGTTCAGCATTTAAAAAAAATTAGGGTTCAAATACAGAGATAGAAGAACAATTGCTAACATGTACAGGAACCAAACAGCAACAGTAACAATTGAAGAACATAAGAAAGGGAGTCCGACAAGGATGTTCCCTATCTCCGTTACTTTTTAATCTTTACATGGAACTATCAGTTAATGATGTTAAAGAACAATTTAGATTCGGAGTAACAGTACAAGGTGAAAAGATAAAGATGCTACGATTTTCTGATGATATAGTAATTCTAGCCGAGAGTAAAAAGGATTTATAAGAAACAATGAACGGCATAGATGAAGTCCTACGCAAGAACTATCGCATGAAAATAAACAAGAACAAAACAAAAGTAATGAAATGTAGTAGAAATAACAAAGATGGACCACTGAATGTGAAAATAGGAGGAGAAAAGATTATGGAGGTAGACGAATTTTGTTATTTGGGAAGTAGAATTACTAAAGATGGACGAAGCAGGAGCGATATAAAATGCCGAATAGCACAAGCTAAACGAACCTTCAGTAAGAAGTATAATTATTTTACATCAAAAATTAATTAAAATGTCAGGAAAAGATTTTTGAAAGTGTATGTTTGGTGTGTCGCTTTATATGGAAGTGAAACTTGGACAATCGGAGTATCTGAGAAGAAAAGATTAGAAGCTTTTGAAATGTGGTGCTATGGAGAATGTTAAAAATCAGATGGGTGGATAAAGTGACAAATGAAGAGGTATTGCGGCAAATAGATGAAGAAAGAAGCATTTGGAAAAATATAGTTAAAAGAAGAGAGAGACTTATAGGCCACATACTAAGGCATCCTGGAATAGTCGCTTTAATATTGGAAGGACAGGTAGAAGGGAAAAATTGTGTAGGCAGGCTACGTTTGGAATATGTAAAACAAATTGTTAGGGATGCAGGATGTAGAGGGTATACTGAAATGAAACGCCTAGCACTAGATAGGGAATCTTGGAGAGCTGCATCAAGCCAGTCAAATGACTGAAGACAAAAAAAACCTCAAAACTACTTCCAAGAGCATGTTTTGTTTTTTATACGTTTACTATGTTACATAGAAGAAAGTAAAACATCCCAATGATAAATATATAACTAATAAAAGGTTTCCTGAAATCCCTTTTTTTGGGAATGGGGGTGAATTATGATGGAATTTTATTGTTATTATTATTATTAAAAGTTAATTATATTTGAACTTCCACGACTTAATCTTAAATCTTTAATAAAGGAGAAAAAATTTAAAAATCGTCAATTTTAAATTTTATCGGCTCTCGCATCACTGATATTGCCCCCAAACATATTTATTTTTCCCCACCTGCACTATTATTAATACTAGGAAGACATAACAAAAATATTGTTAAAAAATGTTATAAATAAAAAGATTTTTTTTTTTTCAATTTTTGAGGAAGGGAAAAATTTTGGGGCAAGGGTTTTTTAGAAATGGTAAGATAATTGTTCACTCATGAACTAAGTGAACTTAATATAAATTGGGATATGTTTGTAAAATTTTGAGAAAATTGATCCCAAAGAAATTATTTACCCCACCCTTGAAGGTATTGATCCCAAAATTTTACCAAAAGTTGCCCAATATACAAGCAGGAATATAAAAATTCTAATAAATTTTGATGTAGGGATAATTCTTCGCATTTAGCTCTACTCCTGAAAATCTTTTTTTTTAAATTTAAAGCCCAAATATGATTCATGATGGAAGAAGTTTTTTTGCTTAGAAAATTAAAAATTTGTTAAGTATTTGTTTCAATCATGTTAAGATAGGAAGTGCGCTATTTTGAGTTATTTTTATTTTAGTCAGTCGTAAAAGAAAAATCTTTTTCCTGTGTGTTTTTCCAACGTACATTGAGTGGAAATTAAATATGCTCTTCATCAAATTGACCTACATTGATTTTATTTTTATATTACCGATGAAGCTGCTCGGGTGATTCGTTGTAAAATTTCTTCAGATAACATAAATAGAAAAGTATTTAAAAGAAAATATGTAATAATAAACTTTAAAGAGGTTAAAAAACAATTTTCATTGTTTAATAGCGGATTATTTTAACTTAATGGTGTATAGCCAGATAACATATTAATATTACAGTATCTTCTAGAAAACTCATTGGAAAAGTTAGGATATATAAACAATTTACATTTTCGTTCCCCGTCCCTCACCACCACAAAAAAATTAACTAATGCTTGAACAGAAACATATTTTGTTGATTGACATTTCCTTTCTTGTTTTTTCTTAAAGCCCAGATTTTAGAAGGTGTGTCAATATGATTAAAAAAGTAGTATTTGGTAGTAACATAAAATAAAACTAATAAAAGAATAACTGAATAAAAGCAATATGGATTCGTTGGGAGTTACTCAGTAACAAACCAAAACGTTATTGTTGAGTTGTGATTGAACGTGTTTCGTTTCGTTTCGTTTATCGGAATAAATAGTTGTCAGAAACATAATGATTCTTTATATAGAGGAATAATTTTTCTGTCTTTTACGTCTTTTTCGAAGGAGAGAAAAGTGTACTGATTTAGTGAAGCATAAGTTTTCAGAAAAATATCAAAATACTGCTATCCCTTAATGTAGTTCGAACTCTTATCGAAAAGTTTCGGGCGACAGGCATTGCTGAAGACGTTAATCAAAGTGAAAGACCACCAAAACTAAATGAACAGAAGCTGCTTGATATTTCGAATGCTCTGGCCGAAAGTTCATCAAAATCAATGCTTAAGTTAGTACAGCAAGAAGGTATCGGATTTCCTACCGTACATAAAGCTGTAAGAAAAGAACTGAAAATTTTCTCCAACAAAGTTATGTATGTTCAAGAACTGAAACCAGATCATGTCAAAAGATTAAATTACTGTCGATAGCTTGAACGTTTTATTGACTAAAATTCCGTAGGTATCCTCGACATTACATTTTCTTACAAATGAAGCGTGCTTTCTTCTGGGATATATACCCATAAATATACGACTGTGGTCGTCAACTAACCCCCATGAATTACACGAAGTGAAAATTGGAGTCTGAGTGAGTAGAACGCGTATTGTGGATCTAATCTTTTCTGAAAATATAGTTAATAGTGATCGTTATTGTGATGTTTTCACAAACATTATCAGTCAGTTAACATAAGTGGAAATCTATTACGGTTGATTCCACAAGATGGCGCCACAAGGAACACAGATAACAGGTCAATGATTTTTTTTAAGAAATGTCTTTGGTCAACGAACAAATCATTTTGATGGGTTTTGGTGGCCTGCACGATCGTCCGATCTGACTCCTCCCTAGATTATTTTCTATGGAGGATATCACAACAGATAACGGATGATTGACGAACTATTAACATCAATAACAATATACTTACGAGATATTTCCGTAAATCAACTTATTAAAGTGTTTGAAAACAAATTGAAACGTGTGCATTGATGTTGGAGGAGATCATTTTCAACACTTTTTATAAACTATTTCAGTTATTGTAATTTCCGTTTCTATAAAATAATAGAATAAAAATACAAAATAATAATTAAGAAAGTTTCCTCATTATACTTCCATAATTCCATTGTACAGCAACCGCTTTCCGACCGCACTGTATAAGAAATCCATTTATATCTCATTTTCTGAATTTTGTTTTGTGAGGCTTCAACTTGTGTCTCACTCCATGAATTGCTGAGTGGTCCAGATTTAACTCTCACTTTCTTTTAATTATAATTACACAGAATTTAAGATAGAATGAAATGTTGTATAGGAAATGTATAGACTGAGAAGATAATTGGTAAAAAAAACATTTTTAATAGTGTAGTTAAGTACTGCTGTTTTGTTTTTACAGTAAACCTATGAATATGTACATATATAATTTAATGTAATTATTTTTTTAATTTCTTTTAGTTTTGTTAATTAAATGTTTAAATGGTATTTTTAATTCACATGACTTTTTAATAAAATTTATTTTTATAATATACATTAGAATATAAATCTTTAAGAAATAAAAACAAAATAATGTTTTATTTGTTTCAGGTGCAATGATAAATGGAACTTCGCATAATATCACAGCTGTGATTTTGTTATTTTTACTATTTATTACAAGGAAAGTGTTGTAAAATAGAATTTCGTTAATTTGGGCACTGCCAAATTGATATTGTTCGATTACTGTGATATTAGGCTATGTTCAAGTTTAAAGTGATCCGGTTAAAGATGAAGCAGATGTTTATGTAATAAATT
Source organism: Lycorma delicatula (assembly GCF_047948215.1). Classification (NCBI taxonomy): domain Eukaryota; kingdom Metazoa; phylum Arthropoda; class Insecta; order Hemiptera; family Fulgoridae; genus Lycorma; species Lycorma delicatula. The sequence continues at coordinate 73,846,272 of NC_134461.1, read as the reverse complement.
AATTGAAAAAAAGTTTAAATAAGTAATTATAATTAATTAATATATACTAATTAACTAAATGTGACTTAATATTAAAATAATAATAACAATACTAATAATTGAAATAATAAAGTAAAATTACGGTGGTGTAACGTTAAATCGTAAGTGGATCGAGTTATGAATATTATAAATGCATTTTTAATAATTCAAATTTTACAAACCATCAGTATTTTTAATTTAATAAAAATATTTCACCGTAAAAATCTTTATTTAAAAATCTTACTATTCTTACTTGAACACCATTATAACGGTAATACTTTTTTATTACAATGAAAAAAAAACCTTTCATTATTGATTGCTTATAAAAATAAGATAAACCACTCAAATTCATTTTTATTGTTATTATCGCTAATATTTTTTATAAAATGTACGTCAAGAAAGTAAACCCGTACTTTACGTAATCAAACTATATTCTAAAGTGGTTTTCTCTAAAAAAAAAAAAACAATAAAAATTAAATTTTATAAATAAAATATGGTTTTACTCTAAATCTACATATCAAAAGGGAATTTAATAGAATAAATAAATAACTTAGATCTAAAACTCGTTGTACGTTAATACTATACAGATCATGTTACAAACATAAAGGTAAAACAGTCCAAAGGATACGCAGTAATCACGAAATCAGTAGGGAATTGTAGCCAATTAAAGTTGGTCCAAAGCACGAGGTACCCGAGTAGGCCTACTCGGGTATTTAAGCTTTTTTCATCTTCTAATGATGTTTAAAGGTACAAGAGAAGTTTGTTTGCTTATATATTAAAGATATTTAGTAAACACAAATTCAAATGACAAACACAGTACAGCACGTAATTTCAATTTAGAAATAAAAATATATTTATCCCTTAAGAGCGTAGTTAGTCAACATTAAATTTTTTTGAGAGTAATTTAATTTAAAAAAAATATTGTTAGAGCATATTTATTAAAATGAAATAAAAAGAGAACGGAGTAAATCTAAACTAGTTTCGTTCATTAAAAGGAAAAACTACCCCATTAATTTAAAGCTATTCCAAGTAATTTTCATGTTATTTTTTTTTTTACATTTATGTAATTCATCCATCCCTAGTTCCAGTAAGATATAGTATTATTTATTAGAAGTTACACAAATTCATTTTCAGCTTCTTAAAAGTTGTAATCATTTACATATTATTGACCAGAGTATAATGAATTTCCAACGGTGAATACATATCTTCCTTCGATACATTTCCCTATTAAAACGAAGAGAAGTGCAATTTCTTTCGCTAAAGAAACTGCAATAAAATAACGACACATCTCCTTAATTGACACAAAAAAGGAAGTGAAAATAATCATAATAAATGGTTAGAAAGAAGCAGTGTAGCTTTAATGACGTCATTTCTTAGCACTTAAATACACAGTATAACTTACGACAACGAATGAATGTAGTGCAGTTCATTTGCCGAGAGCTATGCTAGACGGTATAAAGGGGAATTATTGTATTTGAGAGTAGCGAAAACGGGAGGTAAATTAAGTTACTGGTACCTTAGTCCTCTCTACCATTGACTCTAAGCGTAACTCTACCATTCTTTATCAAGTCTTACCAACTGACACGAGTCTCATTTCCACTCTTTGTACAGAACTGTGATGAGATAACATTAACGGAGGCTGTACGTTAATCTTATAATAAAAGTAATTTTATCTTCATTATTCTTTGTAGTGATAAACTTCTTTCTTACATCTCCTCTGTAGGTAATTAGTCATACGATCAGATAAACTTTCCGAGAAAACTTCATTCCTCATCTTTTGTTTTCATATCGAAGCAATATTTCCTTTCTTTCTTCTTCTTTTTTTTTAATAAACATTTTCATAAATTCTTTACTAGTCATCAGTAATTATGAGAGATTTAATATTTCGGGGTTATTAAAGAGGTAAAAACGTTTGATAAGTGGGTAGAAAGCCAACATGATGTGCATCACGGTCTACTAAATTGAGAAAAACTGGAATCATGTTTTCTTTGGCATTTCCATTAATAAACATTGTTATTTATACTGTTTGTAAAATTTATTTACAAGTTTACAAACTATTTATCGAAAGAAATTTTTGTTTATTGTTATGTTTCATGAATTATTTTATAAAAATGCGTTTTCCTTGATATTTAAATACTAATGAAAAAAGTATAATATAATAATTATTTATTATTATTTTTATTGAAATAGTTGGTAAGAAGTGACGTCATATAAGCAACACTGCTTTTTTCTTACCTAGACCATTTAAAACGTTCATTTACATCTCTTTTTTTGTGTCACTTAGAAATTATTATTAAGAAAAATAATAATAATAGTTATTGTTATTACAATTTTTCTTCTATAACATTTTTAATGATTTTTTTGTATTACATTATAATTTTTGTACTTTTACGACTTACTTATGAGAATAATTTTTCATAGTCTAAACATCTACCTAATAAATATAATGCTGGGGTATTATATGATTTATATATATTTTTAAATAATAAATTAAAATATTTATTATAATTATTTTATACTTGTTAAATGTATAATATGAAAATTAATATCTATCCGAAAAAATTAGCTTTAATTTTGAAATAATATCAAATTATAAATTCTAAAACCAACCCGAAAATTAATTTAAATATGCCATTTCGCTACGAAAAATATTTTATTCAAGTAATTACATCCGATAAAATATTTTTGAACTACTTAATTTAATGTTATTTTTATTCTAATAGTAATAATAATAAGTTTGTTATTTTTCTTTATCACAATAAGTATCTTTCTTTTATTAATCCTTTATTTACTATTGGTTCCTTTTTTGTGAACCATAAGAAAGTCTTACAATAAACAATTACATAAAAGAGGAGCATCCAGTGATACTCCTCAAAGAATACAAATAACTATTCCAATGGAAAATACGATTAAACAATAGATAGATGAAATAAATGAAAAAAATACTATAAAACAATAAATACGATAATAACTGAATTAAACATAATGATCTTATTATTAAACACATTATCATCTTAGGTAACATGATATTATTCAAAATCAAAGTTTTATAATCTTAGCCACCAGGTTTTATCAACCAGCTCCAATACATGGAACCTTTTCAGTCGTCTAACATCCTCGATATGTCTAACAAATTAACAGCAAGATGGTTCACATATGTATTTACCGTAGATGAATATTTCAAGATTATCTCCTCATAAACGTAACGGATCTCCAGATATTCGTGGATCTCATGATTCCTTAAAAATCACGGCGATTCCGTTTGTTTCTGATTATTTTGTCCTGTATCCGTTGGATGACTGTGTTGTATCCAATAGTTATGAATGCCGTAGGTACATATCGGTTTCAAGATTAATTTATACAATAATACTTTGATAGAGACAACTGAGATCCTCTGCCCAATAACCAGTATGTCCCCTTAAATTTACTGTTAATCTTTTCTGTGGCCTCTCCATGTCATACAATAATCCAGGAGCAAACTTAGGTACAGTTGGAATCCGTTATTGTTGGAATGTGGAATATCGATATTATACAGAAGAAGTCGTGGGTAGTCTCCTCTCCCCAATTTAAATAATAAGTAATATTGAAATTTAAATTCTCAATAAATAATAACTGCGAGTTACTATCATCTATTTTCGGTTTATAATAGATAAATTATTTGTTTAAATAATTAATTCAAGACAAGAAGTCTAAAAATAATAAGCATTGAATTTCAATGGAAATTTTAACGTGTAAAATGGTGAAGTTTGATTGTGATATGAATCGGAAAATTGTTGAAAAGAAAGGCAAAAAAGCTATATATACGTTACTATTATTATATCGGTTTTCTCTTTTTCTTCTTCTCCCCGGGCCGGATCCTGCAGTTATGTATTACACAGCTCAGGGGAGTGTCCTTTACTCTAACTGGCCTCCATGTTAGAGTAATAGACACTCCATTATATCGTTAAGTTAAGAAAAGAAAACTATCTAATTTTCATCATAAAAACGATTGATTTTATCTATTACTACTTCATAATTATTGCAATAATTATTATTACTAATAATTGTCAATTATTTATTTGGTATAACTATTTAGCAACATTGATCATTTTTTATAAAGTAACTGTTAATTTTTTCAATAGTACTCAAAATACAGTAACTTCCGTATTTATGATGTAGAATTAACACTAGTATCACTTAACTAGTAGTCTGGATAAGACGCATACTTCATGAAGTACAGTACGTGAGCTGAAAGTTTGCCCCTAGAAAACTGCTGCTTCTAGTGTGCAAGTAATTGTATTGTACTAATCTGTTGTGTTTGCATTTTATATACACATGTGTAATGTTATTAGCAATCGGATGATGTCATCTGGTTAGGTAGTACAACAAACTCCGTTCGCCCGTCCCGCCAAAGCCAGCCGACAGTTTGGTTGACAAAGACAGGGGCAAACTTTCAGCTCACATAGTGTAGCCTTAAAGATATTCACATTACGGTCATCGTAATTTACTTAACCGGCCGGTTAAAATTTCTACATTTAAAATTCTAATTTTCAATTACTTTTTATTACCTATTGATGATACTTTTTAATATCAATAAGTAATATTATTTACACAATTATAGCCTACATTTGGATGTTTATACTTGAAGAAATTTATCTTTATTTTAATATATTTTAGCTTAATAACAATTTTAATCTATAAGGGGCCGAAATGGTAATAACAGTACTAGCTGAATTAAAGTAATTTAATGTAAGCTAGAGAATATTAAAAAAAAGAATATAGATATATTTATATCATTGAGAAAAAATTACACATATTTTATGAAACAAAAAGAAGTTTAATTTTTTTTTCTTTGGATAAAAGTTATTTACGTATAAAATTTATGCTATTAAAAAAGAAAAAAAAATATCAGAAATAATTTCTTCAAACATTATAAAAAAAGAAGCTGTTTCTATACTTTAAAAAGTATAATAATGTAAAAACTTTCTTACGTCATTGATAATTTACTAAAATATTATACGCTCCGTTTCTCTACTCCGAATAATTCATAACAACTAAAAAAAAAAACTTTCCTAACCAAATTTAACACAATAGAATGTTCGAAAGACAGAAAAATAACTAAATCGTTAAGAAATTAACCAAAACTCTTTCCAATTTAGAGCTTATACATTATTTTACAAAGTTACACCACTATTATTAAAGGAATAAACCTCCTAATAAAAACCAAAATGTGTTGGAAATTTAATGTGCTCAATACGTAGAAAAAAAGAAGAAAATTATAAACAAATTTAATTAAAAGTTTAATATTTATTTATAATTACTATACGGTAGATTTTTTCTAACATAAACTAATGGTAATCTGTAAAGTAAATAAAACTAATGTATATAATATAAGTAACGTAGTACGTGTCATGTTCTATGTAAAATGAAGTATAATATTTATATTTAACACTTTTGAGATATATTTTAAATTTAACGCTATGATTTAGTTATTATTTTACGTTGTTACAGACAAAGGAACTTGATAATATTTTATATGTACCCATTCGTTTTTAAAACTCTTTTACACTTTGTGCAATATAAATTATATTTAAAACAAGAAAATTCTATGAAGGAAAAAGTAAACCAATATTGACGTTAATATATAACAATAGTACGAATGAAGTAAACGTATGTAATAAGATCATATAAGCAGTAATAAATGGGTATACAGTGAGAATTAAATCGCTTTTGTTTGATTCTTTTATCTACCACGTAACCTTTTACTTCTTAAAAAAAAAAAAAAATTTTTTTGTATTTAACATAAAATAAAGCTAATTTCTCAAATATCAGTAGTAATAAACTACTTTGATTGTACTTTCAGTCTGAAGTGAGAATTATTTAATCATATAGCAGATGAGATAAATCAGCAAATACGTTTAATATGAACATTCGCACGTACACTAAATATAAGTAAATTTCCTATGTATATATTGCATACATTATATTGTAATAATTTTATCAAATAATCAGTAATTATCATTGTAATCATAAAAAAAATATAAATAATTATTTTTATTAGAAAAGAAACAAAGAAAATTATTTCTAAAATAACTATTAATTATAATAATTTTTGATTTTATACTAAGGACATTTAAGGATAAAATTATATTCTCTATAAAATAAGTTTTGTTTTTTTTTTTTTAAATAATAATAATAAATATATATTATGTAAATATATTACCACTAATGGAATAATAAATTATGTTTATATACTATAAGTAATATAAATTCTGGCTCAGTTTGTATATAAATAAAAAGAAAAATGCTATTAGAAAAGTCAATTTGATTTATAAATATGTTTATTTTTAGTTGTACTAGTTGAAAACCGTTTATTATTCGTAAAAGATATCTTCTTTTTTAAAAAAAAAGCCTAAAGGAAGAAAAGCCAGCAAATTTGAAATAGATGTTATCTATGTTTTTCAAGACTTTAGGCAGCACAGAACGCATATATTTTAAAACTATTGTGTTCTTTAATTCCTTATTGTTCAGAATTTTCAAAAAATATATAATCTAGGTTTTTATCTTGCAAGGAAATAAGAGACGTACTAAATAAGAAAATGTAGCAGTATCATTATATAAACATATTTGTAAATAAGGTTATAATTACCATAAATATTTCTATTATTTTTCTTTTGATTATAAATCGAACTTTTTAATTTACAACTTTCCTCTTCCCATTAATCGAGCTTACTATTTAGAAAGATTTATAAAATAAAAACGGCTTCGTATTTATTTGATAACGGGAAAGTTTTGAAATTTGCTATAGAGGAAATGTGTTAGGTATCAACTGGCATGAGAGAGGGAGAGAGAGACAGAGAATGAGTGAGAGTGACTAATGAATAAGTGATAGATAAATATAAATGATAGTAGGAGTTTGATCAAGACAATACAAAGTAAAAAGTTCATCGGGAGATCCCGGGGTTCGAATCCCAGTCAGGCATGCCATTGTCAAACGCTACAAATCATCCTCTGAAGCAATACCTAACCGTGGTCCCGGAGGATAAAAAAAAAATTATTGGATTGGCTGCATCCTAAAACATGACTGTATTCAAAAAGTAATAATTGAATAAAATATTGCGTTTGGGGGGGGAGAGGAATAACAAGGATACAAATGTTGGATGATTTGAAAGGGAACAAGGATACTATAATTGAAAAGAAAAAGCTCAGGAAAGAATTCATGAAGAATGTTGATTCTTCAAACTTGTCAATAGACGGTTCCACTAAAGAAAAAGAAGAATTTTAAAACACATAACTTAAAATCCGTTTACTGGATCCATTATAGATAAAATAAATCAGTTATAATAGTTTGTGACTAATTAAAATTACATTACACAGAGCAGAAAATCTAATCATATGCTGGCTGTTATAGTGGTTGGTTATCAATAAGTGTACATGAGTTACGTTTCTTTCTGCTTCATTTTATTTCTAAAAAAAGATGACAGTAATGACTTTCAACCTTATACTTTGAATATATCTAAAAGAAATATGAGTTAAATAGGAAGTATCTGTCACTTCCCGATATTCATTCAACCATCGTTAAAAAAGTTTTGTAACTAAAAACAGTTTTGTAAGATTGGAATCTAACAAAACAGGGAGAGAGAGAGTCAGTTTTTTCCAGTCAGTTTTTGGGCAGTTTTTTCCAAGAAAAAACTGACCCAAAGAAACAATCAATCCAATTCCCTGGAGATATTAACTTTAAACTTTTACCTACAATTATCCTATATACACGAATTTTTGAGCCAAATCTGATTAAAATCGGCTTATTTAGTCAAAAGTTACGTACCTATGTACATACGAACATTACCCCTTACATTTTTTTAGGGTCCGTGGGCCATGAAACGTCGAGAAACGCAAGCTATTAACTGAAAGAAAACTGAGAATATCCTTCACAGAAATGTGTTAGATATTTTTCACATATGATAGTATCTCACCAAAATTTGCATCACGGCAATATTGGATAAGCCTAATGTAGGTATAATTGATACAGTATGCTAGGTAGTGAAATTTAAGTATTATGTGATAAAAAAGAGTCCAGCAATTTACTTCATAGGAATCTCCTAACAAAGAATTATTAATATTAATCACATTGAGCCAGAATATTTATATAAACATTTAGATACTTTTTTATGAATATGTAAATATAAGATTCGATTCCTATGTATATGACTTCCTTTAGTATATAAATTATCAATTTTTATTTATGATATGTAACCATTATTTGATCATTATAAAGTACTATACAATTATTTGTAAAAAGTTAATTATAAAGATAAAATTAAAAGGTTGTTGAAGTGATCAAAAATTAATTAATGAAAAATCAAATAATGTACCTATATTTCATTTGTATCATTGAGGATCGTGCAATTATACAATTCAGAATATAATAAAGTATAATAAAATTTATTATGTAAGAAAAAATGTTAATACGATTATTTAAAATGGTTACTTTTAAGTGTCCCTTTGTGTACATATAATTATATGTGATAATATTATTTAATAAAAATTATTATAACATTAAATAAAAACGATTTCATTCCTTACAAAATAATCTTAAATGCGTCCATATAAGACATTATATTTATATAATTTTCCTTTTCCCAAATTTTTATTACATAAGCAAACTCTTAATATAATAATAATATCTGATGTTAGTTAGTTTACAAGGTTTTTAAAGATAAGGATTTTATAAAGGTTAGTGTTGGTATATTGTACCATAATTCTTACGTCAGTATGAAAATCAGTTGGTATTACGAAAATGAACTTTCGGTTTGGTTTATGAAAACCAACATAAAACATTTTTATTTATAAAAATGTTTTTAACAAAACGTTACTGGTATAAAAAAAGGTAGGACATTACATTTCTATTATCAAAATCTGTTATTAATTTAGAATTTTCTTTAAAAAAATCCTTATTAAATATATGTAATATACAATAATAGATAATAAACAACGTTTAAGCGTTCCATATAACAAGCAAAAAAAAAGAAAAAAATTGTTACAAAACTCTTACTGGCCCGATTTCATTTATATGTAATACATATCATATTTACAGAAATAATACAATTCTTATGATTATTCGTTGTTTAATAAATGAAACTGGGCCGGCAAGAATTTTGTTACAGATTTTTTCTATTTTTTGCTTATTATATGGAACGCTTAAAAATTGTTCATGTTATATTTTTTAAATATATTTAACATGTATATTTTAAACAAAATTCTAAATTAATAATAGATTTGATAATAGAAATGTAATCTTATCTTTTTTGATATCAGTATCATTTTTTTAAAAAAACAGTTTAATTTATATTACAGAATTTTTGTTTTATGAGGGGGAAGAAATGACATATGCAAGACTTATCGTACGGTTTACAATTTCATTGCAATCTTTTCAGATAGAATTTACACATTTATAAGTCATTAAACAAGTAATTTTTGTTTAAATATAAAAAAAATGTTTTTCGTTCCGAATTTCTCTGTTTTACGTTGGATATCATAAAAATACGGGAAACACAATTCTGGGACCTGTTTTATTCAACTTTTTAGATCAAAAACAAAAGGAACATCAGGTTTACCGTTAATATACTGAAATAACACCGGGGGAACTAAATCCGGGTGGAAACTTTTCGCTAGCCGTAACTCGATTACAAAGCGGACATATTATTTCGGACATATGTTTATGTAAACTTTTTCCTAATTTCAAGCTGTAGATCAGTTTTCAATTATTATTTTCCTTTCCTTTAATTATCTGCACAAATATATGCATATAAAACTTATGACATTTCCGGTAACGTAAGGATTCCAATGCGGGGGGCATACATCTAAATCCGTTCAGCTGTTGAGTTGCTACGGTGAAACAAACATACACACATACACCCGAAATATATTTCACTCCTTTTTTGGGTAGTCGTGTCCCAAAATCTACTTTAAAACTTTAAAGTGTCGTAAAAATCTACTTTCTTAGCTTATTTGCCCAAAAAAAACATAAAAAATAAAAATAGTAATCATTCTTAAATTTAAGAGATTCAATCTTTTCAATAATGACTTACTAATGAAACATTATTGTTCCTATCATAAGGAAAATAAAAAACATGTGAATTTTACAAAACGTAAACAAAAAAGAAAAAATAGAAAGCAAATCCAACAGTTAAAATCAAATCGGTATCTGTAGTCAAGTTGCCCTAAAGCTTATGAAAGGTATGAGTTCATCCGTTAATTAAATGAAACTTCGTTAAAAATTACATTTAGGATTTTTTTACACAACGAAGTGAGGTATAAAAATGATTTGCATCCGCGATTCTACTTAATTAATAATTTCTCAACAGTATATCCAATCATTATGGAATTTTCTACACAGTCTTTGTCACATAAATATTTCAACGTTATAACAAGTTGAAGATAACCCAAACTCACATGGAGTTTACTGTTTTAACGTACAAATAATTATGTTTGTATATGTTAAATCCAAAATATTTTTCTCTCATTGATAAAAAAAACAAAAAAACTATATATTTCTACGTTTGATGAAGGCTCAGTATCAGAATGATTACTTTTTTTAATGTGGCAAGCCTGTCTCGTTTACATTAAAGTATATTTATTTTCAAGAAACCTGTAAATATAATTTTAATTATTATAAATTATCTTATTTTAATATGAATATTTATGTTTTAACGCACAAATCTATAATTATTTTTGATTTTTGAAGCACACGTAATATTTAATGAAGTTAATGAGATATCTACAATTATAATAAATAAATAAATAAATACGAATTATGATGGGTGAGGTCCTATAAAAGAAAAGCTTAAAATTCCAATTTTAAACTTCTAATACATTTTAAGTTAAAAACATGAACATTTATTACAAATTTATAGTTTATTTAATAACATTTAATTATAAATTGTACTCATATTGTAATTTCTGAACGCTGTATCGTGTTTCGATTTATAGGTTATTGGGGTTATTTTTTGTTTTCCATTACAGTATGTAACACATTCACAGAAACTGAAGTAAACAGACGATGATTTTTTTCTTTGAATTTTTAAACTTTTATGGGGATAGATTACCAAATACCTTACACTTTAAACAGTCTCATCAGAAAGAATCATATGCCTATGGCGACATCACGAGCTACGGAGTATCGCCTAATTTAGGTAAAGTAATCTAGAAAAGACCTTTAACTACTATGATCGCAACTTGTGTTAATAAAGATACTATTTTATTGAAACTATGGGTCTGGATTGATTTAAGGTTTTCCCGCTATTTAAGGAGACATCCTGACTCCGTAGGAGAAGACACCCTCCATGTGACGGTTACGGTCGCCACGCTACCTCCTCTGTACCTAGGCCTATATATTATATTTATATATATATATATATATATATATATATTATATTTAATATTATATAAATATATAATAATTATATATTATATTGCACACTGCACTGCACTGCGCAACAGTGAGGAAACAAGCAACCTCTTTCTGGATAAGGCAATTTAAGGTAGCCTATGTTACTTCCAGACCAAAGCCTTATTATTACCCAAAAATTGATTGTAGGTTGGAATTGTATATGTACAAATACCTCGGCCTCAATTATTTTCTTTGTTAAAAACTGATTCACTTACTTGAGTTTGCAATGATGTGACCCATTACTTGGACGTATTTTTACACATGTGAAGGGATGAGAACTCCAATATCGTTATCCATACGAGCCTAAAATCCTGGATCGAAAATAAAGGAACAATTTTAATTTTTCTTTATTTATTTCTAAATTAAGACATTTTTAAAAATAATAATAATTGTTTCCATTTACCTGTTTGTTTCCTCTATTTTTACACATTCTTTTTATGAACTTAGGTATACATAGCTATGGTTATAACTAAATATACCACGAGCGTGGAGTCTTAAAAAAATGAAGTACTTACTTAGCTTTTTAAAATGACTCTTTTTATTTGGTCAAATTTTAAGTAGTTAGTTACTTGTTAATACCAGATAACCTGACAAAATAATTAGAAAAAAGTACATATTTTCTATTTTTTATTTATATTTTAGCCTCTAGTGAAAGAGCTGTTAAATTTAAAGAAAACTCTACTTAAGCTTAGAAAATCATGAAGTATATTGCTAGCATTTTTTTAATATCAATATCATAATGTTGAAGAAACTAATTAATTACTTTTACTTACTTTCAACATAAATAATTTAATAGGTTAACAAGAATTTTAAATAGGAAAAAGAATCGATTTTATTTTATACTATCAATAATATATTTATTGCAAAACTCTTACATTTTACGAACGTTTTACAATAATTACGTATATTTAATCTAATTTAAATATTTTATTAACTAATGATTTTGTTTTCTGATTTAACATAAAAATTTATTCTACCTTTTTATTTACTTCTAACAGAATCCTGTTCTAGGAATAAAGTCCTTTCGATAGCGTAAACATCAGTTATTATTTTTTTAATAATTGAAGTTTAATTAAAATTTTACGTTGGATTAAATTAGATTTAATAATCATTATATTAAAGTAATTTATTTGAGGATATTATATATGTTACTCAGGAAAAATGTATTATTACATTTTATCTTTTATTATTTTTAAATATATATTTACAAAATGTTTCATTAATAATTAATATTTTGTTATATATTATATAATTGTTTTTTGTTATATTTAATGTAAAAAGATTTTCCGATTGTTCATACCTTTCTATTTACTTACATATTTTTATATTTTCACGGAATTAATAACTTCATAATTTATGTTACTTTTTTTTTGTTAATCAAGATTTCCGTAACAATAAAGTTATGTAAATTTGGTTAATTGATTTTTCTAGCTTTGTAATTTGGATCTAATTTTTTAAAAAAATAGTACTTCCTGTGTAAATGTAACTGAAAGTTAAAACAAGCTGTGCTTTATTATGTGCAATCCTTAATTATTATAAGGAAGTAAATAAAGTTTTCTTAAAATTTAACGTCTACTACAGTAGAAGCCAAAATAATAAAAAGAAATCTTTCAAAAAAACTTTTCTGCATTTAGGTTTTGGGGTATACAATTTAAAAAAAATGTAAACATTTCTTGATAGATTTATGTATGTAATACAAACTTCCACAAACTTTTAAAATATGGAGAAACCTTTGAAAAAGCCAAAAGGGAGATAGAGCAGAAGAACAAAACGTAATAGAATTAAGAAAATTTGTTTCCTGGAATGTATTTATAAAATGAATTCTAGATAACAAATTTTATTTAATAAAGTTTTCTCTAAAATGACAGAAAAGGCGATTCCCCACCCCTTAACGAATTTTGAAAAAAAATAATATCATCATCATGCCCATAAATCAGCATTGATGCCCCATAAATAGAAATATTTAAATTAAATTTGAAAAAAATCAATTTGATCAATCGGTTTGAGATATAAGGCCAAGAGCAGTGCGACACATCTACGGACATACTGTAAGTACATACATACATATTACATACATACAGGCATATATTTCTTTTAGTCTAGATGAGGTAGTTGGACCCTAAAACGTAAAGATATGAAAAAATCCTGATATCCCGTTTTTGACATGATCATCATACTTTCTCCTTTAATATAATTATTCTACCTATCTTTGGCACGAACCTTACACTGGGTATGGCCAAATTTTGAAAATACTTTTAACTATTTCAGCTTTGAAATTGCCAATAAATGAACATTTACATATTGGGTAATACGTAGTAGCAGTTCTGCCATCAATAAATTTACCTAAGTTTGTTTTGAATTTATCAAAATTTTACTGAATTAGTTTAGTTCTGAAACAAAACTGAATAAATAAAGTGAAACATAAAATTAAATAAAAAACGAAATTATTGATGTTAGTTGTGCGTGAAAGCTTATCTAAGCACTGTTTCCAGACACCGAACGTTGTTGGACGACGATTATCGTTACTTCAAAATATTTTCATGTTATTTACTTTTGTAGAAAATTTTAATTCTGTAGACTGGTGCGGGCTTTGAAATTTCCACTGACATCTTACGCAGATGCAAAGGCTAAATTTGTACTGGCCGCCATTTTTAAACAAAAATTATTTTGAAAAGATGAGTCATTCCGTCTAAGAAAAAAAAATTTCTGAAAAATTTCATAAACACCAAAAACCACCCACATTTGACAGATAACTTTGATAAAAAAAACATATGAAATGCCAAAATTTTAGTACTTCGTTTCCTTTATTAACAGTTCTGTAAACAGAATTCGCTCATTTTGTGTTCAGTTTAGTAAATTGAGCTTTAAAATAATACTTAATTAAAAACTGGAGATTTATATTGAGTATAAAACTGACTAATCCATCGAAACTAATTCTGGATGTTTAGTCAATGTTAGAATCTTAGTGTACTGACAACATTGCAAGCTCTCTTTCCAGAGGCACTAGACATCACTTGCTGATAACTGTTTTAAAATTTATTTAAATTATATTACCGTGCTTTAAAATAATTTATAAATATATTTATCGAAAATCAAAGTATAATTAAGTATTTAATAATATACTGAAAAAGCAAAATGCCGTACTTTAGTGAAAACGGTCTCAGAGAAAAATGTAAGAATTAAATATGAAGTATAACGTAAATGAGTGAAGTTTCTAATATCCAGCTCTCTCTTCAAAAACCCACCGGGTTGATATAGTGGTTAACGCGTCTTCCCAAATCAGCTGATTTGGAAGTCGAGAGTTACAGCGTTCAAGTCCTAGTAAAGTCAGTTATTTTTACACGGATTTGAATACTAGATCGTGGATACCGGTGTTCTTTGATGGTTGGGTTTCAATTAACCACACATCTCAGAAACGGTCGAACTGAGAATGTACAAGACTGCACTTCATTTACATCCATACATATCATCCTCATTCATCCTCTGAAGAATTATCTAAACGGTAGTTACCGGAGGCTAAACTGGAAAAAGAGAGAGCTCTCTCTTGAAAAGCCGGCCTCCGTGGCGCGAGTAGTAGCGTCTCAGCCTTTCACCCGGAGGTCCTGGGTTCGAATCTCGGTCAGGCATGGCATTTTTAACACCCGCTACAAAGCATTCATGTCATCCTCCGCTGAAAAAAATTGCTTAACTGCGGACCCGGAGGTAAAAAAAAGAAGCTCTCTCTTTTCAAGAGAGAGCGGAAATAACGCATGTCATCAGGAAATATTTCATTCGGAATGGCGGGGAGGGAGATCAATAGCTTAATCTGTCAGCAGCGATGGTTTGCGTTAGGAAACTTCATTTCCACTGTAATTGTTTTTCTCCTCTACCTAACGAAGATTTTGAACCGCCATTTTGAAATCTAAAATTAAAAAAAAATCGTTAGACATACGTCGTTTCATCCAGTGGCAAGGAATTTTATTACAAAATTTCATTTAAAAAAAAAAAGTTTTCTGTAAATACAGCACAAACAACTGATGTATTACCAAAATGTAAAGTTAAAAATGATGTTAGTTTACACCATGATCAGTAATCGAAATTTTTGTGCTAAAATAATCATGATACATTTAACACTGACTTAAAAATATAGATACCACTAAATTATATCAAGATTTTCATTCCAAAAATTATTCTTAAAATTTCGCATTTCAGTTCGATTTAAATATGAAAAAATAAATTAACAAATATATAAATGAATAGAGAGGTACACAAATTTCATCAAAATAGTAACAAAAAAAGAACTGAAATAAAAATAATCACTCAATTAATATATTAATATATACTTTATGAAATTAAGGAAGAAACTATTCATCCAAATAAAGCCATTAATGTCATTTCTAGATTCTGAATGGACTTTGCAATTGAATTCTCCCTCCTCTTCGTCGTAAAACTGAAAATTATCAATGTTATACAACCTTACTTTGTTTTACTGAAATTTAAACGACTACCAGGGTCATTAGTCGTTTTCAAGAAGACTATATTAGGTTGATACGTCTGATTTGTTACAACCTGATATTTATTGATTTTTTTTCTTATTTATCACTTTATCAAATTTAAATTGAAATGCTTTAAATAAATGTATTAAACAAATGAAAAAAATGATAACCTTCTTACAAATTGAAACTCTATACTTTATACTTATATAACATAAAATTTAATAAAATTCCTCAGACAAATATATTTCAAACGTTTTCACGTGTAACGTCTTTAAAATCACACCAAAACATAGGTACCAGAACAGAAATTAAACCGCTTAACGAAAAGGTTTATTGTCCTGCCTTAATAACTGTCTAAAAATTAGTCTCAGAGACCTAAATACGATGTCATTTTAAAACTTACATGGTCAACTCGCCGATACGACTTTGAGTTAGGGTCACTGGCAAGCCGGTTGGCGGGGAAAGGACACAGCGCAGATCAGCCGAAACTGACGCTCTCGCTCATTTCCATTCAGTGTAGCTCACGATTTAGACATGATAGAACAGTGTTTCGTGTGACCTGTGTTTAGCGTTTGACGAGATAGATTGATTTAAGAAATAATAAGTGTATTTTGTACAATATTTATGTGTATAAAAATATCATGTATAAATATTATCATGTGCAATTACGTATATCATTTAGTATCTGTTTTATGTTAAAATTAAATTTATTTAGTACACAGTCAATGTCTCGTTTTTATTTTTATCTAATACATTAAAAGTGACTCGCTGACATACAGACCGACCAATTTATCTCTAGAGTTGACCAAATGAAGGAACAAAAATTTTCCATTGGAGACTTTTGAGTTTTGTTAAAAAAAAATACGATGATGGTTCTCCCATTTAACTCTACAGATAAGTTGATCAGTCTGTAACTCGGAGGAACTTCATCTGTAACATTTCAGGTTAAACCAACGGCCGTGCATCCCAACAAAACCACACCCGACTTTTTTCACAAAAATTATCATTCATAATTGTTTATGAATTACTGGGTTAAAAATTATTGCTTTCCTAATAACTCATAAAGAATATAAACACATACAAACAATTTTAAATCGTTGTTTAAACACTATACTTACCAATAATTCCGAAAAAAACTATTTTTAGGGTAAGTTTTACTACCTTTATCCCTCTAGTAAGGGTTGAGATTTATTTTAATTATTCCATATTTCGAAAATATGATAAAAAAACAATTTCAAGTTGAATTATAAAATTTCAAGACGAAGTTGACCAAAATATTCAAAAGTTAAAAACTAGTAAATTTTCCTTTCAGGGAACTTGGTTTTAACTACACAGAAATTACATATAGTGATATAATTTTTAATATTATCTACAATATTATTTTTTATAAGTTTAAATATATACATATATATATATATATATATATATATATATATATATATATATATATATATATATGTAACAATTTTTGATATGACCAATCATTACGACAAGTGATAACCAAAATGTTGCTGGAATTGTAAGAAGATCGGGCTTGTATGCTAAACATATGAAACTTTTTTTACACTCAACCATTGTCGTATTTTTTAAAGTTTTTCTTAAATTTAAGGTGGAAATCTTTTTTATCTCTTACTTAGCACCGGTGAAATGTACCTCCGTCTTCTGGCGTGCCGAAAGGGATTTTTTAAAATTCTAGTTCTCCTCGCTTAATTATTTCAGTATATTTTCACCCTAATATTTTCGTCATCTATGAAAGTAAGGACTCGTATTCGGAAATGAAATCATCTTGGTATCTCAGCATTCAGTCAGGTATGATAACAATAAAAAAAAATACGGTGACAATGGTAAACACATTCTTTACATAAAAATACTTACCTGCTTTAACAATTTCACTGTTAAAATAGAACGATGAGTTAGTAGAATTCATTCTAATAATCAAAGTTATACCTTTTAATAAAAACATGGCAAATGATTTATTTATATCCATTGCAATAAATAAGATTAGAAATTTGTATAATAAGATTTTTCACAGTATACAAGATAGGCATTCACGCATGTACTGAGCTTAATATAAAGTTGGGCTATGTTTACAAAATTTTGAGAAAATTGATCCGAAAAATTTACAAAAATATATTGTCCCATATACACGAGTCTCTGTCCAGAATTTCAATCAACAACTGTTTATCCAGTCAAAACATTCAATTTCTTTCGGGCACTCATTCAAGTGGTATGAAATCATTAGATATTCTGTATCTCTAATTATCATTTGGTAGTCCATCCAAAATACGGACAACAGAAAAATGTACAACCTCTGAAATATATTAAGAAAAAGAAGTGGACTGAAAAATCTCTTCCTTGTAAAACCCGTACGGACAGCGAAATCGTTTGAGAAAAATCTTTATCAGCATGAACACCACTGAAGCATTACTATAGAGATTTTTAAATCACTTGTAAAATGGGTTCACACCAATTGATGACTAATTAAGTCGAATATTCTCTTAAAGGACAAGCGAAAAATCTAATATCTTTTTACTTTCAAATTATAATATTTACTCTGATCCTTTTTCAAACAAAAATATATCGTTCGACTCTTATATAAAATAAAATAGCTCTTATATCTGATTTAAAAAAATAACTGATGTAAAATGAGAGTTTGCGTTTTAAAACAATAAAAAAAAATTATTTTGTAAGATAAACCAGTTTTATTAATAACAGATCGTTTAAAGATATTAAGTACCGGTAATCCAACGATATTAAATACTATTTGATTTCAACTGGTTATTCTGTAACATCAAAAAATTTCATTTTAAACTCAAACAAGAATGTTGATATTACAATAAAAATAGAATAAAATGCAAATATTACACGTTATGTATTTAGCAGTTACAATCAATAATATTTATTTGTAATTTATATTGTTTATTATTCCATGTATATAAGTTTTTATGTAACCCACCGGGTTGGTCTACTGGTAAATTCATCGTCGTAAATCAGCTGATTTCGAATTCGAAGTTCTCAGGTTCAAATCCTAATAAAGGTAGTTTGGTTCCTACTAAAGGTAGATAGTTACTTTTATTCGGATTTGGATACTAGATCGTGGATACCGGTGTTGTTTAGTGGTTAGGTTTCAATTAACCATACGTCTCAGGAATTGCCGATCTTTTTTTTTCTTTTTTCCTGTTTAGCCTCCGGTAACTACCGTTTAGATAATTCTTCAGAGGATGAATGAGGATGATATGTACGAGTGTAAATGAAGTGTAGTCTTGTACATTCTCCACGATTGGTATCCACGATCTAGTATTCAAATCCATGTAAAAATAACTGGCTTTACTAAGACTTGAACGCTGTAACTCTCGACTTCCAAATCAGCTGATTTGGGAAGACGCGTTAACCACTAGACCAACCCGGTGGGTTAGAGGAATTGTCGACCTGAGTTTGTTCAAGACTACACATTTACCGGTACAGTTACATTACGCTGATAAGTCGTTAATGTATTTAATTGCTGATGCGACTATAAATAAAAGTATTAAAAAAAACAAAAAAACAAAAGTATTGAAGTTCTTTCTAGTTTTATACAAAAAAAAAGTAATAATAATAATTATTGGGATAACTAATTGCTGCTTTGGTTAATTTATTTATTGTAAACTCGTTTACTACATTATTTGTCCAATAATGACACAAATTACAGATTTGAATACTAATTTAACACCATTTGTAACAATTAAACTACTAAGTCAAAACGTAAATGTTCAAATTAGTATAATTAAATGTACCTTTAGAAATCACATCGCAAATCTGTTAATCATGATAAACACATCTAATGATTAGAAAACAAACAAATACAGCTGATAGAGCGATTGTATTTATAAACATTATTTACTTAACACTCTAATTGGCGATAGAAACATTAACCATGCATATGAGGGCTCACTTACTGTAAATGTACATAAAACATTATATACGTGTTTAAGTAATATGTATATATGAAACTCAACGGTTCAGTTTACCTATTGTTACAACATGGACGTGTAAATATAAATAATTAGCATTTGTGAAACCCGTTGTATGATCCCGTAGGTTTAATTACATTAATCTGGTTTCAGTTTACTTTCAATTCGCTTGTGAATTCACCTTATACCCTCCGTTATCTCATTTACTCTTGAAGTTACCTAACTGTGTTTCACGAGGTGCTAACTTTTACACTATACGATGTGTACACGTAATTGTTTATACTATAGGTTATTAATGTATGATAAAAGTAATGATTTTAATTTTTATGTAATTATATTTCTTTAAGTAAGTAAAATTTATATACATATTATTTTACCGTTTTCAAATTATAAATTATAGTAATAAAAGTTGTTTAACAAAAATTGGTTATAGGAAACTAAAATTCATTAGAGTGATTTTTAGTTTTAGTTTTTTTTTTTTTTTTTACTTTTAAGGCCGCAAAGGACTACTTTAGTCAGAATAATTCAAGTCTTTTTTGCTGATCTTTTGGGCTTTAATTTCTTTTCATAGCTTTTACTTTCTCCCAATATTTAGTCATTCTTAATGATCTTGCTTTACGATCCTCTTCTGAATAAACCCTTTTTGTATAATTAAAAGTTCTTACTATAAAGTTGGTATTCGGATCTTTAATAACAAATTTTTATTTTTCGGATTTATTAAAGTAAATCTTCGTAAGTCAAATTTAATTCTTGCATGTCTTCTTTAATTTCTTTGATCCATAATGGTGGATTTTTAAAGACTAAAATTGAACGATAATTCTCTTAGTAATCCTATCCTGCGGTAATCTTAACAAGTGTGCGCAGAAAGAAATTCGCTTCTTTTTCATAGTATCAATTATGGATTCCAAGTTTTCGTACAGAAATTTATTACGCAATAATCTGTACTGATTTTCGTGTTTATATTTTTTGTTTATGCAGGTTCTAAGAATCCTGCGTTCAACTTTAAGCAAAGGTTCAGTCCTATTTTTCTGATTTAATCTAAATAAAGTCTCGCTCCTGGAAGTAATTACTGGTTTAACCACAGTTTTATAATGTTTAATTTTAGTGTTAATGGAGAGCGATTTTTTGTTGTAAGTATTTTTGGTTACTTGTAGCACTTTAAATAATTTATTAAGTCTTTCAGTCCAATTTTGTTTTTCGTTACAATTACAAGTAATGATCTCTCCAATATATTTATATTATTCTACAAGTTCTACTTTGTTTCCATTAATATTCATAGAATTAATAACTAAAGGATCTATAGCCATCATTTTAGTCTTTTCGTAAGAAATTTTAAGTCCAATTTTATTGGTAAGTTCTTCTATACTTGTTATTTGTATTCTGGCTTCTGCGATACTATTAGCTAATAAAGCTAAGTCGTCGGCAAATCCTAGGCAATTTAAATTTAAATTATCTCTTTTGTATCCTATGTGAATATTTTTTGGGTTATTTTTAAACCATTTGCGCATCAGAAATTCTAGTGCACATTTTAATAATAAAGGCGAAAGTCCGTCGCCTTGTCTCAGTCCGGATTTTATGTAAAAAGGTTCGGAAATTCGCCTTTTTAGTTTATAAAGAAATTTAGCAAAAGTTATGTAAATATTTAAGCAGTTTTTAATAAATATTTTACTTTCCCGTCTAGATAGCGCTATAGCAGAGTTATATCTCTAGAAGGGAAAGTATTGTAATCGGTCCATTTTGGGCATATGCGGTTTTCACCGGATCTTGACGTTTTGATACTTAAGGAACCCCAAAAACCGGATGGAAATTTCCCGTATGTTAGTGTTCTTATATGCTTGTGTGTTTTGCCTTCTAAATCACCTTTATCTCCAGAACTACGAGACCGATATTGACCAAACTTGGTCATATTAATACTATACACGGGGCATTATTGATGCCATTAAATTTTCAACTTAAAAGGTCAAGGGTATGAGGCTTTTGACCAAGGTCACCCTCAATAACTCGAGATATCGCCTAAGTAAGTATTTTCTTAGGCACATTTGTTAACAATTAAAATGTAGCAAAATTTGCAGAAAAACATTTTTACAAAATCGCACCTTCGCACCAAAAAATGCTTTAAATTTGAAGCTTTGTTGTAATCGCTATGATCGTTATTTTTCATGGTGGTTTCTTCTTATGTCGCCTAATTACTCATATAAAATAATATTTATTATATCGGGAGCCCCAAATCCTAACAAGCGGCGGGAACCAACCAAAACAAAAACCGGGGGAAAGGTCTAATGAAGTTATAATACTAACTTCTAATTTGTTGAAATTCATGAGATTTCTAATTGGTTGAAAGAATAAAGTAATTGGGTACTTTTTTATTTTACTTTTACTTAAAAAGGAAAAATTTAAAGAAAAAAAAAAATTCTTTTAGTATTTTGGAAGATTTTTTTATTCAGTTTTACCTTTTTTTAGATTATTTTATTATTTTGTAGGTATTTTTATAGAAAAATTATGTGTGTGTGTGTGTGTGTGTGTGTGTGTGTGTGTGTGTGTGTGTGTGTGTGTGTGTGTGTGTGTGTGTGTGCATTTTTTTTGAATTTTTTTTCCAGACAGTCTTATTCATAGTTTATAATAATCATTTCTCCAAATTGTTTTTCTTAATTTTTATGCAAGTTTCTTACCATTCTTATGATGCGTATTTCACAAGGTAGTCGTACTCAACAGATATACACAAAGTTAAATGTTAATAAAACAAAATGTAGTTTAAAAAATATAATAATATAAAAAAATAAATCATAATTTAAAGGAAAGAATAGAATCAAAATACTCAATTCATTTTTCTTTTCTTTTTTTTTAAATCTTGATCAGATTAAGGTTTAATAAATTGTTAATAATTATTTTTTATTTTATACATAATTTTTTCCTCCACTTAACAAATGTAACAATATTAAGTTGTACTATATATAAATATATATATTGTCGCCAAATGGCTTCAACGGCACGTAGACCTTAGAGCCGTATGTCAGCCCTGAAAAGGACTGTTTGGTGTATGTGGAGTGATGACCCGGAAAAGGGGCCATTTGTGGGTTTTATGAGATAACCCTGAAAAGGACTGTTGCGTCCAGAAGCTGGGCTCCGACGATGTTGGCTTGGCTGTAGGTGGGGAACTGCAGCTCATCCGTTAGAATTGGACCGAGCTTCCTCTCAGCGGCAGTTGGAAACCCATTACACGGTGGCAGTGGCCAGAGCCTCGCAATACGCTGGTACCGTGCTTTTAGGTGCTTTTATAAGCATCAGAGAGTACTGTTGGGCCTCGGCGTCGTTATAATGGAAAAGCTGTGCGGTCATCTTGCTCAATGGAGAGTAATGTGTGTGCAGGTGCGCAGGTGGACTGCAAGTTCTCCCGACATCTACCGGCTAGCGTCGCGCTCACCGATAGAAAGCACAGCATGTGGTAAAGAAATTAAAAAAAATATATATATATTTATTGTTTTCCTAATGTGTAAGTTGCAATCTCTTCAGCAGAACAATAATCAACCCCCCTCAATCCATTGAGATATGGGTGGGATGCAAATGAAGTGTACTCTTCTACAGACTCAGAGCTACCATTTATGAGATGTGTGGTTAATGAAACCCTAACCACCAAAGTAAACCGATATTCAATGTCTAGTATTTAAATCCGTATAGCTTTTACTAGGATTTGAACCTCATAATCTTCGAGTATGAAAATCAGCTGCTAAACAATTGATTTCCGTCAACAAATTAACCAACAGACCAGTCCGGCGAGCTGTATATATAAATATAAGTCAACGATGGGCTATGTTGATTTAAATAAACTTTTAATATTTACTGTTTGTGAAAAAATCAAATATAATGAAATTTTATGGGGGTAAAGGTAAACTTAATATTTTAACATATTTTTAAAAACGTTTTTTAAAAATATTATTATAGCTACACTCGCTAACGAACTGTTTCCGACCTATATTTCTATGATCTTTCTTGTTTATTTCCAACAATGGAACATTTCCTCAAAATTATTTACATTTTTTTGGTGAATCACACTGTAAAAAAATAGAAGTTTTATTTTTATTTAAATTTATTCTTGTTATTTATTTATTATTGATGTAATGCAGTGAAATAGCGTTAACTTGCTGTTAACTAGATACTAACAAATTTTTTTTCAATATTAAGACAGTTAGAATTAACGTATTATCCTTAGTTTGGAAAGATACTATATATTTAGGATAAATCGAAAAAAATATGTTATTTGTGTAGAGAGGTTTGATAGACATTACTTCTTCAAGAGCTTATTTTTGTATTTAAAAAAATGTTTTTATTATAAAATGAACCGTAAAGCATCTTTCTGTGCAAAATCTATTTACAGTACCAAAAACTTCAGATTTTTCATATACCAGTTTAGGAAATACATTTTAGTTTTTTTTTTCTTTCAGAGTAAACGATACAATAAGATGAAATGCATTTTGTTCAAATCGTCAGCTTGAATCTTGAATATTCACCGTTTACACGAATTATATAGTGTCCCATAAAGAACGCAACTTTTGAGTGCATAATAACATACAAATTTAATGCAGATGTTCTTTCAGAATTCATTGCATGCTGATTCTGGAAATATTCAGTTGTTGTGAACATCGGCAAAAAAGATTTCACCTGACTTGCAGCACCATTATCACTCACGATGGCGATGTTTTCCACAGAACGACTAACACGAGGATGACCCCGAGGGTTTAATGTTCACAACCGAACCGGTTTTCTCAAATTTAGCAATCAGTCTTATCACAGTCGACTTATTTGTTGAATTATGTAGACCAAACCTTTCACGGAATTTACGAAGAGTCTCTACACAACATTCACCACATTTGTAATAAGCTACGCTGTTCTGTTGTGAAGCACTTAATTCCCAACCCGCATAGAAGACAGATGACGAACATGTGCTATTCGGCGCTCCGTGAAACCACATGAAAATCATGTAACGTTCAGTGCTGCCAAAGCACTAAAACAAAATGGCGAGCATTTCAAAAGTTGCGTGATATATTGGGATTATAGTTTTGTATAACTTTTTCTTTAGGAATAAAGTCAATCTCCGTGGGAGAGTGGTAGCGTCTATGCGTTTATCCGAGGGTCTTGGGCTTGAACCCCGATCAGGCATAGGAGTTTTCATACAAAATCTCATTACCATATTCGCACACACAAAAAAATCCATTATTCTCGGATCATAAAGTATCACACGTTCTTTATTACGATACGTCTTCATGGATAATACCTAATAAAAAATTACTGCTTTCAAACTACAGAAATAAAATAAAAACATTACCAATGATATTGCTAAACTTTCTCGCAAGTATGTTTTTATAGCTTCTTCCATTATCCAAACCGGAGCAGTTTGACTGTAAAATATGTCAAAGATTAATCTCACATACAACAAGCGTACGAACCAAGATTAAATATTGTGGATTACTAGGGTTTGAAATATAAACAGTCGTACAGTTTAATATATCAAAGCTGTTTACTTGTATATGAACAGAGATAGATAAATTAAATCGCAAGAGTGGGACCAAGTGAGTAGGAAAAAAAATTAATCAGGAGGAAATTAAAAATTTCGAATAAAATTGTTAGTTAACCGTATCACATTTGAAGATATATAATTTTTATTTTATCTAATAACGATGTCTTAGGTCTGAAGATACGAAGACAAATATACAAAAAAAAATTACCGTTTCTAAATGTTTAAAATACACTTCAGTTTGAAAATCACGAAATAAGAGTAGCAATATAATTTCTACCATGATTGCCATACTATAATTACAAGGGAATGTTAATCGTATATATTATATACAATTAATTTTACGATTTCTTTCTGGAAAGAAAACCAATAAAGTAACACACAAAAATATTTCTGAAATAATACAAAGTTTTTGTATCACGTTTTAGGCAAGTAAATATGATAAGTTTTTAACACTGTGAACCTGATCAGGGCAGAAAGTCGAAATATTTTATTAGGATATAACTGAAATTAATATTTCTTTAAAAGATTTGTATAAATAAACTGCCTATATATTTTCTTTGATAGGTAGCTCAGGGCTATTAGATATGATAAGATAAAAGAAATCCTTTTTATTTAATTAATTTTGAAATTGATTAAAAAATATAACGTCATCCGAAAAAAGAGTACTTTCTATCCTTTTGATTCTCTTAAAAACAGTTAGTTCGTTAATAAAGTTTTAAGATAAAGCAAAATAAGAAAAAGGATGAAATCGGCTGTAAATGATGACAAAGCACTGCGGAACTGGGAGAGATAACTGAAGAAACAGGTTTTAAAGAGCGCAAAGTAACTGAGCTGGAAAATCTCCTTTTGAAATCTTCTATTCCGTTTCTATTTCTTTTATCTTATTTTAAACTTTCCTTTCATCTTTTAAAACACTTACAAATGATATATATATATTTTTTTTTTATTTGAAAAACATATTACATCTTAAGACATTAAATACTTTATTTGTAAATGTAATCATTTTTAAGAAAGAAAAAGATGTAAGAGAGATTTAAAATGTAATAGGGCATGACATTAATGTGTGTAATTTACCTTAAAAATATTGTAAAGTTTATTTTATTAGCTTAAATTAGTAGTTGTAATTTTCATTACGAGAACATTTTTTTAATTGCAGCTGTGTAAAATAGAAGGTATTTTAATAATTTCTAGTTCAAAAATATTTGAACACAATAGCTCGTTTTATATTTCATTTAAAATTATATACCACTTACTGTTGCTTGTATTTTATAGAACAAGGTTCTAAAACGTTATTCTCTTCCTTTAATGAAATAAAAAAAAATATATATTAAAAAAATTTTCAATTTATAAAATTTCCACTCTCTGTAATGTTCATTTGTTTCTCAAAACTCGACTATTGATTTTTTTTTATAACAAATTGGTCTCTCTAACTTTTATATTGCTGTAAATTTTTCATCAAATCAACAAGAAAATCAAAACGTAACATTTTATAATTTTTATCAAAAGTTATACTTTTAATTTTTTTTTCACAAGTTAAATATCGTTTCTAGACTAATAAATTATCCAACAGGAATTCATTTTATTCTTACACAAAAATGTGCAGTGAAGTCAAACAGAAGTATGTATTTTTTTTTAAGGAAAATTTTATTTAACAGATGAAAGGAAGTTTAATTTTAATAAATTTAAAAAATATATATTGCTAAAAAAATTGACAAGAAACCAAAAAAAGTTTACTTTTCATGATACTGCATCTTTTGTAAATTAACTCTATATATTGAATGTATTATTTTTTTCTACGTTTCTACTGCTATTTCATAAAACTGTACGTTTCATACATACAACAAAAAAATTTTGCTTTGATCTATGCGTTTGAACTTGCATTAATAAATTTTAAAAATGTTTTATTTATAATCTACATGTTGCACAATTCTTTATCGCTTTGTTTCCTTTCTATTACTTCCTTGTACGTAGTAAAGGAAGTACTGTGATCGCGAAAAATTTCGGTTTTCAGATTTCAACGGAAATATCCATTTTGACCATCCCTGAATCCATTCTGACTAGTTTCGGCGTGACGTCTGTACGTGCGTATGTATCTCGCATAACTCAAAAACGATTAGCCGTAGGATGTTGAAATTTTGGATTTAGGAGTGTTGCAACATCTAATTGTGCACCTCCCGTTTTGATTTCAATCGACTGGACTAAAAGTGTTCAATAAAGCTCAAAATCCAAAATCTTTTGGATTTTTGACTTTTTCATAACTGCAGTAATAAACCCTACTTTAGAGCTTTTCAACGATATACCAAAAGTGGTATTTATTTTCATTAGTTCTAGAGTTATAGGCAAATAAAATTTTAATTAATTAAATATTTGGATCTTATAAGGGGAAGACATATCGGTTCGAATCAGACTTAATCTCCTTTTTTTTAAATTTTTTTTTAAATTTAAATATATTGGTTTATTAATAATTATTAACCCCTGATTGTAAAAAAAATTAAAATAAATAATAATTCAATAAATTAAATTAATGTTTTTATCGTTCTCCTAAATGATATTCGGTTTTTAAATTTAAATTTTTATTCTTATTAATTGATGAAACAACCGAAATTTGAAGGTAAACAAATCTCATTTGGTACAAGTTTTGAGATTTCTAGATAGAAAAAATTAATAAAAGTTGTCGAGAAGAATTCAATTTAATACGAAAAGGTAGGTTTAAAACAGTGTAGATTTTAATTTTCATAAAAAGTTATTTTAATTTTTGACGTAACTAAACCAATATTAAAAATTTCTTATCATAACGGTAGGTAATAAGATGAAAATGGATCTATCTATTAAACCAAAAATCTTTAAGAGAATATGTACGAAATACTGGACTATAATGTTAAGACAAACGTTGTTTGAGTTCGATTGGTTATTAGCCTACTAAAATATACTGAAATGGCATTGCGCCATCTGGAGTCAAACAGCCGTATCAATCATTACTGTCATACTCCCTTGCTTTTAGCTACTATACGTCTATATTTCTTACGGATTTTAGAAATTCCTCACGTATTTATACGTCGGGAAAATATTGTTTAATATTATCATAAATAACGTTACTGAGATATATAATTATTTATTACCTAATTTTCTTTTGATATAAATTATTCCAATATCTAAAGAAAATTTAAATCAAATGAGATGTAATGGCGTTATACTTGTATTTAAAAAAGAAATGTATACAAATTTAGAATTTAATGAATATTATTAATTAAACGGTTTAGACAATTTTACTTTCCTGGAATTATAACTATAGAGCTACGTTGCAAGAAGGAAGATAAGTTAATCAGTTTAAAACTGTGAGATTTTTTTTTTAATTTCTCGACGTTTCATGCCTTGAGTCCCCCCCCCCAAAAAAAAAACGTGGGCGTAATATCCCTAAGTAGATTGCAGATTGTTTGTATGTGTGTTGACGGGTTTGAAACAATTTTTGGTAAAATTTTGGGGATCAACAATTCCAGAAGGTAGTGTAAGTAGTTTATTTGGGGGTCAACATTCTCAAAATGTTTCAAATATAATCTCACTTTATATTAAGCTCAGTAAATGCGTATGTCCTTACCTTATCATTAAAAAAACAAAAATACCTTCTTATTTACGGAATTTTATTAACAAAATTGTTTTAAATGTCTTCCTAGGTATAGTACTGTAGTGCAAAGGATTCAAAATCCATATATATATATATATATATATATATATATATATATACTCTTTGGGAGCAATATTGAGGGTACAAGAGCCGTTCAAAGTTAAAAATATCAATTTTTGGAATTTTGTAAAACATTTTTTAGTTTATTTAAACTTTTAATAATAATTTACAAAAAAATTTCATAAAATTTTATTGGTTGCATATTTTTCAGTGGGATTATTTAGTTTCTCCCGTTTAACATAGTATACGTTGAAAATCAAAACGGTATCTAGGAAGGTGATTATGGTGGTGGTGAAGAAAAAAGTAAAAAAAATATATACGTAGATTTTTTCAATTTTTTAAACGTTTTTAATGTATTATTTTCTACTGTATAAGAATGAATAATCAATGCTGGAAATGTGTAACAACTTCGTTATCAGCTATTTTTTAGCTCTTATAACAAGATATCTGTAAAAATTAAATTATCGTTCTCAATCGAATTATCAAAATATGAAGAAAAATAAACGAAAAAATAATCTACTAATTAAATTAAAATGATCAAGTTTATTTTATTTTGAGAATCAAATGATTTATTAGTGCAATAAACAATATTATATTAAGAATTGATACAGTTCTTCGTAACAGTCTATCTCGTAGATATACGTAACTTCTAAAAAAGATTTGTTACAAAGTTGATGATTTTTTACGCAAAAAAGTAAAAAAATATAAGCGAAAAATCTAGCAAATTTACGTGTTATTAATGGTTTAATTGTCACAGTAAACACTTACTTAAAAAAAAAAACTCAAAAAAAAAAACAATTATTAAGTCATCACGATCATGTAATAGTTAGAATGGTATTTTAAATTAGCTGGTCTCAGATTCAATTTGTGGGTTGATTCTGATATCTTTCATTCACCTTTCTCGTCAAAATAGTCAGGTATATGATTATAATCATAAAAATATACCAAAAAATATAAAGGTTTTAAAAATATTTTTAAACGTTCAGATAACTTCTATATTAAATAATAATAATAATAGTAGTATTAATAATAATAATAATTATTATTATTAATAATAAACCATAACCGTAAGCCCAGAGGCGGCATTGTTGATGGTGGGGGTTCCTCCAGTAAATTTGCAAGCTAGGATGAGGATCCTCATTGTGAAAAATATTGGCAGGAAGTCAGCAGTACATGAGCTGTACGCGGAGTGGAACGGAAGGTGGCAAACGACACCCAAAGGTAGATGGACATACGACTCATCGGAGATGTCAGAAACTGGGCAGAGAGGAGCTAAGGAGACATGAAGCTTCGAGTTTACGCAATTCCTGTCTGGCTACGAGTGTTTTCATGATTACTTACAACGGATGGGTAGGAGCACCACCAATCAATGTCATGATTGCGGGGAACAGGGCACCGCGAAACATATGGTGTTCTCCTGCCCAAGATGTCGAGATTTGAGAGTCGGCCTGGTAGTGGAAGGAATAGTGGACGCGAGAATAATAAGAGTAATGCTTAGCAGCAAAGACAAGTGGGATAAAGTATCGCAAGTGGTCTCCACCATGATGAGTGAAAAGGCGCATGAGGAGAGAATTCAACAGAATATGGATCAACGGATGAACCCCGGCACGGAGTCCGAAGACGAATGATCGTGGAGACAGTCTCTGGGAGTGAGCGGCGGGAGCTCTCCAGTGTTGTCATCCGTCAATCGCCCTCAGGGGACGTTACGGGGTCGTGTCGAATTGGATAGAAGACAGTCCAGGTGATCATGCGGTAGCTGAGTACATGTCATAGGGATTAGTTTCGGCCCCTGCGTGACTAGAGGGGAAGGTTTTTTGCGGGTGAGAGCCCCGCACTGGCGTCAGAGCGGATCTGCTGGCAGCTGGGAGAGCTTTTTCCTCCCACTACGGAAAACAAAAAAAAAAAAAATAATAACTCAATTTCTATTCTGATTAAGACTATTGGAATAATCCCCGAAGTACAGGTGATATTCGGGAGATCGGAAAATCTGTGTACAGCAAGCAGACATTCCTAAAAACTGGACATCAAATCAATAGTAATTATGCTTTTATCAATATGCTAAAAATGCGTTGAAAAAGTTAAATATAATATTAAAATATTGGCAAGGAGAGAAATATTTTCTTTATACTTAATATTACAGTTTAATTTAGTTTAACTGTAAATTTTTGTTACCGATTTTATGTTTAGAATATGTTTATATTAATTGATTATTTTTGGTTTTTCTGTATATATTACTTATTCATTTACTTTGGTTATTTTCCCTGTATTGCGAAGTTACTTGGACAGACGCTTTCTCCAGATTAAGTATACAGAAAAGTTTTCTGATTTCTTGACGTTTCCTCGGTTTTTCCTCAGGGCTCAATGTTGGGTCCTATCCACTATTCTGTCTTCACTACGAACATTCCTGTTACGGATGATATTACTATTGCATCGTTTGCAGATGACATGGCAATCATGGCTATCCAAGTTGATCCAACTCAAGCCTCAGCTAGGTTGCAATCAGGATTGGATCTTCTAGCCGTATGGTTGAGGAAATGGAAAATACAGTTGAATCAAACGAAATCGTCTCATATGACATTTGTGATGAAAAGAGGTGACTGATTAGGAATCCATTTAGGTGGTGGTTATATCCCGCTAGCTGAGAGTATAAGGTATTTTAGTATTCAGCTAGACCGTCGTTTAACGTGTAAAATTTATATTAAAGAAAAGAGGAAGCAGCTAGATATCAAATTGAAGGGAATTACTGGTTAATAGGCAGGAAATTGCAATTTTCCGTATCTAAAAAGCTTCTACTGAACAAAGAAGTCCTACAACCGATTCGACGTACGAAATCCAATGTTAAGGTTTGGCAAATACCAACAATATAGAAACTACTCACCTCTTCCAGAATAAATTTGCGAGATGCGTAACGCAGACACCGCGGTTCGTTCAAAACACCGAAATCAGTGAGTGCTTTTAGGCGGTTCAGTGATTACATATATTAGAACTTTATTTTTCTGTTTAGCCTCCGAACCACCGTAAGGTATTATTTCAGAGCATGAATGAGAATGATATGTATGAATGTAAATGAAGTCTAGTCTTTTACAGCCTCAGGTCGACCATTACTGAGAAATGTGGTTAATTAAAACCCAATCACCAAAGAACACCGTTATCCATGATCTAGTATTCAAATCCGTACAATAGTCGTTACTAGGATTTGAACTAAAGCCTTTACTAGGATTGCACCTATATATTAGACCTAGGAATTACATATATTAGATTTTGGAACCTAAAAATGATACAGCTGATGCTTCTATTTTTGAGTTATGCATGATATTTATGTTTCTGGTGTCATTTTCTTTTATGTTATTTTTTCTGTTAACTTGTGGTTTTATTCGTATTACTGGACATTCTATGGATTCTACTACCTAATTATTTAGACTTTATCACTGTATATGCTATCTTTAATTTACTATTGATGTTTAGAATGTATATAATTAAGGTGTTTTAAAGAAACTCCTTCCCATTTATGTATTGTGATGAGAATTACTTATAGTTTCTTCCTACCAAACTGACTGCATGTATAATATGAGATACAAAAAAAAGAAAATTTTCTATGTAACTACTAACAATGATCATTTACCAATCGATTATGCATCTAGTTTCTGACTTATAATTACTATAAATAGTTTTTGAGTGTTGTCTTTTCGACATTTTTATAAGATGTAACTTAAAGTGTTTTTTTTAAAAATAGTAATAAATAATAATCAAACAATATAAATATATATATATTTATATTGGTACTTTTGTTCTGTATTTATATAAGATATAATACAAAATAATACTGGTTTGGGGAACATGCCTAAGGGAAAAACAAATTGTAATGAAATATGTATAACCAATTACGAGTATTTGGAAATAAACAGATTAATTAATATTCTATTTAATTGATACGCGTATACTGTACTTCATTATAAAGAATAGGCTTTATATAAACCTATTTAATTATTTATTCATACAAAAATTTCATTTTAATACGAACTTATTAGTAAAGTTAATAATAAAACAGTCGGTCATGCGTACAATGTGTGTTTCAATTCTTTGAGGTTGGATTAAATTACATTACTATAATACACAAACAAAAGTTACAAGAGTAACATCAATTCATTTAAAAATTGTAATCGTATACGAAATATACATAGGTTTGTATTTAAAAAAAATTGAGGGCTAAAAAATGAATTCATAAAAGGGTTATATATAATTCCCCATCAAATCAATCCTGTTGTATGTGTTTATTAATGTTTGAAAGATAAAAAAAAGTAATATATGTTTTTTGTTTGTTATTGTTGTTTTTTTAAAAGAAAAACAAAAAAAAAACTAAATCATAATTTGGTAACATCATATATTTATTATTATACCGTTGTTTCTGTTAAATGCGCCAGAGTTGTTTACACACACATTTGTCACAAATAATACAATTTAAAAATAAACAGAAAAATTTAAATGAAGTATTTTTAGAATATTAACACAGTTATGATATTTTTAATCTATTGTTAAAGTATGGATTTCATTGATGGATTATTGAAAAATATTAATTTTAATCCAAATTTTAATCTGAGTTTCAACATATATCGGATTCATAACGTTGAATGAACTCTCGTGGTGTTCTATAAAAGGTATTCAAATTGAATATGCTATTTTAATCAGTACTGAATTTTAATTGGTTTTTAACTACTAGAAATGTTAGTATGGTGATATAGAGAGAATATGGGTTGTTATTATCTGTAGAATCTGCATGCTACATCCAGTACTTTAAATAAGCAGTAATGCTTTAAACCTTTTCATAATTTATTTTATTATGATAAAAAAGTAATCAAATTAGGGATTCTAGATTTTTGGAATAAAAATTAATAATTAAATTACAAAATTTTGTATTTTTTGTTCGTTTTGCTTCATCCATGAAACAATTATTACATACAAATTATTAGAAAACCTGGCATAAATTCTATGCCAGGTTCTACACATCTTTATCAGAACGGAACTAATTCGGGGCTCAAATTATAGGAAAAAGTTAAGTAACAATATGACGAAAAAAATTATTCACGATAAAAAAATCCCTAACTGGTTAGTTTTTATTTTCAGTACATGTAAACTCTTTAGATTGTAAACCTTTAAAACCAACGTACAGCTACAATTTTCTTTAAAAAAAATTAATCTCATGAATTTAGATATCAATTATCGTTATCCGATATTTTACAGTCATTAATGAAATAACATAAAATATATAGGTAACGCTCTATCTGTATCATATTTTTAGGCTTTATCTTTCGATAGATTTTCATTTCAAATTTCATTTATCATATTTATCGTTGGTATTTTGTTCTCATTTCATTCAAAATGTCCTAATCTGATGGATTTTAGACAGGACGGGAGATAAAGTAATGCCTGAACTGACTTTTAGTTTTCCTTCGGAAGAAATGAGAATTTCACCTTACAATGACTAATCAAAGTATGTCATGGTAAGTAGATTATAGTAGATCAAGCAGAGAAGGAAATTAAATCTACAACAAATTATATCATATATTTTCTATGATAATTTAGTTATTTGTCAATCGATTTTCAGAAATAAGATGACATTTTGTTTATAATAAAATGCTTAACGTTTTTGATGTATAATAAAGTTAAGGATTAACGAGGTATGTAGGATTGAAAAATTGACAGTCGCCATTTTAAAATTGGTCAACGTGTTTACATTGCAATTTTTTATTTATTTGACAACGTTTATGACAAATGTATAAATGTGGGTACCAAATATTAGACTGATTTCTCAATCGATCTTGAGATGTTAATTTTATTAATAAACAAAAAAATGGCGGACAGAAGGAAAATGAAGGGGAAATCGACATTTTTACACAAGACATGTTTTGTACAATTGACATGAAATATAGAAAGCCACCATTTTAGGTATATCCTGAACCCTATATATATATATATATATAAAATGCAGCCATAAATGTCAAGGGTCATTCCAAAAATATTTCACCAGTAATATATATATATATATATATATATATTTATATCTGCGAAAATATGCATATCAGATATAAATATATGGAGATATATTTGTAACATATGCATATCTCAGAAGTAATTGGAGGCAGAAAAAAATGGGGTTCTACATACTTAAAAAAATTCTGCATATGGTGGTTTTTAATTTTTTTCCGCTATCTTGGATCCGCCATACTGAATTAATTTTTTTTTTAAATAGGAAGGAACACAGAAGGAAGTTTATGACACATGATTTAAAATTTTACAAGAAAAACAATGGTAAAACCCAATTTTCTTTTAATACCTTCGTTATCGAGTTGTAAGCATTCAAATTTGTAATGACGGAAAAATCGTATTAACAATACAACGAGGTAAAATGCGCTACATGAACAATGTTATTGAATGTTACATTCTTAATGGATACAGTAACGAACTTTTAACAGAGCTATAATATTCATGATAATAATAAACAATAATCAATAATTAACAACACAACAAATTAAACGGCTATATCAACAGATATTATTTTATAAATAAAAATTAAAACTTCCTGAGTAAATATCAGCTATTATTTGTTACTTATTGTAAATGAAACAACTCAGCTGGAAATATCTAAATAATATATTAAAATTTAGTTTATTAAATCAGCGGTTAATTTATAACAATTCAGTTTGTATTACGTTGAAACAATGCAACTTATTAACTCCTAATTTCACCTTTTTACTTTAACATGCTAGTAACGGTAAAATTTGATAGCGATAGTAAAAATTGCGTTCAAATTTGTTTTTTGGTGAAAATTTTATTATTAGTTTCCTCTTCTTTTATTTAGTTTTATTAAATATTAAATCGTCAAATAACAATGTTGTTGATGGTGTACGGGAATGATGACATAGTTCGGCCTTTACAAAAGGTACGTAATTTATATAATAATAGATTTTCAAATAGAGAACCGATAAGTAAATCGACTGTGATAATAATAGTATTGCGATTTGAAGAAACTGGTACTGTAAAGAATCTTCCTGCACCGGTAGAACAAGTCAACTGATGTAAAGTCATTAGATGTATTGTAGACCTTTGTTGAAGACCGTTATTTGTCAATTCAGAGAGCTGTTGTCCAACATGGCATCAGTTATTTTTCAGTTCAAAAAATTATTAAAACAAATAAAATTCACCCTTATATGTTAAATTCAATAATATTTAGTTGTGAAGCGACGTTTATCTTGAATGATCATATAAATAAGAAAAATTGTCGATAATGAAGCGATAGTAATCCCAGATGGATGTTGGAAGCTCATACACAACACCCGAAAGTGAGCATTTGGGCGGGAATCGTTGGTCATTGTGTTGTAGGGTCTTTTATTTTAGATGAAAATCTTACAGGAGATACTATAACTTTTTAGCCCACAGGATTTTACCAAATACCCTACCCAGAAATTTAGATACTAATTTTTTAGGAAAAACTTAGATTTAACCCGGATTTTACCAGATATCCAGGAAAATATAATAACAACGTAAGCTTTCAGCAAGGGCACCACCTCATTATTATGTAAGGACACGGCAAAGTTTAAATGCGCAATCTCCAAATCGCTGAATAGGTCGTAGAGGAGCTGTAGAATGGCCTGCCATTTCCCCAGACCTGTCTTCTCTGGATTACTTATTTTGGGTGTACCTAAAACATAATGATAACAAAAAAAAAACCTGCAGCATTGAAGAATTGAAAAGAAAAATAATGATGAATCTGCTCGTGTACGACCAAACATGATGCAACAAGTTATAAACGGTTATTACTTGAGGTTACCACATAGCACACTTCCAAGCTTAGAGGGGAAGAATTTTGAACATCTATTGTATAGTGGTATATTTTCACAATTTATTTCATTAGTAATTTATAACTGAAACATTTATTTAAAATTTTAAAATAAATATTGTAATATTTTAAATAAGTAATATCAATAGATATAGCCGTTTAATTTTTGGTTGTGTAGTTAATTATTATTTATTATTATCATTGTTAAATAGCACTATTTAAAGTTCATTGTTGTACACAATATGAATGTAAAATACAATAAAATTTTCTTGCAGCGCGTTTACCTTGTTTTATAGTTAACACAATTTTTCCGTCATTGCAACTTTGAATGCTTCTAACTTTACAAAGAAGACATTAATAGAAAAACGGGTTTCACCACTGTTTTTTCGTATAATTTTAGATCGAAATTATGCGTCATATGTCCTCCTTCCTGTTTAAAAAAAAATAAATTTGATTCAGTTAGGCGGATCCAAGTTGCCGGAAAAAAATGTAAAATTTCCCATAATGCAAATTTTTTTTATCTATGTAGAACACCATTTCTTTCAGCTACCAAATACCTGTCTTACTATATGCTGTATAAAGCTGTTATAGTAGTTAAATTCATGTATTTTAAATATATATATATATTTTTTTTCTATTTATTTTATTTACGAAAATGAGCTTGTATTTCCTGCCTTATTATAAAATTATAAAAAAAATAGGCTGAAAACCCGAAAATTGCAATACTTGAGACGTAACGGATCTACGGGAATGAGCAATGACATAAAACATTCGTAGAATCATGTCACACCTAGTGTGGCCTTACCCAAAGTATTTCCTTATTTGTGAGTCGAGGTATGAACGAACACTGGTTCTCCTTATATTATAACAAGATAATAAAAATGCTGAAATGCTAGCTGTGAAGCGGCCAGGTGGTGCAACTTCACCTTGTTTATTAAGTAACTATGAAATAAAATATTAATAAATATTAAATTAATTTAAAAATAGATTTAATTTAATTTATTTTTATTATTTAAATTTAATTTAATTTTAAGGTTGACTATAAATTAAAATGTTAATCAAATAAAAAATAAACTAATAAAACGAAGATAAGGTTAATTAATCTCTCAGGCGAATGAGAGATGTCATATGCCGAGGGTTAAAAGATGATCTCCGGTAAAGCCCATCAGAGCTAGGTAAGAAGAAGGTGATTGGAGGTCCCTTAGGGTATCAAGATTTTATATTTTACTACAATATTATTACGTTTCCATGTTTTATCCATTAATTTAGAAATATTCACAGTGTGTTGTAATAGTTTTTTTTACATTATTTTATTTAGCGTGTGCAGTGATGGAACTACCTCAGTCTCCGGCCGTCATAATGAACGGAAGGAGCAAAGATGCTGGAATCGCTCCTCGGAGCCATGCAGGTCCAGAAGGGCCGAAGCATGACGCTCCCCAGGTATGTGGGAGTTGAACCCAATAAACCAAAAACTGCCGCTTATCCCGTCTAGGAACCGGATTCACCAAAGTTTTAAAGTGTATGCATATATCAACCGGATTGGTACCGATACATTTGGAACCGGATTCACCAAAGGTTTGCACACATCCCAGACAGGTATGGACCCTTACCGGGGATGCATCGGACAGTGTGATCCTCCAGTTCTGTCCGTTTCAATGCCACCAAAAGGTGTCGGTTCCACGGAAGGGTGTTGTGTTCGTATGGGCGATCCGGTGTCCCGGGAGCGTCATTACCGCCATCCATTCGCACTTGTACGGCTCCGCTGTCAGTCTGACCTATCTCCTAGGTCAGTCGGCCCTGCATTTCCGTTCCTCGACACCCAGATCTTCATGAGGTCTTCAAGACGTCGTCTTGGTAAGCTGCATTTTGGCGACTAGTGCTGTGCTAAAAACCAAATCATGTGACGCACGGTACTCGGTCCTTACATCGCAATACTTCGTGGATAAAATTTTTAATGGTATTGAATGCCTCGTCCAACTTAAGCATTGTTAATAATGCTGGTTTCTAAGGACCCAGTAACTAAATACAAGTGCTGTCTTTGGTCTTCCCATCTGAACAGTGGAACATAACATGTGATGGCGAATCCACCAGTAGGCAATATGGACACCTATCGTCTTCCACACGTCTCCTCCAATGCAGGTAGGTCCTGAAACAGTCATGACCCGTAAAGAAATGCGACAGATAAAATCTCAGATCCCCAGTCTTCCTACCGAACCACGGCTTGATGTCTCTTATTAACTCGTAAGTCCACCTTCCCATGTCAGAGGTATCCCATCTAGGTTGCCATTCGGCCAGTATTCTATTGTGTGCGATAATCGAAATACAATATCGCAGCCTCCATAAATTGCTATTCTCATCTCTGCCACCAATGATGCGGGAGGCATCCTAACGATATTGGGGTAGTTATAAATATCGATCATAACTTATTATTTGTTTTGCAAATGTAATTACAAAGATATATTTAGATAATAAATCACAAATTGGGTAAAAAATATTTTTTTTTATCTAATATATTGATAAAGATTTAATTAATTAATTAAAGGTAAGTACACAGCAGTGATCTTTAGCAATTAGATTAGTATGATTATTTCGATTTCAATTTACTGAACTCCAATAAATCGTATTACTACAATAAATTATAATTAAAACAAAAAATTATTTCATAATTAAATAAGGGAGAGAGGTGTTTTATATAACTTAGGCATTATGACTCTCATACTAATATTAAAAGATATAACACTTTAAATAAAACACCAATAAAATCTGGTAAAAAACATTTGTATAGTGTAGAATCGATTATAATGATTGAATTTTAAGAAAAATTGAACTCAAATATACGCAAAGAAAAGTAAATGTAATTAGTAGAAATGATAAAAGTAGCCAACAGAGTAAATCAACCTCTTATTCAAAAAAGAAGTGAGAAATGTAAATATTATATTTTCATCATTTTTCAATTTGTACCTAGATACAATATAAGAGTTAAAGAATAACTTTGAGAAAGGACTAACTATTTTAAAAGAAAGAATACTAAGATTTTCTAATGTTTTTGTTTTTTGTAGAAACCAAAAATGAACTAGAAGAAATAATAACGGGATTGATTTACTGCTAGGAGAAAAATTTAGTTAGAAAATAAATAAAGAAAAGATAATGAAGTGTGACAGTATAGCGGATAATGATAAATTAAATATAATGAGATCGTAATACGTCAAAAATTGCAGAATTTCGTTCTTAAAGTTCATACACTTAATATATTATCCAATAAATTCTTGAAAATAGTTAAAATTAAATATCAAAGGATTTAAAAATTTTATTTCTATGTTTGAAATTATTAATTTGTTAGCTCTGAATTTTATTCTCTTACTGATAAAATAATTATTATTTCTACATTTACATTAGGTCATTCTTTATTATTAAATAATAATATTATAAATTTTTGTCACATAAAAAAAGAAATCTGAGTCTTCTTCAGCTTTTATGTTCTTTTAACAGATCTCGAGTAGGGTATCCAAGCCTTATTTTTTCCTTAAGTTATTCTGTCCTTTTTTATTACTAAAAGACTGGTTCTCTAGCAAATTTCTTTTAAATACATTTTTTTTATTAGTAAGAATATTTATTATTAATTTTTATCAAAAAAATATTTAT
The DNA here is from genome assembly GCF_047948215.1 of Lycorma delicatula. Taxonomy (NCBI): domain Eukaryota; kingdom Metazoa; phylum Arthropoda; class Insecta; order Hemiptera; family Fulgoridae; genus Lycorma; species Lycorma delicatula. The sequence continues at coordinate 73,805,731 of NC_134461.1, read as the reverse complement.
TAATGAATTAGTGATGAATATCTATTGATTAAAGGTAAAATTCGTGAACGATGAAGTTCTACGAGAGGTTGCTAAAATGTAATGCACAAAGAAACAAAAAGGGAAACAAAATTTAACAGAAAGCAACATGCTCCGCTATCTTGTAATTTCATTCCTTTACTACCAACATTCCAAAACTTATTGATACGTACCCTCTCATTTTCTGTCAGTCCCCATTGACATAGTTGTCGAAACGCCTTCTTTATCAACGAATTTAAAGCAACGTTCAGTAATTGAAATTTTAACATGGGAAAAGCGATGGCCAGTAATGTATATCGTCGTCTGAAAGTCATTTATGTTGATGAATCTGTGGCCCACCAACTGTGAGTATTAAGGGTACAAGATGTTGAATATTGGAAGCTGGTAAAGCTAATGTTGAATATGAACCTTACAGTGGTTTCTGTAACTGATGAAAAGGATCCACTCACAGTGGATTGATCACTGTGTAATTTATCCACAGTGGTTTCTGTGGATGAATTAATTTAATTCAAAATGACTGTTACCTCACACAACTACGCGTCACCACAAAGATAGGCATACCGAAAGAACAAACAATTGCCAAACTAGGCTAATGTAAACTTTGTTCGCGGTGGATGCAACGCAAACTCACAGGAAAGAATGACTAAACTGTGATCGGCTCTCCTACCCCAATATTGTCCTCAAAGTTTTTTGTGTCACTTGCATTAGTACTATGCTTAGGAAGACAAAAAAAATCGTTTAAAAATATTCAAAAAATAAAAAAATTAGTCATTGATAAAGATAGAATTTTGGGGCAAATTAAAAAAAAAAAAAATTGTAATTTGTATTCAGCTTAATATAAAGTGGGGTTATGTTTGTAAAATTGACCTAAAAATCTATCTACCGCTTCTAGAGGTAGATAGATATTGAACCAAAAATGTTATCAACAAATTTCATCAAAATTGGTTTATCCAATTCTAAGGTTATTAAGCTTCAAACACGCCATCACATGTACACATAAGGACATTACACCCACTTCTTTTTTGGGATTACTGGGTTATGAAACCTCGAGAAATAAAAAAAAAATCCATACCCTAGTTTTTCACTAACTACCGTTTTTGCAGCATAGATTTAGAGCTATGATGCCAGGAAAGTAATAAATAAGTTTTATTTGTTAAATGGTGTATAACAATTTTACTTAATTGATAATTATTAAAATTTGGTTATTAATTTGTAACAAAAATACGAACTTGTAAAAAAAATTATTAATGAAAAATTCAAACTGCAAAATCTCATTTACTTTTATCATGTTTACTCTCATTTCTTTTATCATGTTTTGAATAATTGTAGTAACATTTTTTCTTCGTAAAATCACCATAAAAATTTTAATTTTACTAAATAATTATTTATGTTTCGCTAAAGTGTTTTTGAAATAAGTAATAAATTTTAAATAATGAATAATAACTAATTAAAACCTCTATTTGGAAGGTTCTCGAAACAAATTTCAGATTTTATAGGACGTTTTTTCATTCAGATGGCAGGATAATTAGACTCGCTTCCTTTTTGATAACTTATCTCTTTTAGTCTTTTAGGATTCAATTTATTAAAATGATTTCCCATGTGGTATTTCAGTGGAACTCTCTGGCGCAAAATCTTAATTTTGTTCCAAGCAGAATTTCAGGAGAAACAAGATCATTAATATTTTTTGTTTACATGTAGGCTTCATTTTTTTTTTAGCCTACTTTAATTCTAACAAATACAAAATACGTATAATTACAATCACCCTTTTAGTGCTATTTTTTTTTGTCAATAATATTTAATTATTTTATGATCCGAGATCTTTGCATTGTATTTCTCCCGTCACCACCCCATTCGGTCGCCATAAAGCATAAGACTGAATGTCTGTGCCACAAATGGCTACTGAGTCTCGAAACAGATAAGCAACCAGTCCTAAGTAGCTCCTGGAGCTAACCTAATTGCGTGAGCGAACTAAGCGTGGTATCACATACCACTCGCTTAGTGTCTCACCGCTCACTTGTCATGTATTACTAAAAGAAAAAAAAAATAGGCGCACCTCGTCAACTAATAAAATATATATGACACTCAATAAATTAATTTACATCGTCAAGACCACAATTCGCTGCCAGGGCTAGGTCGCTGAATGCCAGCAAGTACCTGTCCACCATATTATAGCGCTTGCAGCTTTATTGGCTGGTGGCCGGCCATCACTCTCAGATAGCTTCCCACAGCAGCAGATTAGGAGTCATTTTTCCCCGAAAAACTACTGATGCCGATTGAACAACGCAACGGCATCAAACAACACCGATACGGTCCGACAATGAGGATCTCGTCCTATTGACTCGCCGCTTATGAGTAGTAAATTTTCCCCTTGACCTCTAAGTTCCAGGATGGCTGATTTCTGGCCCTCCCCAAGAGCTGGGCAGTCGAAAATCATGTGTTCGTTCTACTGGACCTACCCGCAGACGCCCAGCTCATCAGCTGCCAAACAGAACCGAAACAAATATTGGTTAAAGTTTGCGTGGTTGGAGATCACCTGGACGGGAGACTTGGCATTAGGGTTCAGAGCAACCAGCACACTGGTGCCCGGGATACCATCCAGAATCCTGTCCAACTTCGCCAGCAAGTCATCGATACTCAATACAAGCTGGAAGTATACAAAACTAGTACGACATCGAGTCTATCCCTCGTGATTAGCACGACAGTGAATTGCTCATCGGACCAATGGGACATCCAGAAGACACCCAATGAATCTGAACCTAGCATGATCGTGGAGAGCGGACGTCCCCCACGAGAATGAACAACATCCACCCCGCGGAAGCCGACCACCCTATCCGCGACCACGTACGGCTCCTGGACTAAGAGGACCTCGAGGTTGTACTCCTCAAGGAGCCTCATGGCTTCACTGGTGGATGATGAGAGATGTATTTTATAACGTGTTTAATATTCCAAATTTATCCATTACTTTTAGCCGAGAAATTTCTGGATGAATATCAATAATTTATACTTCGCCACGGATGTAAAACTTTTTATCAAATTCGGTTTTTCCAGTCAACAGTTATAGCTTCAAACACGCCAACACAATATAATTAATTACATACAAATATTATCCCCCGACTTTTTTTTTTTGAGATCCCTGGGTCATCAAATGTCGAGAAATGAAAAAACAACAATACCCTATTTTTTGACTGATTACCAAACTTTCCTTCTTGCAGCGCAGCTCTTGTGCTATGAAAAAATAAATACTAGAAGAAAATCTACTTTTAATGATAAAAAAATATCTTTTTTATAAATATTTAATCTAAATCACGGATTTAATTTTGTACAATTAAGCAGGTTATATATATAATCCCGTATAGTAAACTTTACAATAATTTTCTTAGTTTAATGATGGAATATTAGTTTTATAAGAGGTAATCTGTAGTGTATGACATAAAGTTACATTAAAATAAGATTGCTTACTGTCAAAATAAATCCAGATTTCTGTTCAATCTAAGAAAACATACCTTAATCTGCGTAAAACAAATCTTGCAACCGTCTACAGTTGAAGAAAACAGTTCATCTCTATTTGTTTATTTAATTCTGTGTCGGCATCCCATGGGGCTACTGAATTATTACATCCTACTCTCTAACTCATCCGCTACCACTTCTGTTTTAATACTACTAGTACTACTTACCCCTATTTTCAACCCTCATATTAAATTTCACCTCCACTGAATTTATTCTTTGTAGAATAAATAAAGAAAAAAAATAAATAAGAGATACTATACTCTTATTCTGTAAATGAAATACTGGAGAAACTTTATCCGTACACTGAAAACAAAAGAAAAACAAACTGTTTTCAGTGACCTACTTCAATTATGACTATTTACTTTTTTCTTTATTTCAATATATTTACCACGAAAATAATTTTATCACTGTTAACATAAAAATATAGCGTATGATAAAGAAGTATTTGTTTTAATGATTTACTTATAATAAAATACTCAAAAATATGCATGCACTCAGGTTTTTATTCCAACGGTTTTAATAACGCTTCAATTACAATTACAGTAAATAAGTTTTTCATATTAAAAAAAAATTATATCTCGTGTAAAATGTAATTGTATCTCGTGTAATTTTCTACCTTCATGTAGAATATTTAGGTAATCGGTTAGCAACTGGCAATGCTAGTGAATTCAGATATTGTATTTTCATTGATAATTTGAGTTTTCCAACCGATATTATGGGAATCATCTTCCTGATTGCTCAGCCTATTTTTTACTTAATTAGCAAGTATTTAATAGGATTAATAAACGATTTTCTAAAATCGAATTATTTATAGTTGAGCAAGATATTGTGAACTATTATTTTTAGTGAATCATTTCGTATAGATATGACACACGTAAGCAGTGAGAAAGGAACAAGAAAAAGCTGAAAATATTTGAATTAAGGGTATGAAGATTAAATGAAGAGAGTAATCGAAATCAGAAGCTTAATCAAAACAAATCGGAACAGGAAAAATAATTACATTTGGCTGGAGCTTGTCATGAGAAATAAAGTTGATTAAAGCAGTTTTAGAAAGATCGGTACAAGGTACAATTAATAGACGCTGGAAAAGCTTTTTAAAATTATAAACAATCTAAAAGGAAATAGAAACTATAAAGTCTAAAGAGTTTAGCAGGTCAGATCCACTAATAATGTTCTATGATATTAATAACACATAATTAGAGCATAACAGAATTATTTCTTAAATGTAATTTAAAAAAATTATACAGAAGTTAATTTCTGAAAAACGATTCATAAATGATGTTATTTAAATTTTAATTCACAAATTTATTATGCTATTCGCAAATAGCGTATATATATAATGATCTTAAGTTGTGAACCGTTTGGCAAGAAATCTCTCTGGTCAGTCTACGATATCAAAATCGTTCGGATCGGCACCCGAATTATTTGGTGGTCAGTTTATTAGACAACAGGATCAGTGATTTTTCAAGGTTCCTGAGGAAAAATATTCTTGGTTTGCCTTATCGTTTCAATTAGGTGACTTTATGGTCTGACCGTACGGAGTGCTCTTCTATTTCATTATTAAGTCACAAGCAGCTGGGTTTGTGGCAATTTAATGTTAGTTCAAATACATCTCATTTGCTTATTGTTCAATTATCTTGCTGAACAGATTGTAAATTTGCTGTGCCGTTATGATAAAAAAAAAAAATAAATAAATAAATAAATCTATTGAAAAAGTTCTAATTAATTTTATTTTTCTATTTTAAAATTATCAAACGTTAGTGAATTTCGTACACATGAATTTCTCCAACATTTTCTTCTACTAAATATTACTAACAAAACGTTGTATACACGAAATATAATTCTCTTTAGAGTACCCATTTCTTATTCTGTATACCTAAAAATACTTTTTTAAATTTATTTAATTAATGATTTTCAAGTTAATCGCTTGACTACCGCTTGAAAAAAACAAAAAAAATCTTCATCAATGAAAAAAATTAATTTAGAAAAGTTACATTTTACGAACGTCTATTAATTTTATGAAATATTGAACTTAAAGTTCTTTTTCGTGTTACTGTATAAAAATTTATTTCAGGAAAACTTGTAGAAATTACTGAAAATTTTGCGTAAAATTTTTACCGTTTTTCACCTGTTTTCCCCGTAGTATAACTTTAAAGTTTCGTAATTTCAAATAGAGATTAAATAACAAAAATACTGTTGGAAGTATATAAAACAAAAAAAACAAAAAAAAAAAAAAACGATTCGTACAGTTTCTCTTAAATTTTTCTAATAGTTAATTTCTGTATAAAAGCCATTATTTACAAAAATTATTATTTTTTTGTTATAACATGAAATATTTTTATAAAAGATATATATTTAAAAATGATTATGGTACATTCATACTTTCATAATATTTAAAAATAGGATGGAAAAATGATTATGAAAGAAAATAAACGGATGCCTATAAAAAATTGGCAAGAAATACAAAAACTGTTATCAAAGAATATAAAGAAAAGAGATCTGTGTCATGATTACAAACAATAAAAGAAATGCTGAGAAAATACATAATAAAGCAACTAGTAGTGAGGAGAGGTCACTCTCTGAATTTAAAAAAACAAAATTTATCTTAAGTTTATATTAAACATGGTGTTAAATGGATTTTTTCAAATCAGTTTTATTATAATATTAACGAAAAAATCTAATCAACATTCTTAACTTTTTAAGAAAAATGTTTTGGTATCTCATTGCGTTATAATAATCTAAACAAAAAAAATAATTTCTTAATTTTTTTACAACTTCTACTGAAATGTTTTAGAGAAAAGCTTTCTTTGGAAATGAAAGAATCCTTCAGTTCAGAACTGAAGAAAAATCATGGAAATCAGTACAGTGTTGGCCAAAGTAAAGTGGGAACGTGTTAAAAAAACCCTTGAATTTTGAAAAGTATCGCTTATTTTAAAATAGTTTGAAATAATTCACAATTTATACAGAATGTGTTCTAGTAGAAGTAATATCTTCTAATAGAAGATATTAGATTATATTAGAAGATATTAGAAGATATTAGATACAAGATATTCTTGTTCTAATAGAAGTAATATCTTCTATGTAACATTTTTTATTATTTTATCAGTGACAATTTTTTTACTCATTATAGTTTCATTTAAAATTAATCCACATTTCCCTTGCGTTCGTCTTTATTATTTTAAAATTAATTAAATATTCTAATAATTAATAATGTCATGGAAACGTTTTTATTTATTTTTATACTAGTTTTTCTAAGTTAAAGTTAAGCTTACCTTTTTAATAATTCCCTCGTTTTAGGAAAAAAAATGAACAAACAAGTTCTTAATTAGAATGTTGATTTTGTAACTTAGACTAAAAATATATTTAACGTAAAGATGTTTAAGGTAAAATTGTAAAAGTCTGAAATACGTTAAAAATGTTTGTATGGATCTATGAAATTGTGACTTTTGTAATAAGTTTTACCTAAATAAGAGCATTTGAACATCTTTCTTGAAAGAATTAAGCGAGATTAAGACAAATATAATTTCTAAAATTTGAGAATCGTTTTTTGAGGAACTGAATAAAAAGAAATAATAAATAAATTAAATAATAATAATCACATGTACCGGAACAAAAGCTGTACCAGTTCATGTGATTTAACATTAAATGCTTTTTTTTTCAGATGACGGTTAATCACTGAAAAATAATTCAACCTGTTGTGATTCCTTTGCTAAGCTCAAAAAATTTTTAAACGGTTGGTAAAAGAAATTTAGGTTTATCAAAAAGAAATATTTGCATTAAGATGAAAGAAATAATGATTATTATATATAAATATTAAATACCACAAAATGAATATTTATTTTTTACACGAAAATCACAAAAAATTATTTGAAAACTGATAACAAAATTTATTTTTTACAAATGAAAGAATCTACGAAATATTAGTTTAAAAAATAATTTTTGAACTCTTTATTACATATTTTAATTGTTTAATCATGAGAACTGGCTCGCGGTTACCCTCCCGGATAAAAGCGATGATATTAGGCTCCTAAAAAGACGCATATATTACATCTATAAGTTCAAGATTTAAGGTCAAACGGCTACCCTAGGTTATTGTGCATCGTCAAAATACTACATTTCGTTTCGCCGCTTACTCTTGTTAGTTCTTTTTTTTTGTTTATCTGTTTCTTTGTTTAATTAGTTAGTTTTTAATAAGATTAAGATAAGATTGAAATAAGATAATAATAAATTAAGATTAATAAAATTATTATTAAATATAAGATTATTTTTTATTGTTCTTTGCTTTTTTAGTTCTGAACGTTCCAATGTTACTTGGGCTCATGTTCGTATGTACTTCTTATGTTTATTATATATTTATATATACTGTATAAAATATGTATACATATGATGGATTATGAAAACTCCTCTCTGCATGCCATTTTTTCGGAATTCAAATTTACTTATTGTTCCGGTAAATTGGAACAGATTTTTAATTAAATACTGTGACAAAAGAAAAAATAAAATAATTCCTTTATATTTGTTTTAACTGCTTAATATTTATCGTTCTCAATTTAATAAAATTTTTTGTAAAGGTTTTTAACACATTCTAGAAGTATACCGATACAATATTTTGTTCTCTTTTTTTATTTCCACCATTTCCCTTCTTTAGATGTTCCAAATCCGAATTCCACTAAATTATCTCTATATCGGGTCCAAAAATCTGCCCTCTTTAACGCTCAACGACATCCTTTCTTACTATTTACGATAGAATGAACTAAACAACCAGAATAGAAGTGTAACAGTGTGTAAGTAAGAGTAAAGGAGGCAAAAGGATAGGGAAGTAACAAAATCGAAAGAGAGTGAGAGGAAGAAATAAATAGAAAAAGATATTATTATACTCCTATCCCTACAATGTAATTTAATAAAACACTCTATTACCGGATTTCTTTAGCGGATATCGCTTGATATTATATTCTCTCAATTACAGAAATTTAAAATTGAAAGGAAGAGAAATACACAGCCTGTATGGAAAAATATATTCTTTATTTTACTTAAAAGTAATTACTTTTATTTATTTAAATTACTTAATAATTAGGATTTTTATTATTACTTTTTATATAAGTAATAAAATTGTCTTACATGGTTAAACACAAATACGCTAAGAAATATATACATGACAAGCATTTACAAGACAAGATATATTTAGATTAACCGTCTGAAAAACCGTTAGATGCTTTAGGTACTTTAGAATCTTTCTGGAAAACGTTTCGGTTACAAAATGGTTAAAAATATCATCAGACTTGTTATTAATATTTCCTTATTTTTTAATTACAGGAATAAAATAGATTATTTTAAGTAAATCGTATCAAGCTGGAACATTCAGTTTTAAAATTTTCCTATAATATGATAAAAAAAGTTTATGTCAAAACGTTACACAAATAAAAAAAAACAATCAGATTTATTAGGTTTTATAAAAAAAAAATATAACATTATAAATTCAAAACATGGAAAAAATATATTGAGAGAATCATCTAGGGAAATAAAAATCAAATTTTCAAAGAACTTAAATGAAATTTCCTTTTTAAAAAATGTCGTTTAATTATTGCTTTAAATTTTTGACAATTTGTTCTAAAACAAATGCATTATTTCTTTGATCAATATTTACCTTATAAATATTTTTCAATCGCTCCAGAAATTTCTTTTCTAATAAATTAAATTAATATTGTGGTGTGTAAAAAATGTCATCTTGTCAAGAAATTCGAATCAAAAACTTTATAGTTCAAAACAGAGACGGGATAACGGCCACAAAGGTTACCAGAAATTAAAATGGCAGTACGAATTTATTAAAAAAAGATATAAACCTTTTAATAAAAACCGAAAAAATTGTAAAATTGTGATAATAAATTTTGTAAAATTAATTTATCATTTTTTGGGGGAAATCAGGATACATTTGTTGAAATAGGTAAGATAGGAGATACGATAGAATATATACACGTATGTGTATATGTATATATATATATATAATCGTACATATAAAGTGTGCGCGTGTGTGTGTGTGTGTGTGTGTGTGTGTGTGTGTGTGTGTGTGTGTGTGTGTGTGTGTGTGTGTGTGTGTGTATGCACATAATTATCTTAATTATGACTATTGATATTACAACAATAGTATAATAGCGTTAGTATTATTGTATCTTTGCATTATCTTCAAACATTATACATATTATACGTAATATGTATATCATATGTAAAATATAATAATAACGCTCTATTATGTATATAATAAATTTAAAATTGTTAAATAAATGACTAACTTTCAAAATAATGGAGCTCAAAGGTACCTATCCTTCTTCAAGTAGCTTATTTGAAAATTTAACCATATACTATCAGATGAAAACTGATAATTATCTTCGAAGAAAAAAAAATAAATACAAGTGTTTAAATATATATAGTACACAATGCTGAAAAATTTACTAAATTTTGAAAATTATTTTTCAACCTTTTAATACTATATTATCAGAATACTACCAATGGTAATTAAAAATTTCACAGCAAAAAATTCGAATTATTTACACAATCAATAATAAAAACATTACACATCATTTATCTATGGAGAAAATCTTAATAAAACCAAACGACGTAAGAAATTCAAATGGTAATCTGGAACTGGGACAGTCCAAAGCGTAACTGAAAAATATAACTCTTTCACAGCAACAGTCTTGCACCGACAATTTTCTTGGCAATATTTTATGTAATGCAGCTTTTTGCCAACAACTAACCACACTCTATCACTCATCATCCTCATAAAAGTTTCACAAAATACAAACAGAAAATTATTTACGTAAATAAGAAAATGAAAAATTTTATATGAATATTTGGTAAAATTTGGATACAGAGTTAAAATTTTTGATCTAAAAACTTTAGAAATATTTATTATATATTTTAATGATGGAACTTTGTAATGGCATAAGAGAAAACAAAATTATTTGTAAGAAATTGCTATAACCTCAACTACATTTAGAAAATAAACAAAAATTAGGGGATTATAGTCAAATATCAACCTAAAACACGTTATATTTTAGCAAGTATTAGTAATGATAATAATTACATGATAATTAGGAAATTAAAAAGATGAAAGAATAAGGAAAACTATTTTAAACACTTTCATACGAATTACTAGTAATCCTTACATAATAGAGCGTTATTATTATATATTACATAGGATATACATATTACGTATAATATGTATACTGTTTGAAGATAATGCATAGATACAATAATACTAACGCTATTATACTATTGTTGTAATATCAATAGTCATAATTAAGATAATTATGTGCATACACACACACACACACACACTTTATATGTACGATTATATATATATATATATATATATATATATATATATATATATATATATACATACATATACATACGTGTATATATTCTATCGTATCTCCTATCTTACCTATTTCAACAAATGTATCCTGATTTCCCCCAAAAAATGATAAATTAATTTTACAAAGATAATGTCGGCTATCCTAAAACATTTCTACATCTCGCACTCAAACATAGGTAAAAACCTTTTCTTTTTTTCTTTTTCCTGTTTACCCTCCTGGAATTACAATTCAGGTATTACTTCAGAGGATGAATGAGGGTGATATGTATGAGTGTAAATGAGGTGTAGTCTTGTACAGTCGCAGTTCGACCATTCCTGAGATGTGTGGTTAATTGAAATCCAACCACCAAAGAACACCGGTATTTAAGATCTAGTATTTAAATCCGTATAAAAGTAACTGCCTTTACTAGAACTTGAACGCTGGAACTCTCGACTTCCAAATCAGCTGATTTGGGAAAAACCTGCAAAATATTAAAACCTTAAATGGGCAAATATGGAATTGGAGGAATTAATACTTTTTTTTCTTTTATTTTGGTGCGATTTTAATTTACAATTAGTTCCACTTTACTGGAACCATATGTAAATTTGAATATAAAAAAAAAAACACATGGAGTAAATCACTCAACGTAATGATCATGTTTACGTATCTTATATACTGTATATGTAAATATATTAATAAAAATGAGTAACTGTACAAAAATATGAGTCCAAGGAATATTGATAAATTTCAGAACATATAAAGCAAACAAAACACTAAAAAAAAATTGTATTAATTCCACAAAGAATAACTAATCAAGCATAGAAACCGTGAAATAGTGAAACAAATCAATGAATTAACAAAACGAAATGAACAATTTTGACGATGCACAATATCCGAGTGTAGCTTATTCACCTTAAATCTTGGAGAACTAACAGATACAATATATGTAGTTGCTTTAAGCGCCTTACCTCCTTGCTGTTATCCATGAGGTTAACCGCAAGCCAGTTCACATGTCTGTTCAGTCTCGTTTTGTATCTCTACCGAATCGCCGTATCTCTTCTTGAACGAGTTAGCAATCCCAGATAATCGTGTATTTCTGTATTTTTTTGCAAATCAAAACGCTTTTGTTATATTTCACAATAGTTTTTTCTGCAACGCTGTACGACTTCGATTTTACTCTCACGTGTCTTGTCCGGTAGTTGGATTTCGTAAGCTGAAATCGGTTTCAGGACCTCCTGTATAGAGCAATTGCTTGTTACATAATGGAAGTTACGACCCCTTGCCTAACAACCATTACATCTCCCTGAACTTAATGTTAAGCTGCGTTATTTTCTCCCTGACATGAATCCTCCACGTCAGACGGCAATCCAGATGCAATCCTAGGTATCACAAGCTGTGTTAGCATGTGGGATGAAAACGCTATTAAGTTGAACTCGCGGAAAGACACCCCTCATCCTTGCAAACGTAAAATGTGTTCACTTAGTTCAATTAACCTTCATCTTCCATTCGTTGATTAAATCCAACACAGTTTACAGTCAGTTTAGAAACTACTACAAGGTCAGCATCCAGAGCCATGTTATTCGCAAACGATCCAACTCTGATGTTCTAAGGAGTCGGGAGGTCTGCTGTTATGAACGCGTATAGAACCGGCCCCAGAACTAAAGATAGAGAAAAACCCGACCTATTATCAAAGAATTCAGGCAAGTCTTGATTGTACTTCACTTGGAAAAAAACGTCCTTTCAGGCTGCTGTGTATGATCAAGTAATATTTTTGAGGAAGACTCCTTTTCAATTTATAGTGTAGGTCAGAAAGCCAGACCTTATCAAAGGCCTACTGAACATCCAAAAAATAAACAGCTGAGAAATACATCTCTTCTAGGTACTTGCTGATAACATTTACAACCTTGTGTGTTTATTTGATAGTTGAGTGACCAGAAATTTAATCATATATAACCGATTAAATTATTGGTAGGTAATATTTTAAATCTATTTACGTTTTTTCGTTGAATTATCTCCCAGGTTCATAGTTCAAAAATTAAAAAAATTGAAATTAAATTTGGAGAATAAGGGGTTTGTAATTTTTACTCATTTATACATCGACAAGTAAAGAGACAAGCGGAATGAAGAAAATACATGTTCGAAACTAGGTAATAAATTATATTAGTAAATATTCTATCTATAATTTTTTCCCCATAAAAACACACAAAAAATTAAACTAGCAGAATTATAGATGAATTTATTATCAGACAAATGTTTTCAGCCCAGTCGAATCACTGCACTATAAATCTACTTTTGCGGTAAGTTTTTGAAATTATACAGATTAATATGATTAGAGATAATGGGTTTTTTAAAAAACAATTGAAGTAGGGTAATTTTTTAGACAAAATCTTGCTAAAAAGTTACAAAGTTTATGACATATATATATATATATATTTTTTTTCAGTTGTTTGTTGTATGAAGGAAATAAAAAAGGCAAAATAGTAATGGGGGGGGGACAAAATAATTAGAAAAGCGATATGTTAACAATGATCGTGATTTTTATTATAAAATTAGTCCCGAATAGAAATATTATAGACCCCTAAACAGTCAGGAAAATGCCGAAAGTTTTTTTTTTTACCATTTTCGTCCTACAATTAGAAAGAAAAAAAAAGGGTACCTGAAAAATTAATCATGTATTCTTATGATTTTTCTTGACAGAAGAGACATATAAATGGGAATGTATATGTTATCACATTCATATCACAAGAATATATACTACTATTATAACGATTTATATTATGACACTGTCTCGAGTGTGATCATCATCAGTATGATACTGAATATACATTTGAAAAGGATATAACTAGGATACATTCTTTTGGAAAGGATATAACATCCTTTTACGAAACACAAAAAATAATTGAGGTATTAAAAAGATTTTTAAAATGCCAAATAATTTTCTGCTCTAGACCTTTAAGCAATAAATATTCTTATTTTCATCAATCAAATAAAAATCTATATAAAAATTTTATGAAATCTTAGATAGGAGTAAAAAGAGAGACGTAAACATTAATGCATATTTAACTATTCGAACAAACATAAAAGGAATATGCAGTTAAATTTTACATCTATTCTTTTTCATATAATGACCATCAAATTTAGTAGTTTTGCAAACTTTTATGCAAATTTTATGATGATTCAACCTTAAATAAGTTTTAATAAGTTTAATCTAGAATTCTTCTATTTATGAATGTATCATATAAACTTTAAAATAAGCTGAAAAAAATTAAAGAAAACAGAGTCAAAAATGAAAAATAGAGAAAGTATTTTAAAATTATTTTTATAAATTAATATTTTTAAATTTTATGTGTAAAATGAAGTTAAAAACGAAAATTACGAATAAATTTCAAACTGTTAATTTCACGCCTACTTTTTTGTGCCCTAATTTAAAAAATAACTGAAAAATAATTTTTTACTTTTAATACGATAATTTTATTATTTTTTAATTAATATTATTTTATTTTATTTTTATTTAAAATACGGTAGATTATAAAACAGCGTTACCTGCCGTTGCAAAAGGCAAGAAACTTAATAAAAATAGATGCAGAGAAATTAAATAAAAATGATTATCAAGAATAAAATAAACCTCCCTGGATTACGGGAATATATATCATATTAACTTAAGTACAGGTATATGCCTATAAAATACTAAGCTAGGAGAACTTTAACAAATGGTTTTTAAATCATTTGTTCTTCAATCGTTTAAAAACATTGAAGCATGTTAAAATGATTTTTATGTAATCTTAATATTGACAAGTGTATTTATTGGCTGTTTACAAATTACAGGTATATTTCCTGATGACTTCTGAAGCCTTTGAAAACCTAGTACCCTCCAAGGCAAAGGCAAAGATGTTAATAGTACTCGATTCCGCACAATGGAAGATGGTGTTTTCTTTCATTTTTCTAACTACTTATATCAAAATTAAATTTGACTATATGTTGCAATAGAATATAAAACAAGGTAGGGAAATAAAGGACTAAACATCGTTATGCAGTATTTAATTAAATAAAATAATGGTTGGCCAATAATTATCAGACAGTTTTTATTTGTTTAAATATATTTTTCATGTAGAAATAGCAGGCATTTAAGTTTGTCTAATGATTAATTTCTCACTAGGGCTAACATAGATAAGGAAATTTTGTCTTTCAACGAAAATATCTAAATGCAGTCGGGGGGATGTTTAATATAGAATAATCTAATTTTTTGTTAAAAAATATTCAAGTTAAATTAACTTTAATAAATATTCTTTTAATGGAGGGGCTCAAGAGTAAGTTTTAGAAAGGAAAATTAATTTCTGAAGCCATACCCTCGGTGAAAAGTAAGGTCTGAATGTAAAAAATTTACGAATTCTATTGAGAACTTACTACTTTGTATTAAACCCGTTAAAAACACTGATAAACACTTCTTTGTTTCTTACTATCTAATACATGAAACGAATCTGAACTCAGAATTTTTCAATCACCCTAAATTTATGAAAAATAAAAAAAAATTAAATTTTGAAAATTGTTGATGAATTAATTGTTGATAAAATTATGATGAATGACTGATTATACACGAACATTTTTTATTTTATATGATTTATATACTAATTTTAATTTTTAACACTATTTATCAAATATTAACCATGATACAATAACTGAAAGCTTAATACAAACGACGTATTATGACAAAATACTTCTCTGTTGAAGCGTTCATTAACAATATTCATGTTGTGCAGCTGAACGCTGTACGTTTCAAAGTCGTGATCATAGCACGACCTTAGCGTATTATTTTTATTAAACTAAAGATGACAGAAAGATTCTATTTACAGATTTGTAGTTCACGCAAAGAAACAACGCAGAGAAAGTTATCAAACTTAAAGAAATACTAAAACATTTTATTATGTACATCGGTGAAATTTAAATTTAAATTTATGTATATCATTGCTACATTTAAATATTTATATATATTACATATATAAAATTCTATTCGTTTCTGTGAGTCTGTTTTTCTTTCAAGCAAAATCAGCATAACAATTTGAGTTACAGTTTGGCATGAATATAGTTTGTATACCTGGAAAGAACACAGGACTGCTGCCGTTACGAAATGTTTCACCGTTTCAAGGTGATGGCCGTTTTAATGGCTTGGGATAACAACTGGATAATGTTCCTTGCCGATATTCAACTTTATTATGGCCAAATCATTTGTCAAATCGAATTTAGAAACTACTTGAAGTATTTAAAATTAAATTAACAAAATGATGTTTGTTTTTTTCGGTTATCGATAAAGAAGCTTTAAAGTTGTAACGGTTTACGCTGTACATTTCTTTAGACCTGCCCTTCACTTATGATGAAGGGCATTTACGATGACAATAAAGAAATCATGACAATAATCATGACAATAAAGTAGACGCCTCAAGTGGTTGGTATTCACTTGGAGAGTATATGCTTTTCACATGGGCAATTGTACGTAATTTTCTCCAGAGTTTCTTCTGGGAAAGATCTGTATATATATGTACTCCAGAGAGAAAAGATGTAAATACTGTACACAAGCCCATTCTTTGGATTATTTCGTTCACAAAACAAAAAAAAAAAAAAAATAGAGAAACGAAGTACGGTCACCTCCTCTTAGTATATGTCGGGTAACGCTAAGAACCGTACAAAATACTTTTTTTTTACGGAAGACGGGTAACCAGCATAACTACTATTTTATAAGATGCAGGCTGACTACTCTGAAACCCGCATGTTTCATGTCACGAAGTTTCAAGTCTTATGCTGACAAAACTGTTGTTCTGACAAAATTACAATACACTGTTTGTTTTTATAAATGAATAGTTTCAAGTTTTATTTATCATTATTATTCTCACAAGCACAAGTTTAATAAACATAATGGAGTCCAGGGGGCGGTGCCCTAACCGGCTAGTTAATTTACAAAGCTCTGGTAAATAACAATTTACCAGTATCATTCTCATAAGCATGAAGACAATGAACATAGCGGATTCCGGACGGTATCCAGATGTGCTGACCAGCTATTTTATCTGTAATATAATGGCATTGATCCTACATCATCAATACTATCCCGTGATATTTGACGTTACAAGTTTTTACGTTACCAGGTAGAATTAATTTCATGATTTGGATTTAAGTTTTCTTGAAACATGAAAATTATAAATATTATATTAAAATGTTGGTCAGTTTATTCGGTTTAAATTGGTAATAAAATCATATCACCATAAATCAATCGTGCTAAATATTCATAAAACTAACAATTTAAGTTAAATGTAAACACTCAAATTTGTATAATTTTTACTGAGTTGAAGCGAATAATATAATTATATTATTTATTTAGCAGATATTAATCTTCTAAAACATACAAGTAATTATGTATAACAAAAGTTAAAAAATTATATATATATATATATATATACACATATATTAAGGTGTAAGAATAAATAAATAAAAGCATAAGCTGTAGTGGTATAATATATCAAGAAAATAAAATAAAATAAAACATTTTTTAAAACTTAACTAGAATTTAGTAGTATAAAAATATTCAGCTTTATGAATACAGTGGAAACAAGACGAAAAGTAATATACCGTAAAAAATCAACCAAGCAGAATTTGATGTAAAATTTATTGCAAAGAAACCGAAACAATGTAAGGACTATAAATGTAGGAAGGTCGGCTGGTATATCGAGTAAAAAAAAAACTAAAGAGAAATAAGGAAGGAAAAATAAAATAATAACAATAATAAAACGGTAAAGAAACAAGATATAATGGAAACATTATGAGTTTATGAATTTTTTAAAATAATGAAAAACACAATTTATAAATAATTTCTTACATAAATTTTTTATGAGAAGAAAGGTAAAATTAATTTATAAAAATCTGATATAACGGTAAGTAAGTTTCAATTTAAATTAATTAATTTTAAAATATTTAAAAGTAATTTTAATAAAATAAAGTCATAAAGGAAAGTTGGTTTAAAATAATAAATTATTATTTCATGCAGTTGAAAGTGAAAATTAATATTTTATTTTTAATACTTATAAAAGTTACGTTTACATAATAAACAAATTAAAATTCTAAGAATTTTGTACGAATTTGTTAAATATTGAACATTGAGTGAAGGGAAAAGGATTTTTTTTTTTTACAACATAACTTTTTCTATTTTATATTTTAAAGAAATATGAATTCTTTACTAGACATTTTTCATTATCGAGCTTATTTTAATCTTTAAAAAGGATAAATTAATAAAGCTTAAGCAGTTCTATTAAGGTATCTTCGGTCTAATGTTATTTCGTAGTGGTCAGTTACTTTCTGCTTCCAAAAGCGTACATTATCGGTTAATGAATGCTGCATTAACCTTTTTTCTTTAATGTATCCTTCACCGTAATTCTATACGTAAAATCCTATACTAATGTAATTTTTATCCATCACTATCAGATTTCTGCTGAAGAAAAGTCATCATAAATCTGAATAAATAAAAAGGAAAAAAGTAGCCAATAGTAAGTTTTCATTTATTATTAGCTAATGATACGTTTTATTCAGTAAAAATTATTAGAAAGAAAGTTCATAAAACGTAAAACATCAAAAAGTCGGATGAAATTTGAAAAACTACTTTCTAAGATCTAATTCTTGAAAATTATATGATCATCTGACTTCTGAATACTGTTATTTAAAGTTAGATATTATATGAAATTTATACGCTAGGAGCTAACACGATTGGCTGGGTTATTGACGATGAAATTATTTTTGCATGAAAACTTCATGCTGGGAATAAAATTTTAAAACGAAATAAGAGAGACCAGTAAATAATATCTGCTAAACTGGTTACTATAAAAAATTTCCCTCAATTTTAGTTGTATATCTGGACGTATCACATATAATTATTAACAATAATTAATGACAATACTACTTGACAAAATTCTGATGTCTCCTGTACATGACGGAATAAGTAACAGAAAAATCAGTTCTTGTCCTAACAAATCCGAATTTTATACGAGAAAAAATAAACATTAATTTGTAATATTAAAATCAAAAAATGAAGTTTAAATGTTGTTTATGGTTTTCATGTCATTTCATGGAAATTAAAAAAAAATAAAAATGTAAACTACTTAGTAGGCTAAAATTATAAATTATTTAAAATAGTTAAATTTATGCTTTTTAACTTTCAGACAAATTAGTTAAATACAATTTTATATAAACGTTCCTTGTTTCAGTTTTAGAAAATGTTTAGTGTATTACATAAAACCTATATTAATCCATTTTATTTTCTGCCGCAGTATTTAATTTACAATCGGTTCTAATTCACCGGTTATATGTAAATCTGAATACAAAAAATGACAGAAAGGGATTTCCATTGAAATCCCTCATATGACTGTATATGTAAGCATATCTTAAACAGTGAATATAAATATAAAATAAACATAAGTATGTACATACAAAGATGAGTCCAAGCAACATTGACATAGTTCAGAACATGAAAAGCAAAAACATCAAAAAATAGTCTTAAAAATAATGAGTAACTAATCAACAATGAAAGAGTGAAACAAATCAAAGAACCAACAAAAGTAAGTGGCAAAACGCAATGAAGAATTATACACCCTAGGTAGCTAATTAACTTCAAATTCATGAAATGAAAAAAACATTTTCCTTCAAAATTTGTAGCATTTGTAGGATCTGTACAATCCTATACCTTACGTAAATCATAATGGTAACAGACCTTATTTAGTATTTTGTTTGGGAAAGCAGAAAATATAACGATATCCTTATTGCCATAAAACTACTAGATCTAGAAGTTTTTTTTTTTTTTTAGTTTAGGAAATAAATAATTTTTTCTTTTATGTAAGGTTTAATTTTACAGTTCTTTTTTTGCTATATTTTTAGCAGTAGTTCCATCCCTTTCCGACATATTTCCTCCACCACTAAACCAGATTACTGTACGCCATCTCATTTTTATTAGGTGGATTTCATAAGAAAGCTACTTGTTGTAATGGGTACACCATGTTTCGACTTCAGGAAAATTTCGACATATCTTCGCGTTTCACATCCCAGACCCCAAAACCACCGTCAGTTCGAAAGTTTATATATACATTTATATATATATATATATATCACTTTATTGTGGACATGATAACTGCCGTAATTTTTACCCAATCACTTTCAAATTGATATATGAAATATAACGATCCAAATTCTTGGTCTAGTTCGTTAATGGTCAAAATCGGACCATGGGGGTGGAAATGGGAGGGCTTTTTCGAAAAAATAATATCGCTATAACTTTCTTATTAAGTAAAATATCGAATTCGTTTAAAGTGCCTACTGGATAAGGGCCTAAAACTTATATGATAAAGTATCATCATCCACTGGCTCAGAGGGGTGGAAAAATGGGGTTTAAAAACAAAAAATATCATACCTCCCTTAATAGGCAAATCGAATCGGTTTAAAGTGGTAATCCTCTAAACATTACCTAAAACTTTTGTTTGAAAAATTTTTGATATAACCAACCTTTACGGCAAGGGATGACCAAAATGTTGCTAGAATTGTAAGAAGATGGGGCTTGTCGAATGCTAAACATGTGAAACATTTTTTCACATGCAACCATTGTCGTATGTCGTATTCAGTAAATTTGATGTTTTTCTTAAGATTAAGGTGGAAATACTTTTTATCCCCTATTTAGCACCGGTGAAATCTACCTTCGCCTTCCGGCATGCCGAAAGGGATTTTTTTTTAATATGAGAACAGGTAAAAATATTTTTCCTTCAGGTTTAAAATTTCATATCTACAGTCATGAAGGGTTCAGATTAAAATAGGTGATACAAATGTAAGTGGGTTGGATTTTTACTATAGCTAATTTTAAATTTATAAGTATTTAATTAAAACAAAGTTTAATAATTAAGAACTTCTTAAAAATTTGGATCTAAGTAGTTCTATAAATTATAGTATTATTTTCTGCCCTTCATAGCATTGTCATTCAATAGAGTACCTCCATTCATTCTCAAAAATTATTTGAGAACGCAGGTACTCCGAAACGTGTCAACTACAAATACTAGAGTGACAATGCTAGGAAGGGCAGAAAATAACTAAAATCAATAATGATAATCCAAATGGAAATAAAAAATATTATAAAAGTTCTATCAGTTATCTTACATAAGTTATTATTTATTTATTTACTAATTGTCGCTTTTTTCACAGTTTATCATCTAGAATTTAGGAAACCGGCTTTCCTAGAAATGATTTAGTGTACTTTAGTTACCATAGTAACTAGTATTCTTTTCCTCTGAAGCAATACAAAACGGTTGTCCCAGAAGTGAAAACAAAAAAACAAAAAAAAACAAAAATTACTAATATTCTGTAATTTAATAATTTGTAATTTAGTTTCTTTTTCAGTTATCTATAAAGTCTGAATACGTGAACTGTAATTTATCAGTATTCTTTTCGCAACCATGAGGGTAACAAACACTGCGGGGGTCCTGGCTAAAATGGTTGAGCAAGCGAAGTGAAAACCGACTATTGCATATATATAAAATTAATAAAAATTCATTTCGATTGTCTTAATGCATGCAATTAAATCAGAATATATAAAATTAATAAAAATTCTGTTTGGTTGTCCTACTGTACGCAATTAAATCAGAAGTGAGCAACGTAAAGCAGATTTAGTGATGGAATAAATCAAGAGGAGAGAGAGAAAATAAAATAGTTCTATAGTAAAAACTTTCAAATGCTATAAAGTGTTTAAAACACTGCTTCAAGAGTAATTATTATTAGTAAACTTTAAGTAATTTTACGTACGAACTTTCTTTGGCATTAGATGATTTGAGCTATTATAATATGAATAGATTTTACTGAAATAATATTCAGTAATTCTACGAAGGTTACGGCTTTCAATTGTCTTTAGCTTGTTTCGTCAAATAGTTCTAAGCAGTTTCTCATTTGTTGTGTAATTATAAAGTTTAAGACAAAATTAATTAAAAATATGTATGAATTCTTTATATCCTTATGATTTTACATAATTTTTTTTTAAAGACAAGAATAAAGAAATAAGTTCTCTAACGGCGATTCAAAAACTCGATTTTAGCCTTGAAATCCTCCTAGATAAATATCATAAGAAATATCTGAATTTATATAAAAGACAAATTTCTTTTGATGAGATGGAACAATTCACGAATCAACCATCCAAATTTTTTGATAATCTAATTCGTTAAAATAAGTTGATACAGAGCTATAAGGATTTTATTTACACGTTTTCAGATACAAAATAAAATAGTACAGTAAAATAAATTATGCGTAATTGAAATTGTCTTTTATATCTAGAAAATAGAAAAATTATAAAAAAGTAATCTAAAAATCATTCTGATAGATCTAAAATAAATATAAAATGAATTAAAATTTAAAAATATTTTAATAAAATAATTTAAAAAAATAAAGTAAATAGAAAAATTATTTTAAAGAAATAACTAAAAGTTAAACATTGAATGCAAAAGTTATTACTTTTTTTTTAAATAACTAGATTGGATTATTTTTTCAATCCAGTAATTTCATAAAAAAATGAATTTAAAAGTTTTCTAAGGTATATTGATTTATGATGAACTCTTTAATTTTAAATCGCGGAAAAAGCAAAAATAACAAAAAAAAAGTGTTACTACAATTACAACTATTACGGTATTCAGAAGAGTATTATTACATTTTTATTTATTGCAATTTATAGTAACTCAGAAAAATAACTATCTTTTTGGAAATAAAGTGTAGTTAAAAGTTTTATTCTAAATTTTAGGAAAAAAGATTACTTATATGATTTTAATTTTATTATATCTAGTACAATCAAAAGATGTATTTAAATGAATAAATCATAAATTAATAATTTAATAACTTATACTGTTCTTTCACGGACAATTTATTATTTTTATTACTCTTAAGAAAATTCTTATTGTTTATTCAGAAAAATATCGAAAACTTATTTCATTTTTATGATCATCATTTCCATAACACAATATAGGTCATAGACATGTTTCGGCATTTCAGCACTTCTTCGGTAGTTGCTTTCTCTCTTTCCTAACGGAGCGTAGTTAACAAGAGTCTGTTTGGGAATTCATGAATCCACCATTCTTCTTATATGTTCCTTTCATCGCTCTCTGTTATTTGTTATTACTTTAATCATAAAAGTAATATTACTCTTCTAACATCCTCACTGGATATTCCATCCCTTGTAAGGAAACAATTTTAAAGGAAATTTAGAAATTAATTTCGGTGGCCTATATAGAACTTATTTATCCTAATAACCTAAGATTCGCAGCCATATAAAAAAGCTGTCACCACAGGTAGGACTTTCCCGTCATGCGGCTCTTTTCTGATGCACAGCTTACACATACACAGGCGTGCACACAACTTAATTTAATATATTTATCGTTTAAATTTAATATAATATTTTTTTTGTTTTTTTTAATTGAATGATTCTGACTAAATTGCGCGCGCATACCGTATTTCATTCACGCGGATGTGACGGTAGTAGCGGCTACTTTACATACTTTTTTACACTTTAAATATTATTAATTTATTTAACTCTACCGCTCATATGTGACGTCATAACATATTAGACGACTACAAAAGCTGTACGTCAGTGCTAAACTAGCGCTCCTTGTGATGAGAGAGAGTATTATTAACCCTAGTATCACTAGTTTATTTAGATTAATTTTGGGGTAGGGTGTGATTTTGCAAAACTTTATTTGCAAATATTATTATTTTCTAATTGTTAAAATATGTGCCTAAGAAAAATAAGACCTTAATTAAGCGAAATCTCTGAGGGTAACCTTGCTCTATAGCCGTTTACCGTTTACCGTTTACCGTTTACAACGTTTAATCCACCGGGTTGGTCTAGTGGTGAACGTGTTGTCCCAAATCCGCTGATTTGGAAATCGAGAGTTCCAGCGTTCAAGTCCTAGTAAAGTAGGTTATTTTTATACGGATTTGAATACTAGACCGTGGATACCCGTGTTCTTTGGTAGTTGGGTTTCAATTAACCACACATCTCAGGAATGGTCGAACTGTACAAGACTACATTTTATTTACTCTCATACGTGTCATCCTCATTCATCCTCTTAAGTATTATCTGAACGGTAATTACCGGAGGCTAAACAGGAAGAAAAAAGAAAGGTATCAAAACGTAAAGATCCGGTGAAAACCGTATATTTCCAAATTGGACCGATTAAAGTACTGTCCCTTTTAAAGCTATAGCTCTGCTACAGGGCTAGACGGGAAAGTAAAATGTAGGTACAATTTTTACATGGTTTCTTATGTAAAATTTTTCCTTAAATCTTTTTTAATAATTTCACAAACACTTTTAAAGCTATTAATTTTATTACGAGTGTCTTCATCCATATCTAATGATAGAAAAATTTATTTTAGTTAAAATGTTGGATAGATGAGGAGTACTGTTAAAAACGCATTCTGGTGAATGACATAATTATTTTGGCAGAGATTTGAGGAAAAATTTCATTTAGTTTGTTTTATTTATGAAATATAACCATAGAAAATTTTAATAGAACGACAGTATGTTTTAAATTAAATTTATTTTAATAATAGAACACTGGGATGTTTGTTCAACAGCAAAGCAACCGCTGATGAATACTGACTAACCGAGGTGATCAATTTTAAAACTGTTTTTAGAATGTGCTGTGGTTAGTTTTACACTTCCATAGAGGGTTACAGACGATGGGATTTTTTTTTGTTTTAACTGTTTTCACACAAGCTCTGTATCACTAAAGTGAATTTTCAATAAAGTTGATTTTAAATTTGCGTAATGGGTTTTTTATTTTACTAATAAAAGTGCTATTATTATAAAGTATTAATGTTATTTATTTTTGAAAAGGCTGTTATTATTAGTGTTTGGACGATTAATTTGCACATTAACTGCTTGAAATTTGATATTGGATGTAATTCTTAAGGTAACACGAAATAAATAATACGGGGCGTTTTACTTACTTTTATTATTACCGTGATTTTTATAGTTTTGTAAATTTGATTGCATATAACTAAAAAACGAAGGCATTTACAGAGAAACGGGTTTGCCATGTTTTTTTTCGAAAGTTTTACATTGAAATCATATATCATATCTCAACCTTTGTATTTAAAAAAAAAAAAAAAAAAAAAAAAATGTACGGCTGATTGTCTAAAAGATGTTTTTAGTCCGCCGAGGTAGCAGATAAAAATTTCAAATACATTATAAAGTAGAAAATTTATAACTATGCAGTTCCGGACTTCTTTCTATCGCCAATTCCATACTTTAATATCTCCCATTCTTTCTCCCTCTCTCTGTGTGCATGCGCGCGTGCACACAGTACTATTAAAATGAAAAATATATTTTCAAAGCCATTTCAAAATAAAGAAAATTAACAGATTACAAATTTTTATAAAAAACAACAAAAATTTTGAATAAAATAAAATAAACTAAAGAGGGAGAATAACAGATTATAAATTAAAAATGAAGAAAACGAACAAAGTGGGTAGAGGAGATTAACTTGAAAAATGAGATGCTTAATATCATCACAATGTCTCCTGCTGCCTTAACAAGAATGAATTCACCGTTAACTTTGGTGGTATTTGTGTGTGTTTATGGGTATGGTAAGGAATGCGGTTGCTTGTGTTAGGACGCGGTGCAAAACTTTGTTTCTTGAAAATTGCATTTATATTTCATTTACGGTTAAAAAGGCTCTGCTTGTTTCATCTATTGCTTGCTATTCGGTGTACGATATAAACCGTAGCGAACACCGGGCCCAGCGAACTTGTTTAAAGTTTTGAATTCCCTTCGCTTACTCACTTGTTGTTGAAAATTCCTTACCCGTTACCCGCTTCTGTGCTGTTTTCCTGTTACAACTACGTCATCCCAGTTTGTAAATAAAGTTTGTTACAAAAGTATACGATATTATTTTCTTAAACCAGGCACGTTTACATAATATATCATAGCCTACTTTAAATCTTATATACTGAATATTATGACAGGGCGTTACTGCAGTGCTCAACTATATCATTACTATTATTATGTTTTCAATTTTTTAGTCTAAAACGCTAAGAAAAAAGAATCCTCGTTTGTATCAATCGATGTAACCGACTGCAAAGATTACTCAAAGAAATACACAAAATAAATTCAAGACTTTTAAGAAATATACCTTCTAATTTAAACTTTTAATCTATTTTATTAAATTTGGATTTCTCTAAACTTTAGATAAAAAAAATTATAACATTAAATGGATGATCAACGTAAACAAGAAGATTTAGATTTAAAATTTAATTAGTAATAGTGTTTAGCCATGACAACCAATAATGTAAAAATTAGATAAAAAAAGGATTTCTTCTATAACCATATGATTCATTTTTGTCTCAAAAAATTGTATTTACCATCCGATCCGACTAAGAAACCACAAGTAAATTGCGTTAAAAAAACGCACGTAAAGAGGGGTTTCCAGCGAACATCTTCAATAAAACGTACATATATAAATAAAAATGATACACTATATATACATGTAGAAGTCTATATCGGCCCATAAAATGGGTTTGATAACGCTGGTTAACAACGGATTGGAATGTAATTAAATGCGTCCTTAAAATCTAAAAAATAAAATAACAGAAAACTTAAAATTTAGACCCGTCATTAAAAATAAACCCTTAAAAACGCCCGATTCTAGAATTATCCAGCAACAAGGGACACTGTCCAGGTTCTGCGATTAGTAGGGAGTATATGTGAAACTTCCGTCAACTTTGCATTCCATTCCATTCCATTCCAAGTCTATATAAGCATACCTGTATTAATTGGAATCACAAAGATTCAAAAGATCCCAATAGTCCAGTGAAAAAACAAAACCAAAAACCAAAAAACAATCCACAACATTATTAAACAGTAGATACAGATAAAGAAAATAGTCAGGAAAAGAAATAGAAGGGCGCTAGGCTCCTCACTATGGCATAATAATGATATTTATAATATGTCTGATCCAAAACCAGTTCAAGTGTCATTCACATACCCAAGTCCAGAACATCTTCAGTGGTGTCCAGGAAATTAACTACTAGAAAATTAACATGGCTGTCTATTCGCTCTGTAACTTAAATCGAACTATCTGGTCCCGTTACGAGCATAACGAGACCACACAATCCAAGATAATCGTGAATTTCCTAGTTCCAAGCGAACCACGGTGTCTCTACGATGGATCTCGATTAGTTGTTCTAAAAACGTTGAAAAATCTCAACTTTACTTTTCTACATCGTGACTCATAGCTGTATCTCTTATATCCAAACCGGATTTAGAATCATCTTGGTTATTAAAAAATTATTGGATAACGACAGGTCCGAGTTCCTACCTAACAACCAAAATGCTTCCTTTTCTCTTTTACGGGATACTTCCATATGTTAAACGACGATAAAAGTAGAAAGGTGGAGCCTAAGATGTCGAACCCAGTCAAAGTGTGGGATGGACGATTACAGCCAGGTGGACTTCGGGACAGTCATCCCTCCTCATAAAGATTTACATATCAGTAAATCCTGTCTCAGAAAATAGTAATTGAAAAATAATTGAAAAAAGAAAGAACACAGAACTGATAAAGTAGAAATAGTTTGTACTGAATTTTTCAAATGTTTGACTTTTTGTAATTTTTTTTTATAGGGTTAATCTACCAGTTTTCGTAGATTTTACTTTATGAGACCTCTAAAGGTATATTAATTTATGGAAGTTTATTTTTTTCAAAAGGAAATTTAAGAAAGAGAGAGTAATTTAACATCAAAAATTAGACATTTTTACTAGACAATATTTTTAAAATTCAAATATTCTACCTTTATTAGTTTTTGTAACAGTATAAACAATTTTCTTATTGTTTTCATTTCAGTTATTAAAACAACGTAAAACATAATTATAGAAAAGACTCAACGTATTGGTTAATTAAATGCTCAAGGCTTCAATAATATATATATATATTTGAGCATTAGATTCATAGAAATAATTTAACTATTTTCCCAGAAATGTTTCTTTTTTACTTCCTTTATTTTAACTCGCAATGTTTTTTTATTTATTTTTTTCAATTTCTTTTTTTTCATGTTTGTTCTTAAATCTAGCATCCTTAATTTAATACCCTTCCTGACATTGCTGATTGATGCAATTTTACATAGTTACTAAGGTCGGGTGATAATACAATAATCAACCATTACTTTTGCAAACATCCCCCGTACGGGACAAATAAAAGATACGGGTGTAAAAAATAACAACAAACACAAACTAAAATACATAAATCAGACAAAAATCACTAAATTGTATTCTTCATTCCACTGTAGGAGAGGATCCGCAACAGACGTTTTATACCTTATTTCCGGTTTAGTAGAAATTTCATATCTGAACCCAGGTCTAAGTTTTTTCGGGTGGTTCCAAAGATTGGGCAGTCAATGAACAGATGGTGGACGGACCATTTGACATTGGAAGCCTCACAGATATTCTGAGGAGATTCAAATAAATGAGCGTGGGTAAGACTGGTGTGTCCAATCATTAGCCGAGTTAAGATGACTTGGTCTCTTCTGTTGTTCGGGGAAAAAGGTTTCTCGAGCACATTCTCCCGGATATTACGTAATCCCGTGGGAGGATTCAGCAGCCAGAACCTATTCCACTTTCCTTTCCTTTACTTTTCCTGTTTAGCCTCCGGTAACTACCGTTTAGATAATTCTTCAGAGGATGAATGAGGATGATATGTATGAGTGTAAATGAAGTGTAGTCTTGCACATTCTCAGTTCGACCATTCCTGAGATGTGTGGTTAATTGAAACCCAACCACCAAAGAACACCGGTATCCACGATCTAGTAATCAAATCCGTGTAAAAATAACTGGCTTTACTAGGACTTGAACGCTGGAACTCTCGACTTCCAAATCAGCTGATTTGGGAAGACGCTTTCACCACTAGACCAACCCGGTGGGTTAGAACCTATTCCACTGTACCCACAATTGTAGACTAATTTCATGACGTCTCTCTTAAATGTCTTTTGTACTCGGATGCCATTTATTGCAGCTCTCTTGACAGCCTCATCGGCCCGTTCGTTCCCCAGAATGCCACATTGGCCAGGGACCCATACCAGTACCACAGTCTTATTTATCTTTGAAAGTAATTTAGACGATGAATTCAGAACGTCTGCAGCTCAAACTCTCAAGTAAACTTCTACAGTCGGTAATTACTAGGAAGCTGTCATCACTATATTAATTTATTTACCCTTTTAACTGTTTTATTTTCTGATTATTTAATGTTTTTGTTTTTAATTTAAATGTTGACAGACATTCTGTGTTTTTAAATGAAACTTGCAAATCTATTTCATTTGCGTTTTTTACTAAGATTTGAAGTTTTGTTTTGCTTCTACTTCTGTTTTTTTTTTTTTTTTTAATAAAAATACTAATCATCTGAAAAACTCAAAACAATTCCTAGTTTTTTAGAATTTGTTCCTAGTTTTATTGTATTTGAAATGTTTACGTTTTAATCTGTTTTGTCCATTCACTTATTAAGTTGAATAACATTTTTGAAAGTCTACCGTCTCGTCTTACACTAGATTTTATCTCAAATGGAATTGATAAGTCGGGTTTGAAGTTTGAAAATTTTTCTGTCAATTTGTAATTTATTTATTAAAAAAAAAAAATAATAAATAAATAATGGAGATGTAAAATTCTACTAATATGTATGCTATAAGTTGTTCACCCAGCCTGCGCATCATAATCCCTCAGTAATTTGTCGGTTGTATATTTACTTCTTGTACACAGTTTTCACGACTAATTACAAAATTATTAAAATACGTTACGCACTTAGTTTAAAGAGAAATGCGTATATATTTCCAAATATATTTCAATTTAAATATTAGCACACCAATACGCAAACGGTATTAAAGGTCTTTTTAAACTTTTTTGAAACCTCTTTAAAAAACAAAATATAATATTGATATATTTATAACGGTAAGTTTTGACCTTTTTATTAATAGGAATTAGTCTTATACATTAAAAAATTATGAAGGCAGGGCGTCCACATAATGACGTGGCAGCGTGATAAAGGTGGTCCTGAAATTTAACTCAACCAAATTGAATGACAAACGAAGTAACGTCAATGCCAATAAAAATTGTCTGGTTTGACATGGTGGCTGAGAGGAACCGTAGAGAAAATTTTTTGCCATCCGATTACAACCTCTTTTACTTTCACTAATTTACACTTCATATTTCTTAATACAGCTCCAATTCAGTACGCAATCTTCCGACGAAAGATATTTTTGTTATTCTAATTTTATTAAAACATCATTAATCTTTTGGCGTTAAGGAAAGTCTTCAATTTTCGTCCTTTTTACAAATTTCAGAAAGGTCAATTTTAGTTAAAATAGTATATATATAATACTGCAGCTCATTAGATATAATAATTTTAATTTTTTGTGTAATCCTTTAAAAATAATGAGACCTTTAAGTTTTTTTATCAAATAAAACCAGTTGTATCCAAATTAACCTTCTGTTAGAACCAGAGTAGTTTAATTTATTTGTTTGAAAAACGTATAAGAACTAAAACATCGTTATCCGAAGACATCACTGCGAGTGACAGCTTATTTAATTGGATACACCACTACTGTTAACGCGATTTACTCTACACTCACCACCAATGCTCACACTGCTTACGATGTTCACGTCTTCGCTACATGCTAATTTACCACCTCTGTGGGTGTCAGACCCAAGGAGTTTCGCTCAACCACCCATATTGATTCCACCAGAACTACTGTCAGTTAAGTTCTTTTTCTTAGCTAGGGTAAGAATGTAATTCTAGATCTTTAAGTCGATTTATTAAAAAAAAGAAGAAGAAAATTATAAGCGTATTAATAATAGCTTTAGTGATATGATTAGCTTTGTCAAGAAGTATTGTACTAACGTTAATCTAGTTTACAGGAGAGACATTTCGCAATAAATAAAGAAAAAAAATGTTTTAAAGATTTGAAATTGGTTCGATAACTTTATACGCAGCATATTTATATAAAAACCGCGTTAAAACTCAAATGATAGAAATTACGAAAAACGTGATACATATCTTATTAAACATAATGTTTTGTAGATATATAAATTTTTTTGTAAATATTTGAAGTTAACTTCAGTAAAAATAATTTAACTTACAAATTTTCTAATTTTTAATTTGAGTAAAAATTATTTATAATTTTAATTTATTTTCTTCTTAAATTTCTATAAAACTCCTATATGTTCAATAAACTATAATAAAAGAGACATGTAAACCTCCACTCTCCAAAAAAATAAATTAAATATATTTCAGCACTGCGTATATATATATATATATATATATATATATATATATATATGAAAAAAAAAGAACAAGGAAAATATAAAAATCCAAAAGCTAAAACTTCCTACACATTAAAAGACTGAAAATACTACTTAAAACAGATTTATTCTAACAAATACATAGTCGTTTTTTTGTTGTTTTATATATATAATACTGCAATATTACCGGACAGAAGATTAGAGGTTCGAGCTTACAAAATTGTATTTCTAATGTGAATCTCTAAAAAAATTAATGATTCCAGTATTTAAATGATAGATATTAGTTTTATACATATAATCATTTATATTTGCATATTAAGCATAAATATTGCGTGCGGCAATTTTGAAAGAAAGTTTAGGAACTGCAAAAAATGAAAACATAATGAGTGATAAAAATGAGTGTCTGAAAAAAGAAGAAGAAAAATTACTTCACTAATAGTAGGTGATCAAAATACAATAAGAACTAAAATAAATTAAAAAAAATATAGTATTTATTAATATAGGGGAGTTCAACTTAAAAAGATCCCTCACTCAGTAGTTTATACTAAATGCATATATTGGTGTGAGATGGGTAAAATAAGGTGGAAGATGTTGGTACAACTGAAGTTGGAGGAGAAGGACTGTTTATTGCCTAAACATTTGAGTATTGTCAGCACTGGTTTTTGAAAAAGGTTGCGGAATCGTGTGTTAAAATTAACTCTTAAAGAACGCATATTCATGATGAAAACTAGACGAAATCTCATGTGTGTGAAAGTCGTGAACGAACGTGTGTGAAAGTTCAGCGAAAAATCTGAAAAGGAAGCACCAGTGAAAAGTGTTATTCAAAAGTAAATTAAAAAATTCGTGAAAAGATTTAGCGTTACAGAAGAAACGTACCCGACACAGGTTAGTTTTAACGACGCATACCGAATAAGACATTAAAACGGCAGTTACAAGGTCTCCTTATAGATTTTTTCGGAGACGTAGCATGGAAAAGAACATTTCACTTGATTCAGCTCACACTGCAGTGAGGAAAAGCTGAAAATTTAGCCGTACAGAATGTAGGTTTTCCATATTACGTAATTACTATTATCAATGGTTCAACAAATTCATAAAGGCAACACTGGCATTTTACGCGTAGATCAACTGTTTTTGAAAGATGAAGCGTGGTTTCACTTTGGTGGGTATGTTAATATTTAGAACTACCGAACTTGAAGAACTGAAAACCCGCAATTTTTTTTTGAATCTCCCCTAAACCCGTAAAAAATAGGCGACGTATAATAGGACCGTTGTTTTTTTAAAAAAAAAACCTTGGATGCTGTCGTCTACTAAAAATTATCAAACTGTTCATAGCCTTACTGCAAGAGAATAAGCTTAACTGCTGGTTGCAAGCAGGACAGTACCAATTGCAATACAGCTCACTCAACTTTGGAGATGCTGCAGGGAGTTTTTTAGTGGAAGAATCATTTATAAAAAATTATGGCCACCAACATACCCTAATCTGATTAGCCCAAAATTCTCTATGATTATTTAAAGAAAATTGTTTATTCACGTACCTGCAGGAATTAAAGACAAACATTACCAATGTAATCCAGGAAATAGACGCGATACAGCATACAAAAGTAGGCATCATTTTCAAAATCTTCTGTAAATTATTATGTGTTTCCAACAGACTATTATTTATAGACTAAATTAAGTCATGAGGGGCTTCTTTTAAGCTAAACATTAATCATGTATTTAATTTTTATTAAACTTATATATATAAGTTTAATAAAAATAAACAATTAATTAATTGTTCAATAAATAATAATATAAATATAAATAATAAGAATTATTAATTATTCAATAAACAATATATATATATATATATATATATATATATATATATATATATATATATATATATATTGTTTATTCTATAATTTAAATAAATAAAAAAACTAAAAATGTCAATTGAAGTTGCGTTTGCGTTTGTGTTTGTGTACGTGTATACGTGTGTCTTCGCACGTTCGCAAGTGTATGTTTGTAAGTTAAAATCGTATATACAGTAGTTCCAGCAAGATAGAGGGCTGCTGTTGAGCTAGTACGTGCCTGGTTCACAAGATAGTGCCCGTTATTTCTGTTTTGATTTATATGCAACACTCTCTGTATTCTTTGCTGCTATACTTCTTACTTTTTTATATCTTGCTTATTTTCACGGAGACTGGGTGTTCTTCATTTCATTCTGTCATTTCTTACTATTGTAACTTCGTAACATTTCTCTACTATGTTGAACTACTACGATCTGCAGAGAGATAAAGAGAAGGATAGAAAGGAAGAATTAACGAGAGTGAGTGAGTAAGAGACTGCAATAGTAACCTAGCGAAAGGTCAAGAATAACATAAAATTATATTTATATTGCTTTACAAAAGTTATGCCCAGTTCTAAAAATGATATGTGAGCTAGGGGAAGCATATTAAAAGTTAACTTTTCGTATTGAAATCATAAATTATTTATTTTTTTGTCAATATGCAACAGAACTATATAAAGGAAAAAAATATAAACCTTCGATAAAGATAATTTTTTTTTTAAGTACTGTAAAATATTGAAAAAATTAATTAAAAAACTATTTAAAATTACTATTTGTATAATATTTCCTGAATTTAGTTTTATATTTTATTTTTTATTATACAATAGAGAACGAAAAGATTTCTTTTTCTAATACATTAACAGTAATTCCAATATTTGAAACTGTGGAGAGATTATTCCTTGAAGAACCTATTTTCTAAATTCTCATCTCCGAATTCTAAAAATCTCATGAGACTAAAGGAAGGCAAATAAGATTAGCTATTTCCTCAATTTTTTGAAATACTTTTGCTAACAGGTTACACAAAACCATTGTAAAACTAACCATAAAACAAACCCGTGAATAATCTTGAATGATTTTATATTGAATTTTTACAAAATAAGCTGAGCTAAAGAAGTGTATAAAAAAAAATATAAAAAAAAAACCAATAAACATGGTTTATGTAGAATTGTTAATTATAATTCATTATAAAAATGTTAGCCAGTGTAAAAAATAGTTTTATTTTTTTGGTTATATCGTAGGTACTGTTGCTAGAGGCTTTGGACAGTGATTGACAACTCGAGATGGTAATTCCACTATATTCCCTTAATTTTTTTATTTCTAATTTTATTTTGTTTTTTAAATCTTATCTTTTTAAATTTATGTTTGCTATTGTTATTGTTACTTATAGGTTGATGATATAGCTGTTCTTTTTATAAAGAATAGTTTGTAGCTCTTTTGAGACCGGCTTAAACACCGTTAAGAGTTTGTATAATCAAAGATATCAAAAGAAAAACAAGTTAAATGAAGTTGTACGTTAGTACAATCAATACTTGAAATGATTTAAATTTTGCAATCCGTAATAATGGAAGCATTACTTAGACAAGTAGCTGTTGTAAGAGTGAACGAATTATTTGAGAGTAATTCTTTACAGTAACACAATAAGTCATCACATTTTTCTCTTATTAAGAATAAAGTTAAGAAATTTATTTCTGTATTAAATTCGTTGGAAAGAATTTTATTTTTTACAGAGCTAATGATTGTAAATTTCACATGAACGAAAATTCAGTATATTCTGAATTATGGTATTGTTAGTTTCGGTGGAACCATGAGATATATTAGAGTAGATTAGTTGGTATTAATAATATTTACAACTAATTCCAATTACTTTCAGTTTTTATTTATTTTTTTTTGAGTGCATCATCTCTTATCCCCCCTCCTGGAGCGGGCAAAACTAAGCCTTAACCCAGCTGCAAGGGGTGCCATCACCTCAAACTGCCTCGTCGAGAACTAATGTTCCCCCAGGTAGCCGGGACTTAGTATTTTGATGAAATGCCATGCCTCTAATGAGGAGACCCCAAAGGGGTCACCCCACCGGGACTCCGGTCTTTACGCATTGCTTCTAGTGAGGAACACCCGGAGGGATCCCTCACCCAGACTACGATCTTAGTTTACCCCCCAAAATCCGAAGCCACGTGGGAGTCCCTGCTCAATCATCGAGGATGGGACACCTAAGCGGCCCACCCCTCCTAGACGAGACTGTCCCAACCCTAAATTCCACCCAAAAGTGAAGACGACAGGATTAATTTCCGGGCGCCGGCCCTGCAACCACGGCCTCCAAGTTCGCACTGCAATGCCCACGGGCATTGAAGTGCGAACACTTAGCCTCCGTTGGACAGTCCTTACGGAGATGCCCCTCAGCCCCACAATTGAAACTACGCTCCCTTCGTCGGGACCACCGCAGGTTCCCGCCCGGTGCCCAGTACTTTCACATTTATACAAGTACATCACAAACGCTAATAATGTATGTCTACGACCTAGGACTGGATATTTAGCCAAAAATTGAATACATATTCTAAAATTTATATCAAAATATAGGTGTTCCCTGAGTGACTAGAACAATTGTGAAAACATCTCTCTGTTACGTAATGGATATGTCGTACCGGAATTTAGCACCAGAAATGAAACAAAAAAAAGGTTTTAAGAGAAGACATAATTGTAAATTTTGACAGAACTGTTAAATTTTTTCTGGAGAAATTTAGAAGAGGATTAAATACCATAAGTCTATTCTTAAAAAAAAATTCAAAACAGAACAGTGTTGTTCAGTACAGTTTTTTAACGTATAAAAGTTTTAACTGAATCTTATAATGTATCATTTTTATATTCCTGGGATATATTTTACAAAATTACGTTGCATAGTCTATAAAATATTATCGTTTAGACGCATTATTACTTGAAACTCATTTCCTTGCACAGGTATAAGCCCACAGGGTAATTATTTACATAGTAATCAGATAACCAATTAATTTTAAGATTAATCTGTTAAGATAATAGTGTGTCTGTTTTAAAAAAGTAAAAAACTAAATTAACTACAGTATTTATAATAAATATATTAAAAAATTGTAAGAAAAGAGAGTACCTACAAACAATGAATCATGAGCGAGAGCTAACAAACGACCTTCTTAACAGCTACAATGCAAAATACAAATTATTTTCAGCTTAACAGGAAGAAACCTAACTACAAAATTTTATACAAATTGGTTAACATGTTTGGCTTTTACTGAATCACTAACAGTTGAAATGTCAAGATTTAAATTTAAAATGGGATATTGCAATATCAATAAAGAACGCTTGAAAAAGTAAAAGGTTATGTAAGATTAAGATTAGATCGATCGCCATCAGTGAGGCTTACGATGTACTGTTAAGCTAACGTTGTAAATATTATATTTATGTATAAATTTATAACTCTGCTTACGTAATATTAGATCTGTTTTAAAAAGCAAAAAACTGTTTTAAATACACTTTGAAAACATTTGCTATGATTTCATTATAACCTATTCTTACTTATTATAAAAAAAATTATATTAAAGTTTTATTAATTTAAAAAAAAGAAAATAATAGCGGCAGTAGTATTAAATTTAATGGAAAATTTTATCAACAGAAAGGGGTGAAAAAATAAAAATACACAACACTCTCATTTAAAAACCCAGTAATATCATATTTTTATTGCATGTTTAATAATATAATAACGTGGTGTTAGAACGTAACTTGTTTGTTATTAATGATAAAAGTAAAAATAGACAGGTAGAGAAAAGGAGAAAGATAGATAGAGAAAGAGAAAGAAAGTGAGAGAGAGATATATGAAAATTGAAGCTCTTTTTATGTTTGACGTGTATCTTAGTCATAGAAACCATCAGCACCGTTCGTTATTAAGTTGTATAATATGGTTTATAGGTACATATAAACTAGATGGTTTACTCTTTAATTAAAAAATGTTCGCAAGTGAGAAATTAAAACGGCTCTGATAATAATTATTGAGAAAAGTGGTGAAAAGAGTAGGGTAGAAGAATTATACCGGGAAGGGGGTGAAAGGGTTGGTAAAAACATGTTGTTGGGAATTTTTTTCAAAGTGAAAGACTTTTAAGTTTTATCTCATTAAAACTTAATGTGATCGCTTCGTAGATCCTTACTTCTTTACTTGATGTTTATTTATTATTATTATGTTTTTTCAAAACCCTTAGGGGTTTTTATGTATGGTTTTATTCTACTTTAACATTTTAGCTACCAACACAACACTAATACAGCGGTTGTATGTGGTTTATACTAATATATATATATATTATGATTCAAGCAATTTTTTTATTTATTTTTTTTTTCTTTTATAAAAAAAAAAGAGGCTGAAGAGTAAACTCTTACTTTAGCTTAAAGAATTCAAATTCAACAACTATTTCCTTTCATTTCAGTTTTACCCCCATATTTTTTTTTTATATTCGTCATATTTATGACTTTACAATTCTAAACGCTTACTCTGACTTAGAGTTTTTTTAAAAGTGTTTTTAGTACACAGTAAGAGAAGAAATAAAAAAAAAAAACATAATATATAAAATAAATAAATGAAATAAAAATACTAAAGTGCAAACAGAGGAAGTATTTATTTAAGATTCTGCTTTGTAGAAATTCAATTAATAATACCTTTAATATATATTATTTTTTAATATTTTTTTCAAAACTGCCTTCATCAATATAAAACCTAATATAATTATTATTTTATCTGAATTAGTAGATTATTTATGTATTAATTAGACTTCATAATTTAATATTTAATTATCAAAAAACATGGAGTTATGGTTGCGTTGTGTTATTATATTCTTTAGAGAAAATTTTCTTTTTTTTTAAATAAATCAAAAATTATCAGTAAGAAATAAAAATAAAATGGATTTTTTTATAAAGAAAAGATAAGTTATTTCAAAATCCTTTATTAACCTCAATTTATATTTTAAGAAACTAATTGTACTTTAACTGAATCAAATTGTTTATTATAAAAATTACTATTTGTACAAAAAGATGTCACGTATTCTCCGTTGAAGGTATCCAAGAGAAATTATAATAAAATTTATTATTAGAAAATTATATAATAAAGTTATAAATAGGGGAAGTTAAAGTTCAGTATACAAAGAAGGGAGACACAAGGTGTCACTCTTTGAATGACACCTCTTTTTATTTTTTTTCATTATTATACGTAAGAAACAACAAAATAACTAAAAGGAAACCGAAACATCAACTTAGAAAAAAATAATTAAAAACTCGTTGATCATATTTTTTGCGCCTAAAATCCTGAGTTAAAAAAATAATGAATATTACACATTCACGAAATTAATTTAAAAACTATTTTCAAAAGCCTGGGAATTTTATGTTTTCAATTTTTACTTAAAAAAAGATAATGTATTTACTTGTTTGAAAAAAACATTGGAATTTAAAAAAAATATATATATATTAATAGTATTTTATGCTGCATAGCAATTTATAAATCATTCTTGGCATTTTCACATGTTACAAAAACTACCATTTCTTCCCATCCTCTGCAATATTTAATGGTGGTCCCGGAGGCTAAAAAAAAAAAAATTGCCCGAAAACATGGAAAATAAGAAAGTCAGAAATCCAGTAAAAGAAAACATAATGTTATAGGATAATATTAAAAATAAGCTGGATTTATAGAATTAAAAATTTTAATCATCTGTAAAATGATTTCGTAAAGAAAGAAACTTATGGCAGATACAGAATATTCGCACGTATAAAGCATTCAAGATTTGTGAGAATGACCGTTAAAGGAAGTTTAGAAGTAATAAATGTAAAAGTAGATAAAAATAGAATTACAATTACTTGAACATGTAGAACGTAAATAATTTCCTCTAGGTTAAGAGAATGGCACAAAATATAAAGGAATAAAGAAATTATAATTAAACCAGTCAAACGACTGAAATCGAAAAAAAATGATTACTTATTTGAAATCTTAAATTCCGAATATATTCATTGATTGGTGAAAATAATAATAACATTTTAAACTTTATATTTCATTTTTTCTTTCATTTAATTGATATCAAAACAAATATTCTGTGTTTTTCTACAAGAGTATATTACCTTTAAAGTTATTTTGTTATTAGCATCTCCCGTCGTGGCTTAGTTCCGTAATTATATTAATTATGTATTGGCTCTAGCTTTCAGAGGTATCGCGATTCATAGTTTGTTTTTTTTTCTCAAATATTGAACTCAATTTTGAGCCCAGGGTATACATTGCTCTTCAAATCTTTGAGAATGCTCTAGCGTAGATTCGCATTGTCTACGATCAGATATTCTAGTAGCCCGAGAAATTCTTCTTCCTATCTATGACTTCACCGACCTAAGCGTATTATTAATAACAAATTTAAAGTCAAATTTATGCTGACTGTGTGTTTGGCTTACTTTCGTGAAACTTCTTATTTGAGAATATAAAAATTTATAGAGTGATACTTTAATCGGAGGATCAGGATAAGTTCTTCCGGGTTGCCGCCAGATTTGACAATGACATTGAGTTTATTAAATCACATAATAACTGTCTGAAGATGTCGATATTGACATAGAAAATGGTCAATACAGACAATGACATTAAATTTAGTAAAAGAAGTTTAGGTTATCTGTTTTAATATTTTTTTATCTATGATTTATGTAGTAGTGAGATTGGTGAATTTTTAACTGTGATAAACATTTAGGGGTCACAAGAAAAATACAGTTAAAACTTTGAAATGATTAGTTCACTAGTTTTCGCAGTTATCGGGATGAAACTAAAAAGCTAAGTTTTTGTATGGTAGTGAAAGAAATGAAAATAAGTTGTAAATCAAAAGATATTCTAATTTTACTGGTATATTATTGTTACTTACAATGAATAAGTATATTCTGATGCTACAGCTGTTAAAATAAAACAGGTATAAAACTACAAATAATTCTTTTAATGTTATAGTTATTGTGATTTGACCATAAGAGGAACATAATTGCTGTAGAGCTCATTGCAAATCAAACATTGTCCTTTTACTATTATTTTAGCTATTAAAAGAAAAGTATGTTATTATTTACTATAAGTAATAACTATAAATCGTGTGTATAAGAGAGGTACAGCTGGTAAGTGGGCTTCGTCTGAAAAAAAAAAATAGTTCAAGCAATGGCCGAATTGTAATATTTTAACCTTTATTAGTACCAGTTGTACTTTGGGTCCTAATTAACATAGCTTCTGTTTCGGTCATCTGCGGTGAAACAATCTAAGATATAACAATAAAATATTACTAGAGTGACTGATACAGCTAACTACGTGCTTTATTTAAAAAAATGCTGCACATGCACTGGAGACTTCGGCATATTATGTGAATCAATCACTTAACCTCAATAGAAAATTTTATTATGTACCTAGAAAATAATAAAGTACAAAACAACGGTGGACCCCCTGCAGCTACATTTCTACCATATTTCCAGTCGACGGAAAATGTGAAGATTAGATCTAACTATGAAAATTTGCGTTACAGCTGAGTTCCACGAACTAACAGCTTCCGAAAAAAGTGAGAATTGATTGGTTAATTTTTGATCGACTATGCTGTGAGTGGATGTCAAAAAAGTAAAGTTGGCAAAAAAAAAAATGCTTCCATCCAACTTTACATTTTTGACATCTGCTCACAGCACAAGAAAGCAATCAATTCTCACTTATTTTATTTAGAAAACTTCCCATTCAGAGTGGTAAAAAGCAAAAGAAAAATAGTATATATTTTTTTGTGTTGTATTTATTCAGATATGTAATCATTACACTATTAATTATTATTGTTCTCATATTGCAATGTAATATAGTAAAATTGTCGTAATATAATTAAAATTAAACATTAATAACGTAATGTAACTTCTACAATGACAATCACAAAATAGTTACAATTTTAATGGGAGGGATGTACTTGATGGATTGACAGCAAATTATTAATATTTGGCTTCAGTTTTGTTAGGAATAAGCGCAAATCTCCCCTACTGTGATATTGAATCTGCTCCTTATTTTTGATAAAAGGTTTGTAACGACACTAAAACTTTTTTCGACAAGATATGACAAGGGAAACGCTATTAAAAGCTTTCTCGCAATTCCCCACAGCCCAGGATATTTTTCTGGTATTTCTGCCTGCAGCCAAAATGTTTGATACCCTCTTTTAAGTTTCACCTTCAGCTCCTCATTAGTGCTAAGCTCGAGTAGTATATCACATTGTAATATGGAATATTACAATGTGATATACTCCTCCTCTTGTAATATCACATTCTGAATATGGAATATGCAAGTTTTTACAAGTAACAGTCGCTGAGCTTCTCAAAACATTATCTGCCTAAATTGATACGCAAAGTCAAGCCAACATTTTAGTTCTTCACTATCGAAACCAGATGAATTTTCGTGGACTCCCGCTTACGAATTGTGAACCCCCATTTTTTTGTCACGCCAATGTAGACCCCCGTCGAGTCTCCCGTGGACCCCTGGGGGTCCACCTGGACCACTTTGGGAATCAATGATCTAACCCATATCAGCGTAGACTTTCGTAGCGCATGAGTTTATAAATTCGTTTTCCTGGTGATAATTTTTACTTGCTGTTATTAAGTAAAGGATGAATTGTGATCACGAAAAAT
Organism: Lycorma delicatula; assembly: GCF_047948215.1. Taxonomy (NCBI): domain Eukaryota; kingdom Metazoa; phylum Arthropoda; class Insecta; order Hemiptera; family Fulgoridae; genus Lycorma; species Lycorma delicatula. The sequence goes on along the minus strand of NC_134461.1, from coordinate 73,764,042 downwards.
CTCGGTTTTCAGATTTTAACAGAATATCCATTTTGACCATAACTCTAAATCCATTTTGACTAGTTTCGGCGTGACGTCTGTACGTATGTATCTCGCGTAATTCAGAAACGATTAGGCGTGGGATGTTGAAATTTTGGATTTAGGACTGTTGTAAAACCTAGTTGTGGCACCTCCCTTTTTGATTGCAATCGACTGGACCAAAAGTGTCCAAAAAAGCTCAAAATCTAAAAGAGTTTGGACTTTTTCTTAACTGCAATAATAGGGTCTCATTGAGAGCTTTTCATCGACATAAGTGATACTTATTTTTATTGGTTCCAGTTATAGCCTAATAAAATTTATTTAATGAAATATCTGGATCTTACGTGGGGAAAGCACATCGTTTTGAATTTGGCATCACCTCCTTTTTTTAAATTTAAATATATTGATTTAATATTAATTATTAATCTCTTACCTAACATGAACATTCCTTTTTAATTTCCTTCAGTGGAATGGAACAGTATTCTGAAAATTATGACTTAAAAAAGAAAATTACTTACAAATCTAAGCAACTGATAGTCCATTGATAAAGCTTTCTTTATTCTTTATTAGATTCTATATTATTATTTATTTTTAAAGTAGATTATGCTTCTAAGTGCGTAAAAAAGTAATATAAAGATTCTTAACTATTGGCTATGTATTTTAATTTATAATAAGGTAAATTAATTTTAGCTCAAATCAAAGCATATTATCAACAAAAAAAAATGTATTACTTTTAAGGAAATAACTGGACTTATATGTTTTGATTTTTTTTTAATTTAGAAGTTTAAGCATATTGACTCAATCAAAATAACACACACACACACACACACACACACACACACACACACACATATATATATATATATATATATATATACAGTAATTCAATTCTGAACTTAAAATTATTATTAGTGGTAATAAATTTGACCAACTAATGTACTTTTAAAATATAAAACACAAAATGAGTTCATGACCCATTTAAGAAAAAAATAAAATAAATAGATATGAAAAGAAGTATTAGCAATAAGAAACTGATAAATTAAACATGAAAAATAAAATAAAAAATGTTTACCAAACAGCCCAAAAAGAGAATTTCTCTGATTGATTATTATTAATAGTATTTTTACAATAATAGTGAAATAAAAACCAATATTAAGTAAAAAAAGGATAACAGCACAGTTGTTTGACTTTCCCGTCACGTGGATTTTTCTTTTTTTCTGAAGCACAGCTTATTCACACATATGCGTGCAACTTAATTTAAAATATTTATCATTTTATTTAATAGCTGTACGTCAGTGATACACTAGCGCTGCTTGTGGTACAGGGAGTACTACTAACGCAGTATACCCACTTAGCCATTAGTTTAGAGAATTGTTTGGGGTGGGAGTGAGATTTTGCAATTTTTTTTTAAAATTAAGAAATGTGTCTAACAAAAATAAGATTAGGCAAAATCTCAAGATACTAAGGGTGACGTTTCTCTGCAGCCTCTTCCTCTTTTAAGTTAAAATTTTTATGGCGTCAGTTCCTCATATATAGAAGCAATCTGACCACGTTTGGGTAAAATCGGTTCAGTAGTTCTGGAGACATAAGGTGATTTATAGGACGAACAGGCACACGTATATACGAACATCCGGAAAATTTCCATCTGATTTTTTGGGTTCCCTAGATGTCAAAACGTTAATATCCGGTGAAAACCGCATGTACCCAAACTGGACCGATTTCCATACTTTCATTTTTACAGCTATAGCGAGCGCTAGGCGGGAAAGTAAAAAACATAACAAATGTGAAACTATTATAATACGGATGTAGTCATTTTGACTTAAAACTTTACCTTTTGACGAACTTTAACAAAATGGCAATCAATTGTTTTGTATAAATATATATAATTTAATTATGTAAGTTTTGTAATTTAGTATATTTTAATCATAATTATTCTTCACCTGAAGATGGCAAAATAGCCGAAAGCGCTCGAGGAAATTATATTGGAATTTTGGTAAGCTATTCTTAAAATTATTTATAAATAATATATGGTTGTATTCTTAGTTCGGAAGTTACAAACAAAGTTGAAAATTAGTGCACTGCTATTCTGTTCTTTACTCTGTTGTGTGTGAGCCGGCATTTTATCTGCTATTTCTTTTTCACCAGTTTTCCACCTCAATGTCGGTCTCACTTAATCAGTGTTAGGCTACAAAAAAAAAAAAAAACCCTCAATAACATTCAAAGCGTCCGAAACTGAAGATCAAACGAGCGCCAAAGAGCTTAAGTTACACGTCCGAATAATACACTACCGGTTAGCCGCTGGTGTATTATAGATTTAATAAAAATATTTTTTCTCTTTAGATGTATGCAATACATCGAGAGAGAAATAAAATAAATATTATACTCCTGTAAAATTGATACACTTTATCTGCGCGCGTGTATAATGTAAAATCATCTTAAATTATATTTTGATTTCATAATTAAAGTTCCACTTACCAACAATTTAAAAATATTCTTCCAAGTACTTTCGGAGCTGCTACTCCATCATCAGGAATTTCTTATAAGATGCTAATTCAAAATTCATATATCATATGTGTAATATATTCAAATTCAAATTTTTACCTTCATAATAGTCGGTCGTCAAGAAATAAAAAATAATTTATACGTCAATTAGACTGTAACGTCATGTCTGTATGATGTTTACGACTATTATGAAATATAAATGAAAAATCCTATATATTTTGATTGACATTTTACCAGATCTTCAGAAATCCTTGTAGCTGTTATTTAAATTACAAAAACTTAGTTAAAAACTAACAAAAAAAAAAAACAAAATGTAAGTAATGAAAGTTACTTTTAGTTCGATTTTATCTTTTATTTGCGTAGTAATCTATAAAATTAATATTACTTTACAATGAAAAAATGATAAATCTTAAGGAAATCAGATTGTAAACTAATCTGAAATAATTTCTTATACTTAAAATTATAATTTAACTAAAAATATAGGAAAATATGTTTGAAAAATTTGCATTTTATAAATATAGACGTACAGCCTACATACTAATACCAGAAATATTAAAATATTACATAAAATATAATGTTTTGGCAACTATAACTAAATTACAAAAAATAAAAAAAATAGATAATAAATTTTATTGATAGTATAAATAATTTAAATCTTTCACTACATTTACTTTTATACGGAAAGAGTTTGGGGTTATAAAATGTCATTTCAGCTTATTTTTAAATGCCAATTGCAGTATAAACTAATAAAAGAAGTTCATAATAAAGCACCAATATTTGCATGAAGTCTCCATTAGAGCTGCAGCGGGAGTCGGTTGTCGATGCCAACCGAGGCAGTTCCTAATTCTCAAATACCCATTCCACAAAACATATCATATGATATAATCTCGCTTATAGCGGCGCTTCATATTATCAAAAATTGTATTAAAATAATAAAGATATAACATACGATCTTAAAATGATATAATTAATCAAATTTTATGATATTTAAATTATATTACACAGAATTTATGCAAATTTTTATCGTAAAAATGATATTTTGTATTATATTACAGTGCAGTATTTAATATAATATACTGAAAATCAAGCTACTACTATTTAAATCAGATATTCCTTAATATAAAACCAATGATGGGTTTTAAATTTAGAGTAATTATCCGTTTTTGTATTGCTATGTATATATAAAACAAGTTTTTAAACAATTAACCTATTAAAATCATGGAAAGCAAACTTTTGAAAGATAACTGATACAAAAAAATCCCTTTCGACACGCCGGAAAGCGGAGGTAGATTTCAGCTGTTCTAAGTAGGGGGAGATAAAAAAAGATTTCCACGTTAAAGTTAAGAAAAACTTCAAATTTACTCAATACGACAACGGTTACATATGAAAAAAACTTTCACATGTTTAGCATAAGACAAGTCCCATCTACTTACAATTCCAGCAATATTTTGGACATCCCTTACCGACAGGGTTGGACATATCAAAAATTGTTTTAGACAAAAGTTTTTGGTAATGTTTAGAGGAATAACCACTTTAAACTGATTCGGTACTGTGCCAATTAAGGGAGGTATGATGTTTTTTGCTTTCGAAACCCCATTTTTTCCACACCGCTAGACCGGGGATTGGTGATACCAAAAAACTTTACTTATATATGTTTTAGGCCCTTATCCAAAGAATAGTAGGAACTTTAAACGAATTCGATATTTTAATCAAAAGGAAGATTATAGCGATATTCTTTTTTTTCGAAAAAGCCCTTCCATTTCCATCCCCATGATCCGATTTTGTCCAATAACGAACTCAAACTAGATTTTGGATCGGTATATTTTATGTATCAATTTGAAAGTGAATGGGGCCAAATTACGGCAGTTATCGTGTTTATATATATAAAATTTTGAATTGACGGCGGTTCTGCGATCTGGGGGATGTGAAACGGAAAGATATGTTAAAATTTTTCTGAGGTCGAATCATAGTACCCATTACAATAGGTAACTTTCTTATGAAATCTACCTAATATAAGTAAGTCATAAAAAAGAAAAAAAAAATTCATATGGTACTCAAATCTAACATCGAAGTTAAGGAATGCCTATCCAAAATACAATCAATCAAAAAATTAAAAATAAGGTAATCAAATATTAAAACACATGTCATTAAAATAACTTTCGAAATTTATGCTTAAATATATATAGAAAGTTTTAGATTTATTGAAATTTTACGCAATGATTGACGAGTACAGAGAATTTACTATTCTGAAGTGCTTTTTACGTAAAATAACATATAGTGAAAAAAATATTTGGTTATCGTTTGATTATCACAAGAAATATTGACATTAACTGATTTAGAAACATATCGAAAAATTCTCGTCCGGATTAAATCTGAAATTAACTGATCTACAAGGTTAACGATTCTACCCACAAGTCAGTTGTCCTATTGCTATTATAGGGTTAGATGGCGTAAGTAGCAAAGAAGGATATTTCAGCACAAACACATGTATTTATATATTACTCTATTGTCTCCTATTTTACCTATTTAAAAAGAAAGGTTTCCTGATTTCCTAAAAATTGTTATAAATTAATTTTACGAAGACATTGCCGGCTAACCCAAAACATTTTACCATTCGCACTTAAATTTAGGACCTGTAAAATTGAAATCTCAAATGTGAAAAACATGGAATTGGAGGGATTAATTTTTTTTAATCTTTTTTTTTTGCCGTTTACTTTATAAACAGTTCCAATTTCGGAACCATAAGTAGATTTAAATACAAAAAAATCCCCACCGGGTTGGTCTACTGGTGAACGCGTCTTTACAAATCAGCTGATTTCGAAGTCAAGAGTTCCAGCGTTCAATTCCTGGTAAAGGATGTTAATTACTTTTATACGGATTTGAATACTAGATCGTAGATACCGGTGTCCTTTGCTGGTTGGGTTTTAATTAACCACACATCTCAGGAATGGTTGACCTGAGATTGTAAACTTCATTTAAATTCATACATATCATCCTCTGAATTAATACCTGATGGTGATTCCCGGAGCCAAACAGGAAAAAGGGAGAATACAAAAAAAATGACATGCAGAGATGGGGTTTCATTTAAATCCCTCAAAGATATGTTTGTATTCATATCTTATATAGTATATATAAATAAATAATAAACATTACTAAGTTTATTTTCAATAACACGAGTCTAAGAAACATTGATAAGATTCGCAACGTAAAAAGCGAACATAACAGTAAAAAAAGAAATAAATAAACAAAAAAATAGTTTATTAATTGCAGAATGAACCAAGAAAAGTATGTGGCCAAGCGAAATGAAGATTTTTGTCACAGTCACCCTAGGGTAACTGTCTCACCTGAAATCTCGGACAACATACAAATTAAACATATGCAGGCGCCTAACGTCCTCGCTGTTATGTAGGAGGTTAACCGGAAGCCATTTCACATGAAAATTCCTCTCAATTTATATCTTGTACCGAATCGCCGTATCTCTTCTGGAATGGTTGATAGTCCCAGAAAATCGTGTACTTCAGTGTTTTTCGCAAACCACGGCGCTTCTGTTATATATCACAATAGTTTTTCTGGAATTCCTGTAAAACTTCGATTATATTCTCTCCTGTTGTACCTCACATTGGAAATTAAACACTACTCCAAAAAAGCAGTTGTTAATCAGTAACCTGTCTTCTTAAATTAAGGTAAAGATATTTTGATATCCTGAAAGGATGTAATCAAAGTGGATGCAATCTGTCTGAGTGAGATATTTCGGCTCGTTGTGAAGATCTTCCAGAGTGATTTACTCGTTGAGAAACCTACATATGAATGATTTATCTATCCCTTGTAAAGATTAGATTCTTTTCCTTAACCTTGATCTCTTTACTTTACCATTTTTTTGGTGTAGGCATGTCCTATCAGATAGATACAAATGTGGGTCCTGTACACTCCTATACTCTTCTGTTTTGATTGAAGGCAACTGCCTAAGCATCTGTCAAGGGATAGGTCCTCAATGACTGTAGGCTTATCCGAACTTCTTAATATAAAAAAAATTGTATATATTTACTATATTACTATACTAAAATTTAATTTATTATACTATTTTAATTTAATTTGAAATTTGAATTTTATTTGAACAAGACCTTGATACAGTATTATATTTCATGCAGAATAAAAATAAAATAAACAAATTTTAATATTTTGGGGAAAAATGCATATTTTATTGTAAGTTTTTACAAGGAAATTCAAATTAATTTTTATATTAACTAAATAATTTATTTTATTATTTTTTTTATAATTCAATAAATTTATTTTTCACACTATATGAATAATACATAAAGGGAATTAAGGAAACAGATCTGTAACAACAGTACGCAAGATTAGTAATGGTAAATAATTTCTACGCTCTAGTTCACACGTATAGCCTATGTGTATGTTTTATATACGATACAACAACATACAAACACATTCCTAGACATTTGTGTGTGAATGATAAATGATGAATTTTATGCTATTAACAATAGGGAACATAATAATTTAATGTGATAAAACTTATACACCCTGATTAAAATGCATCATAAACAAAGTTACAATGAGGGACATTTCAGCACACCGAATTTATTATTGCAAGTAATTTACTGGTAACAAATAGCTTCTGCTTTAGTCAAATTATTAGATATTTTTCAATAATATTAATTATCCCAAAATAACGGGCAGTATTAATTAACGTTAATCATATAACGAATATTTTCATTCGCAACGTGAATCAGTAAACGTTATTCAGAACTATAATAACAAAACTGTAATAATAATGGATTTCATTAAAGAGAATAAATTTTATCTCGTTCATAATAATTAAATAGTAATAATAACAATGGGATATAAAATGCTAATTTTTGCACTGTTCAGATAAATTATATATTAGTAAAAATAAAGATTATGAATTTTAATGAAGGTAATAAATTATTATTATTGTTTTTTTTTGTTGAGGTTTTAGGGGCATCGACTATTTTGGTCATTAGGCCATTTCCACATAAAAAAAAAAAAAAAAAAAAAAGAAAAAAAAAAGAGAATATTTCTCTCCCCCTTGACAAAAATACTGGACTACTCTTGTCAATATAGATCATTTAATACACAGACTTCTCATGGGATTAAAACTGAAAGAAATACAGTATGACAAGGGTGTAAACGTTCTTTGTCACTTTTAAACATAAACCATTTCTAATGGTTTAAACAATCATTTCAATGATTTAAACAATGGTAAACAATCAAATTCACTTCAAATTAGCATTCTCAAAAACATCGTTAAAAAAAAAAAAAAAAAAACACTTATATTAAAAAATGATAAATACGTAATGACACGGTTGTAAAGAGGCCCTTCCAACTTAAACAACGCACAGACTACTTCTACCAAAATTATTAAAACAACATGTCATGCAAAAATTAAAATTTTCATCCTTTCATTAAAATTAGTCAAATCACATAAAAACGAGCTTCCTCTTATGTCCTATGGCTTAGTTTTCCCTTAGGCCATCCTTTTTTGCTTCTCTTCTCCATCTTCCTAAAGGCCTCGATATCAAATTCCAAGGTACCTGAGACTTTGGAGATGGAATTATCCGATCCTCCACAATAAGCCACAGAAGATCCCTTGCTATCGGAATTAGTTGATACTGGCTCAGATGTTACGGTGCATCCGAGCCAAGACTCGATGCACCCCCGCTTTTGGTTGTGGGGCGGCTGAAATCCTTGCCCTCTCACTTAAAAGGCCTCCGCGCTTTTGGGGGCTCATTTTTGTTTTTTTTTAAGTCTTATCTATCAAATATTTTCAAACCTATCTTCTCAGTTCCTTGCATGAGGGTTTTTGTAATCTCATTTTGGTTTCAGGTTTCTTCTCTTTTCTGCATTCACTCACTGTCCTTCGCCTTGGAGCTGATTGAAGGTTCATTTCTCAAAGGAGACAAACTCTTTTGTTTAGCAGCTGCGGTTTAATTCCCGTGCAGCCATGGAGCTCGATTCCCTGAACCCTTAATATGTTTATTATCCTCATACTTATGAGAATAATACTGATAAATGCAAATTAAAGTTTTTTTTTATGAAAATTATTAGTGAACTGTAATCTCTATAAAGTAATCGTTTGGTTACGGTTTTGGTTAATAGCAGTTGTAGCTGGTTTACCTGTCTTTCGGGTAAAAAAGTATTTTTCAAGGTTCTTAGCATTATCCGACAAGCACCAAGATAAGGTGACCGTACTTGGTATTCCTTTTTTTCTTATTTTATGTTTTTTTTTTTTTTTGTTTTTGAAACAGTTTGTAAACAACATAATCTAAAAAATTGACTTGTGTAGAATATTTATCGCTTTTCTCTCTGTAGTGTATATGTATATAGACTGTTCCCATAGGAGACTCTGGTGCAAGCCATAATCAATTGACCATGCGAAAAGCATTGATTAACTCTCCAACGGAGATCAACCACTTGAAGCGACTGTTTTTTTTAATTTTAGGCTTATTATTCATCGAAAATGCAACTTTAAGAGGAAACTGGTGGGGCTTGAAAGTGATGAGCATAAAGGAATGTACGCCGTAAAACCGTTAAACCTTTAAAGCTACTTTTCTCGATAACCGAAAAAAGACAACAACTTTTTTGTAGAAAATTTAATTTTCTGAAAAATATTCTTTTTTGTAATAAAAACAGGCAAAAAATTGTTAAATTTCTTCTTTTTTTTTTTTTTTTTTTTTTTTAAAAAAGAAGGAAAAAGCTTATTTATTTTGTAGAAGATGATTTTTGATAGATATACACCTTTCTTTTATTAAAATATCTGAATTCGTTCTTAAAATTTAAACTTTTATTGAACCAAAAAATAGCGGAAATAATAAACATGAAGGGTGGTAGGACATTTGTACATAAGAACTATTTTGTGTTCTGAATCAGACCATCAACTTTGACCTACACCTCTATATAGCTAATCAATTATTCTCTTCTAGTTACTGAATGTGTAACGGGGTTAAAGGCACTATCAAAACCGCTTTTACGGATAATGAAAATTTTTCTAAACAAAATACATTGTGGAAATATTTAGTATGCAAGAAACCGTAGAACGGTAAGTGAATAAATTTATGTTCAGGTTAAAACTTTAATAACGTACAATAAAGAACTTCCGAGCCGCAGTCAGCCTAAAGAAATGAGAGTAAACAATTTTCAAGAAAAAAAAGAAGCAATTTTCAAGAATTTTGTGTTTCAATATATAATGAAACACTCTTAGGTTTTCCGTTTTTTATTTAAAAAATAAAATGTTCTTTTAAAGAAAGTAATTTTTATAGAAACGCAGATTATTTTTGAATGAAAAGTTGTTTTATCTAAGGAAATCATTTTTTTTTTAACTTTCATAAAACGTAAATAAATATATTGATGATTTCTGTGAAAAGCTTGTAATTTTGTATTAAAAAATATTCTACTGAATCAAAGAACTACAGGATAAAGAATATCTACTTAGTAGGTGCTGTATGAAGACTGAAACAAATAGTTTAGTAGGCAAGATTTAAAAATGTTCTATATTACACAATGCAAAATCTTCTTATAAATAAAAATCAAATTATTGAGTTCAATCAAATTGGTTTATTAATATAACTGAATGCTTTGTTGTTGTTTTTTCTTTAACCTCCGGACCACCGTTACGTATTGCTTCAGAGGATAAGATGAATGATTTGTAGCGTGCGTGAAAATTCCGTACCTGATTGAACCCGGGAGCTCCTGATTAAAGGCCGAGACGCTACCACTCGCCCCACGGAGTCCGGCTATAACTGAATGTTATGTATCATTTAAAATACTTTTTCTATATCCAAAATATTTCATAGAAACTATGAATTTCAAAACTAAGCTGATAAAAAAAAATTCAGAGGAACTTCTAACGTTAAACTATGTTTGTTGTAACAGGAAAATTAACCTCACCTTTTTCTACATCTAAGTTACGTAATTTTAATAAACATATTTACAAAATACTACAAGAAATTATTATTTCTATAACTTTTAATAATTTTTTTGTAAAAATCGGTTATTTTTCAAGATTTTTTTAATTCTTAGGATGGGGAATTGTTATGTGAATGTTTAAGATTTTATTACCTCCACTCTAGCTTAACAGTTAGTTAATCTCGTTTCTGGCATTACCATTTAGTACCGAGGATAGAATAGATCGTTTCTTTAAAAAAATTGCATTTATTTTGGCTTAGAACTTCAATTTCTGTAGAAAAAAGCAATTTTTCTTTCAACATTCGTATGTTTTTAATAGTGGAAAAAAATCATTGATCAGTTATTTGTTTTTCCCATTTTGGAAAAGATTTCCTAAAAGAGTTTGGGTATACGTTAAGTCACCTGCTTTCTGGAGGGTGTTGGTTGATCTTTCTGTCGGTTGCGTTATTCGTCTTGAATTACAGACCCTGTTTCACCAACCACATATTTTAATTTTCCTTGATCATAATCTTCCCGATTTTCATTATTGTGGGTATGTTGTATTTCAGGATTTACAGGGTTTGGCTTTACCAGATTCACTCATTGGCCACTGAATTTATTCTGGAATCAACAAACAGGAAACGGAGTCCACAAACACGTATGTATATTAGTAAGAAAATCAATTTTCTCGTATGTTTCTTGCACTGAGATACAATTTTTAAGTAATATTACATAAAATCAGAACATAGAATATAGAACTCAAGTAATATGATACATTTTTTAAAATTATTATTTATATATACCAGGTATGACTTTTTGTTCAACCGGTTTCGGCTCAATCAGTTTCAGCCCATTGTCAGGTTGAGCCCGAAACCGGTTGTACAAAAATCAGACCTGCCAATATAAATAATAAAAAAAGCAAGACATACTGCGTTGCAGTAATTTTCATGTAGAACTATTTACATTAAGGTTATCCATATATACATATGTACTATAAAAAGAGTTTTTGTACAAACAAAAACCCTCCTTGTTTTTGTTTGTTCAGGATAAACGAAAAACTACTCGATCAATCACAACTAAATTTTTACCCATGTTTCTTGGCTTAACTGAGAAGGGTTTTCATTTGGATATAATTTACCTGGAAAATATATATATATTTATGTAGTAATGGAAATTTTCCGGTTAAAGCACAAATTTTAATGAACTGAATTAATGACGGTGAGTATTACCGTGTGAGTTTTGTTGGAACTGAATGATTCGAATCAATCGAATGAATAATGCTACAAAAATAACAGAATTAAATCTACGTTAAATAAAATAATATTAAATAAATTAAAAAAAAAAAAATTCTGTTTAACAATAATGGGCTTCACGTGGGGACTGCGTGTAGGGCTACAGCGGTGAGGTATGCGAGCACCTCTTGGGAAGCTAGACCAATCATCACCATCAAAAATCAGGATGCTCCTGGGGCTCTGTTTTGGGAGCTACAATGGGGTGTTCTTATAATATCTCTGCTAGCAATCGTCCGATTTTCAAAATTCAAACGAGCAATTTGTTAATAGGTTGAAGGCTAACTTTCGCATGCATTTGGTACACTATCGATCTAATAGATCACGGTTATTCGTAAATTTATACAATTATATAAAGGTTTTCTGTTTTATTTTTTATCGCATACGGGAGAATCAACCGACCGATTGTATTCAAATTTGCTGGATACTTTTTTATTATCCCAGGGAAGTTTTTAAGCCATCGACTGAGGCCCTTCCTTCCTTGAAGGTTAAGATATTAAAAATATTCATTTTTTCTTTGCCACCAAGGAAGATAAAGTTGTGAATTAAAGATATTCATTAAGGATAAAATAGATTAATCTTTGACATCATTATTGTATTTCTGCTACCATGGGAAAAAATAAGTTATGAATTTTTCGTCGTCAAAGGTGTGTACTTTAGTTACCATGACTACTACTATTCTATCTTTTTTAATTTAGTTTCTTATTCAGGTTTCTATAAAGGCTTAAAACCATTATTATTATTTATCTGTATTATTTTTACAACGATGAGGATAACGTATAGTGCGGAGTCCAGGAGATGGACCCCTCTGGGTAGATGGAAATGGCGAGTGAAATGAGCTCTGTGGCGATGGAATTGGTACTTTGGCCCCGGGAGGCCCCGAGGAGTTGGCTCCAGGATTCACCTGGGCTGAGCTGAGCCCTGAGGGTCCAGGTTCTGGCTATTCGGGTCGGCTAGTATATATATGATTTTTTCTGTATTACAATTGTAACGCTAATGTTAAAGTTATATTACTACACTTACTAATATAAAAGTTTTTAACAATAAATTGAGATCACTAATAAATTTGTTAATCAATATGTAATTATGAGTTACTTAAATGGTGTGTATGTGAAAATAATCGATTTATTAAATGAACACACTAGTATTCTTATATGAAATTATTAACCTATAAACCATTCAAAATAAATCTTTTCTTTTACCTACTACATATTAAGTGAAAATAAAACATCTGCAAACAGATTCATGCCCGAGATTTTCTCTTATTTTTTACTTGTAAATTCAGAATATGAAGACACTTTATTTAGAGGGCCTTTTTATACAAATATAGGCTATACATATACATATATTCATATATTTAAAAAAAGATGTTGTAAGAATTTCACTTTACTTTTCTTTTTAAGATATATAGACTTTCAGGTATCTTGAATTCTCCTACTTTTTTCTGTACTTCTCTGACAGTTTTACCTTTTCTCTCACACTATTCAAAACGTTCTGATTCCCTCCCTCTCTATCATCTCCCCAGACCACAACAACCAAACCGCTGAATGTTTTCATCCATTGCATTTTACCATTGAAAAAGATTTCCTTCTTCCCTTTTCACGGCGAGTCTTGCCTATTCACATCAGGTTTTGAATCATTTTGCACTGGAAAATTGAATCTTTTTCAAGTCATTTTAACATTTGTATAATATATTATAATATGTCTATTTTCTTCCTTTTTATATTAATATAAAAAATAAATTTCAATTTATATATTTTAATTTGTCAACAGATAACTTTGTTATCCAGTATTTTTATTAAAGAAGATATAAACAATGTACCATGCTTAGATAATAGTTATCTAAGCACTATACACATGTATAGTTATACATGTATAGTTATAATTAATAAACGCATTAATTGTTAAATATTTTTCAAAATTTTCCCGAAAAAGTTTCATCTATATATTTCCTTTTTAATAATATTTGAGTGCTTAAAAAACCCTTAACTTGTTAGAGAATGCACTTTTAAAAATTGACGTATTAATAAGGTAAATTATTTTTTCAGGAAATAATTTTCAAAGATATGAAATGTGACCACTGATTTGATTTGACTACTGATCAATATTGTAAATTAAAAATTTCGAAAATTTTCTCATTGTTAGTAAAGTTAAGTTTTCATATGTTACCTTCTTTTACACAGTGATCCTTTTTTTACTACAATGTAATTCTGTCTGGAATTCAGGGTGATATTTAAAACCCACGACTAAGATGGTAAAAAAAAAAAAAAAAATTCCTATATAGCGCAAAAGGCAAACAAATTGAAACAGTTATATTAACTTATCTTGATGATCTAACCTAATATTTAAATTAATAATACAAAAGTACTACATATTCAAACTTATGTAGATGAACGTCATAATACTGGTTATCGGATAGACAAAACGATCTCAATAAAATACAATGCAGATGGATGTACTAAAATATGTCTAAAAGAAAAGCAATTACGATGACTTTTGTATAAGATATGCCTAATGACGGATAGTATAAATTACATGAAAGTTTAGATACGTGAACAATTCTGCAAGAATTGAAGAAGTTTATTTTAAACTAAATCGTGGCAGAAAATACCCGTTGATTAAACAATTCGTCCTTGAAATATGGAAAATTTTGAAATTCTGAAAGTTTCTTTATTATTTCATATTCTACTCGGGGAAATTACATTATTTTCTAAATTGCAAATCGTTTGAAATAAATGTGTTTATTTTACACGCACAAATTTTACTTTTTGGCATTATAACATTAGAATTAAGCTGCTAAAAGGAAAGTAATCAGTCAAAAATTGAGGTATGAGGTTTTTTGGATTTCTTATCCTTTCATGACCCAGCAGGGAACCCAAAAACAAAAAAAAGGGGGGCTAATGTTTGTATGTAAGTATTTTGGAATGTTTGAAGCTTAACAACATTTGACAGGATAAATCGAAATTAATGACATTTTGTACAGAGACTCGTGTAAATGGGACAATTTGTTCGTAAAAATTTGAGGTCAATATCTCCAGGGGATGGAGCAGATAATTTGTTTGGGATCAATTTTCTCAAAATTTTGCATATCAAATTTTTTCATTTTTCCTTAATTTCTATTAAGCTCAGTACATCTTATCATTCATGTTAAGCTCAGTCAGTGTTTAGTAAGCTGTCTTCTTACTATTAAAAAATACCATTTGCCCCAAAATTCTTTCCCTTCCCCAGAAATCGCAAAAAGCAATATTTTTAATTATTGCATATTTTTTAACCAAGTCTTCCCAAGTCTTATGTCTTCCCAAGTGTAATAGTAGTGCAAGTGACCTAAAAAAATACTTTGGGAAAATATTGGTTGGGAGTGAGCTAATCAAAGATTAAAGATATCAATTTTTTGGAATTTTGAAATGTTTTCATTTATCACTATTTTTCCACGATAAAACATAAATATACAATGGTAGGAAAGTATAACAACTTTGTTGCTACGTTTTTTATAATGCTTTCAGTAAATTAAAATCATAAATTGTTGAAAGAATTGCACATAAAAGATATAATTAATGAATTTTCAAATTTGAAAAATTGTCCAGTAAATCGGAGGAAGTTGTGGATTGAGAAATTGATAAGAAAAATCCATACATTATAAGCGATTTCTATATTTACTTATATTCTTGGAGATACAAAAATTGTTGGTTTTGTTTCAAAGCATCAAAAAAAATTTTTTTAACGTATTTTTCTTTGTAAATTGTTTTTTTTTGGAAAAAATTAATTTTTTTTTTAATTTTACCAAATTACGCGCGGGGAAAAAGGGAGAAAGGAAAAAATCAGAAAATGGAAAAATCGAAAAAGGGAAGAAGGGGAAAATTGGAAAAAAGCAAAAGGGGAAACGAAAAGGGGAAAGGAGAAAAAATAAAGAGGAAAAGTGGAAGAAGGAAAGGGAAATAAGAAAAATAGGGGAAGTAAAGGGAAGGAAAAGGGAACTGAGGAAAGGGGAAAGGGGAAAGAGATGTAACGCAAGGAGGGATCATCAGTTGATCAATGGGTACCGTGCGTCAGAAAGCAATATGCGTACTGTGGTTTCATTAAAGCGGATCTGTTATTACTGTTCGTAGATGTTTTCGTTTAAAATACGGCTGTAATCCTCCTAATAAAGGTTCTATTAAATGATGGTATCAGCAGTTTCAGGATACAGGAAGAGTAGTTCACGAAAAAGGTACTGGAAGATCTCCCGTCTCCGAGGAATTTGTGGATCGATAAGAGAAACTTTTCAGCGAAATCCCAGTAACTTGACTCGTCGTCCGAGTTTAGAACACCTCAATCAAAAATCGTGAAGGTACTACACAAGCACCTAAAACGTCATGCCTACAAAATACAGATGGTGCGTGTAACTGAAGATGATGATAAACCATGCAGTCATAATTTTTCCAAGGACATTCTTGATAAAGCGAATGAAGATAATGCATTTTTAGAATAAGTAATCTTTTCTGACGTAGCTAACTTCCATTTTTCTGGTGAAGTTAACCGTCATAGTTACCGAATTTGACATTATATGAACCCTCATGCCGTTTGACAAACACAATATAATAGCCCGAATATTAACTTTGAAGTACGTTAACTTCTTATGAAGTGATCGGACTATTCTTTTTCGCCGAAACGATTACTAGCAGTTACCTAGACATGTTACAGGAGTATGCAGTATCACAAATTGAATATAGGCAATCCAAGTTTACTTCCAACAAGATGGCGTACTAACACACTGCGGTTTACATGTAAGGAACTACATACATGAACAATTTCCTCAACGTTGGATTGGACATGATGGACCAATTTCCCGACCAACTCGATCCTATGACATTACTCCCCTTGATTTCTTTCTTTGAGGGTTTGTTAAAGCAAACGATGAACTCAAAAAAGACTGCCTACATCAATGAACTAAAAAGGATAATCGACGGGGTGTAATTAATTGAATAATTCCAGATATTTTTCGTAATGAAGAATATCCTGAAATTGAATATCGTTTAGATATTTAACGCGCCACAGAAGGTGCTAATATTGAACTTGTTTGAAGCTAATTAATTAATTAGTGTTTTAAACAGAACTGTTTTAAATGCCATGTTCAACAACAAAACATGCATGTAAAGTATAATGCTTTGTTATTTTTTTTTATTAACACCTAAAATGCGCTGAATAATTTACGATCACTGTGTAATAAATATATTTAAAAATATAACATTTTTAAACATAAAAGTGTTTAGAAAATTTTAGGAATAACTACTGTGACGTTTGAATAAAATCGTATCAAAACGGAAGTAAAATATCGTTACTTTAAATGACATTTTGGATAGATGATGTTGCGGTAGTTGACAGTGGCGCCTGCGGTATATCTATCTTAATATTTACTGTCATATGATTTTCTCTATTACCCAATTATTATCTACAACAACTAAGTTTAATTTGTATATTTTTAGATTGTTTATCATTCTGAACATTTCGAGTATAATTTATTACCAATTTATCTTTTATCATTTATCTTTTGATATTATTGTAATTATTAATAAATATTTAAGTAAGTAATATTATTTATACTGATTTTCTAAATATTACTGAATATAAAATACATGTTTTATTGTAATTTAGAAATTTATTTATAACAAAAATTAAAAATCAGTAGAATCTTTAATTATTATTTTTATTAACATTATTGCGAATTAAGGTTTTCAATTTTAATACAGAAGCTAAAAGATATAACATTTAACAATTTCTATTTCATCGGATATTTTTAGCTCTGTTTCTTAAAATTTCTTTTTCACATATTTTTCATCTATTTAACTAAAATATTCATAGATTTGCGTTAACTGCCAACAGCTTGTTAATTTGTGTCAGATGTTTTAACGGAACCTCGATTAAGTATAATTTAGATTTTTTTTAATATCTGTTGAAACAGATGAAAAGTAGTGACTGTACAACAGAAAACAGAAAAATTTTAATGTTTTAAACAAAACATCTTAGTAAGAAAACACATTCATTTTGTTTCAATATTCTTGCGAATAATGTAAAACTGTAGTTCATGACACGACAGGCACTTAACAGAACTAAATTTTCTGTTATAATATTGATACTATGTGGCCGATTCCGTATTAGTTTTTTACTCATTCAGTTTTTTGTGTTGTTTCTAGTTTTCATCATTTATCGTATTTATTTTGTGTCCTTCTAATAAATATATTTGATTTTTCATTGTATCAATATTATAGTCCTTTCATAATACCAGCCTAATTATTATGATTTATCTGATAGACTTGGAAAAAAAACCAGTTTATAATATTTTTCCTATTTTTAAAAGGTTATTTTTTGAAAATAGTATTACATAGAATCATCTATAAAATGTTATAAATGAGAAGGAAATAGATAATGCTGAAGATATATTACCAGAAAGAATGAAAGATTGTTTACAACAGTGAGTGAGGAAGGGAAATGATGAATATCGCGATCTAACTAAGATTTCTATCTCTGAAAAGAAAAAAATAAACTAGATTTTAGTCCCAGACACTCGTCTTCTGAATGAAACAAAAACGACCTAAATGTCAACTTATCTATAATCAAATAACTGATACACCATGATTTATCTCCTCATAAAATCACAACATGCTTTTCAAATTAGGCATGATTTTTGATAAAAAGTGTGAAAATGTTTTTAATTGTATTACAGCATAATAAATAGCTTTTATTAACAAAAAGTTATTAAATTCGAAGGAAAAATTAAGCGGAGAAAAAAGTAAGTTTAGTTGAAAGGATGGAATCTAAAACAGATCTGTTTGACTGACATGCAATTGATCAATGAATATAAATTGTGGATTTAAGAAGGAGGATAAATGTGAGCTGAGAGAATCTAAAATTACCAGTATAAAAAAATTCTATAAACATATTATAACCACTTAAATTAGGAATTATTTTATTTTATAAAGTAATAAATAATTTTTTTGTGATAGTGCATAATAATACATTTTGTACGGATTGTAAATTTTACACTGTTCTTATGCAAAATAGAAAAATATGGATTAAAATGTAACTAATGTAAATTTTAATTATATTAAAAAAAAAACATAAAAATAAACATTTATTACCATTGTAAAATGCATTGATGGGTATTTTAATCAGTAATTATGAATATTTTAATGGATGAATGACTGACCAACATACAAATCCGTTAATACGGGTATCTTCTATTTTATAAACAGATTTTATCATTTACATGGTAACAAAAACAAGAACCATTTTATCCGATTAAAATTCTATTTTAACTCTAAATCAAAAATTGTGTATGTCAAATTAAAAAAAAAGATAATACAACCAACGTTTCCCTAAATTGTAGCATCATAACGAACCACACTTCTAACTTGCTTCGGTCAGATTTTTTCGACCTTAAATTGAGCGTAACTCTTGAACGATTCGACCAATCTTTATCACCCATCGGCTTGATCTAGTGATGAACGCGTCTTCGCCAACCAGCTGATTTCGAAGTCGAGAAGTCCAACGTTCAATCCTAGTAAAGGCAGTTAGTTACTTTTATACGGATTTAAATACTAGATCGTGGATACCGGTGTTCTTTGGTGGTTGAGTTTCAATTAACTACACATCTCAGAAATGGTCGATCTGAGAATGTAGAAGACTACACTTCAATTACATTGATGCATATCATACTCATTCATCTTCTGAAGTAATTTGAGCTCCGGTATCATCAATTAATATTATCAATTAAATTGATCTAGCAATTTTGGATACTTTCGAGCCAAAAAAAGTTTTACATAGGCGTATAAATAAATATTTATAAGGAAACCTTAATTTAAGTGAATGGTATTTTCGTACTCCTCATACCTAAAATCGCAAACAAAATTCATTTTCACTCCCACTCTCACCATGTGACCGAAAGTAATACCGTACATTTCCTCGAAAAATTCGTAAAAACCATAAACATTTCATGAAAAATAATAAAAAAAGAATTACAAAAAAGAAGTGTTTACAAACTATTCTGTATCAGCAGAGTTTGTAAATCTCGTTTTCATGAATAGCACTCGTCAACACTCTTGAAGCTCATTCATTTTGAACTGAATTTAATAAAATGTACCCTACAACAAAATTGAACTAAATTATTGAAGATGACAATTAAGAAAAAAATAAAATAACATAAAATAGTTTAATATTTTTTGAAATACTGTTCTTACGAAAAATAACACTCTGTATTAAGAATAATGGAAAGCATTGTTTCAATAAAGGGCGGGTATATCTTTAATGTCCACGCCTAGCATTATAGCTATAGAATGGAAAGTATGGTAATCGGTTCAATTTGGGCATATGCGGTTTTTACCTGATTTTTGTTTTATTACCTAAGAAAACAACCCAGAAAACAAAAAAAAAAACTGGATGGAAATGTTCTGAAAGTTCGTATGTATGTATCACACCCATTTTTTTTTAAAGAGGTGGAGGAACCCAATTTATGGGCGCCTAAGCAGTGTCGGGCTCGCTAACAGGTTCCGCCAATTGTAACCAAGGGCGTATGTATACCTGCGCACTACCGACTAAACCTCCACTCCTGGCTTTCCCCTTCGTAGGACTGCTTGTAGAACAATTTCATCAGAAGAAGAAGGAACCGCCCACACACACAGTCATAACAATCCAACAATGTCACACATCACACAAACAACTCTACTGGAAGCAACACATTCAGCACGTCAAATACATACGCCGACAACAACAACACACAAGAACCTGCGGAAAACAGGACACGCTACTAACATCCACAACACCCACGCGGTACACACTCACACAGCCGTCAAGACAGAAAACTTAAATAGTCACACCACTTACCAGTAGCCACCATCAGACGCACGAGCAGAGTGTCTTCGGCCTCATCGCACCTAGGCAACCCCCAAAGGTTGGGGGTTTTCAAAGTTTAGGATGTCACACCCTTAATCACCTTATATATCTCCAGAACTATTGGACCGATTTTGACCAAACTTGGACAGATTACTTCTATATATGAGGCAGTGATGCGATTAAATTTTTAATTTAAAAGGTCAAGGAGGTGAGGCTGTAGAGCAAGGTCACACTCAGAAATTTCGCTTAATTAAAGTCTTATTTTTTAAGCATATTTGTTAACAATTAAAAAGTAATATTTCCGAAAAAAAAATTTTTACAAAATCGCACACCCATCCCAAAAAATGATCTAAATAAACTATCGGCTAAGTGGGTATAGTGTGTCAATAGTACCCCTTTCACAACAAGGAGCGCTAGTGCAGTTTTGACGTAAGCTGTTGTAGTGGTCTCCTATGTTGTAACATCAAAGGTGAGCGGTGGGATTAAATAAATGTATAATATTTAAGTTTAAAAAAAGTCTTTAAATTGCCGCTAGTACCGCTACACCAGCTCGAATGAAATATGGTTGGGCGCGCGCGCTTTAGTTATAATCATTGTATTAAATAAACAAAAAATATTGTATTTAAATAAAATTATAAATATTTTAAACTAAGTTGTATGTGTAAGTCGTGTATGAGAAAAAAGCCGCGTGGGGGGAATGTCCTCCAACTCTTGTCAAATTTTTTTTTTAGTCGTTTTCGAATCTATTTTCATAAATTTGTTAAAGGGGAAGAGATAAAATATTTAAAACCAACATAAAATTAAGTATTTGACCGTGTTCTAAGAAGTGCTATACAGTAGTAGAAAATAAGTGTCGGAGGAAAACGTTAGATTTAAAGGAGGGTTAAAAAGAGAAAGGCTAATATGTACCTTGCGCATAGAACTAATTGATAGACTAGAAATAAGCGTGATAGTAAAATAAGTTACTAGGTCAAGAAAATAAGAAATTAGATGTAAATGTTTGGCACCGAAATCTTCCCTTTCACTCCATCCGTTGAATAAAAAATTTAGCAGTCTGCTATTTCAAACAGAAAATTTTCAAAATCTATGAACAAAAATCATTCTTCCATATTAGCAAGAATCTTAAAATAAAATTTAATAATAATAATCAGAAAACGCATTTGGCCGTAAATAAAATTACATTACAAACACATGAACAAAATTACAAGGTACCAAAAGATTGATTTGAAAGAACATTTCACTTAGCTCGGCCAATGAAAAGTAACAGTCTAATTTATAAGTGAAAATATCCATTATTTGTAATAATTTTATTAAGTAATTAACTTTTTTTAAATTAGTGATTTTTTGTTTGGTACATTATCATTTTTATGAGAATAAGTCTTTAGTTTGAAAACATTTCGACGATACAACGATAGTCATTTAATACCGTTTATAATGAGCTTGAAGGGAATGTATTTGGCTCGTAAAACGCGGAATCTTGTTATAATCAATACTGGTATTATCGAACAAATTATAGTTTTTTTTCAGATTATTAACATCCAGACAACCATGGTGGAAATTAATAAATGATATTTGTTACTCTTAGGATATAATAAATTATATATTTTTCTCTCCATATTCAACATATTATATTTTTACTGTTGTAGGGCATTTTACAAACCACAATAAATTTGTCCTTGAAGCGTTTCCATAGAGACAACACATTATTTTCAGCAGTGGGGGTATGCATTCGTAAATTTGCTTCTTTGCTAACATAGCTTGTTTATTACTGTGTCTATATGAGTGTGTATGAGTGTATTATATTACTTTTATGAAAACATCATATTGTGTTTTGTTTTCGAAAATTATCGGCTCGTTACAATTTTTTAATTTTCAGTTGTTAGCGGGTACTGTTACTTTAGATTACAATAACTTTAAAGCAGAATTCACTTTATTATAATGGAAGGTGAAAATAGTGGGTGAAAATAGCCAGACGACAGAAGTCGAGGTCAATGTTAGTAACTTTTTGACAAAGGAGGCACAAGGTGGACAGATCCGTCTAAAACAAAATTCAGAAACATGTCTCCCAAGCTACGAGAATTTCACACAGTAGTGTTCAAAAAAATTTAAAGAAAGCTAATCTCGGTAAAGACTTTAGCACTCCTAAAATCATAGTAACACTAAAAAAATAAAACGTCGTGAATAACTTTGATAAAAATGTCATTCATCAATTTTCACATTGATAAAGGTCAACGCGTTACTCTTCAACTGCTATTACCAGTGGTAAAACAGGTCTTAGCGGCGCATTGTCTCCCCCCCCCCCTAGTCACGCAGGGGACAGACCTAATCCACATGGTATGTACACAGCCCCTGCGCAACCACCCGGGCGCTCTTGACGTCACTGATGAGCCGGTGTGTCCGCCGCCAAGTCACCGCTGCATTCCACCCATCGTTCCAGGCTCTGAACATCTTATCCACAGCCACTTACACTCCCCGAAGCAATAGAATGTTTCATCCTGGCCTGCAGATCAATCGGTGGCAGACCAGCTATGACTGACGCCGCTTCTGTACATGTGGTACCCTGTGATAACCCGCAGATTGAGCCGTCGTTGTTGGCTCAACAACCTCCTCCTGTTGCGTTATTTAGAGCTATTAAAGAGTACGGTAACCAATAAAAACCTATAATTTATACGAACGAATCCTACGTAAATGCCAGTCATACTAAACCAATATAGTGGAGTGAAGGCGCTGATCGCAACCTTGCTGCTCCGATTTCTATAGGCAAGCGTACTTGCATTGGCATACCGGTTACGAAAATGGTTTTGTCAAGAACACGCAACTTATTTTTAAATCTGGTACCAAAACAGAATAATACCGTGACTATATGAATTCTGTTAAATACGAGCGATGTTCAAAACAACAACTAATTTCTAATCTTCATTGCAACTTAGTCATCATCATAGATAAGCCTTCTATCATAACGTGCAAATGATTGATTGGTTTACACAAAATAACGTGTTAATTATGAGTACAATGCTGAAACCAGAACTCTAAATTTCAATAAAATTACATAAGCCGTGTGTTACATTATTTAAAATCGATTCTGTTGTAACCGAAAAAGGTCACAATGTTTTTAGATTGCCTCCTCATTTCCTGGATTAAATCCGATAAAAAAAATTTGGGCGGTTTTAAAAGAGAATGTCGCAAAAAACAAGTGTTATTTTTTTTGCAACAATCCCTACAAAAGTTTTTACAGTAAATTAATTAAAATAAGCGAGTAAGTCATGTAGAACTTTTATACAAAAAAAATTTAAGTCCTTTTAAAACTAATAAATGTAATAATACATTTTCATAAAAAGCGATTTTAATTCATCTATATAAAAAATACTTATTAACTGTGTTGCACTAATACTTGCCTGAATTTCATGGCAAATAACTAAACGGAGTTCTTGATTTTATGCGATGTTCGAAGTGATTTTAAAAACCCGAAGTTGTTGCCTGTAGGCAAGTGATAATAAAATAAATTCGCTATTTACAATATTGCACATGATGATTTAGTTGTATTCTACAAAAATTAAAACAAACTAACCAATCACCTAACATTAATACAGAAGCACCTTTGATTGGAAAAATAAAAATACAATTAAATTTATCAATAACTCCAATTAAATAATCATGAAAGTA
Source organism: Lycorma delicatula (assembly GCF_047948215.1). NCBI lineage: Eukaryota > Metazoa > Arthropoda > Insecta > Hemiptera > Fulgoridae > Lycorma > Lycorma delicatula. The sequence continues at coordinate 73,739,785 of NC_134461.1, read as the reverse complement.
TTGGGGCCGTAATTGAAATTTTGCATGAAGGATAGCAGGAAACAAAATACATATGAAGATGAAGTCTGCGATACATCTTAAATATCCTGCAGAAAGGACAGCAATCTTTACAAAACCATACAATGAATAAAAAATTCATATACCTTTCATTGATTTATTTACAATACGAAGTTATTATAAATATTTTATAAAGTTTAAAAATGTTGTAAACTATCTAAACGTTAATAACGCTATATTGTATCGTAAATACCAGTATCAGAGTTATTTAACCTAAAATTAACGTACTAAAATATATATATATAATCAAAGCCTATGTGATTTCTGGGCTGAATAACAGTAAAATTTAAAGTAAATGAAATGAATAGAAGTGTGTAATCAATGTTTTCTGAAAACATGTTTTGACAGCAGTTGACAACAAACACTGCTTCCACCATTAATTGATAATTTGTATGCTTCTAGTTCACTGCTGGAATATATAGTATTTACAATTTAAATATGTAACTTTTTCATTAATTTTCATTTTTACAAGGAAGAAAAAGAATTTTGAGCCCATTACGTTATACTAGTGGGAGGAGGTAAGATGATAATTTTGTATGCGTGATATTGCATATATCGATTATTACGTGACCACATCCAAATATAATTCTTTCTATTATAAAATTTATTCATTGGATTATTAAATGTAACTTAAACTTCTCATATTTTTAAGTATTTTATAGTCTTATGAGAGTTTTCTTGGAATGCAATGTCAAGGTCTTTAAGGTATCTTGCATCTTCCCAATTAGCGTACAGTTCACAGATTTTCTACTTTAATATATAAATCTTATATTTTTTTTGTATGATTTATATTTTCATGTAATATAATAAAGAATTGCTACATTTTGTACCATTTTCTTATCTTAGCTGTAATAAAAGCAATAATTTGAAAAATTTTATTAAACTTTATTACATTAATTTAAAACGTTTTCTCTAATGTAAAAGCACACTTAAAAACACGTCTATGTACCACAAGAAGCTACATTATTAGAAATATACATACATCGATCAAATTATCAATCACGATAGATTTTTTTTTAAATCATCTAGTAATATTATATTTTTATAGCTGTTCGTTTCATAAAAAGAAAAAGATATTGTCATTTTATATTAAATTAAAATAGAGAAAATGACTAATGATTCCTAAGCTTTTCTGTTGTTTTTTCGTTCTTCTAATAACATATATATGTTTTCTTATACTAAATCAATAATAAAGTAATTTTAAAATACATGCAGTAATTTTTGCACAAATGGTTTTTTTTAACAGAGCGGAAGTTAACATAAATATTTCATGTTAAAATATAAATAAAATATAAATTTCAGGATAATTTCACCTTAGAAGGTATCAATAAAACCGGATCTTCAATTATTAAATAATTTCCCGACAAAAAGATCTAAAATAAAAAAAATAACATGAGAGATATTTTATAAAACTGTATACGAAAGGGGACGATTTAAAAAATTATAATATAAATATTTTTTTATATATTTTATTTCCTGTTTATAGATTTTAGTGGTAATTGGAATTAATATAATAATAAGTAAAATTGGATAGGTATAAAATGTTATCGAGCATTACACTTAAGTTAGAAAATGAAGAAAAAAAATTAAGCATGTAAAATTTCAATTATAAATACTTACTATTTAAAGGAAAAATTAGGAAATTTTAACTAAATAAATATTTGAACATAAATTACCTTTCCTAATGAATAAATTGCTTAATAAATTATAAATATCTATTATTATTATTAACAAAAGAAATTCCTTTTGATGTTTAGATCTGATAGCACGCAGTTTGTTAAGTTATATAAATTCATTTTAAGCCAGCTTTCATACAATTCATTGTAAGGCTTAAAATGTAATAGGAGAAGTTTACAGGGCATCAAGCCCATAAGTAAATAAATGAGTAAAAAGTTGTTTGTTTTTAGTTGAGGTTAACTTAGCCTTTTGAAAAACAGGAGAATAAGGTACAGACAAGCTAAGTTTTCTCTCTATTATTATTATTACGATTATTAGTTTTATTATTATTAAATAAATGAACGAAAAGCTGTTTTACTCTTTCGAAAACAATGGACTTTGTATTAATACAACGCTAACGCATTACGTTGCGTTGCGTTGGAAGTTGCAAGGTTCAAAATTGCACAGTAAGTAATGCTTTTAAATGTACAATTATTCATAACAAACCAAACGTGATCCAATCCTAGCAATAATAAACTTTCATCTCATTTTCTCTTCGTCTAACGAAATCTAAAGTTAACAACATGAAGTTAGTTAAACTTTCTCGCGGTTTCAGAGGAAATTAGAAACGTAAGTTGTTGACGGGTAAGGACTGGGGAAAAAGGAAATGGAAGAAAAGTGATGGTCTTCATTGTGATACACAATAAATACTACATATTGATCTTGGTTTATAATCTTAGTTCTGATTTTCGTTCTGATTTTCTGAATTTAATGATGATACTGTATAAAAGACGTTACTAGAAATCTATAAATAAATTGATAAAAAATTAAATCAAGATATTTTATTTGAATATAGGCCTAATATTTATAGAAAAGAGGATAATACAGTATAATCCACATACGTGTAGTTAGTTATATATCATGTAATGCGGCGGCAGCTAGTAGTATTCTCCAACTATAGAAAGACTTGTTGCTAAAATATGAATATGTGGTATTCTGAATTTTTATCCTGAAATATTTTATAGTAAAAAAAGCTAACACATCGAGATATTGTCAAAATTATCGGATGAATCACAAATATGACAAATATGCTGGTTTGGTTTGGTAGATCAAATAAGCAAGCTTACTGATCAATTAAAAATGCATAACCAACTAACTACCCTGTAAAAATTCACATTCTATATCATTTAATATAGAAGTATTACACAAAATATGATAAGGAAACTTCTGCTGGAATCAAACAGTGTCTGGTATCTTAGAATAAACTACCAATTTAATGTGACAATGCAAAGGTAATAATCAGTATAAAAATTACAAAAAACTGTGATGGAATATAAAAAGAAGTTGGCATATGTACAGTGTTATACTCCACTGATTGATTATTATTAGCATTTTTATGCGCACTGAGGAGCACATTAATCGATCCATTATTTCAAAATACTTGAACTAGTTTTATAAAAGGCATCTGCTTCTTCTTTTGCTCCCAATATTTTTTTATACAGTTTTTCATTTGCTGAGACCTGGCTGCCGTTATTTCTTCTATATAATTATGTTATAAATTTTTCTTTTTAGGAGAAATATGACGTATGTAACCCATTAGAGTTCTCTTGTCTTTCCTTCCCACAATCATTTCTTCCGTGATCTTAAGTTCTTCTAGATCTTCTTCGATTTCTTTAAACCAATTGTAACTGTTCTTCACTCTGGAATTCTTTACTTTATTGAAGATTTGTTTCATCGTCTGGTTTTCGGCATCTGTTATATGCATCCATAATATGCTAGTTTGTTTTTGTCATGGTATCGTTGATTGATGCTGACATGTTATACAGAATCTTGTTGGGTCGGAATTATCCACCATTTTCCTTGGATGTGAAATTTTGTTTAATAAATGATGATTGTTGGATGAGGATTCTTGTATCAATTATTTGGAGTTTATCAGTTATGGATTTAAAGTTTAGATTGAACAAGGTTTAGAGATTAGATTGAATCCGAGCAGGAAAAGACGACTGCGTCTTTCTCCCCCGGCTGCGGAGGAGAAAAAGAAATCAAATGCGAGCAGTAGGAATTCCTTCTCCTCATGGGAGGAGGCCTGGGATCTGGAGCGGGAGTATGTCTCCCCGATGGAAGAGGGAGAGCTCAAAGAGAAGCGGGTGACGTATTGTGTTACTTCTTATCCTGGCAAGCGGAGGTGGTGTCTAGCTAAAAATACGGCTATTATTCTCCGTTAGGTTAGGCAGCTAAGTTTTCTAGATAGCCAACATGTAGATACGAATGCAGAAATTAGGAAGTGTTCCCATAATATGGACTGTATTGCTCGGATGGTAAGACTGTTCCGAGACGTGTTGGAGGACACATCTGAGGAGCCGAAGAGGGCACGGTCAACTCAGTTGGACCAAGTGGACGAAGCTAAGCAACTTATTTAATTGTTTCTGATGTGGCCACTCAAACGACGGATGGAGATACTTGTGAGATACATGTGCGAAAAGCACAGGAGACTGTGGTAGTTGACAGCTAATTGCCCCGGCTTATCCTCCAGAAATGGCCCAACAAAGAATTTACGTCCACTGTAGTACTGGAGAATGTCAGTGAAGCTGGTGGCCTTGCATGGCTGGTCGACCTGGCACGCGCGACAGAATATTGTGGGCAGATTATGCTTCGATTGGGCTCATTGCGGGCTGGTCAAGGTGTTGCTGGCAATTCCCGTGCGATGGGTTTGGCCCGTGAGTCAGTTGACGTAGGCGGACTGAATTATTTGGTGTTAGTGTAATCATCCCAGAGCGAGGAACTTTTGGTCAATAGCTTGATGGAATCAGCTCGGTTTACGTTGGGTGAGAATGCCAGTGCCTGTTTTATTGGGCCTCACGGGAGGGTGGGGCTTCTTTCGTATCGATTGACTGAGTACATGGCTCGGAGGCGCTTTTGTAAGCTTCGGGCACACACAGATATATCATCACTGACTACTACAGTGGGTAGGATCTCGGTGAAGAAACCGGTACAGCCCCCAACCGCTACAGAGGTGATGAAAGTGGCAGGCCGCACGTATGCGGATCTCCTTCGCACAATAAAGGACTCCGTGTCGCCGAGCAGGGCAGGTATACTTTCGGCGCGTCGAGATCAGGGAGAGGACCTTTATATCATAATTACGGACACTGGAGATGCTGCTGAGCAGCTACCCCGGAAAATTTTGGACAAGGTGGAGGGTACGACAGTTACGGCCGATAGGGGTATTCGACTTGCTCATAAAGAAAAGACGCCCTTACCTCTGAGGTGGATTTAGTGCGTGATTTCCGCAAGACGACTAGAGATTCAGTGATGATAGATATCCTCTCCCTGTGGCCCTCATTTGCGGACACAAAAGTGGCAAACGGTGGCGGTTCCGCCTCTGCTCGCGGATAAATTGCTGAAAGACGGCCGCGTTCGCACTGGGTGGGTGTCTTATCGGGTTTCAAGGAGGTCAGTTGAGGAGCGTTGCTACAGATGTTGGGGGATTGGGTACCGGGCTGGATCCTGCCGGTGATTGGACAGGGACTCCCTTAGTGTTCCGATCGGACTTCCATGAGGGGAGTAATGTAAGACCGTTGTCTCGGTGGGGGATCCGTATTGGGATCCTCATTTGAGGGGTAGCGTCAAGACCGTAGTCCCAGTGGAGGGATCACTACGAGGTCCCTTCATTAGAGGTATGGCGGCTAATTAAAGGCAGAGTCCCGGCTGTCTGGGAGGGACGTTATTTCTCGAGTAGGCAGTTTGAAGTGACGGCACTCCCTGGAGCTGTGTTCATGCTTGGTTTTGGGTCTGGCTCCAGGGTAGGGATAAAAGTTGATGAACTCAAAAATGTATGTAAAATATAAGCGTCATTAAAAAAATTGCAAGTTTTTATATGTAAGCGTGACTAGATAAATTAACTTGCTATTAAATTTTTTATTAGAATTGTGATACTGTTTTTCACGTAACATAATAGTAATACATTTAAAAATGAAATATCACTTTAAAATAAAAATTATGTTTATACAATTCAATTAAATTAAAAAAAAAAATTACATAAAAAATAAATAAATAAGACTATAAAAAAGTAAATCATAATAATCTATGCAAATTTATTTTCATTTAAATAAAATGTTTAATTGAAACAAGAGAAAATGATGAAAAGTTCGAAATTTATTTATTAAAAATATTCTTAATTATTAATGACTGAATGTCTGAAAAGCTTGGTTTCTATTCTAAAATCATAATTAGTAAAAGCTCTGTATAAACTAAACAAGAAATACCAAAGAACAACGTAGCTAATTCAGCGTTAAGTCAACGAACTGAACATAGGCTGGCGGCGAATGGACGAACGAACGATAGAAAAACGAAACGGCTCTTCTTGTTTAAAATGCAAACCCATTTTAAAAGTGAAGTAAGAATTAAAAGTGAGGCACAAGACTTTTCTTATATCATTAAAATTTTACAAGTGAGCACAAGATTGAGTCCCGCGGGATTTCTTCTCCTTTTTCAGACTGGATTCATTCTACCATGGTCGAATGGAAGTGCTCTTTATTTTTTTATTTTTTAGTTTTTTGTTGCTTACCTACTTCTTTTATTTCTTTCAAACGTTTTTGAACAGGAATCTCAATAAAAAATTACTAAGTTATAGAACATTTTTTTTTTTTTTTTTTGTTAATATTTTGCCCGCAGTAGACTACTACTTTAAAATTGCTAAACACCTGTTAATATATTTATTATAAAAATAATTCAAATACTGTATTATATCTAAATCTGTACCTAAAAGACAATTGTCCTGATTGACTGGTTTATCAACGACCAGAAAAAAAAATATATATATGTTCTTCTTACGATATAAGTGCACAAAAAAACAAAATGTTTTTTTGAAATTCCGAGTTTAAAGGGTTACATGTATTTTAACTTTTTTTTTTTTGAAATTTGGCAATTTTTTTTTTATAATTTCTCATTAAGAAATGGAGATATCAACTTGATTTTTGGTGTATATAATCTTTATGTAAATATAAAATCTAATTTCTAGAATTTTCGAAATTCAACTTTGAAATAAGTGAAGAAAGGAAAAAAATTGAACAATAATTGCAAATTTTCACTATTCCCGACTATAATAAATCAGATATTCACTGGATTCTGGCTTGCAAGTACTCTATAGAAAAATATCTAAAAAATATTTTCGAGTTATTTAAATTTATATTTTTATGGAGTGTGACGGTGTACAGCGCAGTGGCTCAACGAACACAGCCATTGTTACTGTGCAACGCGATTGGATACACCTGCCTCTAGTTACATCGTTAAAAACATAAAAATAAAAAAAAATTAAAAATTAAACGAAGAACCTCCTAGTGGTATTTGTCGGGTAACACTAAGAACCAGGCATAATACATTTTTATCCGTACTTCGTACAGGTAACCAATTATAATTAAAATTTTTAAGAAGTAAGCCGAATATTTTGAAACCCACATTCTTAGATCATTCAGTGTTTCGAGTACTGTACTCACTAAATTATTTCTATAAAGAAATTATAACACAAAGATATTTTTTATAAATGGAAAAGGCTTTAATTTTATTTATCATTATTATTCTCATAAGCATGAGTTTAATGAAAGCAGCGGAGTTCATGGGGCAGGGCCCGCTGCTAGTCGAAAAGGGCCAGAGAAGCGACCCATGACCGGACGGGCTAAGTATCCCCTGATTGCAACCTGAAACGCAAGTAACCATATAGCGCGAGCGAATCCCCGACGGGGATGCTAGTATGTATATATATATATATATATATATATATATATATATATACACTAGCATTATATACTCGTATATATATATATATATATACATACACATAGACAATGACATTTAATTTTCGAATTAATATAATTTACAAAGCAAACTATTTGCCGTGGCAGGGCCATAACGTCTGAAAATTGACATAGGGAAGGTACAACATACTGTCAGCCGTTTAGGAAGCAGAACATACAACAACACCCTACGTAGGATAAATTGATGGTAGAAGGCGGGAACGATGGGTTATTCTGTCTTGAAAACAATTTATTTCTTAATAAATATATATACTCGATGAAGTACTGAATTACTATAATTATCATCGAATTGGATGTTTTATGTTATTAGGAAATATTTAGTGGTATTTATTGCGTTAGATTCATCTTTTATATTGTGATGCACCTCATAATATTTTTAAATAACTAGTGCATTCCCATTTACTGTATCTTTCTAAAATGATAATATAAAATTATCAGGGTTGAATTCAGTTATAATTTTTTCTGGCTAATTAATACGATAATAAGAACGTTATAAAAAGGTAAATAGTGGTTTTACAGAAACTACTGATGCAAGTAACATATTTCAAACTCTGTGAAAAGCATAGTATATATCTCTAATTAGTACACCTTAATTTTACAAGTAATGAAAGCAATTCATAAAAAAAACATGGTAATTAATATACTTATAGCATATAAAAGTTCATTCGCGCACACATACTTTTTTTTTGTTACTTTATGAAAGATTTCTAAAATGAAAAATTTTGTGGTTTAAATAAATCACCTGAATACTTTACTTCATGCATTATATAATAATATTTAATTTTAAACTAAAAATATGAATAAGTGATACCATTCTAACTTTTAAAGTATTTTTCTTCAAAACTTTAATTTTTATTTTAGATTTCATTAATGGGTTTTTCTTAAATTTTATATTAATGCATTTATATGAACTTAAGGTAAAAAGTAAAATATTATTCTGCCTCTACAGAGAGCATTAGCTCATGCCTGTTAGTAGTCTACATAATTTCTTTACGTTATATTTCACTTTTCTTTTTATCTAAGATATAGATTTGGATTGTTCCCATGTTATATTTTTGCGAATGATTTTTTCACATGAGAAACGTTGGGCGTTGGCCTACCTTTATTTAAAATTAAAATAAAATTTGACATTTTTTATATAGAACAGATTTTAAAATATTGGATTTCTAAACGCGTTCAAAATGACACTTTCTATTATTATTTTTTTCATTTTGAAGATGACACCAAAATTAAAACTTAATAAGTTACTAGTAGTTAATTTGTTTTAAAATTTAGTCTAATAGGGAATATTTCGTAAAAAAAAATAAGGAATTCTTAGATAAATTTTGCAGAGATTACTGATTATGATTAATTTTTTCGCAACGAAGGACAGTTTTTATAATAATAATAATGATAATGTAAAAACAGTTAGTTAATGGATTAATTATAATCTTGTGTAGCAAATACAATAATATCAGATTACACATCAAACCATATATCTTTCGGCTATAATATTAATTAATTATCATAAACATCGATCGTATGATGTTTCAACCTTGAAGTTCACACGCACATTATTATAATCACTGGCAATGTACATCATAGGACATGTACTTTACTGATGAAAAACTAGCTTATAAATATATTTATACTTCTAAAGCAATGAAGTTCTATAGATCAAACAAAATATAAATTGAGAATTCCATTCTTCGTAATATTTACAGAAATTTCACCAAAAATTAAAACATTTTTTCAAGGGAGATTTTGTATTTAAGGTTATTGATTCATATTAAATTAAAAAAAAAAAAATATCTTTTATGAGGGGTGTTTTGGTTTGATGCTGGGGAAACGTATGTTATATTTGGAAGAAAACTGGATGTAATATAATTTGGATCCTTTTTTACTTCCTTGTACGAAGTATTGTGATTGCGAAAAATTTTGTAGTTTCAGATTTCAACGGAATTATATATTTTGACCATCCCTGATTCCATTTTGCCTAGTTTCGGCGTGACGACTGTACGTACGTATTTACTCGCATATCTCAAAAACGATTAGCTGGAGAATGTTGAAATTTTTGATTTAAGAATGTTGTAACATCTGGTTGTGTGCATCCCCCTTTTGATTACAATCGACTGGACCAAAAGTGTCCAAAAATCCAAAAACGTTTGGATTTTGGACTTTTTCTTAACTGCAGTAATAAGCCCTTATTGAGGGCTTTTCAACGATGTATCATAAATGGTACTTATTTTCATTGGTCCCAGAGTTACAGTCAAATAAAATTTTTATTAATGAAACATTTGGATCTTACAAGGCACATCCGTTTTCTTTTAACTTTTTTTAAATTTAAATATATTGATGTATTAATAATTATTAACCTCTGACTGTAAAAAAAAATTACGATAAATAATACTCCAATAACAATAAAAATAAAAAGTATCAGAAGTTATTTATGAAATTTTATTTACTTTTCATTTAAAAAAAATGTGTATACATAATTTAATAAACTTTCAAGGAAGTCATGATTTGCCCACATCAGATTTTTTTTTTTTTTTTTTTTTTTTTTTTTTAGAGAAATTAAATCATTAATTTATTGTTTAAAAAATACCCTTTTTAAACCATAAATATAATTAAAAATAGTTTTTAAAAACTAAAGCTAAAAATTTCCTTAACAAAATTAAAAAATAGTTTTATTTTATTTCTTAACATTTACTATTTTAAGCCGTCAATTTAGAAATAATTTTTTGTATATTTTTATGTGAGGCTTAATTAGAGAACAGTATATAATACTATTCACCTAGACAACGCATACATTAACGGTTGACCTTCACATATGTGTTGCGATAATTGCGAACCATAGAAATAAAAACTCAAAAAATGTTTACAATTTTTACTTCATTTCTCTAGGAGAAATGAAGTATTATGATCGCGAAAAATTTCGGTTTTCAGATTTCAGCGGAAATACCTATTTTGACCATACATATGGTGCTTATTTTCAATGTTTCCACAGTTATAGTCAAATGATTTTTTAATTAATTAAATATTTGGATCTTACAATGGGAAGGTACATCGGTTCGAATCCGACGTCATATATATATATTTTTATTATTTTTTTCTAATTTCAATATATTAATTTATTAATAATTATTAACCTCTGATTTATAAAAAAAATATACAGTAAATAATAATTCAATAAAAAAATAAAATATTAAAAATCAGAAGTTATTAGTGAAATGAAGTTTTATGTACTTTTCGTTTTAATTTTTAATTCAAACATTTTTACAGAGGTTAGTAATTATTAATAAATTATTATATTTACATTTTTTAAAAAAGTAAATAAAAAATACATGTAAAGTCGGATTCGAACCGATGTGTCCGTGGTTACGGATCCGACATTCTCACTTATACCACGTGACTACTTGAGCGACGTGAAACAAAATTAATATATATACTAATATATTGTGCTGATACGGTCACCAAAAAAAAAAAAAAATGGGATGCAATCTGGTGTCCACCACAATGCGTTTGTGTAGCTGTCCACTTTATTAAAAAATTGGAGAATCGTATCTCACTTTCAAATGAAATAGGTTTCAATGAAGTGCAGCAAAAATTTTGTATATGGAATTTAATAGACGTACAAGGAAGTAATGTTATGTCAACGTAAATTTTTTTAATATATGAATTTATTGAATTGAAAACATTTATATTTCTACATAATCCTAGATTTTGGGCAAATTTTTTTTTAGTAATTATATTGTTAAATATATACTTATTTCAAGTTTACAATAATATTATAAGGTAAACTCTTTAATTAGTACTGCGTCACACATTGTTCGAAACAAAAAGTCACTAAAAATATGTTAATGAAGAATGATAAATAACAGTGACCCATATTTACCCTAAAAAAATTATGTACATTATCTAAGGGAAAAATATAGTTATTATACTACTGATTATATTAGCCTTCTCCTTTGGGATCAATAAAATAAACGCTAAAACAAATTTTGCCGCAATATGATAAAAAAATTACAGAGTCTAAGTAAATTACGATGTCCTATTGTAACTTAGATTGTATAAAATAAACAAACTGCATTGACCTAGTTTTATTTATTAGATTAAAAAGAAAAACATATTTTTTTAATTTACTGTGCAATTTTTAATTAATTATAATAATAGAGTATTTTGCATTGTTTTTATAAGAACCTTTTTCTTATTTCTTTTAAGTAAGCTGAAACCTTATAACCTTAGCATAGTAGTAAAGACTGTAACTTAATATTAAGCCTAGCTTAAAATTATTTTCTCGAAAAAAAAACAGAAATTGAAGGAAAAAGAACTTTCTCTTTATTTAGCTTCTGGAACCACGGTAAGGTATTAAGGTATTTACTTCAGAGGATGATGTGTATGAATGTAAATAAAGTGTTGTCTTGTACAGTTTCAGGTCGACCATTCCTGAGATGTCTGGTTAATTGAAACCCAACTACCAAAGAACACCAGTATCCACGATCTAGTATTCAAATTCTCATTGAATTGAATTTTCATTATTCTTGCTGACTTTACTAGGGCAGGAACAAGAAATACACTTCAATCTTAATTTACCAATTCAACATTTAATATACCAAAGGCTACATTTTTATAATAGAAAACACCATTAAAAAAAAAAAAAAACTGGAAAATTAAGGCATAGTTTTATTCTATACAAAGATTTAAAATAAATCAAAATACATAAACTTGGATAAATGTTTTTCATATTAGTTAAATTTTTGTCTACTAATTTTTGTAATTTGCCTAACTTTAAGGAAACAACCACAACATATACTTGTATATTGGGATTAAAGTGTATCGGTACAAAAAAAAATACATTATACAAAAAAAAATATATCATGTTTGTCTGCTTTAGACAATAACCTTTTGTGAACGTATTATTTTGTGGCATAGTGCTACTTAAAGAGGAGTAAAAGTTGGGAAAGTTCAGGTATACCTACTCTGCCTTAAGCTCAAACTGAATATCACCTACTTTAATATAAGATCTGGTCGTATATTTATGAATAATATATAATAAATTTGTTACCTCTACTGAAATGTGTTATACAAATTAAAATATTACACGACAAAAAAATTTGATTATAATTTTTTTTTTTTTGTTAGCTCAACTGACTTATAAATCCTTAAAAAGGTAGAATAAATTAATTAAATTACACATAATAAAGTTATTAAATTACCAAGAATTTTTTTGTATCGGTTGTAATCGGTTATCTTGAAAAAAAAGAAACAAAGAAATAACCGTAAAAATGTCAAAACATGTTCTGAAACTAGTTTCAAAATGTATTTTCTTTAATTCTAATTCTATGACTTCTGCTAAAATGCAGTCCCAATGAGTAAATTAAAACAAAACAGTTTTTATCAAAACAAAAGGACCTCATATATGGCATTTTTAAAAAGTTTCTTTCAACAGTTGTTTGAAACATTAATTGTACAAGTTTATTTAAAAAAACCTATCTGTTTTTTTAAATATTTTTTGAAGTTAATTTTCTTTCATTTTTTTTGTTTAGCAATTTTTACTCAAAACCTTGGATGTGTAGTCACAGCGATATATTAGGAACGATTAGGAGATCGGGCTTTATGCGATATTATGATTATTTTACAGTCAATGGGCGTAAAATATAATCCCATAGATGATGTACAGGCAGTCTGTCACCAACAGATTACATCAAAGATTTAGTAATTCTGAATTACTAAATCAAAGATCTAGTAAGTCATCAATGTAGTATATATTGGGATCAGATAAATGCAGTGGACAAAAAACAATGAGGAAAAGGGGATCAAGAATAAGGAGTACGGTTAGGTTTGAAAAAGAAAGATTAGTCCTCGGAGGAAACGCAGACCGGGATGAAAATTTCAATTAGCAAAAATCTCAAGCCACTAAAACCAAATGGTCCGCTATTTTACTTACGATGTCTATAGAGGTCAGATATTTTTACCAAATACGAATATGGAATGGAATGGAATGCAAAGTTGGCGGGAGTTTATTACTCCCTACTTTATCGCAGAACCTGGACAGAGTCCCTTGCTGCTGGATGATTCTAATCGGGCTTGGTTTTTAAAAGGGTTATTTTATATCTCGGGTCTAATTTTTCAATTTTTGTGTATTATTATTTTAGTGAATTTAAGACGGATTTAATTGCATTCCAATCCGTTGTTCAACCAGCGTTATCGAACCCATTTTATGGGCCGACCGCGGAAGGCTAGGCTTATGAAGCCTGTCCTCCCGACGCAATTCCCCTTCAGACTGTCTACTGAAGTCCTTTCGGTGCTAACGCTTAATAGGCTAGCAGGAATACGCCACAACGGGGCACTAACTATAAGGAGGGAGCAATGCGATCCCTACTCCGGAGGAGTCGCAATTGCTGGTTTATTTTATCTAACTTGTAAGTTTTGAAAAGGAGAGGTTGTGTAGAAGCTCTTCATCCGCTTTTGGTATAGCTGCCCTTCAGGACGCATCTCTGCTGGGCTCTGTTCCGGACTCTAGTCTGTGATGTTGAGACGAGTGGTTGGTCTTCCTTCTTCTTCATCTTCTTCTTCTTCTCCCTCTTCTTCTTCCGAAGACCTCTTCGTTCTTCTTTGATCTGCACTTTCCAAGAATTGGTAGTAACCGAAGTTACATACCATTAACCTTGGAATTCCCGAGGCCCCGAAGGGCTGAACGGGGGAAAGTGCAGGTTTCTTCGTTCTTCCGTGAAATACGAATACGAATAGTTCTTACTAGTCTTCCTAAATATATTCCCTAGTTTTCTCTTCAGAAATCAGATTCATTTTAAAACAAATACTAAATGTCTAAAGGTATAATCTCATATCCGGAATTTGTTTGATACTTTTTCCGTACATTCAGAACAATCAAATAACCGTTTTATAAATATTATGGAAACCAGATTGGTAGATATTTAAACATAAGGGATATATTACCGAAGAAGATTATGTAATATATATATTCATCTCGAGAAAATGTGTTTACAGCTTTAATAGAAAACGTATTTCAAATTTTCAGCCGCATGAAGGAAAGATTTGCGGCCATTCTGTCTACAGTTACTGAACTACTATCGTCGGTTACATATATATAGATACATTTCTGTTTAATTGGTCTACATACTGTACTGTTATTGTGGTTTGTGGTAAAATAAATGTGTTAGGGTGAATTCAAAATACGTATGTGTATGGGTGGCGTGCGGTTTCTATTTTGGGGTTAAAGGTTTCCAACTGCGTGGACCTACATAGTAGACTAATATCTAGAACAATGAAATACCCAAAGGCTACTTTACATTTTGAAATTTATCGGTTTATTTCAATAACCTAAGCAATAAAATAGTTTTTGTTTAAATTCAGACGAATACTAATCAATTCGGATATGGTGTATATGTAAGATGATATAATCTATAAGGTGACTGACGAGTATAAAATCTCTCTTGAAACTGACACAACCGTTGTTAAGATAATAAACATTCCACGCTGAGTTATTAAAAATGAATAAGTACTATTTGTTTTCAAATTACTATTTGTTTTTTCAGGAAGTAGATGTAAAAAAATTCCATATTTAAAATATACGTAAGTGTATAGTGTTTATTTATTTATTGCAATTAAATTGATAAATTAAATGGTATAATTTTGGTTAGGCGTTAGTTATTATTATTGTTATTGTTATTTATTATTAACGAAAACATACTTGACTACACAAGAGATCAATGACTCATTACTTATTTTTTTCAAAATAAACTTTTAATCAATGAGACAAGAGATAGTTTTATCCTTTTATTTCTGTATACGATTGACTAAGCTGCAGATAATTAATTAAAAAAATAAACATTCTTCGAGATTAGGGTTTATAATAATGGTGACTTTTTAATAATTATTTTGTTTAGTCATCACCTGGTTACCTCCTCTCGTCACCACACACACACACACACACACACACACACACACACACACACACACTCTCTCTCTCTCTCTCTCTCTCTCTCTCTCTCTCACACACACCTTTGTGTGTGTGTGTGTGTGTGTGTGTGTGTTCAGCAGTCGGGTGGGGTTACGCACTAGTTTGTAACAGTACTGCAGTTAGCTTTTTGGGTTTATTTTTTTATATTTTTTTCTATAAAGGGGAAGGGAGTGTGTAAATAAAGCAGTAGTATATTTATCTTGTGACCCGATATTTCTTCTGCTATAACGTAGCTTCCATCCATTATAACCTTCCATATAAAGAAGCTTCCATTCATTTCCATTTCTACCAGAAACATGGAACTTAGATGATTTTACTAATTTCGAACCTTACCCAGACTTATTAAATGATGAACAAAGATAAGTTCAAAATATTCTATAAAATATACTTAGCGAACATTACTTGATTGACCAGTCACAATTAGATCGCCTCATTCGCAGTTTAAACATACCAAAATGTTTCAACAGAAAAATTGGCATTAAGTTTGAAAGGATTTAATTATTAACAATAGAATATTAGACTAATTGTCCTCCGTGGCAATGTGTATGTTGTCTATGTAAGGACGTAATCTGCTGCAATAACAATAGATTCTTTATTGGAAGCTTAGAAACATAAGAAAAAATTATAAAGAAAAATTATGTGTTTTAAGCACATTGTGCTTAAACACATAATATTTTTTAGTATTATTAGATAGCAACATAGTAAAATTGTCCGGTTAAAAACACAATAATCCAGTGGTGCTTAATTTAAATATCTATGTACACAGAAACAAATACACAATTAGTTTTTTACTAATTACCTTCTCTTCGCCCTTCCAGCGTGTTTTTGGTCAGATTTGGTAATCAAAGAGCCCTTGCTTTACGCCACCTTCTGATCAAATCTGAAAAACCAATTAAACCACTTTCATATTTCATCCACCGTCTAAACTAGAAAAGGGAACGAATAAGGAACGTTCCATACACACGCGAAGTAAAAAAAAGACTACCTTCCACCAGTATGCCAGGGACGGCACTGCGTGACGAACAGTACTCTCTCTCCCTCGCGTGAAACTTTCTATTTGCGCATGCGCACAACAGCCAAACACAAAACTGCTGGAACTGTGAAGTGCACAGTTCTATACAAAGATATTTGTATCTTTTTCATAAACCGGGGATGACTACTGATGTTAAGCTTATGAATTATATATTTTACAAGTATAAATAAGGAATTAAAGAAAAAAAGGACTCATTATATTAGATGTTATCGATAATATCAAGTGAAAATAGGAGTGCTGCAGTTCCACAGTGCCTATACGCGAGCCGACACTGCTTAAAGTGATTGCATTACTACTTAAATTACAACTACTGTAGTTTAATTTTGTTACGTGTAATAATGGAATAGCAGGAATAGGGAAAACTATTATACAAAAACATCATTGACCAAACAGAGTAGGACTGATTAAGAGAGAGAAACATACACTTAAATCAGATACTAGTAGTAACCCACCGGGTTGGTCTAGTGATGAACGAATCTTCTCAAATCAGCTGATTTCGAAGTCGAGTTTTAAGGTTCAAATCCTATTAAAGGTACTTTTAAACGGATTTGAATACTAGATCGTGGATACTGGTGTTCTTTGGTGGTTGGGTTTCAATTAACCACACATCTCAGGAATGGTCGAACTGAGACTGTACAAGATTACATTTCATTTACATGCATATCATCCTCATTCATCCTCTGAAGTAATATCTTATGTGGTTTCGGAGGCTAAAGAGAAAAAGAAAGACACTAGTAGTAATAAATGAAAACATTTATCTTCCACATTAAGTTTAAATTAAAGCAGGTTTGATGAAATATTTTGGTAAAGCAACTAATCGTAATGATGTTGTATTCCTGTTGTTTTAAAGGAAACAACTTTGTTCCAAAATAAGTTATTACAAAAAGAAAGGCATATTTTTTAATCGTAAGCAAAAAAAAAAAATGAATGAATAATTATATATTTTAAGGAAGTCTGAATGAAGTAGAATTTTATACATGGAAACTGTTTCAAAATGTTTAAAAGAACTTCCTTGGAAACTATAAAGTAAATAATTATAAGGAACTTGTAAGTGAGATCCTTAAAAACTATACAGAACCTGGATCTAACGTGTTTTTCAAAATTAATTTAATATTTGTACATTCGAATTTAATTTTTTTTCACAATATTTTATATTTCCGCTACGATTATCATAAATGATTTAAGTGTTCTACCCTTCCTAGCAATATCACTAACATTCGTAGTTGACAGATTTTGGAGTATTTCCATTCTCAAAATGTGCTGAAAGTAGTTTGTGGATGGAAATAGTCCGAAACGCGTTAACTACGAATGTAGGACTAACAGTGCTAGGAAGGGCAGAAAATATCACTGAGATCAATTTGAATTTTTCTCCTACAGTCTTGTAAAAGTTGAATGACAAAACTAGATTGCTTTTGTTCAGGAAATATAGACATTCGAAAAATACACTACCATCGAAAATGGAAATCAAAAATGTTAGTTGATTACTGCTGAAATACAATGGAAGATTTATTTCAAGAAAGTTATAATAGAAAAAATAATAAATTTCAGGAAAGTAGTGCGTGTAATGTACTATTGCGATACACTTCTTTCTGGTTGCAATAAATATTGTTAATAAAAAAACCTATGCTTAATAGAAACAAATCGGTTAATGTTTTTTGAATTATTACAAAAAATTACAAATTAGTTATTACTTTCATTAATAAGATTAATTAATAAATACGAGTACAAACAAATTTGCCGACTATTTTTTTTGTAATATGTTGATAGGATCTAACTAACTTTCTTAATAGCTGATAAAACAAACATATTGTGTGGATTTTAAATCTAACACTAAAGAATTTTTCGCTATAAATTAATAACATGGTGCTGACAACGCACAGACGGCTTTATAATCTGACGATTCTTTTTGACTAAATTTTATTCTTTTTAAAATAAATATTTTCTACTGATAAAATGTTAACACCACGTCCTTTAAATAAAAATTTGCTTACCTCTATTTAATTTCTTACTTACTAATAATATTAATGCTAAATTTCTCTCAGTATTTCTTTAAAGTATGAGTACATGAAAACAGCATCTTCCCAAATGTTTAATAACGTTACAGCAACCATTTGTCCGCGTTTTATACCTAATACACAATTGTCAACATTGTAATACTTTTTTGTTTGAAAAACTTTTATATATAATTTTAAAAAACAGCTTATAAAATTCCAGTTTAATTTCCGCGAGCGCTTTCGGCTACTCTGCTATCTTCAACAGGAATATAATTATGAATAAAGTTTTAAAACTACCATAATTGAATTATATATGTAACAATTGATCGTCATTTTATTATTTAACAAAGGTTAAAGTTTAAATCTAAGTGACTACATCTGTATTGTAATAGTTTTTCAGTTGTTATCTTAGATGAATTGTTATATATATATATATATATATATATATATATATATATAATTCAATTATGGTAATTATGTAATTTTAATCATAATTATATTCCTCTTGAAAATGGCAGAATAGCCGAAAGCGGTCGAGGAAATTAAACTGGAATTTGGTAAGCTGTTTTTAAAAATCATATATAATAATTATTATACCCGAACGGTGCCATGTTCGAAAAACTAAATTGGAATGCTTTTTGCTTCAATTTTCAGTTTCCTCTCCGTTGTTTATGCTACTATGTTTGTTTCAAAGTTCACTTTTTTAATGTTATCCAGTGTCAGTACCAGACATTGGACTAAACAAAGGGATATTTTAGTCAAAAATAAATACCGATAAATCATTAATAAATAACATGTTAATAATATCCTGAAGATATTATGATCAAACTAAAATTTAATTATTAAAACTTTAACTTAAAGTAACTAAAATTAAAGTTTCACATAAAATCAAGCAAAAGCAAAATTAAATAAATAGCGTTTCAATTATATTTAGAACCTTATTTAATAAACCTTAGGTAACCAATCTGTTAAAATAGTTAGTATGTGAATACATACGTGATATAGATTCAACAAGTAATAGTTTTAAACGATGCTAGTTAAAGTATTCCACTCCAACTGGTCATCATATAGAGTAGCAGAAAAGTGAAAATTTAATGATATCGGTAAACGAAATGTTTCCAGAGTTCTGCAACAATGTGGTTTGACATCTGGTGCAATTGACGCTATATAATACGTTAGGTGAACGTTTTTATTTAAAGTAATGTTCAGAATTTAAATGAAATTGAATATCAATCAAACTTTCTTCTATTTTAGATAGATCATTAAACTTGATCAATTACATGCAATGAATATTATTTGTAAAAACTACGTTTTAAATTATAAAATCTTCTTAAAGAGGATTTTGTAGGTGTTTGAATATGTTGATTGAAACATAATCTGTTTTATTTTCTTGTCATAATATATTTAAAATTGAGAACCATAATCTCCTTCCAAAGAAGATTTCCAACATATGACAAATAGAGTAATAACTATATCAATTCACATAACTATTAAATGTTTTTATTTAATATTTTTACGACTGCCCAAAAAGAACTGTAATGTACAAATTTCTAACCGAAAACCGTCTTAAGCCGTACGAAAGCTGAAGTAATATAAAAGTTCTATGAAAAAGAGAAATACATTTCTATTGGAACAGCTGTATTTAGGGTATATGTATGTAAGCTATATATATATATATATATATATAAAAATATACAAATATTTACACGACTGCCCAAAAAGGAGTGTAAAGTATTTAAGGTGTATGTATGTATATTAGTTTCACCGTAGCATCTCAACGGCTGAACCGATTTACACTATGATGCCGCATTGGAATCATTTCGTTACCGCAGTGTCATAGACTACAAAAATATGTAAGTACATATATAAGAAATAATACATATATAAGAAATAAATAAATAAATAATAATACATATATAAGAAATAGTACATATTTAAGAAAATTATACTTTATACAAAATTATCACCCGCACACTCTTTAATTATCCTATATTAGTTATATCCTATATAGTTATATCCTGTTTTTTAACTTTTGATATTTATCTCTTGTAAATATGTTAAATATTTACAAAAAAAAAAAAACAAAAACTGCAGTCTTTTTTAAATTTTTAATTAATAATAAAATACAACATTTCTATATATAAGGAGTTTATTTTAATAAACTGGAAATTGATTAGAGGAATAATTTTTAATTCTATTTACTACGTCAGAAAAGTTTTTACAATCATACGTTTTATTTATAGATATTTACTTATGAAATAACAGTACATACTCTGTGAAATAGTATAAAATCTGCTAGAATTGTCATTATCATTTCTCTTATAATATAAAGAAAGAAAATTCAAAAAGAAAGTGAGTGAAAAAAAAAGAGGAATTTGACAAAAACAACAGCTGCCATACCCTGGTTAAAATAACGAAACTTTTCAAGCTATGTGATAACATGAGGCTGTATGAAATAAATGAACATTTTTTTCTGTAAATGTTATGTTTTCTATATACTGTTTTGTATTGTGTGTGTGTGAGTGCGCGCGCGCGGGTGCGTGTATTATGTGCTCTTCTGCATTTGTGTGTTGCATGTGTTTGCACAGTACATATTTATAAATGTGTACGAAAATGGTAGTAGCTATACTGTACAGGAGTATTGCTGTGCAGGGAGGTGGGCTAGATGGATAAGCTTGCATAACATGTATTCATACATAAATATTACATATGTCTGTCTGCTTCCACTCTAGTCGTATCCCAGAGGGAGTTGAAACGTTATTGTGACAGCAATATGTATCGCTGGTCACTATATAGACTACATTACAAGCTTAGATACGGTATTATACATCAAAATATAAATAAATAATAATAAATTACCGTATTATGTAATTTATTATTAAAATAAATAATTGGGTATTGTTGTAAAATAATCATAAATAAATTATTTCGGTAGAGTTAATTCCAATTTAAAGAGATTATAAATTTTTTAATTTCATTTGAGTTGTACAATGAAAGAGCAACTCTTTAAAATCACGATAAAATGACTGTTGCAGATATCCTGTACAGGAATTTTTTTAATATCATTATAATTTTTACATTTTATTTTAAAATCTTATTTAAATATTTTTAAGTAGAAAGGTTTTAAGTTAAGAATTTTCTGTATAAAATTTTATGCAGAAACAGAAATAATAACAGATTATATAGTAGAATACATATACCGCAGTTTGAAAATCTACTAATTTAAAAAAAATTAAATTTCAGATTAGAACTCGTTAACTTTAGTAATGCTACTTATTTTACTTTAATAAAATGGAACATTTATAACCAGCATGGCTAAGTATGAAAATAAAATATTTATAAAGGGGAAGAGGCAAAAATTATCATCAACATTTGTTTTAATAAATACATTAGTTTAGAGGCGCTTTAAAAAAAAAATAAATAAAACGTTATAACAAAAAAAAAGTGAAAAACTAAGTATAAAACCGCACCAAAACCTTCAAAATCATAAATAGGAGAAATATAAAACATAAATTAATTTAAAAAAACTCATAGTAAAATAATAAAACAAAACGAACTACAAAAGAAGGCCTAGAAGATTGAATAATTAACCTAAATAAAGCTATAAATAGTGTATTAAACACAAATTTTTATACTAAAGAATGCTTTTTCAAAAATGAAAAATAAAGGCATTATAACACCATGTTAAAACCAGAAGTTTAATATGCCTTTAAACGCTTATCTCTCCATAATAAAGTTTAATAGAAAAAATACGAAAGAAGAAACTTGGGGAAAATTTTCCCACTTACAAAAATCTAAGAAGGGTAGAAAGTATAACCCAATAAAAAACTATAAGAATGAAGTGAATAATTCTATAACTAAAAAAGACTCCAATTTTACGGCTTCTTTTGTAGATTAAAGTATAATAGATTAAACAAAATATTCGACCAGTTTCCAAAAAAAAAAAACTGATATTAAAATGGTTTGTATAAACCTATAGATTTAAAGGAAAAACAAATAACCATAGAAAATTCTAAAAGTAGTAAAAAATTATCAGAATCATGAAAGGATTTCAGAACAAATCACCAAACAAAAAAGGAGAAGCAAAATGAAAAGAAGTAAAAAGAGTAAAAATACTCAAAAATGATCAAAAGCTGAATGAAAACATTAAAAGAGAAAAAAAGATCATAAAACAATTATATGTGGTCCTTTAGCTGACCAAAATCGGAATAAAAATTAGATACCAAAACATTGTGAAGAAAATAACTTATTATTTTTCAATACGTAACCCTTTTATAGGTTTTGTATCCTAAGTTTGAATCTAGAGATAGACCAAATCAAATATCAGTTAAAGGTAATACACTAATCTGAAGCCTTAACACACAGATAAACAGATTGACATGTGTATATGTAGTGTTTCATTTTAATCTTCCCAAGCGATTTTCACGTAAACTACGCGCAATACAGAGAAAAATTACCTAAACAAAAGTTACTCAGATTAGATAGGGACACCTCATTGTGACTTTTTATTTGACCTTGAACGTGACCTTCGATTTATTTTATGGTTAAAACAATTTTTTCAAATAGAATGACCTATTTTTGACCCCAGCAATAAAAAGAGCAGAAAATTTTACATTAGAATAAGTAGTCGCACATATGACGTTGGTCCTTTTTTGAAAGTAATACAGCTAACTAAGATAGTGTTATACGATAGCGCAAAGTCATTTATATGCTCTTTCCCATAGTTTACTAAATGTCCTAGAATATAAATATTCCAGGAATATTGTATGATCTTCAAAGACGTTTTACTCGTATAAATCTATCTCCGTAAAACATTATCATCCATAAAACACTATCTCTGATGGTTAGTCGTATGACCTTCAAAAAAGGTCCAAGTCCGTATGTGTGACTGTATATTCCAAGTAATATTTTCTGCTCTTTTAATTGGTGGTGTCAAAAATAGATCATTCCCTTTTTATAAAAACGTGTTAACCTTAAAACTAGGCCAAGTTCAAGATTAAATTCAAGGTCATCAAAATGTCTCCCCCCTTCCGATCTGAGAAGCTTCTATTTATGTTATTTTTATTGTGCGCAGTTCAATTTACGACTAAAATGAAACACCCTACATAATTCTATATATTCATATAAATAGTGTGTGAAAGAGAGAGAGTGGCTTTTATTTTTCAACTCAAAGTTATAAAATATTTATTTTGATTATATGTACTTTACTATCATCGATTGAATAAGCAATCACTATCAGATTGCTGGTTCTGATCGTCTAAATTTGATATTAATAGATTGTTAAGTCAATAAATATATAAAACAAAAATTTTCTTTTGTGCGAGTAAATTGTATAGTTCTAAATTAATAATTCAGTTAAATATTTTATATTATAACATCGTGTTATTTTACATATTAATGAGTACCTATTTAAAAAGGAAGAAGAAAAATAAACAACTGTTATTAAATAAATTTACCAATTGGTAGTGGGAGTTATAGCAATGACGAAAATACAATTTTTTCGACAAGTTTCTACTTTAATAAGTACATACTATAGTCTATGACTGGCTGTACAAGAAACTTGATCGTGCGCAACCCATATTCCTGATGTAACTGTGATAATAGATAGCAAATACTATTAAAAATAGTTCCTTTTAAATTTATTTTATCATAATTATTATAACACATACTGTGTAATACTTTATTACAATATATTATTAAATGAAAATAATAAAACTAACAAATAAACTGAAGGTATAGATAATTTTACAGAAAGAATTGGTAATTATTTAGTAAGAGTATATTCTAATAAATTCTAATAACGAGTAATTATGAAAAATCTTTGAAGCAACTTATCTGTAACATTTGTAAATGATTTTGATAGGTGAAAATATTACACCTCATCTTACTGAGTATTACTAATTAGTAAATAAATATCATTAATGATAATAATTTCACTACATGAATTAAATTATTGAATGGTTATAAAATATTGCCTTACAGTTCTAATGAAGCATAGCTCTCAAACAGAGAGTAGAAAGTAGGCTACCTTATCCTAGTGACAAGGGTTGTAATTTCGAACGGAACTGTAAAGTTAATTGACACGACAACGGAACAGCAGCACTACTCTTAATTCTGTTATACTGACCGAAGTGATTCTCTCTTTTCACTATTACAACTACCTCTCCATCTTCCCCATTGTGCTCTCGCTTTCCATTTCATCTAACTCTTTATTAAAATTTTCTCCTTATAGTTACTTCTAGCAGCGCTGTTCATTCTCTTCAGATCACTTTCTACAATCACAACTTTAGATTCTATCTTTAAATATACTTATGGTCCAATTTGATTTATAATAAGAATATATATTAGTTTAGTGAAAAGAAATATTTTTTTTCAAAAAATGGACTCGTTAGGTGGTGCTGGTGTCGAGATGTTTCGAAAAATTGTATTTACGGTCCTATTTGCTCATATTCAGAATATGTGCTACTTACATGGAAATAACAGAATTTTACCCAGCAACGCTTCGCTATTCATATATTTGAGTATATATATAGATTAAATGAACACAAATGAAAATTTGATAAAAAAATAAAAGACTGAACATTACGGAACTTCATAAAATGTAACTTTTCACTTTATAAAAAATCAGAATATAATAAATCCAATTGGCAAAACAACCACACTACCTATCGGATTTAATTCAAACCACTCTCTAAACACAGTAGTCGGTGGAAAATAACTTTTTAACGAAAATAGATATGGCTGCAAAATCATCACAATTAATACTGAAAATTAAGAAACCATCAAAACATTAGGAACTTCAGAAAATTTATCCTTTCACTTTATAAAAGTCAGAATGTAAATAAACCCAGTTGTCAAAACAGCACTATCATTCAGATTTAATTCAAACTACTCTCTAAATACAATATTCGAGATGCCCCTAATGTTGTACTAATGAAATCGAGGATTTCAATAGCTTTAAACCTTCTCCGGACAACGCGGACCATTTTTCAAAAAGCCGCGCGTAGTTTTTTAGTCTACAGCAGACATATATTGGCTTTTAAATGTATAGAAGAAGAATCGGTTTGTATATTTGTTTATTTGTTTCGTAAATATCTCAACACTGTCTCCATCTAGCGGGTATAGTTTTTACAAAAATATTTCTTTTCAAGTAACTAATATATATTCTGAGTATGAGCCAAATCAGACCATAAATACAATTTTTCAAAATATCTCGACCCTAGCGCCACCTAGCAAGTCCATTTGTCGCGAAAATAATTTTTTTCATTTCACTAATATATATTCTGAATATGAGCCAAATGGGACTATAAATACAATTTTTCGAAATATCTCCACTCCAGCGCCACCTAGTTAGTTAGTTAGTCTAAACTAATTCAGAAACCTTCGCGGGTGTGTGCACAACTTGCCAAAGTTTCATCGCAATCGGATGAATTACATAGGAACGCATACGGGACACACAAACATTTATTTTTATGTATATAGAAGATGTGGCAGCGCTGTTCACTCTCTTCAGATCACTTCCTATAAACACATCCTTTTAGATTCTATCTTTCAATATACATTGTTATATCAAACATTTTTATTTATTTGAATTAGTATGATTGTTTGTTAACATGATAAACATTGCAAGAAAATTTGAAAACTATATAAAGTGAAAATTTTTTCGTTTGGTACTATGAAAACTTGATATAATATCCTGAGATATATATATATCAGAAGATTCTGGATAAAATAAAAATAAAAAACTGATAGCAAAGTTTTAATACTTTACTGGCATTGTTAGCCTTTATTTATTATTATATAGCAGAAAAATAATTAAACGAAAAAAGTTATATAAATTTATTTTCTGGGTGTGGTGAATTTTAATGAAAAGAATATCGATATACCTTTAAATAAACCTCAAAAGATTTTAAAAAAAAGTCTGTATGTTTTATTCTGTTTGCTCCCTCAATTCCAAAATCGCCATCCAGGACAATTTTTTGATTTTTTTATGTTTACTTTATTAAACTGAAGAAACTAAAAAAAATACACAAAAATGTACAACCTATATAAAATGATATAAGTCTATTTTTGGTGGTGGGAGGTGAATTATGAAGAAATTTTATTGTAATAGTATTTAGTAAAAGTTTATTTACAAGTTTAAATAAACCAAAAAAGTTTATCGATATTTAAAAATCTTATCGCCTCCCAACCTCCAGTACTGCCTCCAAAATATTTTTTTTTTGGATCATTTGCACTACTATTATGCCTAGAAAAACATTAAATAAAAACTTGGTTAAAAAATACACATTAAATAATTAAATTCATTTTTTCGATTTTTCTAAAAGCGGAAACATTTCGGTACTAATTATTTTAAAACGTGTTAAAATATAAGCATGCACACATGTTTTGAGCTTAATATAAAATGGGATTATTTTTACAAAATTTTGAGAAAATGACCTGCAATAAATGACTCCCCCCCACCAACAACTACTCTTATTGGAAATATTAACCACAAAATTTAAACGTTGCCTCAACACGTCTCTGTACAATATTTCATGAAAATCGGTTTATCCACACGCCAACGTACGTAGATACGTACGTACGAACATTACCCTCTACTATATTTCTGTTCTTTGGAGTTCCTGGGTCATGAATTGACGAAAACCGAAAAAGAAAAATCCATACCCCATTTTTTGACTGATTACCTTACTTTTCTTCTTGCTGCATGGGTCTAGAGCTATGATTCCAACAAATTAAAAAAATTAATAGCCGGGAAGTTGTATACATCAACAGTACATAAGAAGTGAAAAGCGAAATGTTGGAAATAGTTTAACTATTTATCCAACGAAGAATGGGATTTATTTTGTTATTATTAGATTATGCCCAGAAGAGAATAAATTTTTTTCCGTTTTACAGTGGTAAATGCATATGCAGAAATGTATATGATCATAGCAAGATTTTCTGTATTTGTATTTTGTAATCTAAAAAAAGGTCTTTGCAATCTACAATTTATATTTTGTTTTGAAAATATAAATAGTGTTTTTGCAATCTATCATCATCAAAAGCGTATGAAAAAACAAATTATATTTATTTACTTTTATAAAATTTAGTCTACCTATTTATATACTCGTAGTTAACAATATCACTCGATTCAGAACGAATAGTAAAATTTTTACGAATAAATTTGTTATTCGTATCTTGAAACTTTTAAAAATTAAATCAGAAAAATTTTTAATATTAAAATTTTTTGATTTTTACATTAAATCAAACATCATTAACTTAAAGCACATAGATCACAATATAAAAGCATAATGTATTAACAATTTTTTATCAATTGATACCAAATAATTTATGCTTTTCTCTTACGAATGAAATTTTTTAAACAATGCAAATTAAAAGAATGGCTTCTAACTATGTGAACTTGTTGGATGTGCTTCCATATATAAACATTAAGAAAATAATTTAAAACAAGGAAGCTCCCTTGTTCGTATTTTTTACCTCTTAATGTTGACTGACTGATTCGTATAGGGTTTGAAAAAATTTTAAATACTTGAAAAGCACCGATTTATTTTATATACAAAATTTCAAATTTCTTGTAACTATTTTAAGAATAATAACTCCAAAAATAATAAAAGAAAATAAATAAACAAACGATGAAAGAAAACGTGGAAGACAAAAAAACATCCAAAATCACAGAGCTAACTAATAAATACAATATTAAAAGTTAAATTCTAAAGACATATAAGCGCTTCCTTCGACATTAAAACAGGATTAAGAATATCTCTTCTGCTTTTCAATTTCTACCTTTATTGAAGCGATTCAACATGTAGATGATCTAAAACGGGTGGCTGAGAGAGCAGGCCTAGAGATATCCTTAAAAAATTAGAAATAATGTCCAGTATCAAAAACTACCACAAAAAAAAATTAGTAGAAAATACGTAAATATTAAAATGCCACCTGGTTTCAAATATCTAGCGGAAACAATAAAATATAAAAGTGTGGATAGAGTACCTGTATAAAAAAGAAGAAAAAAGTGATTTAATTCTCCTGGCCAAAAATATCAATAACAAAAAAGAACTTGTCATTAGGGGCCAAATTCAAACAAAATACACCACAGTGGTGTGACGAGTGTTATTATACGGAAATGAAACGTTACACCTTAACAATCTGCAAAAATTAAAGAAAATAGAGAGAAGAATTCTATGAACAATTTATGCCCCAAGAAGACAACAGACGTATACGACTGAAATCCAACCAAGAGATATTATGTTGGAATAAAGGATATCGATATATTCCTGGACCATGAATTTTTAATATCATGTCAAACTGAATAACCATTTCATAACCCCGAATTAAAAAACAGTCTCGCCGAAACACAAATGTAATCGATGTTCCAGAGACGATATCTATGTACCTGAAAACAACCAAGATAACTTCAGTTGTTAGCGGGAAAGACTTGTGCATGGAAATGTAATATAACAAGATTATTACATGTAAAAATACTAAGACATATCAGAATCTGCAACTTTTCAAATGGAAGGCGTGATGTGCTTGCAGTTCACATGGGAATCAACTGTGTTCTCTGATACGGAATTTTTACTTATTTACCACGTGTTAAATTCAATGTAAAAAAAAATCTGATGTGGACACCACATGACTTCCTTATACGCCTACAAAAAGAGTTTGCGGTTAATTCCCTAGAGATAATTCCAAGTCCTTTTTATTAACCTTGACTTAAACGATTTGAAACTCTCCTGAAAACTTAGTAATAATTTAACTTAGAATTATAATTCATAGAAATATTGAATTACAGATCATTTTAATTAGTTTTTATCATCATATTATTATTATCAGTTTTTTAAATAATTTTTCGAATAATGCATGAAATAAAATCTAACTTAGTTTTCCGAATCAAGTACACAATTACCCTACAATGTGTCATGAATTTAAAGTATATGCCACTAACAGATTTAGTATGAACATTCCTGACGCAGAAGAATATGCACATTCAAATGAGAAAGATAA
The DNA here is from genome assembly GCF_047948215.1 of Lycorma delicatula. Lineage (NCBI taxonomy): Eukaryota > Metazoa > Arthropoda > Insecta > Hemiptera > Fulgoridae > Lycorma > Lycorma delicatula. Next base: position 73,710,268 of record NC_134461.1, on the reverse strand, counting down.
TTAAAAATACCTGCTTTTAATTTTATTTTAAATCTACATCCATTTCCGTTGAAATCTGAAAACCGAAATTTTTCGTAATTGCAATACTTCCTTTACTTCGTACAAGGAAGTAAAAATTAATTTGATATTCTACATGCTATAACTAATTTTTTTTTTACTTGTTAGCATTAATACATACATTATAAATAACAATATAGTAACTGACAAACATTGAATCCCAACGATATAAAGTTGTGTAAAATTCCTAATAATTATATTCAGCTACTGAATACCCATATAATACCTTTATACCAATTATTTTCTTTTCACTAATTGGCAGATGAATGAAAGATAATTTTTATAAGAGAATTATGAAATTAAAATATAATTATTTTATACCAGTATATTATCATATTATAATGTGACGATAATTAAAAAAAAAGTATCCATCAGTAATAGCGTATAAGGTATTAGAACCCAATAAAAATGGATTTAAAAATAAAATAATTAACAAAAACTGATAAAAAAGATAATAACACAAAATTGAATAATAAAAATGGTTTTGATGAATACGTATAGTTTATATTGAAACAAAACTACTATGCCTTCAGCGTCAAAATGCAGGGCGAATAGTTAACAAATGTATCAAACATGGTAATTTATGCATTGTTGCTTCCTATGCAGATTGGTCAGTATTAAACATTCAAATGTACAACATCACACAATAGCATACTGTTATAGTATTACCCTACTATGAGCTGCCGCTTCTATATTATAGGCAACCGTACCGAAACAGAAATTCGTGTTGATTGACCCGAGAAGTCTTAACGATCCCTACCTCACGTATTAACTTAATTATTTACAATAGTTTACTCGTTTTCGTAATTAATATGAATTTAAATTTTAACATTTATGAGAAATATACTACTAATAAAACAATTGATAACTAATTAATAAATTAATACTGAAATTATAATTATTATTTTAACAGTTATTTTTGTTCTTTTACTCTATTTTTAACAAATCACAAATAAATAGATAAATAAATAAAATCACAAAAAACAATTTTATTCTTTAACATGATATATTTTTGTAACCAAAATCAAATTCAAAAAGAAAGAAGTTAAACATTAAAAAAAAACTCTTGCGCAGTCCTATGGAAAATAACTGACTTTTCGTTTTCATCGCCCTAATTATTTCGCAGTTAGATTTTCAGAGTACAACGCACTACAAAGGTTCGATTGTATTAATCAACGTTTTTCAATATGTCTTACTTCAACACATTGCAATAAACTTTACCCGAATTTTAAGGAAGTAGTACTCAATCAGGATGTACCGTTATTTTTAAACCTACTTTTCACTAAATATACCGATTTCATTGAAATTAAAATTAAATGGTCATAAACAAATAAACAATCGATCGAAAAAATTAATAAACCACCAATGCGTTATGTACGAGTAAAATCTTCTCTCTTGCGTTACAACTAAACACTGGTATTTTAAGATACAAGTGGAAAAGAAGCTGGATTTAAATCACTATTTTTTTAGGAATTTTCTCTTGAAGTACCTACCCGAGTAAATGTAGCATGTTTAATGCTGGTTGGTTAATGAACCAATTAAGGGCTTATATTCCGGTTAGATACTTGCATATCTAAGCGAATATGCGTGTTCGAATGAATGAATGTGGAAAAAACCAATTTATTTCTAAAAATATAACTTCAGTTTGATAGAGCAAACTTATTTACTGGGATTAAGTTACCGAGTTTTACATTCTTGAGAGGTTGTTGATTAATGGTAATCAACTTTAAAGACGTATAAAAGCATCCCTTGGCTGCGGTTACATACTGTTTTTATTCTTTGAGAAATCTTTTTCCAGTATCTACTTATCTAAATGATTTGTTTCTAAGTTTGTATTCCATTATTGTAAATAAAGTATAAAGTAAATAAGTATGTTAGGATATGGAATCTACGTTATGTTTTTAGTATGTATGATTGGCAGAACTGACAGTTTTCTCGAGATTCTATTAGTTTGTGATGGGTCAAGTAACTTGTGTCAATATTTGCTATGATGTGACGAATAATGTATGGTGACATACTTAGGGCACTCTAGGCCAGTTTAAGCGGTCTGCATTGGTTACCCTAGACCACATTAGTGTAAAAATATTGTTGCCAATTAAGTGTCGTATTGTAATTGTTTAATATCTCATATGATAATTGTTACTGTACTTCTTTCTTGCTAATTGTATCAATATTTGTATAATGTGGATCTCAATGTACAGAGTTCTGCTTCGGCTACTCTAGACCATATTTAGTTGTAAGAGTATATTGTCAAATTAATGCTGTATTGTAGTTGTGTAATATCCAATATGATAATTGTTACTGTGCTAATTCCTGCTGATGTGGCAATATCTGTGTAATGCACAAACTAATGTATAGAGGGCTACCTGGTCACCTTAGAACATTATTAACTGCAAGGGTAAGGTTACCAAATGATTGCTGTACCATAGGCTGTGTCATATACAAACATGAATGTTAATGTATTCATCCTTGTTCATTGTGCCAATAATTTGTGAAATACAGAACTTAATGTATAGACACCTATCTGGTCCCCCTAGACCTGGTTTAGTTATAAGAATAATGTAGTCGAACCAGTTGCTGTACTGCAGTCTGTGCAATATGGAGCGAGCTACTATAAATATAAATATAGATGTATTAGTTATAGATAATTGTGTTGAAATTGTGTTACAATGGGAAATTAAATACTGTTGAGTCTATTTTAATTACTTCGGTAATCTTTAGTGGCACGATGATGGTGTATCGACTTAATTGTATCGCGCTAAGCGTTGGTTATACGAGATGGTGGCTGACGAAAGGAGTCTAAGACAGGAGTACTCAAGATACTACTGGAGCAAGCCGAGTGAAAACGCGCGGAAGGACTGTGCTGACAACAGGGGCGGGGGGGGGACGGAGTTAAATTTGCTCGCAGAAAAAAAAAAAAAAGGGTGCGAAGCATGGTCGCCGTGCAGGGCCATGGAGGCAGCCCGGATGCCTAGAAGGATGCATTGGTCCGTACACACGCAAGAGTGGACGGATCGGGGCACTTCCGATGATAGCATCCGGGACCCTCAAGGTATGAGAGGGTGGGACGCGGCGGTTCGCCGGCTGCGAGCAAGGCGTAGCCGACAACCTAGAGTAGGGCCGGGGAAAGCCTCTCAGCGGAGGGGTGTAGTGGTCGTCCAGAAGGGAGGGCTACTGCACCTCGATGAAACTGGGAGGACCCCGTCGGGAGGCCAAGGAATGGCGAGACAAGGGGGCAGTCGACTGCCACGGCACTGCGGGCTGACTGAGTTTTGCTTAACGGCGAGGACCAGTTGCCCTGGGGTGCTTAATAAAAAAAAAAGACTGAATTGGTACGAGTCTTGACCGTACTTCCTAAACCGGCTTCCTAATTAGCCTTAAAATAAGTAATCGTATAATGAAGCGTATTTATCATGTTTCACCTTTCTACTACAGCGTAAAATTTTCTTTTTATCTCCTGCGAAAAGAATACAAAATAATGAAAAGCAAAAGATCGATAACTGGATTGATTTTAATAAAATTACTGTTTGTATTTACTTACTCATTGAATTTCATTACTCAATTAAATGCATTGTTACTTAAAAATGCATTTATTTATTTCAAAATGAATGTATTAATATACATTTTAAATAATGTTTTATTCTGGAATAATTTTAGAAATACCTTATTAAATAATGTTAAATGTCTTATTAATGTTCCTATTATTTAAATTAAAGGCAATTAGGAATATTATTTTATTTCAGGGCTTGAGAAAGATGATTTTTTCTAGTATGGACACATCAGAGGAGCTCGACTTTTATATTGCTAATGATATTCGATAAAAAACCATAGACTTTAAAATATTGAATTATAAAATAAAATGTGGTGCAATACGTCAAACGCAGTCACACTCAACTTCAAGCCAATATCCTCATATTTATATAATAATTCAAAATGAATTATGAGGGAGAAAAATTTGACCTATTGACAGATATATTAAACAATAATAAATGTACTTAATGAAGAGTAATATTTAATAACAGAATATTTATAAAATATAAAAGATAATTAATTATTAAATATAAAAAATGATTAAATATTCTGTTATTACTCTTGCTGATTTGAGTCTGATTATCCTCTTGCAGTTCAGCTCTTTTATCACGAATTATTTTTCATCATTTGATATTACAGTATCCTTCAAAATGACCGCTTATGTAGTAGTAATTGACAATAACCTTAAATAAATATCTATTGATTCCTTAAGAAATATCTCAAAAGTAAATATATAGAAAATTAAAATTATTATTTTTTAATCTGTCTCCATTCTTGAATTTTTAAAATGATATGGAACTATTTCTTACTAGCGGCGTCGGGGCTATTAGTATAGAGACGGGAGGACAGTCCCAGAGGTAAGGGCTGGCAAATCCAGGTGTGCCAGTGCCAATGATCCTCTGGGGACTCCACGGGTTGGTAGGCATAGTAAAAGAGAAAAGACCCGGCGCTGTGTTTTGGGCAGATACCTCTGGACACTAAGTCAAGAAAGGGCACAATAAAGACTCCTCAAAAGCGCTGACCGGTTAGCTACCATGTCGGATATACAGCCGATTTGTGGGAAGGCTCGTTAAAGTAATCAGACACTCCTCCGAATGGAGTTATACCCATCAGTACGGACCGACCTAGAGTAGAGGAAAAAATGTTTTTATAGGGTCAACCCACCGGATTGGTCTAATGGTGAACGCGTTTTCCCAGATCAGCTGATTTGGAAGTCGAGAGTTCCATCGTTCAAGTCCTAGTAAAGGTAGTCACTTTTATACGGATTTGAATACTGGATCGGGTATACCGGTATTCTTTGGTGGTTGGTTTTAATTAACCACACATCTCAGGAATTGTCGAACTGAGACTGTTCAAGACTATACTTCATTTACATTCATACATATCATCCTCATTCATCCTCTGAAGTAATACCTGAACTGTAATTCCCGTAGGCTAAACAGGAAAAAAAGAAAGTTTTTAAAGGGTCTTCAAGTAGATTTTTAGATTTAATTAATGTTTTATTAAAAGTAAAATTTAAACACATATATCCCTTTGATTCGATTATAATTAATGATAACAACTTTGTTGATATGTCCCAGAGATTCTAGGTTTGTTACTGCCCACAAAAACTTTTAACTAAAAATTTTCATGAAATATATGTTACTCAAATATATTTTCTATTTAGATTTATACGCAATAAATACCAGATTTTAATGAGATCCACACTATATATCTAGTAAAAATAATATATTAAAGATTTTAAATTATTTTCTTCTGAATATTTACGTTATTGTAATTACATCAAATTAATTATTATATAATTTTAAATGAGAGAATAAAATTAAGTATAAAATTACGTTCATCTATTACACTGGCACATAATATGATACGTACAAACTGTCTGCTTTATGTTACATTTGTCTGTGGTTACCTTTATTTAGCTTTTTATCTGAATACAATGTAAAATTATTTTAATTCCAAAAAAATGATTTTTTTATTATACTCTACTATAAATTTAAATAATAACTTAATTGTAGTAAAATTGAAGATTCAAAATTAACATTTATTCAAAGAAATCAGGTTAAATTTTTTAATAAAATAATTATCATTTTTCATCAAGATTATTGAATATATTTATTTATGTTTACTAATAATTCATTTGAGTTCGTAAAGATTTAGCACTTAAGCTAGGTAGATTATCAGATACAGTTATTTACATAGGAAAGCAGTTACATACATATATAAATTCATTTTTTTATATACGTAAATCTATTATAATTAAATTTAACGTAGCTTCTTACCAGCTGAAAAAAGGATTATTAAAAAACATCGATGGTTAGATTTGAGAAGAAGGCTGCAAGGATGACAGCCGGAAATGTTATCAAGATCAATCAATTCTCCAGACAGAAAAACAAATTAATTGAGATATTTATTATTCCTCAAAAACTTCCCCAACACACCCACCCCCACCCTCCCACACACACACACACACACACACACACATACACACACACACTCACATATCTGATAATAAAACCAACTATTTTATAAATCCTTGTATGGACGAAATTAGTCTGCAATGGGTACGTGCCAAATATTTCTGAAATACCACGTGGAGATTGTAAAAACCTTAATCTGATAAATCCTGTGATAAAATTTGACCTTACATCAATTACGAACATTTTTACACGTTTACTCATACAGAACAAAGATTGTTTATAACTTGACTATAAGTAATGTATTTTGTAACAATATCATAGCATTTTTTTTTCTGATTCATAAGTAAAGTATAATTAGGACAGTGTTTATTTTTGTACTGATGAATTAATTCAACACAGAAACTTACAAAAAAGCTCTGTACGCTAAGAATATTGGCCTTTTAAAATAGGTTTTCTGTTATTTACTTATTTTTGAAGATTAAAAAAAGATTGGCATTTCTTTTTAATGTATTAATTCCCTTTGTAAGAAGACTATAAGATTGGAATGGACAGTATAGGTTAGATGAAACGTTTATCACAGTGTGAAGGAATTGCAATGGAGCAACTGGCCAGGACAGGTAGGTTTTCATCAGCATCAGGTCCTCTCTTGGTTTCACCTCATCATTCTCTCTTTCCCTTTATCACGCTCTCTCTTTCTCTTTATTTGTCATCCCTTTGTGCGAGAGTGATGAAGAGAACCTGAGTGGCAACAGCAAAGAGGAATACAGAGGCGTCAACACGCTCAGGACAGGTCACCGCACACCATTAGACTCTCCAATGTATCTCTTACCCTTTCTACAACCAAACTGTACCTCTCTATCTTCTTTACTCCTCTAAACCCCCTCCCCCCTTCAACCATCAACTCCTTTATAAGATTACATTGCCCACCCCAACGTCGGTCGGTTGGACTCTCTTCCGTAATCTCGTTTCGAATAATAAGTAGAGAACCGACCGACATCATATTATATGCAGTAGCGTCGCAAACGATAAAGTGGCGCCACAAGACTCAGACATTTTTACACACATACACACACGCACGCGCGCGTTAGAATTATTTCTTAAAAAAGTAAATAATACACAAAGAGGAATTTCGAAGATAAATTTTATAAACTGATAGTTGTTTATTAGTGCACTTTATTATATATTTGTATTAACTTACGTTAATACAAACTCAAATTACATTTATAATTGTATTTCTTCATACAGGAAAAAAAATTGAATTACTATCTTGTACACCATACAAAAAATATTTCTTAGATGGTCGAAAACACAATGAAACATCAACAAAAAATTGTACTATTACGTATTATTTTTTGCTTTATAGTGTAGAGACTCCACAACGGTAGTATAGAGAGTGCACAATAATGTTGCACCAGATACTCCGGAGACTTCCGGAATAAGAAAAAAAATATTATGGAGTTATTCAACAAAGCACCGTTTCAAGATTTCAGTATTTATAAAATTAAAACTTCCGATAGTATTATTTTTTGATCGATGATGTTCTATTTTCCCGGCGAATATAGCTAGAATAGCTGTATTCTAAAAAGCCCTTGTAATCCTTGTGGAGCCATTCGAAGGACTTTTAAATTCCGATTAAATGGGTGAGTATGGTGATCTTGTCAAAAATGGTGTATCGGTTTTCCTTTTGCAAATATTTACGTCTTAGGGTTCAATTCATTCATCATTTCTTTATTTTTCCTGTTTAGTCTCTGGCAATTACCGTTCAGATAATATTTCAGAGGTTAAATGAGGATGATATGTATGAGTGTAAATGAAGTGTATTCTTATACAGTCTCATTTCGACCATTCCTGAGATGTGTGGTTAATTGAAACCCAACCATCAAAGAACATCGGTATCCATGATCAAGTATTCAAATCCGTGCAAAAATAACTGACTTTACTAGAACTTGAACACTGGAATTCTCGACTTCCAAATCAGCTGATCTGGGAAGTTCATCACTACACCAATCTGGTGGGTACAAACTCGTTCATCTAGACCGAAAAAAAGAAACACATGTATGGGTATGTGCGTACGTATGTGCGTATATGTGTCACACTGCTTTTGGCTTATACTTCAGGATTTAGCGAACAAATTTTCTTCAGATTTGGCTCAAATATTGTTGTATATAAGGCAATATTGCTACATAGGAGGCATTAATCGTGTAATTTCTTTCTTATAATTCAACAAAGAGGTGGGGGATATCATGAAAAAAAAATTCTATCTTCTTCAGAGACTTTTTTAGAGAAAAATTTATTAAAGCAAATTTTTTATCTATGATGCATACATAAATAATTTATAAACTATTTTTTTTTTCAAAAAACCTACCCCCATCTCTTAAAACTGAAATATATGTTTTTTATTCGTTCACTCTATCTCCCTTAAATATCTTTAAACATTTTCTTAAAAGTTTATACTTCTTACATAACGCTATCAAAAAATGTCCCCGGACCCTAGACCAAAAATGGAGAGAAATTTTTCTGAAAATTACCTTTTTTTCTTATTTTAGATTTTATTAATGGAGGTGGTAGATTTACTTTATTTAAGCAAGTTTTTTTAAGTTTAATCAATATATGAATATTTTTAGAAAAATATTTCTTAAAATTACTTCTCCACCGCTAAAATATAAATATAATTTTTTTTTTGTTTATTGGCTCTAACTCTTTCAGTTTATATTATTAATAGCCGGGAAAGTCATTCAACATTTTGCTATCTTACTTTACAATGTTTAATTTTAGATAATAAAAGTGAATATTTTTATCTATAATAAAGTTACTTTCTGCTGGATCTAACAAATTGTAGTTCATGCAAAATTAATACTTTACGAAATATTAGTAATCAGATAAATTTAATTTTTTCTTAACAAACAATATTTTATGGTCATGAAAATAAAATACATTACGAAAAAAATATTTTTTGTATATTTGCAATCTATTTTTTGAATTACTTGATAGTAACCCAAAATTAAACTCACATATTTTTTTTTTATCATTCAAACATTGATCAAATTTTAAGATGATGAAACGACAGGAAGATTTACTGTACTAATCTGTAATCTTTATAATACTACTTTGGATGTAACTATCTCTCAATCAAATTTCTTTACTTTCTCATGCATCATATATTGTATGTAATCGCAAAGATCTGTCTAGATAAAATGAAAAACAAGTGTATAAGCTAGTATAGTGTAATATTACAGTATTTATCCAATGAATTTATTCATTCATAAATGTGGATTGTACCTAGCAGTATATATGCCTATACAACTAAATAATAAATCTTATGAATAAAAGGGGACGAAAGAAACGTATATGCAATACTTTTATTATTAAATTATTAAAATCATACATGAAGACTAATTTTAATTATTTTTAAAATATAATTTATAAACTCAAATTTTATTACTTTTTTATTGATTAAATTAGTGCTATAATAAAACAGTGCATTATATATAAATGGAATAAACTAACCTATTATATAATAAATAATAAACTATGAAAAGAATGTAAATTAAAAAAAAAAAAACATCTTTACCTTGAAACCAAAATGAAAATTTTGGTTTCCTCATTTCTTCGTGACCTTGCTATGAAGTGCAGACTACTTCTATTAAACGCAAATCATGGTACGGTTGCTACACCTAAATGCAGAATTAAAATTTTTATCTCAGTAAAATGTAAGGTTTTGGTTTATAGTCTTAGAATTTTTAATCATAAAATATTCTTCAAAATAATTAAAAAAAGATTACTATGAATGATTTGTAACTTTCACTGGATAATTTGGAATTAGATATGACACTTCTTTTAAACACCAGTTATATTACAACCACATTTGGTTTTGGTTTTTATTTTAAAACCTATCAGTTAGTTATATTTTCCAATCTGCAACAAAACAACTGGAACTTTTGGGTTATCGAAAAACTAGATTTGTGAATTACAAAAAAAAAATCATTTTGCGAGTATATTCACTACTCTATATAAATTTTTTGCAACCGATTTTGATATCTATTCCTTTGAATTGACTATTATAATCGAAATTCTACTTTTATTCGATATGAAATATCTGCAAAAAATATTTATAAAATGGCTGATAACAGGGCTAGTATCTTAAATTGACGAAAATAATCTATTTTTTTAAAGGTTATTAAGATATAAAAAGATATTTTAAGACAAACTGGTACTGGCAGTAAAATCTTGTAAAAAGATAAATTTAGTAAGATATTATACATAAGGTACCCAGGATCAATGAATTTGATTCTAGAAGGAATTATAGAGGGTAAAAAAAATAATGACCAAAAATTAGAATATACTCGTATAATGGAAATAAATGAAGGTGTAATACAAAAGTATTTTGACTTTGTCATATAATACAAAAAAATATTTTAAATAATAATAATAATGATTTTTTTTATGATCACTACACCTCCCCTTTTAGTCATCAACAATAAATTAAATTTTGAATTAAAAAAAAATAAATAAATACAAACTAATTAAATCTTTGCAAATCCTATAAAAAGTATATCTCGGATTATTTTTTCCCAATATGTTTATTTACAAATATAAAATTATATTTTATATATAATATAAAATTATACGCACTGGACGCACGGGATGCACTGGATCATGGGTGAGGAATGACAGAGAAAAGGCCGCCCTCTTTGCTTCACCCTTAGAAGTAACATTCCAATCTCATGATGACGAGGGTCGTAATGATGAAGATAGACTTTTTAGAGAGCTCAATGCCAGTACGTTTTCCGATTAGATCGATCTCAACAAAAGCATTACTGATATTAATCAACCAGGGAAGGCGACTGAAGAAAGCCCCGGGGTTCGATTTAGTGACGTACAAAATGCTTGTCATGCTAACCCTTAAAGCATCACGTACATTAAAGATCTCTTTAACGCTGTTCTGCGGACGTCTTACTTCCCAGCGGAATGGATGGTATCACAGGTGGTAATGATCTTAAAACCAGGGAAGCCTGAATGGGAGGTTTCTTCTTACAGGCCAATTAGCCTCTTACCAGTCTTATCTAAATTGTTTGAGAAGCTGTTACTTCGCAGGCTTAGGCCAGTTTTGGTGGGCAAGGGGATAATTCCGCACCACCAATTTTGGTTCAGTTGCGGCTACTCCACCATCGAACAATCCTATAGAGTCGTCAAGGTCATCAGTGGATGTCTGGAAAAAAGGAAATCCTGTTCAGCGGTGTTCTTGCACATCCAAAGGCCTTTCATAAGATATGGTTGCCTGGTTTGCTCTATAAACTGAAATTGTAACTTTCTCAACCTTACTACCTAGTCTTAGTAAATCATCTTGACGGGGTTACTCTCAGGTGAAATGATGGTGATTCTTTGAGATTAGGTCAGGTGTTTCACATGGCTCTGTACTAGGTCCTGTGTTATATTCCATATTCACTGAGGACCTTCCATCCCTGAAAGATTGCATCGGTCGCTACATTTGCCAATAACACTGCTATCCTTGTCGTTAACGAAGACCCTAGCCTAGCCTCTCGGGAGCTACAAATTGCACTAGACCTTGTCTGTGGATGGCAGAAAAAATTGAGGATTAAGGATAATCAGAATAAATCAAAGCGTGTCACATTCGCCATCCGAAAGAGCGACTGTCCCAGTGTGTACTTGGATGGTGTCTTGATCCCACAAACAGAGGGTGGGATCCTAGGTGTGCGGTACCTAGGATTTCACCTAGATCGGCATTTGACCTGGAAGTGTCACGTGAGGATGAAGAGAAAACAACTAAACGCTTTATCCAATAAAGGACTGATTTATAAGGTTATCCTTCAGCTAACCTGGATGTACGGTGGGAAAGAGCAAGTAATAGTGACAGAGAAGTCATACAACGCTTCCAAAATAAATTAACGAGGGAAATTGTAGAGGCATCATGGTTCACACGGATTGATGAAATTACGACCTTCCGACGTAAGGTTGCACTGCAGCGCAGTGCTAAATACCAGCAACGGCTTGAAAATTAAGTCAATCACTTTGCTATCAAACTGCTCGATAACAGCAGAGATGTCTGAAGGTTGAAACATCTTAATGTCCTCGACTTAGGAGCTACTGCATGACGGTTTGATATTTGACAATGCCAAATGTAGTGGTATTGGCTTTTATTTGTTTGTGTTTTTTATCATTTTTTTTATTTATTAATGTTTGGTTTTTTTTTAACAATAAATTGTTGACAGAATAGTTTTTAAAATTTAATATAGGACTTTAAGTTTACTTATAACTATTATTATGAATTGCTTATTTTGAGAGTTTCTTTTGAACCCCTTGGTTCCTGTCAAGCGTATTACTTATGGCTCCACTAAGGGAACCGATTGTAAATATACTGGTTGATGAACAAAAAAAAAAAATAATCAATAGACTTTTTTTTATAAGAATTTTCAATGATACAACTTAAGCTTATTTTTTGTATATAGCTTTAATAATATTATTAAGATTAACTAGCTGAGACGCGTCCTCTTTTGGAGAAACCCTTTGTACGAACAGAAAAATAAATAAAAGAAAGGCTTACAATTATAAGTATATAAATATTTTCCTTTGTAACTAAACTATTCATGAAATACTGTATAATATAAAATATATAAAACATATCGTTACTGATCAAAGCTTAAATAAATCTAATGCATGTCATCGAGTTAAGTTGACTATACAGTTATATTTATGAGTGCATAAAAATATAGTCCAATACATTCATAATATGATCCATGCAATGCGCCCGGGTCGGTGCAAATACACATGCACACACACACATATATATATATATATATTATTGCACATATACGGTTGGTTCCTGTTAATTTAGGTAACAAACTTTACTCGAACAAAGTATAATTCATATGTACTCTACTGGAAGGTTGAAAAATTGTAATCAATGTAAGGTCTTTTATAAATAATATTTTTATACAAAAACTTGGGAAATATATAAAGTACTAAAGTATAAGAAATAATATATTTATTTACTAGCTTTTTATTTAAATTTCATTTTGCACAATATAACAGCTATTTAAGGCTTGGTATATTGTACATTTAACACAAACAACACAAAATATTTATGTACATATAACGTTAACATATATACATAAATAACAATAATCGTAAATAACATGAATCTACGCACAATATAATAAAATTAATAATAATACCTAATTTGACTGTGGGCGGCCATCCTTAGGGGTCGGGCGGCAGGACTCCTCGGAGTCGTCGTTCGCCTATGATTCCCTGGAGACGTCGCTCTGGCTATTCTAATTCGGTAAAAAGAGCGCCCGGTTGATTGCGCAGGAACTGCGTATATACCATGTGTATTAAGTCTAGCCCCTGTGTTATTAGAGGGGAAGGTTTTTTAGCGGGTGAGAGCCCCGCACTTGCCGCCAGAGCAAGCCTGGCCGAGGCTGGAAGAACTCTTTTCTCCCCCTACGCAAAAAAAAAACATACGTTATGGGGGCTCAGTGCTCCGAGATCAGCCTCTAGTGTTCGTCGATCTGCCGCCCACTGAGTACATTTGAAAAAGAAGCGCTCGTTCCATACACCAGGACTACACGGTGCTACACGGAGATTTCCGTGTAGCATGGAGATCACCGCTGAAGTACCCGTGACTAGTTAAAAACTGGGTCACGTTTTGCTCCACCTCTCCAAGTCACTGCTATATTTTCGGTCTGACAAGAGGGATAAGCCTTGCGATCCATATTCATCTGGTCTCGTGGTTCCAGATCTTTTGCCATGCGAGAAACTTGGAATCCGTTCCTCTCGGCAATGGTCTCCCAGTCTTCCAGTGTCCGTCGCTTCCTGATGGCTGCCTGGCGCTCCCTTGCCAGAGGAGCAATGGGTATAATGCCAGCGACCACCAGTATGGCAGACTCGGAAACCGTCTGAGATAATAATAATAATAGTTCAAAAAATAACAAATATAATTTTTTCAGATTATTATATGATCTCCAAGAATAAATATTAACAATGTATTAAATAAATCTCTGACTATAATTTGAAAAAAAAGATAAAAAATGCAACCATTAGATAAGGGCATTTATTATTTTTTTTATCATTATGGAAATTGACACAAATTTAAATTATATTTTTAAAAAGTAAATAAATTAATAATAATTATAATTAGCTTTATTTTGTTTCAACTAACTGATCTAAAACTCAAAGAGAAATATTACTAACAAAAATTATTCATTAATTACTGACTGCGAAAAATTATGGAGTAATTTTGACCTCCACTTGAAAAATAAGAACACAAACAACATTATTATTAGAGACCGGATTATATGCATTTGCATATTTGCATATGTACTTGCATATTACGTCCACTCTCACCGGTTATTGCATATTTTCCTTAAAATCTAGTGATGATGCATATTTTCGCTATATTTACAATATTTTTTGGTAGGGTGCCTAGTTAATAAATGAAATCTTACGTTGTAGCCGGCCAACCTATTAGCTTTACGGCTCTTAGAGAGCACTTAGCAGCCGCGGAACAGTACCTCTGAGTGCATATGTTTACAAAAGTAATAAAATGTTAAATAATTGTTAATTATCGAATGTATAGATATGTTATTGAACTACTTACTAACTCTATGCTCATTTTAAAATTAAAAAAACTAAAAATTCCTTTTTATTCCTTTTTATTTTTAAAAGTTGCATATTTTGATACTTTTCAAGCATATTTTAAGCATTTTTCATGCATATTTTAATCTTTTCATGTTGCTTATAATCCGGTCTCTAATTATTATAATAAATATCAGTGATTACATTGTACTACTTGATTATTTAACATCAAAAGTGTAATGAATGAACTAGAAGTTAGCAAAAAATTTAATACTTTTGATGTTTTATATAAACATTTCTTAAAAAAGATTTGCGTATTAATCACTATAAATTTTTTATAATAAACAACAAAATAAATATTTATATAAATCTATTATTTCACGTGTACTTTATATGATAACAAATCTGTGTAAATTACATTTTCATCGTGACATTTTAAAGCAAGATTATTTTAGTATACTGTAATAATTCATAAAACTGTCACAACTGCAGGTATTATTTTTAACAGTTATAAGCAAGAATTTTTTTAAACAACTATTCTGTCTCAATTTTCCATATCTTTTTATAAAGATAGTTTAATAAAAGATTTTAAATTAGGTTTTTTTTTTAATTATAAAAATCATCTAAATGAGGAATAATATAACAACGAGCTAATTTCCGCATCACATCAAAAGGATCTTCTTGTACTTAAGTTCAATGAAACCAAAAAAGTCAGTTGTAATTTTGAGTTACACAATATATATAATAATAATAAGATATGTAATATATATATTATTGTACAAGATATATAAAAATAATATAAGGATATATTAAAAGCTAATTTACTTTTTCTTTTCAGAAGTTACAAAACATCAAATATTTTAATTTTTGTTTAAAATGTTAGGTAATATTTTTATAGAATAAATCGCCTAAAGGTTAATTTAACCCAACATCTTTTAAACATTTAAAATGGTTACATTAATAAATTACGCTTTTAAAATCTGAAATTACCATAAATAAATAATTTTCATAACCATTATTGGCAAAGATTAATATAATTATGAAAATAAAGTGGATTTCTTCAGTAACCTTTTTGTGCCTCACTTTTACGAAAAATAAATAGTTATATGAAAAAAAAAAAACAGCTTAGAAACAACTATCTTTAAGATTTTATTCAAATGAAAATCTCTTAGAATAGCAAAAATAAGAAGATTAAAAAATAACGGTATCACATTTTTTACTTATAGTGTAAAAAATTTCGTGATGGCTTACCCATTACATAAAAGTGTTTGTGGGTGAAAGATGGTTAACATTAAAGATGGATTATGTAATAGTTTAAATTCATTCGTATTATGTTTATTATTAGTACTAGCAGACCCGGCAATGTTTCGCTATTGCTAGATTTGAGTATATATTTTAAATGAACACAATTGAGTCTGGTAAAATATTAACAAAATGAACATTACGGAACTTTACAAAATTTAACCTTTCCCTTTTACGCCTTTCTCCCTTTTCCCCTTTCCATGTCTCTTTTTCCCTTTCCACATTTTCTTAGATACGTTTTTTTTTAGAGACTTAGAACACAGTTGTAGTCTCTTTTATTAACGACTACTATTTGGGGATTTTCAGTATCCCAAATTCGACAATTGTTTCTTTAATTTTCCCGAGTGTATGCTAACCACTAAATAACAACGTATCAAGATAATTATCATTGTTTTTGACATGGTGTACTACTTCTGCAGCAAATTGATATCGTAGACTGCGATCATTCGGTTTAATGTAATGAAGGAGTTGTAGCATGTACTCTCACAAACGGAGTCGCGTATAAACGATGTCATGTACAGTGGAATGAGGAATTTGCAGTTCGTAACTAGCCAATCTAATTGACTTTCCAGGACAGTCAGTGAGTGCGTCGCTTACAGGATCCACCATTTCGTCACTAATTGAATCTTTCGGATGATTTCCATTTTGTGAAACCAAGCTTTCAGACTCTCTTAAAGCGTATCCTATTGACTTCGTCAATGGAGGAAGATCAATATTCCATTCAGTTCATAATGCCGTTGAACAATCTGATTGAAACTCCACTAACTGAAGCACACACTGAACCATCTGTTGTGGGGTTCATATCTCGACTGACTACAACTGCATTGTGAGTCGGTTTGCGCATGCGTATTCAGCTTACTTTAGGAGTATTTCTGTTGACATAAAAAGAAAAAAAATATTGGAGATATTTCTGTTGATTGAGTCTACGTTTAAGAAATTACGATGACTGGTTTTCTAAATATAGGTCATTACTTTTGGGTTCCTTTATCCAGGACATTGTGTAATAAAAACAATAACAACTAAAATAGATGTAAACTACAGAGGAATTTTTCCTCTTTCCTCTGACGTATAAAATCCTCTTAAAAGCACGTTAAAATAAAATAGAAAGAATCGTTGACAAAGAACTGCGGTAGAATTCAGAAAAAGATGATCATGTGTAGAACAAATATGGAACCTTAAAACAGTAGTTACAGATAGAATGACAAAGCATAAAAAACATGTACTCGTCTTTGTAGATTTCAAAAATGTATACAACTTAGTTGATAGAATTTTCTTATTTAACAACTTAAAAGAATTCGGTTAAAAACGATTAAAATTACTGAACATACTCTTAGCAACACAAAATCCAAAGTAAAATTAATCGGAAAATCTCAGAAAAAATTAAAATTAAAACAGATGTACAGGAAAAGAAAACACCCAGAAGAGAAATTAATGCAAAATTCACGTTGTTCTCAGACGGCCATACTAAAAAAAAGGGTCGATTTATAAAAAATAACACAATCAATTTTCATTTTAAAAAAACAAATATAATGATATTAAAAAATAATATACATTTTTTGGATACTAAAATTAAAAGTTTAGCTTATCTACAATTAAAACCGCTTTAACACTCTACACGGATTATCTACCACGCCCTTTTCTACATATTTGTAGCATAAAAAATATATTTATCTCAAAAAGGTAATTGCGAATATTCAACTGTGAAAAAATTTAGATGAGTTAAATTTTTAGATGTTTCTTAACTAAAGCCCCTTCTTAAATTTATCGTTCCTATATCTAGAAGTTTTTCCTCAAATGGATATTAATCTTCTTAGTACGATTAAAGAAAAAAATAAATAAATAATTTAAAAGAATACTTAGTGTTGAATGAAATTTTAATGTTACTTTTCAACTTACATTTGTAATAATAATAATACTACAGTTTTAATCGGGATAAAAAATAAAATAAATGTAACTTTTTATGGACCATTAACTTTTAATGTTATGTCCATAAAATGAAAAATTAACTGTTTATTTACTGATAAAAATATACATAATTTACGGATGATTTACTTATCAGAAGTAAACTTATGAATGGAAAATATTGTTATTTCTAAATAAATTTACATAATGTTTTTTTCATTAATATATTATGATACTCACACAATAAATAAATTATTATACATATTATTTATTTTTACTAATTGCATTTAAGTTTCAAAATGAATAAACATACTCCTGCATTGTATTTTAATAAAAATAAAATAAACATTGACGTCAAAAGGAAACAAACTCAAACTGGCAATCTATCTTATATATATAAATTAATGTTTGTTTGTTTGTCCCGCATGTGTTCTTATACCATTCATCCTATTGCAATGGAACTTTGGTGAGTTATTGTGCGCACGCCCGCAAAGATTTCTCAATTAGTTTGGACCCGCCAGGTGGCGCTGGGGTATCGAAAACGTTTATTTATGGTCCGATTTGGCTCATATTCAGAATGTATATTAGTTACGTGAAAAAAAATATTTTTGCGAAAAATGGACCCGCTATTTGGCACTGGGTTTTATATATAAATATAAATATATATATATATGTGTATAGGAATACTATTTATGTACCAAGTGCCGGACTAGCTAACAGGTTCTGCAAGATGTTATTGAGTTCGTATGTGTGCCTGCGCCATACCGACTAAACGTCCACCTCTGATAGTCCTTCCCCTTTGTGGAAACTGCTGTATAGCATTACTTCAGAAGTGGGGAGCTTACTTTCGTGCACCGGCCATCAGAGTAACCGCGGGTTCACCACATCCAGGTGACTCTCACATGGCCGGGAGGCCCCCTAGACACTCGCCTGTCCATGACTGCCATGGAATACTTGGCCGCAGCAAGCCAGTTCTCTTCTTTTGCCAGCATGAAGTCCATAAGTCCTTTAGGCGGGACCGTCTTACCCAGGAGTTCAAGCATTTTGCTTCTCTTCATTGCGAAGCGGAAACACTCAAAGAAAACATTCTGCGCCGTTTCTTCCGTCCCGCAATCATGGCAGGTTTCCGCGCAGTCTAGTCCAAAAGATATAAATACGCCCTGAAGCCCCCGTGACCCGTCAGCATCGGAGTGAGGTAAACATCCAACGAGGTGGGGCTGGGATTAGATATTTAGAAAAATTTAATCACATAAAAATTGTCTGAGGAAGTCGATACTGACGTATACAAGATCGAAGCAGAAAATGACAATCCATAAAGACGATATCTTTATCCATAAAGATGATTTTAATTTTTTATGAGTTATAGCTTTTTTTTATGATTTCAATGAATACAGGAGGTCCGAGGGTGCACAGCCCCTGATTAGACAGGAAGGGCAAGTGAAGCGAGCCTTGAATGGCTGAACATCCCTGATCACGACACCCAAGTAACCATATAGCGCGGGCGAAGCCGCTACAGATCTACTAGTATTTTTATAATCTAATTTATTTTAATGTAAAATTTCTATTACTACAATAAAGACAACTTTTTCATTTAAAAAAAATAATGTAGCAAAGAACATTACAAATTCTTCAATGTTAGGAAGATGACGGATATGAAAAATTGTGAAGATATTAGAAAAAAGTCTTTATTAAATTCCATGCCATTAATACACTTAAGAAAATAGTAATGAAGAAATCTTTTAGTGCAATTCAGTTCTGACGGAATTTAAAAAAAAAATTGTGATGGAATTGCAATTTGAAATTAATTAAAGAAAAAAACGATTTACGAAAATACTAAAAAATATTGTTTTCAGCGTTTACATTATTTTTAATCGAATTCATTATTTATTAACAATTTTTTTTTATGACCAAATTAACAAAAACATATAAACCTTTCAAACTTATAAAATTTGAAACTAGAAAACGTTTTTTTAAAAATCAGACAAAATTCATCGTGTAATAAGATAGTACTAGTGTAGTGTATCATAAAATAATTAGTGTATCATGAAAAAATAGATGCACAGTTTTTAATTATACACACACAACTAGCTTTTTTTATGAAACCGTAAATCTACATTAAAACTTTACTGTCCAAAAGTTACTTCTGCCATATCCAATTTTTTTTTTTAATTGAACTTTTAATGATGTTTTAATGAATAAGTGGCAGATAAGAAAACGATAAAAGAAAGTAGTTCTACTGAAAACCAAAATAAAATTTTTACTAACAATGTAATGAGAAACGTATATTATTTTAAAACAATACGAGAACGGTCGCAGACCGTTTAGAAATGGTGACACCATTTAGAATAGCGTGGGAAGTTAGAAGAGGAGGGAAGATCAGATGTTTTATTTGCACTGCGATGTGGCTTAGTGATTTAAAACATTTCCCCCATCATACTTTCACTTTTTTTTTTAAATAGATAATCGCAAAGCCGCCATTTTTTTTATGAAATAAAAACCCTGACAAATTTGTCATTCTCTTTAAGAGCCAGAAATATTCGGAAAAATTTCTTGATTTAGAAAACATCTTTGGCCTTATATTAAAATTATAAACACAAACAGACGTATTGACAGAAAAAGTTAAAATGAAAACTCCAAAGATAAAAGGTTTATTCTGGATCTCTGGCATAAAGATACTTATTCCCATCCTGACAGTCTCATTTTGTAAAAGTAAACAATAAAAATAGAATTAAACTGAAGTTGTATAAATTGGATAAATATATAGAATATATTTTTTTTATAGCACTTTAATGAAAAAAAATCAGGTCACCAGGTTAGCGGAGTGAAATAGTTATTAGAACTCTTTTCAGAATTGTAATGGTAGCCATACCTTTTCTGACAAAACAGAAAATTATTCTCTCAACCTCAAAACCTTATGATAAAAAAAATATATATATTTCGAGGTGTTAAGTTAATGAGTTGAATATTTTAGTCAGGAAATATAATAAATCTCACATTTTTAGTAATGGGGATGTTTTTATAAACATATTCTGGACTACTGCAGTTAAACCAAAGCGTATTCCAAGTTTCTCCCATGAAACCGAAATTGTCTGCTTCCTGAAGCGCCTCTCATCTTTGAAATGTTGACATATATGTTTCGGCTATAATAAGGTACACAGCTTAAATTCATTGTAACAAAAAAGCCGGAAGACGAGGATCCAGTACTCCTTTTTAATTTGATTCGGTGCCTAATCATATCCTTGATGAATTCTTCAAATATAAGTTAAATTATAAAATTCACCTCTTAATAATTTACAGTCTATTAGAACAAATTTATGATTTTATATTAATCCGTTTCCTAAGGTACAAAGCAAAATATAGGCCAAACATATAAAAATGCATATGAAATATTACGTTACCATGAATTAAATATTTTTGAATTCAGATATCTTAAAGAATATCCAAGAACTAGTTTTTTGAGCGATAGCCATCTGTTTCTGCTTATATAAACTACGATTGTATGAAAAGCAAACCAATTGAAAATTATATCAAATAAATTCCTATATTTGAAATTTAGTTATTGGTTAGAAAATTATGAAAAAAAAAAATCCTGTGATGAATGAAATGAAGAAAATCATAAACTGATAGAAACTTTTTTTTTTCGTTAAGTTGACAATAAAGATTTCTTGGTGAGAATAAATGGCCTACATTTTCGCCTTTTTCTTATTACAATTGTCTTTGTAACTGCTAGATATAAAACTTTTAGGTCAAAATACAAAAATAACGTAATAAATTTAATACCACGTATATCTGAACATGAAAAGGACGTTTTACTGCAGTAAAAATTAAAGTAATATACTGTCAGAAAAAAGCAAATTAAAAAAAGAGCATTGAATCAAAAATATACTTTTTTCATTATTTACTTAAAAATTTGTTTAAATCTTAAAGTCAACAAAATTGATAAATTATCAAAAAATTGTACAAAGTTGTAATAGAATGGATAATTAAAAAACTAAATTCATAATCAACTACAGGTAATTATTTAATTAATGTACGGCAAAACAACGGAAATAATGAACCGCATTACACGTTGAAATTTTTCAAGGAGAATTATGGAGCAATTGGCTTTGAAAAAATTATCAAGGAGGAAATTTTAAATAATATCTTTAAGACAAATCACTTATAATTTTTTTGTAGATTAAATAAGTTTTGTTTGCAATTTTTAAGAGTTGTGTTAACTATATTAACGATACGTGGAGTTAACATGAATGGCTAAATTTTTTCAGAGCATAACCAAAAATGAACATCAATGTAGCAAGGAAACACACTTCGATCGGCATCAATGAAGAAATTTAGATGCTTTCTTGGTTTGTCATTCGAAATTTAACAAATTTAAGTTAATTCTAACCGAAAAAGTGTGTTTCACGATTATTTTTGAGTTATAAAACTTTTTTGTTGGGAAATTATTGAAGATACAGTTCTGGAACTCATACAAAGTTCAGTAATGTGTCCAAATTGTATCCGTAATCATGTCCAAAGAATTTTTGTACATCATTATTTTACTATTAGAAGAGAAATCACAGGAAATTCAAAACAAAGAATTACCAGTACATCATCATATAAACGCTTTATTATAAATAATTCCCTAGAACCCCCTCCAGAAGTGGGAGTAAAACATTTTAAACCACTCCAAACATATATATTATTTTATTTTTCTGAAATAAAATAATATATAAATCATAATACGAAATTATGATTCATTCTGTAATTTTTACTTTCCTAGGATAAAAACCATGCTGCAAGAAGGAAAGTATTAGTCAAAAATGGGATATAGGGTTTTAGCAATTCTCGACGTTTCACAACATAAAACAAAAAAAAAGTGGCGGGTAATCATTCATACATACAGTACGTATGATGAAAGTAAAAGCTTACTTGCACAAAGTAGACAGTCACTGTATTACTCTTTTCTCGTAACATTAACCTCATTCAGAAACCGAGTATTCTGTAATACAGTGTATTTAACTTTCTGTTATTATTATTTTTTTTTGTAATACAGTGTGTTTACTTTCATAAATAGCAAAACTTAATTACAAAATTATTATCTATTATCATTTTGTTTAATTTCAGATAATAATTTCTTCAAAAAAATATTTAGCGTACTTACATATATTTCTTATTCTATACGGTACAAAACGAATAATATATACTTGTATTAATATAATTTTACTTCACTCTATCCATCAATTGAGTCGTAAAATTAATGATCACTTCATACGAATAAAGTCTGATAAAATATTTCATTTGAATGCATATTTACATGCACTTCTAATGAGTATTAGTACTGATGATAATTATAGCAAAAAATATCATCAAGTAATAGACCTACACCCTAAAATTTATAATAATTTATTAATAGCTTACTCATTTTATACGTATTCATAGAAATGTAAAGTAATTTTTGGGTGGGTGGATAAGACGGAGGGTAGGTGGTATTTTTTGGGTGGTGGGTGGGTGTAAACCATGAATAAAGTTAGGATAATATTTATTTTACGCGTTGTTTATGAAGAGAATAAAAATCTCCGTAATAAGTAATAATGTATACGATTTTATGAATAATGAAGCTATAAAATTAGGAAAATTAGAAGATGACAAACATTTAACACGCATTAAAAATGTGAAAAAAGAACCGTTGCAGCTGTAGTTGCAGCGAGGTTATTCAGCACACCAAAAAAGAAAAAACAGTGTTCAAAACCAGTTATTGGATTACAGAGTTTTGATCATGGCGTTGCATGACGAACAATCAGTTATGAGTTTCACGTAAAACATAAGGAACTGCCTATATTAAATAAATTAAGTGAAGAACTTCAGATGAGTATTCAATTTACAGATTGTAGATCTAAACTATCAGCTATCCTGAAAGAGTTAGGGTTTAAATGGTGTAAAACTGACAATGATAGGAAATTTTGATGAAAAAAAGAAATCCGGGGGAAGAGAATATTTAAGAAAAATTATCAATTGAAGAAAAGATTTTAATTTCAGATATAAAAAATTAGCTGAGGAAAAAATTAATGAAATGAATAAGGATGATTAGAAACCCATATTGCAAACGTGTAAAAAAAAAGCTGAAAATGAGTATATGAAAATGAAATTGCTAATCGTTAAAATGATGGATAGATTTATCATACATCTAGACAATGATAGTGAAAGTGACTGTTTCAATGAAGACAGAGAAGATGTTGACCTTGCATACGAACTGGGCATAGAATGTAAATTTCAATTAAGTGTTAATAATACAATTAACAATGAATCAATTGTACAAAAATGAAGAATTTGAAAATTCTAAGTAATAAAAAATTATAAATATTGTAAAAAAAAAAGATTTGTTTAATAATAGTTGTACATCCAATTTATTGTGTTTACAGATACAATATACGTTCAAGCACCTATTTTTTTTCCTGCTTAGCCTCCGGAGATCACCATCAGCTATTACTTCAGAGGATGATATGTATGAGTGTAGGTGAAGTGTATTCTCGTAGTCTCAGGTCGACCATTTCTGAGATGTGTGGTTCATTTAAACCCAACCACCAAAGAACACCAGTATCCACGATGAAGTATTTAAATTCGTATAAAAGCCTTTACTAGGATTTGAACTTTGGAACTTTCAACTTCGAAATCAGCTGATATGCGGAGACGCGTTCACCAGTAGACCAACCCGGTCGGTTTTAAGCTCCAGTTCAGTTTTTTTAGTTTAAAAATACACCTAAATTAAAATTCTTGTTTCTGTAATCTTTATTTGTAGAATTATTAATGCTAATTACATAATAATGAATTATAATTGATAAAACATGAAAACTGTAATAAATTAATTATACGTCCATAAATAAAAGTACAACGATTATTATTGTTGTTCAGTTAGGTGGGTGAAAATGTTTTCACGTTCGATAGTAATGCAGTCTCGACCTTCTCCAACAAGCTTTTTATTTAATTGCATGTAATATTTGTATTTTATGCACTTTTATGCATTGAATGCACGTATTTTTGTAAATACTTGTGAGGGCGTGTTTTGAAGCTTAAACTTTTGACCATATAAAGAGATTTTGATGAAATTTTATACAGGGATTCATGTAGACGGGACAATTTTTTGGTAAAATTCTGGGATCAATATTTCCAGGTTCATTGGAGGGCGCAAGGGTGGATAGGTCCTCGGCTGAGTGCCTAGGGGGTCCCCCGTACGTGTGGGGGTTTCCAGGGTGCGATATGAGGTCGGGAACACTCTGCTCGTGCGTCTGATCTGGCTACTGGTAATTGGTGTGACTATTTACGATTTCTGTCTTGACGGCTGTGTGGGTGTGTACCGTGTGGGTGTTGTGGATGTTAGTAGCTTGTCCTGTTTTCTGCAGGTTCTTGTATGTTGTTATTGTCGTCGGTGTGTGTTTTTGACGTTGTATATGTTGCTTCCAGTAGTGTTGTTTGTGTGATGTGTGACATTGCTGGATTGTTATGACTGTCTGTGTGTGTGTGTGTGTGTGTGGGTGAGCGATTCCCCCTTCTTCTGATGAAATATTTTTATAAGCAGTCCCAGGAAGGGAGAAGCCAGGAGTGGAGGTTTAGTCGGTAGTGCGCAGGTATACATACGCCCTAGGCTACAATTGGCGGAACCTGTTAGCAAGCCCGCTGCTTAGGCGGCCGTAAATGGGGTTCCTACACCTCTTTAAAAAAAAAAAAAATAAATAAATAAAAAGATTCATTGATTTTAGGGTCAATTTTTCCAAAATTTTGCAAACATAACCCCACTTTATATTAAGCTTAATACGTGCTTATCTTACCATTTAAAAAAATTTCCCCAAAATTCCCCTTCCCTAAAAATTAAAAAAAGCTATATTTCTATTTATTGCATATTTTTTAACCGAACTAATATTTTTTATGTCTTTTTTCTGGCATAGCAGTAAAGAAAGTGACCTATAAAAGATACTTTGGGGGTAATATTGGGTAGGAGAGCCGATTAAAGTTTAAAAATATCGATTTTTTTTAATTTTTAAAACAAAGTTTTTTGATTTATTTTCATGTATCATTTTTTTCACTGTGTAGTGATAAATAATCATTGCCAGGAAAGAATTACACCTTTGTTGTTAACGTTTTTTTTCCATTAATTTTCATGTTAAAAATTCAAAAAAAGCAAATATAATCAGCGGTTTCACGAATACACTTATACACTTAGCAAGTACACTTATACACTTATACACTTAGCGAATACGAATACACTTAGCAAGTGTTTTTACAAAACCCATCACTTATTAATCCGAACTATTATTGTTTCCCGTTGCTATTATGACAGTTCTCGACTAAAAAACAATTTTAAATATGCAATAGTCCACTTGAATACATTTTAGAAAAAGAAGCAAATTTAGATTTTAAAAATTAGGTAAAACTGAAGGGTTTTAATTTTTTTATCGGATAATATATTTTTCTACCACTTTACAAAACTAATATCCTTGTCATAGTTTAGTAAGATAAAAATTTTAGGTAATATGTTATGTAGTATAAAATAAATAAAAAAAATAAAAAAAAGATAAGATATTGTTGAGATAGAATAAAATATTGATTGGAATGGTTCAAATATGTGAAGCCGTGAGAAATTGTAATTTCATCACAAGTTGCAATTGTTGAGAACTCACTCGACCTCACAGCATGGCTAACGTTTCCGGTTCCCTGCGTGAGTCGGTAATCATATAAGTTGTAGCATATGTGTAATCGTTTTTGTATTCAATTTGGTTATTATCGATTATAAAGTGAATTTTCTGAACATGTAAAACGCCGCAACAGCGCAGTTAAAGCAGCCTTTTATATGGGTGGTCGGTCGAAATTTGGCACACTGTTGGTCGTTTAATGAGAATTAGAACCCCTTTCGTCAAGCAATTACATTTTGTAATTTTATTATGAATCCATACAGAACAGGTCATAAGATTTATAACAATACACAATACTGTATTGTTATTTTTAAAAATATAATTTTTATTTCATTGACTTTTATTTTGTTTGTTATTTGAAAGAAATTCAAACAGAAAATACAAAAAAAATATAGATTACAATTATTTTATGTAATTATGGAATTTTTATAGTAATCATAGTTCCCACATTTCAAAGATTCATAATTTTAGGCCTATTTTATATACATAATGTGTTATATATAAAATAGGTCTAAATTATGAATGAAATTGTTGTAATATAACTTGAAATAAAAAAAGAAAGAAAAAATTAGGAACAAAACCGTTAAAATAATATTATGAATGTGAACAGAATTAATTATCTACGAATACAAAGCATTTACCTTAACAAGAGAGCCTTTTAAACCTCTGTCCAGGTACGGTACCGTACAACAGAGAGAAACGCCGGACTGTTTTATGCGGTGCGCCTGGACATAGCCTATTGAAACTAATGAATAGCCAGAATATATTGAACGTAGGGCAGCTATTTAAACCATTTAATTAATTTGAATGATAAGGAAATTTCGTAATAAATAGGACGTAACTTACCCCTTTCCTTACAAAATAGAGATGAAATAAATGAACAAAGGCATTTCAATTATTGTAAATTAACTCTACCGTATTGTATTGAAAATATTTTTTCAGTCAATTCTATAGGCATATAGCTGAACTGATTATACCATACATATCAGAAAAAAACAATATCAGTATTTCATGTTTGAAGTATTATTCAAAGTTGAAACAAAGGAATGAATAAAAATATATGAACAAACACATTCACACATTTTTGTTTAATTTTTAAGTTAAAATTCTAAGAATGTAACAACGAAGTAGAATGAAAAAATAAATCCCTAGTAATTTTTCTTATAATAAAAGAATATTTTATTCTATTTTATAGCAAATGATATTTTATTTTTATAATTCCTTGAGATATATGTATGTAACTATAAATTATAATATATTTATAGCTTAATTTTAATCGTATTTATTTAGGCCTGAAACATCTAAGGTTCAAATTATCGGAAGATTGCTAACTTAATTAGTTATGATCATGATGTCATGTTCACGATTTATGCAATTTATAATTTACAATTTTTTTGTAAATATAAATAAAAAATCAAAGATGTATAACATAGGATTTTTTCCTGAGACATAACTTATTTCTTAATTTAACAATTACTGTTATGAGAATCTAGGAAGTGCTTTTAGGGTCTGATAAAAGATGAAAGAAAAAATCCTGATAACTACCTCTTCTTGATAGAAAAGAGGCAATGAGTGTATATATTAACAAATGCTAGTATGTACAAGTGCCTAATGAATGAAGGGATCAAGTTACTCCCAGTAAAAGGAGCTTCCCCTTTACAAGTGCCAATGGCTTCCTCAGACGGCGCATAAGCCGTGATGGGTACAGGGAATCTTTTGAACTGGGAGAGAAAACTTCCCCCAAATGTAGAGGAACTTATTTAGTAACTCAACCATATTAGAATCAGAAGGTAACAGAAAACCACTGTATATATATATATATATGTTAGTGATAATTTCTTATATTACACTATGAGACTATCTTAAATTATCAGGAGTTAAAATAACCTCTCATTTGGATTTACGGGAGAAACAACAAAATAAATTAAAGGAAAGATTGCATATAAAAACCTGGAATATGATTACATAAAGAATGTTTTTTGCAAAGTGGAAAGTTAGTTAGAATATCTGAAGAGAGAAATGAAGATAAATAAAATGAATATATTAGGACTGAATGAAGAAAGCTGGGAAGGACAGAGTGATATCAAAATTGGATTTACCATATTCTATTCTGGATGAAAAAGGAAAAGAATGAATGTCTATAATTATGATGAATAAAGTAGCCAAACGGCTATAGAAAGTATGTTATTTAAATTATAGAACAATATTTTTAATGATTCGGATGTTACCAAAAGATTAATTACAAACATCAAATTACAAAAAGATTATTAAGGAATATGTGAGAGTATTGAAGATGTAATAAAATCAGAAAAGTACTGCAGTAAGTTACTGATGGGAGACTGGAATGTTGCAATCAGAGAAGATGAAAAAGAAAGTGTGGAAGAAGGAAAATTTGGCTTAGAGGTAAGGAATAAAAGAGGGAACAGATTAGTAGGATATTGCCAAGAGAAAAAATTATTTATAAAAAGCACTTGATACAAAATCCAGAAAAGAAGGCTACATCCTGAAAACAGAGTAACTATCAAATTGATGTTTTAGTAAATAAAAGGTATAGAAATGCTGTCAAGAAAGCCAATGGATTACAGGGTAATATCAATAGTGAATATGTGCTACTTATATTTATATATATATATATATATATATGAAACTGAATATAGTTTCAAAGAAAGCAGAGAAAGTGAAGGGAGTTAAGAAATGGACCTAACAATAGTTGAGGAAATTGAATGAAGAAACAACGGGTTTAAACAAACTAGCTAAAGTAATTAAAGGAAGCAAAACAGTAAAAAATGAGAATAGTGAGAGGATGTGGAAGAGAATAAAAATGCTATATTAAGAACAGCAAATAAAGAAGTAGGTTATTATAAGGGAAACAGAATCAATAAATCGTAGGTAACAACAGAAATACTAAAGAAAGAAGGTGGTATAAGAATAAAACAGGATAAAAAGAAAGAGTGCGAAAATTACTAATGAATTAAGGGGTAAAACATAAATAGCTAGGGAATGGTACATGAAGAAAAAAAAATACAATTACATTAAGGACCTAGAAAAGGAAGGGCAGTACAGTATGATGTGTAGGACGGTAAAGAGCACATGGGAGAAATAGAAAGAGAATGTAAACGTATGAAAAAGTGATGATAAGAATGGTAAAATTCTATATGAAGAGAAAGAAGACAAGAGAGAAACCTGAAAACCAAACATAGAAAAGGAATGGCGGATAGCTGAAGAGGATAAAGGACTATCGATATTAAAATGTGAAGAACAGAAAGCAATTAAAGAAATGAAGAAAAAAAAATTGAAGGTATTAGAGAATGTTCCAATAGGATTTTGTAAGTACTTGAAGAAGGAAGGAGTAGAAGAAATTATTGAACTGTGTAACAGGATATAGAGCATGGAACAATGGCTTTTAAGACATTACAGAAACTATAATGGCATCAATTCAAAAGAAATCTAGTACTAGAGATTTTACAGAACAATTAGTCTATTAGCCATTGCTAGTAAATATAGAGTCCTAAACTGGAGGTTCGTAAGAATAATGGAAGAGATTGTAGGAGAGGAACAGTTTGGCTTCAAGAAAAGAAAAGGGTCACTGGGCAACTGGGATACTACTGATAGCTGTGTAGAGATTTTAAGAAAGAAAACCTGAAATTGGTGTGTGTTTTACAGATTTAGAAAAGGTATTTGATAGATTCAACTGGAAGAAAATCTTTAAAAAGAGAAAAATATAATGGAAAGACAGAAGGTTAATTAAAAAATTGTCTATGAGACAAACAGCAGCAATGAAAGTAAATAAAAATGTGACTGATTGGGTGGGTCTAAGTTAAGGTGACATGGTGCAAACTCCTGTTGGAAACTGAGTTCTGGGTTCTTCTGCATAAGTGGGACTAGTTTTCTTTAGCGAATGTTAATGTATCGGTCCGATTTCATCATCACATCCACAGGTATAAGTGCTCCTGGCCCTTCATGTGTAAAACATCTTTTTGGCTGGGTGTTTGGGAGCTTGTTGAAGGTGGGCTGGCGTAGTAGTCTTCCCATCTGCTGACTTACGAATGTAGGCTACTCTCTCTCCTTGGATAAAGAAATGAGTCTCGTCTGAAAAAATAACTTTTATCCACATCTCAATAGTCCATTCATTATGTTCCTTTGTCCATTGAGGTCTTTTTGTCTTCATAACCTGTGTCAGTAACTACTTCCTTTTAGATTTCTGTAAAATCCTTCCCATTCCAAACAATCTTCTATGAACTATCATATCAGAAATATTAGTCCCACTGGCTTTCAAGTCCGTATTAAGGTCAACAGCTGACAATCGTGGATTAATTTTGTTTTTTCTTATTTGTACTTGATCCTGTGTAGGCGTAGTTTTCTTGTTTCTTGTGTATTTTCTCTTTGGAAAGACGGAACCTGTTTCCTTAAAGCTTTTCACGACTTCATTTACAGTACCTAACCCCATACTACACTCACTGGCAATCTGTTTTTGAGACCTTTGTGTATGCTGGGGCTGAGAAATAATCTTTTACCGCTTTTGTGGGGTTATATTCTTTATATTAACTTTCAAACGAATAACAAACTTATAACAGAAACACACAAGGTCATCAAAAACTAATTGACAATGAATCATAAAAGCACAAAAACCATTATTTCTGTTTGTATATAAACTAACTGCATAAGCTGAAACACCAACTGTAAGCAGTCTGCCACAGAATGAAAATTCCCTACAAGAAACAAAAATTCCCTTTGTTCAGAATTATTTGTTCGCTACTGTATTATCTGAAAACTATAATTGGATATCATCCTTTGTTTCTAGAGTAAATAATTCATTTTTATATTTATATTGCAGAGATTAAAAAATAGATGAATTAATAGATACGTGACGATTAATACGAATAAAATAGAATAGAATAGAATAGATTAATACGAATAAAAAATTTATTGCTAAGTTATAAAATTTTGTAAGAAGTCCCAAGTTATTATAATAAAACGACTAATGGATATAAATAAAATTAACCAGTGGTATCATTTTAAAGAGTAGTTGTTGAAAATTATGTAAATCAAATATTGCAATAATAAAACTTAAAAAAAAAAAAAAAACTTAAATTTTGTCGCTGTATTTATTTATTCATTGATAGAGTTATTAAAAATAATAATAAAATAGAAAATACCTCTTAAATAAACAGATATTTTAAAATATTATCGAATAAAAGACCGATTCAAAGGTTATATTGTTACAAATCAACGGATGTTGATTCCTATTTTTACAACTGAAAGTGATAGTGTGAGAAAGAATAAGGAGAGGGGGAAAGTGAAAGAGAAAGAGAGAATTATTGAAAAGAATCTAGTTTAGGGTCAGCGTTGGCAAAGAGGGGGATTTCTCAATTGTTAGCCGTATAAAGTACTAGCAGATAACCTAATCTGTTAGTTATATGTCAGTTAGCGTTATAGTACACTAAAATACGTAATTTGTTCGTTCAAAAATGTGGTTTAATAATCTGTTCTTAATATTATTTATAATTGTAGACGTTTTTCTTTGTTATACATCAACTCGTAAACATGGATTCCTACATTCCAAAAGATTTCGTTCATTATCATCATCATCACCACTAAAACAGTACAAATATCAGACAAAATATATCGAAGTACCGGTAAGTGAAATAACTTGTATTATTTTAAATTATTACTCTTCTTGTTTGAATATTTCAATGAAATATAATTAATGATTTACTTATGTAAGTTACTAATATTCAACAGATTTTATTTAATATTTTCCCTTAATAAATTAATTGATAATTTTTATACATATTAATGATAACGTATTCTTCAATAAAATAAATTAAAAAAAAATCCTCTCTCATCTCTACCGTTGGAAAGCAGCATCTCTACCCTTAATTAGGAGAGTGCCTGGTTGAATCTTGTTAAGGTTTGGCATTTTTCATTCCAGTACTTAATTCAACCAAACTAATTGTAATTGAAGGTCGGCCTGTTAGTGAATAAATAAATGAGTGCTTTCGAAATATTCAGAAACATTTAATATTTTTTTTAATTTTGATTGTGTTCCCTGTTATTCACTGTAAACAATCGAAATATTTTCTAATAACTTAAAACAATTAAATTATAATTAATTGTTATAAAAAAAAAATTCTAATTTTTTAATTTTATGAAATAAAATTTATTTATAATATGAAAATTATTATCTATATATATATGTATAATTAAAGTTCTAAATTTATTAGTAATTCAGTCAATAATTATAAGTTACATAGCCAAATTAGTTTAACTAATTAGTTTATCATTTTATTACATTATTAAATGGTGTTTGCTGATCTCCATGGTGAAAATGCACGTTCATTGTCTTTCATCTGTAAAGTTTTGAATTCTAATCCCGGTAAGGCTTGATGCTTTTCATACAATACAATCATTATTATATCATATTCCCCTATACAAGCCGCTTTTAGGAGAAATTAATCATATATATAAAAAAAACTCAAAATTTATTTAATTAATTTTGTTAATATTTTCTTGATGTTTCGTAAATTTTTAAAATTTCCTTTATATTTTCATGAATAATGCCAATAAATGTGTAATTATAAAGTACGAGGTTTGCAAAATAAAGTAATGATACTAGTTTTTTTTTTTTACAGCCAAAGTGGCAACACTAAAATTACTAGTAAACATATGATTATATAAACAGCTGATTTATATTAGGTATTAATATTTTTAGTCTATTGTTGCCACGTGAGACGTAAACAAACTTTTCGTGAGACGAGTTTTTGTTGTGCGTTCCAAAAATGAGTGATAGTAATTACGAGCAATGTTGTACAATCAAATTTTGTGTTAAACTCTTTGAGAATACTACAGAAACTTTTTAAAAATTTAAAATGGCGTATGACGATGACGCTCTGTCACGAACCCAAGTTTTTAGATGGTTTAAAGCATTTTCAGATGATTGGGAATCATTTGCGCTCTGGAAGACCGTTAAAGTCAAAAAGTGACGACAATGTTGAGCGAATCAGAGACTTTTGGAGTTTTTGTCTGCAGAACAGACTGTAAATCAATATGTTTATCGAGAAATTCTTGAAAAATTGGGGAAAAGTGTTGCCCGCATGAGACCAGCCATCAAAGACAAATGGATGATGCATCATGACAATGCAGCTTCTCACATTGAATTCTCAATTAATGAATTTTTGAAAAAGAAAAACATTCATGTAGTTCGTCAACCACCTTATTCACCTTACTTGAATCCTTGCAACTTTTTCCTGTTCCCGACTTTAAAAAAAACACCTCAAAGGATACCATTTTGGAACAGTAAAAATATTACAAAAAATGTAACCGACCATCTGAAGGATATTCCGATTTCTGAGTTCCAACACTGCTATGAAGAGTGGGAAAACCAGCGTTGCGTGGCTTCCCAAGGGAACTATTTCGAAGGTGATACGAGTCCGTGTATAATCGGATTGTAAATAAAAGGTTTTTCAGAACAAGTCTCATTACTTTATTTACAGACCTCGTATATATTGTTAATGTATTTTATTTAATCCTGTTTCTCAAAAAATCTTTCTTTTGTTACCTGTTATTATGAGTTTTAATCACATTTTGTTTTTTTTATGGCTTAGATAAAATTAACATCTACCTTACTATCATTTATGTTATTCAAATTTTCATATACCCATTATCATTTGCCTATTTGAAATAAATAATTTTATATTTATTTCATGTAAATGTCTAAAATTATAGAGGTACATACAAACCTATTCTTAATCAAACCACCTTCCTCCTTCAGAGGAAAGAAAATTTTTACTCGACCACCTCTACAGCCGTGTCGAATAAAAAATAAAATACCTTTAAAAACAGATTTTGTCGTAACATAATATGCTTGTAAGAAGAATACTGAAAAACTGTTTTTAGGTTTGATAAGAATAAGAGTTAAATCCTCATCCTTTCATAAATAATAATAAAAGTTTTAATAAATAATTATTTGACCTTAAAAACACTACTATACCTGTCAACGATAACAAAAATCACATCAAAATGAACTGTATAAAGTAAATTAAATTTTATAAAATAATGTGTTCAATTTTTTTCCGTGTAAGTTATAACTAGTTTTACAAGCTATACGATTAAGTTAAGCAATTCTTACTGGAAAAATATTTATAAAAACCTTACGGTGGTTCCGGAGGCTAAACAGTAAAAAAGTACTTAATTTTAGATTAGAAAAAAAAAACATATATTTTCTAAAACTTTCCGTCGGATTCATCTCCCTTTAATAAAGGTTTTATCCAATAACATTAGTAAAAAATGCTTGGAATAGTAATTTCTTATATTTTTTCTTATAACTATTATAAGTTTCAATCACATCATTCTCGATAAGAAAAAATATTTAATACATGTGGAAATATCCTCAAAATTGTCTAATAAACTTCAAATTTCTTTCTGTAGAATTCATTTTTGTAACATTATTAAAAACTTCGGGGTAAGAAATATTAAATATATTCATATCTAACTAAATAGTTTTTCTTTCTTATGGAATATTAATCAGATAATATAAAATCATATCCTCATTATGGATTAAATTGTTTTAAAATTACTTAGGCAATTATGTAACTGAACTTGCCAACAATGATACGTTTCAGAAATAATATAAATATTTACAAAGCTTGTTGATAGTCAAATGAATAACAAGTTTATTGACCCGTTACTAACAAAAACTGTTTATTGACATAACTATATTCTAAAACAATACAAATAGTGGTTCAAGATTTAAAACATTTTTAAGAAAACTTTTACTTCATTTATAATTAATACAAAATACAGTCCAATTAAAAATAATGTAGTTAACTTACTATAATTAATCTTATCTCTTTAAAAGTAGCAAAGTAATTTAAAAACCACCAATTTTATTAAATACTTATACATATATCATCCGCTTACGACGCTTATCGATGAGAAGAAAAGAAAATTATTTCTATAAAAATTGTGACTTTTAACCTTCGTCAGGTCAAAAAGTTTCCACTTATATGTTTGGATTCTATTCCGCCAAATTTTATACTTACTCTTAAGTTTGTTGTTGAATCTTACAACTGATAATATCGAATTATGGTGCTCTAATCAAAATAATTAATCTATATTTCCTATTTGTGAACAATAATCTCTGACACGTTCATTTGGAGGTATTTTTGCTATAAGTTTTTGAAAAATAACTTTTTCGGCAAATACTTGAATTAATATTATTTTTTATGAGCTTATACATAGTAAAATTTCATAAAAAAACGATCTACAATTTTTGTTTAAGTTTAAACATTAAAATTCGACCTTTTCAGTTAGTGAATACCTCATGTAATAAAAATTAAAGTATTACAGTACAAAGAAATAGAAAAATATTCAATCAACTGCGGTGTGTATTTGAAGAATTTTATTGAAGAAAAACTTGATAAAAAATCACTGACTAACATGAGGATAATATCCATCAATTATAGTGAAAATATCAAAGAAATTCAAAACGTATCTGAAACCTGGTTTTTATTAAATAGAAATTCACATTTTTGTTTAAAATTTGGTACTAACAATAAATTTAATCATTAAAACAATTGATTTTGATTCGAAACTCTTTTGTCAAATTTTACTGTTATTTTTTTTTTTACTACCAAAAATTGCGATTATACCTAAAACCGAATGTTATGAAAATCATTTTTTTTTGTTACTTTTAAAATTTTCTATTTCATTTTTTTTTTTAAGTAACTACGTTTTTACTGTGTTTTTATCAGGTTTTATTTTCCACTTCAGACATATAAATCATTTAGAATAACAAGTAGCGTGTTTTTTTTAGTTCCAACATCGTAACAATTTATTTTATTGCTAATCTTATCAACCTACAACAATTATTTTTTTTAAACAACTGCACTTTTATTTTTAATTAGAATCAGTAAATATTCATGTGTTACAACAAGTATACAAACCAGATAATGAGTGTATTAAATTGTTTCCTTATTGTTTTATATAAATTTTTATCTTGAATATTATTATTTTATACTAATATTTTCACTTGAATCGGGTGACACCCACGAAAGTATTTATTATCTGCAAAAATTAGCTGAAATGAACTAAAAATAATTTTTTTTAGAACTTAGTAATTTTTTAACATTAAGGTATCATAAAGGTTTTGATATTTAATTTTGTGATTATTATATTTATATTGGTAAATATGAACAATTTCTTGATGGACTTTAATTCATAAGTGTGCGCACGAAACGATCTAACATTACATTTTGTTAAAAAAATATTTATTTAAATCGCCATACAGAGAAGTAAAATACGTGTTAACTATATATCTGGAGGTTATATTCTGCTTATCACATATTCAATGTGACCACCATCACGTCTAGAAAATTCTTCAACACTAACTCCTATGTTGTTAATCACTGGACGACGCATGTCCTCGGTTATTTAGTTGCACGCCTCAATGATCAGTACTTGTAGTTCTATCACTGTTCGGGATGTTTAGGCAGAATTTTTTATTTTAGAAATCCCCAAAGAAAATACTCACATGGAATGAAATCAGGACTGTTCGGGGGCCAATTCTGTTCACACGCAAAACGATTAGGAAATCGGGTTGAAATGACATTTTCGTTTAAAGTTTCATGTAGAAAGTCTAAAAAAACATTAGCTGTGTGTGGTCCTCCTGCATGAACCACTCGTTTTCTACTCGTTCTACTCATTTTCGCTTGTTTGGAAGAAGCTGAGGAACAAAATTATTACGCAGCACATTTAGAAAACGTTTACTGTTCACTTTCTGTTAAAAAAAAATGGCCCTATTACCCCGTGATTTGAGATAGTGGCCCATACCGTAATTCGTAGAGCGTAATGCACCTAATCATGATGAACTTGTGGATTTTTGGAAGTCCAAAAACGTACATTTTGTTTATTAACAACCCCATCTAGTTGAAAATGTGCGTCATATGAAAACCAAGCATTGATCAACAATACGTCTTGGTTCACAGCCCATTCAGCGAATGACATTGTTCGATGTTTGTTGTTAACCGGTAATTTAGGCAACACTGTTATTTTTTACGGATAAAAATGTAAATCAGGTTTTAAAATTCACTGTACAGATTGCCTAGAAATCCCAAGTTGTGCTGCTGCTTTTCCTATTCATTTTTCTGGACTCCTCAGCAACACTGCTCTGACAGCTTTGACATTCTATGGAGAACGATTAGTGGCACGCTGTTCGCGATTATTCTCAAATACTGAGCCATCACTATTAACTTATTCGTAAAGTCTACGTATTGTTTTAAATTAGGGCGATAATCGAGTTTGAATATGTGTACGAAACCGTCTTTGTGTAAGCACCATACGTTTCGTTTCACTAAAAAACAACATAGTCTTTACGCGCTGTTCAACAGTGACATCCTTTGCCAGCCATCTTAGAACGATACACAAACAGCGAACACAGAAAGAGAAGGAAGAAAACTAATATTCATGAACTTACTCCGAAGGGGAAGAACCCTCTATGGCGGTTGCGGTCGCCACACCACCCTCTCCAAACCTAGCCTACCGGAGGTCTTCTTTAACACTTCAGTAACAATATCTTTAGTCTCAGTTGCCTCAATCAGGATGCTACCAATGCGAATACCACAAATGACATTCCCATCGGTGTACTACCTATGGTTGTACACCGATAGTACTAATATCCAAAAACGGTAAAGAGGTGAGTCCATCACACAACACCGATCGAGATTTAATAGAAACAAACCCTAACTAAAAACAAAACACAAAGCAAAAAAAAAAACTATTAACACTAAGATTCTACATTTAACAAACCAAAATCACAGAACAAAAATAAAAATATACATACACCTAAACATAAACAAAACTAAACAAAAACCAAAAACATTAAAAAAAACTGTGAGAAAAAACTAAAACACAAAGAGAAACATTCACATTAAACTATAAAACACCGTAAACAAACAAACAAACACTTAAACCGACAATACCAATCGAACGTCAACCAAAAAAAAAAAAAAAAACTAAAACTATCATAAAGAAAACAAAAATTACTAACTATAAATTTCCATAATCTATAAGGAATAAACCAAAACATAAACGCAAAGATAAAAGTATACATAAACACTAAATCGAAACAATACTAGACCAGAATACATAAACACAAATTGTAAATAAACCCATAAACCGCAAAAAGTTTTAAATAAACTCGAACACAAATATATACATAAAACATTAAACAACTTCAAAGAAAACTAAAACAAAACTCGAAAAACACTACAAATACAATCAAATACCTAAAAAACAATCAAATACCTAAACTACCCAAAGTGAAATAAGAAGTTATGCATCTATCCGGTGACAAAGAATGCCCTGCGCACGCTTGTAAGTAAGATACTAACCAGATCGGCAGTCGTGCCCCGCTGATTTCCCGACAAGGGAACGATTAGGACAACTGCTATCACTTCTGCCAAAGTAAAACACACACATTAATAATTATTAACCTAAATAATTATATCCAAAACAAATGGTGGTTCATTTCGTATGTCACTCTTTCCTTTAATATGCCATGGTAGATATGCTTAGGATTTGGAAAATAAAGGATCTAAATGCCGGAATGTTGGTTTAGACAATGGGTGGGTGACCCGTGCAAGGTGAAAGTCATCGCTACATTATTATTACTCTAGTTAATTAATTAAGTTTTGTGAGTTTCGAGACCTGTTCAGGTGATTATCCGTTCTGTGGAAAATGGTTAGGGTTAAGGTTACAGTTTGAGTTAAGGTTAACGTTTTGTGGAGAGAAGAATAAACCATAAACTAATTTTAATAGTAGTATTAGTTATTTTTAATCTTTAGGAAAAAGTATTAAAAACAAAAAAAAGTATTTAAAGTAATTTATTAATGACAAGAATGTTTATAGTTATCAGAAAAAAATCAATATTTTATTATTTTGAGTGCTAGAATTTTAATAAAATATTAATTTCTTAACATAAAAAAACCACCGATTTCAAGATTATATTTCTCAATTTCGATCTCCGTATTTGAGTGGTGGAATCCCGGCCTATCATCTGGAGGTCCTTGGTTCGAATCCCGGCATGGCATTTTTACACGTTACAAAATTCTTTTCTCATCTAGTATCTAGTAACTGTAAGAGGGCGTAACGGTTGGACATGTGACATGGTGGGTGTCTTTCTTTCGGGGTCAAAATGTAAGAGGGCGTAAACCTGTTGTTACTAGATAAAGAAATATGATTAAAATTTTAAAGTTACATTTCTCAGTAACGTAACTTCAGTTTCTTTCCGAATTTTGCTCCATTTTTAAAATTATATTATTCAAATTTCGATAATTATTTTTCTCTACTTTAAATTTTTCATTAATTTCTCCTTTTGAAAAATATATTAATTTTTCTACCTCAAATATGTTGTTAATAACTTAGTGATATTTAATGAATTATTTGTCTTGCGGGTCGAATAACGACGAAGATACAGATTTTCTTTCGTATTATTCTTGTGAAATTATCGCTGAAGTATATTTATACTTTCGTTTTTCTTTAGTTGCTATGAAACCCTTTACACTCCCGCCTTGATTACTTTTAATATACGTGTTTTACATTAACAATTGCTTTTTATATTGTTGCTTATTTATTTAAATAATGTGTTAATTAATTAAAACAAGAATAACTTTTTTTTATTATCTTAATGTAGTCTAATAATAAAAGAAAATTTTAGTTGGTTCACGAAATTATTATTATTATTATTTTAAGATAGAGCCGATTCTGTTCTTTATGTATTTTTACATTACTGTTGATACATTGCAACTATGAATTTTGAGGAAAGTTTCTATACTGAATAGTAACCTTCCAATAAATTTTTAACTTTTAAGAAACTTGCCAAAGAGAGGAAGAAAACAAGAGATACAATAGCATAAATAAAATTTTATAAAAATACTATTCTTTCATTGTTAGTTGTGGTACGATAGGAACTTTAGAATAAACGAATAATCAAAAAGTTATATTGCAGAATTTAGATCATGTACAAGTTTTACAGAACAACAAAATTAATTTTGTTGTTTGTTGTGAGGTTAAACTCTATCCGTTTATCAGAGCTTGTAAGGATGTAGAGTATCAAACCATTGGAAGTTCTGTTAAACTGCCGAAATAAAGTCCAGTGCAGCATCATTAAAGAAAGCTGACAGGACGAGGAAAATACAGTCCTGGTCGATTTCATTTCCTTTGGCTAAAATTGCAATTCCTCCTGGCAATTTCCTTTGTCCTGGCAATTCCTTTGCTAAAATTGCAACTTTGTTTTATCATCTAAATTGCTTTGTTTTGATGTTCATAGAAAAATCTAATGAATTTTTTCAATACGTTTTAATGAACTTTCAAATAATAAATAAAGAAAGATGGTAACCTAACATAATTTATTAGTTAAAATATGTGTATGGACCAGTTATTATGTCATTATTAATTTGAATATCTTGATCTAAAATCAAAATAACTATAAAGATTCTGGAAAGACTCTAATCTATACAAATAAAAATGTAAATGTTCGTTTGTTCAAAATATTAAATCTTTGGAACCGATTGCTTTGAAATTTTGTCACAACGTTGCATTCGAATACGCGGGTATTTTTATATACCTACTATTTATATAACTAGAATGTCACACTTGTGACAGGTAAAAATACGTTTTGTTTTAAAAACAGCGTAATCTGTTGAACGTAAAAGCAACACACGCTATACTAAATATTTTACAATTCCATTTCAATGTTTCCGATATGTGTATCCGCTATAGACTAAAAAAACTACTAGACCGACTTACGCGCGGGGAAAAAGAGAGAAAGAGAAAAATCAGGAAAGGGAAAGAGGGAAAAATCGGAAAA
Source organism: Lycorma delicatula (assembly GCF_047948215.1). Taxonomy (NCBI): domain Eukaryota; kingdom Metazoa; phylum Arthropoda; class Insecta; order Hemiptera; family Fulgoridae; genus Lycorma; species Lycorma delicatula. The sequence goes on along the minus strand of NC_134461.1, from coordinate 73,668,929 downwards.
TGGAAAAATCTAAAAAGAGAAGAAGGGGAAACTGGAAAAAATAAAAAAGGGGAAAGAGATAAGATAAATGGAAGATGGAAAGGGGAGGAAAGGGTGAAATTATGGAAAGGAAGGGAATATGGTAAAATGAAAATGATAAAGGGAAAATGGGAAAGGGGAAAATGAAAATAGGGAAAGGGTAAGGGAAAAAGGGAAGGGTTAAATTTTGTGAAGTTCCGTAATGTTCATTTTATTAATGTTTTATCAAGCTTTCTATTGTGTTCATTTAATCTACATATATATATATATATATATATATATACTCAAATCTAGCAATAGCAAAGCATTGCCGGGTCTGCTAGTTATATAATATTTTATTAAACGTATTCTTACGTAACTTACTTTTACACATAAAGAATTAATTTACTTTAATTACTTAGTAAAAGAAAAGACAGAGCTTGTAAAAAAATACGGGGTTTATAGGTGGTTTCATGTAATCTCAGTTAGATGATAAACGTAGTTGATTGGATATATAGACATGGAATTGCCCAATAAAATAAATTGAAGGCGTGTTTTGCCAGCATCCTCGAATGAGCACTAAGTAGTACCAGTGTATGAGTAAAAGTCATTACACGAACGGTGCACTCTACCTTAGATTATTACATTTTATAATAGATAAATTACGCACCATTTACCTGAGTTGAGTAGGCAATATTTCAATAACACGAAAACGTAAATTTCGTAAACGATCATTAAATTAGAAGTAAATTTTCCAACATCTACTTTTTCCTCGTTCACTTTTTTCAAAAACTGACTCATGAGATCAATTTACACATAACTTACAGTTCTACAAGTTGATGAAAAATATTAATGAAAATAAAAATACTAAAAGTCTAGATAAGTGTTGAATTCCATAATAAAAGTAATATTCATTAAAAATATAAATTATTTGAATTTAATAATAATGGGTTAATGGGTAATAGATTTGGTGCTCTTTTCGTGTTGTTCTCTACAGATATATCCACCGGGAGGTGAAAAGGGATTAATCTAGTGTGAAGTTCGTGAAAGCCCGTTTTGTTTTTCATAAAAACTACTGGTATCAACTATCCCAGCTGCTTAGATACCAGTTATCAGGATTTTTCTCTACCTGTGTCAAATATTCTGATTTGAAAACTTATCCATTCCTTGTGTAACTTTTACTTTTAAGATTGCTTTGTAATAAGAGACTACCCTCTCCTAGTAAATTTATTATTTTTTGACTAATTAGATTACTAGTTAAATTATTATTTTGGTATATTGGTTGACAAGATAAGGGTGTTATTTATTACGCGCCCTGCATTCCTTTTTTTTATGAATTCTTCGTTATATTTTTTCACTTGTTTGCTAAATATGGAGCCTACAACCATCCAAACAACACTAGCATTTTTCCAATCAGGCACTGTGAGTTTACTGTAAAGCAAGATGACTTTTAGCTCATACAGTGCCACCTATAACATCACATCTAAACAAAGGTTTCACAGTTACTGCAACATGTCAACTAACGAAATATCACCTTCACTTCCCATAGAAACATACAATTGTAGAATATTATCAAAATGTAAACTTTCACTTAACTTCCACGTAATTAAGAGATCATCCTTAAAGCAGACTTGCGGTATAGAGATAAAAGTAACCAATGAAATATATTTAAAAGCTATGCCACACACTTTAACTCATAAATTTGACATAATCTACACACTTAACTAACCAAAAATAATGAAAAAAATACTTGGAATAATGGAATATTATTCTGTAGGCAAATCAACATTTATGAACAGAGCAATTTGAGAATACCAGATTGCTTCTTATTTATAAGCCGTACAGGCCAACACAGGTAACAATTTCACAAAATTTATTTACGATATTATTTAATCGTTTCGTGTAATGAGATAAATGATATTACATCATTATTTTATATAAATCCACCAAAAATAACAAAAAAACAAAGTGCGGAGTGAATAACAGAAAGTTTTGTGGTATAACCTCAAAATTGTTCGCAAATTCTTAAAGTATAATTACTGCAATGAGATTTTCGTAAAAAATTGATAACTAATATACATTTTTTAAATATATACAATTAAACAAAAAAGGCAAGACGGTTAAACGTAGAACAGGGATACTTTACCGCTGCTTATTGAAGTCCATTTCATATTTTTGCGTTTTACTTAATATCTTTCGTGAATTGATATTCTAATAAAAAAAAACCTTACTTAAACAAGTAGCCTAAAAACATTTAAATAGTATTTTATTATATATATATATATATATATATATATATATATATATATACTCCTACTAATTATCCTACGCGTATATTTGGGATGGTGTAAAAGGGTATGTACATATTATCTTTATGTATCACCCTCCTAAAAAAAGAACAAGGAGGAGTATAAATTAAGAAAATCATAATTTTAAATAATAAAAATAAGAACTTGATTTTTACACAATTCCCCGTGAAGTGTAATGCATTTAGCGTGTATGTTTGTATGTTCCACCGTAGCAGCACAACGGTTGAACTGATTTACATGTATGATCCCGCGGTTGAATACTTTTGTTACCGGTAGTGTCATCGACTATATATATATATATATATATATATATGTATCTGCATACGTATAGGCTATACTTATATTTATAAATATCTATACTATTATAAAAAAGAAGAACAAAGAACAGGGTATTTGGTTGTTCGGGATTAACAAAATAACTACTCGATCAATCGCAACCAAATTTTTCCCCATGTTTCTTGGTATGACTGAGAAGGATATTTGCCCGGATGAAGCAAAAAATTTAATGAATTGAGTTAATAAACTGTGAGCTTTGAGTCTCTATCGCTGTGAGAGCTGGGTTTCAATTGAATAATTCAAATCAATCGAATGAATAATATTACTAAAGTAATAAAATTAAATTTACATTAAATAAAATAATATTAAAAATTTCTCTTTAAAAATATTGAGCTTCCCGTGGTGACTGCGTGTGAGGCTAGATTGGTGAGGTATGCGAGCACCTCTTAGGAGGTTAAACCAATTATCACCATTAATAGATAACAAACGGGTTGCCCCTGAGGCGTTATTTTAGGAGGTGCAATGGGATGGTGCTCTTATATCTCTGCAAACAATTGTCCGCTTTTCAAAATTCAAACGGTGTATTTGTTAGTAGTTTAAAGGCTAATTTTTGCATGTATCAGGTACACTTTATATCTAACAGATCGCGGTTATTCGGAAATGCTGTTATATCTTCCCGCAACCAATCTTCCGATTTTCAAAATTGAAATGGGGTATTTGCTAGTATTATACAAAATCACGATGGAAACAAACGAAAAGCAAAAGAGAAATGTATTTTTGGCAGTCGTGTTTTTTAATTTTTAATATTTTTTTCTTGTTCTTACAGGTAGATCACTTTAATTTTGCGAATCAAGATGTATTTAAACTACGATATCTGATCAATGATGACTACTGGGTACCAGAGTCAGGTACTCCTATTTTCTTTTATGCCGGAAACGAGGGTGATATTACATTGTTTGCGGAAAATACGGTAATGTATTGTATATTTTGTTATTATTATTTACCTAAATTAAATTTACCTATAGCAGTACGATTTTATTATATGTCTCTTGAACTAAGTTTGTTCAAACTCTCTCATTAGATTCCTTAAGATTATTTTCTTGAAGAACTTGATCATATGAAGCACTGAATTTGTAACATATTTTGGACCAATTTTTTTGCGATTATATTTCAATCAACCCGCCGGATTGATTGGTCTGGTAGAAAAAATCGTAATCCCTAATCAAAACTCAGCTGTTTAGCAGCCGATTTTTAAAATCGAAGGTTTGAGATTCAAGTTCTATTAAAGATAAATTACTTTACATGGTTTAAATTCTAGAAAATAAATATCGATGTACATGGCTGGTTGGGGTTGACTTAACCACACATCTCAGGATTGGTCGCCCTAAAGTATGTACAAAATTACATCTCATTTACGTGACACTGATATCTTTCTCATCTCATTAGGCCTTGGGGTTAATTGAAATGGTCGATTTTATTTTGTCCATGCATTATCACTGAACAGTATAATACTGAACGTTTTCTTATTTAGTTATAGAATAATATTGTTATTCTTTATTCTTACTATTCGATAAACCTCCCTAAATGTAGTATGTAGAATTAATTTTTCTCCTTAAATCATATTTTATTTTCCACGATGGAACTGCCGTTAATTCACGAGGATGCTTCAAATAATATCACATAATACACGAATATGCGATGTTCTTTTACGAAAATTGATAAAGTTTTTTTTTTTTTTTTTTTTAATTTAGAGGAACACAATTTTGTTGTAGCATTTACTGGCTATTACCGACTAGCTATTTTAACCGGTCATACAAAAGCAGTAGGATTGATAAATATTGCTCGGAATACGTGGTGAATTCTGATTTGGAGTTGGATATACTGGTGAATGAGTAGCACTAAATTTATTTTACATTGCTAGTCGAGACATGTAATTAATTGAAGGAATACTATGGCCTAGGAAGACAAAAATCTTTGCAAACCTCAGATCTTGTACCTTATAGGAGATGCAGGTTGCATCGAATGGTAGACAGGCAATTTTCAAAATACAATCATGGTTTAGATGGTAACAATATATTATATTTTCAGTAGCTCTTTGAACACAATCCTGTGTGAATGCGAATAGGTTGGCCTTCTTTATTTTAATATGTTCATATAAATTCATATTTAAAATTTTAATTATGTGAGGTTAATTATACAATAGTACTTAATCAGAAAAACTTCTGAAATTATTTTTATCATAACTTGCAATATAAAAAGATATTTACTTCATAAATGTTGTATGAAACTTTCTTTTACTCTTTGTATGATTTTCTTGGTTATTATACTAGACATTGCAATTTTTTATTATGTTGAATAAAATAAAATCTTGTGCATATAATGGTAGAAATATGCTTTTAAACATCATTGCTGAATTATGAAGTTATTCTAAGTCTGTCACATCATTTTGAACAAATACATTGCACAAGCCTAACGACTATTTTAATTACACCTTTATAATTAAGTTTGCACTTTTGTTAGGTAAGGAAAAACAACCTAATGCAATAGGCTTTACATCATTATTTCTTTTTGGAAAATTCGCGGTTGACATTATAAGCCAAAATAATTTAACAATTAGGAAATCGTTAGATTTATAGAAATTAGTTAAATATATAAAACACCGTTAATTTTGTAATATAATTCGGAAATATATAAAAGATATTGTAGATAAAAAGAGTAATTAATTTATTTAAATTGATTTGTTTTGAAAAGGAGGATAAGAGTAGGTAACTTAGATATTTTTCAGCAATAAGTAAATTATAGAATCTCAAAATCCATTTGCAGTTAATAGAATCATAAAAATACGTTTTGATATAATCACATGGAAAATTTAAAGGTTTTAAGTCCGTTAATTATTTTATTGTTCATAATTAAATAATTTTAAACCAGATGATATTAAATTTTTACCCATAGGATAGTTTAATAATAAAACTATTAGTTCCTTGTATTGAGCATAGATATTTAAAAAAGTTATAAGGTATTGAAAAACAATATGCTTTTATAAATTATTGTCTGTTACTATTAAGGAATAAATCAATTATTCAATTTTAATAATAGTACTATTACATTTAGATATAGTAGAGTTAAGTAAAATTCAATATAAGTTTGCTGGTTCAGTAGCAAAACACAAACAGAATACAGTGATTAGATTATTGTATATTTTCTAAAATTAAGACTGTTTTATTTATAAAAGAGGGTAGATATAAGTATTCCGTTTGTATTAATGTATGAAAGTAGGTCATGTGGAAATGCCCGATCGCTATGTGCATCGACTACTTTCAATTGAGTAAATGTTACTTGAAACACAGTTCTTCAGGTAGAATAAGTACAATTTTAATATATTTTTTTTAAAACCAGAATTAGGTTTTTTTTATGAATTCTTTACTACAACATGAATTTAAGTAGCTGCACTGAATTTGAATGTCACATTAAATACAGCAGATAACATTCAACTATTATTAAACTACATCCTGCAATTTAACATACAGCATCATTTAAATTATAAATCCCTCCAATGATTTTCAACCTAGTGGGGCCATATCATCTTGGGAATTATATATAATAATGACAATCTTCATTAATAAGATCCAAAAAGACGTCTTATAATCAAAATCTTCAATAGCAATAAAAATTGTTTATACTCGTAGTTTTTAATTTAACGTAACAACAAATATCCCTGGATACGCTATTAAAAATGGCCGATCAGTCCGAAAAAACAACATATGTGACTGTAAAAACTCTGTTTTAGTTAAAAGAAAATGATATTATCTATTAAAAATTTCTAAAACTATATCTTTTATTACACAAGCAAATTAAATATTTTCTTTCTAAATACAGTTACCATACGCCCATTCAAAATTAAGGTACAGGTGAAAATTGATCCTTTTACTATAATAATAAGGTCAACAATAATTAAAATCTATTTTTGACCCAAAAATATCATTTTTTGAGACTAGTATTTATAACCACTAACTCCATAAAATTATAAATTAATGAAAATCAATTTTGAGATCTTTAATATAATAACAAAAAGGAGATGCACATCAAACGAAAACAATAGCAATACTTTCTAAATTCCATATTTGAATTGTTTATTTTAAAACTCCGTTATTTGCAATGACATTCATGTGAAATGTATCAGATTTCTGAAATAAACGATTCATTTAGGACAAACAAAGACGAATAATATCAAAGAAAACAGAGTAATGGTGTTCTATTTACGAGATTCTAACGCTATGGAAATATTGAAAATATAAATTTTCAACCTTTAATTGATGAAATATAAATTTAAATCCTCAATGCAACTTTAGACAAGCTGAATCAATTTTATATCACTTTAGGGTTCTTTAACATCCTAAATTTGTAGAATTACCTTCGTTTTTTTATTAATACAAAAACTTCATAACGTCCTTTCTTAATATGAACAGCTATGTTTGAAAGGCATAGTTTTATTTAAAGCAGAAATTTATCTAGCACAAATATTTTATCTATACGTTTGAAAATTGCTGGAGAAAGTTTTTCAAAACGATTACTTTTTGTTTCTAATTGTCTGATTAATTTGATTTTTTTTTCATTTCATCAATTGTTTATTAGGTAATTAATTCCGATATTTTTATTTCATCCTACATCATCAATTATTTTGTATATTATAATTTTTGTCTCCTTTGCAGTTTATTTCTATCCATTATTAAAAATTAAATAAGCTAATGTCCTTTAATATGTAATTGACAATTTCTTTCTTCAGTGATTCGTCTTTGAGCTATTAAGTAATATTTATAAAATATTTATAAAAATAAATCTTTTAACATTCAAGTTGTAATTAAATTAATAAATAAAAATAATCATTATTTAAATAAAATTAAATAATGATTATTTTTGTTAATAATGTACATCAACTTGTTAATTAATTTAATCCATAATGCAAATACATTTTGTAATTCCTTAAAAAATAAAAAATAAAAACATATCAGTTGCCTTAGCAATAATATATATGGTGTTTAAAGAATGATAAGTAATTTTTCTTGTGATTTCCGAGGATGTCGGTAATCAGATTAATGAAAACAAGTATGTATTTTCTACGATGATCGTACTTCTAGATATTGACAGTGAACATTATTGAGTTTGTATACCAAACATAAAGATTTGAATGAAGACTTAAAACGTGGTTTTACAGAAGTTGTATATCAATGATAAGGATCATAAAGTTTCAGTTGGACAACTCTTAAATTCATAGTGATGTAATGTTTTGTAAAACAAAACCAGTATTTTTTATTTATTTTTAAAGTAAATTAATGTTAGTTCATTCATATTTTAATCAAATATTAATATGAAGTAACTTACCTAACATTTAGATGCATTTTATCTCAAACTACATTATTGACTTACAAATAAGGCGATCGAGCGTATCCCGTCGTAATCCAAACTTCAAATTATAAAATTACAACTTAGGAAAAAACTAAATTTCTTAATACACTTTGTATAAATATAAAACTGTCTTAGTTAAATGTACAATAATCCAGACACTATGATTTTAGTTTTTATTTTCAGCCGTAAATATTATTCCATTTTTACTTAACCAACCACTTATAAGTTAATAGTATTACTTTTAAAAATTATTTAACTAATGCACTACTTACAACTGGCAATATTTAAAACTAAATAAATTTTCAGTAAAAATCATTCAAAAATATCTTAACAGTAGTACATAATCCATTAATTATAGTAGTCTCACTGTAAAAGTTTGTTATAATTTTTTTATTTTACATACATTTATGTTTGAAAAATAATGCAATGAGCACACACAAAACCGTTAAAAATTTTCTAGTATAATAAAATTTGGTTTGTTGTGTTTTAATAAAATATTTTTATTATACCACAATAAATGAATTTTAAAAGTACACGATTAACTCAAAACAAAAGAGGTTTTATTAAAACGCCTTCGGTTTGGCTATTCCTTTCAAAAAATGTATTTATGAAAGACTTATCCTTTTAAAAATAATTTTTAATATTTTCCTTTTTTTGTGGATTACCGGTGCTTTCATATCGTTGATTAATTTATCATAATTCTGCCTTAGTTTAAACTATTAAATAATAAATACATAATGTTTTAGTTAACAGATCTTGATGCTGGCACGATAAAATTAAAAATTAAAATATTACTAACCCAAGATAAATATACAAAAAATATCTTTAGGGTTAATAATAATATAAATTTGCTAACGATAAAAAAGGTTTTTTAATTAAATAGCCTTCAGATGTATTTGGTATATACGTTTAGTTGATGGTAAATAAAAACATTTTTTTATTCTATAATGAGGTTTCCGTTTTTAATTAAAATCACACTGATTTGTGTATTTTTCTGTTTTATAATTCGTTGATCTTGTTTCATGTTTTACTAAAAATACATAATTTTCATAAAAAAAAACACTAAAATGACTAATTACTCCAGTGCCCTTAATGATTAAAAAGAGATTTAACTTAGATTATAAACAGCCATCAAAAATAGCGTTTTAATTAATTATGATTTCCCTGCATATAACCAAATGTTAATGTAATGGTAAGCATTATCCAGATAATAAATCTCATAACGTTATATTTAAAATCTTTAGATGACAAAAAGGACTTACGCAAACCAACTGTATTTTTAAGTATTTAAAGCAGCAAAAACTAGTTACAAGAGTATCTCCTTACTTGTGACCGTATTATCTTCTTATAGCTTCGGTGTCTGCTGTTTGTAAAGTGGCATATAAAAGTATTTAAAACGATTTTTCGATAATTATAATTCCCATCAAAATACTCAGTAAGATTAAACTATTCTCAAAAACAATTCTTTTGTTGGATTTACAACTACCCAAGCCTAGAAATTATGGATATACAAAATACCTTTTTACACGTTTAACGTTGATAACTACCAGTGAGATCCGAATATCCGAATAACAAGTTAGATATCTAAAAAATTCCGGAATATCATGAACTAACAAAAATTGAATATATGAGTTTTGATTACGGTAACTAATCATTCATTATATAACGGGCGATTACATTATATATAACAGGAAATACAGATTATCATCATGTTTGAAATAGTTTCGGTTTTCAATTCCTTGTACGAAGTAAAGGAAGTATTGTAATCGCGAAAAATTTAGGCTTTCAGATTTCAACGGAAATATCCAGTCGACCATCCCTGAATCCATTTTGACTAGTTTCGGAGTGACGTCTGTACGTACGTATGTGTATGTGTGTACGTACATACGTATCTCAAATAACTCAAAAACGATTAGCCGTAGAATGTTGAAATTTTGAATTTAGGACTATTGTAACATCTAGTTTTGCACTTCCACTTTAGACTGCAATCGACTTGACCAAAAATGTCCAAAAAAGCCCAAAATACAATTTTTTTTTGGATTTTGGATTTTTTCTTAACTGCAGTAATAAGCCCTCGTTGAGAGCTTTTAAACAATATATCATAAGTGGTACTTATTTTCATTAGTTACAGAGTTATAACCAAATTAAGTTTTAATTAATGAAATATTTGGATCTTACAAGGGAAAAGTATATCGGTTTGAATCCGATTTCATATAAGTAGATTTTTTAAATTTAAATATATTGATTTATTAATAAATATTAACCTCTTATTGTAAAAAAAATTGCAGTAAATAATAATTCAATAATAACAATACAAAGAAAAATCAGAAAAAAAAATTAGAAGTTAGCGAGATAAAATTTTACGTACTTTTCATTTTAATTCAACAATTTTTACAATCAGAGGTTAATAATATTAATAAATCAGTACCTTTAAATTAAAAAAAAAAAAAATGTGTTTATAAAGTCGGATTCGAACCGTTGTGTGCATGGTTGCAGATCGGACACGTTCTCACTTAAACCACATTTCAGCTTGAGCGACGTGTAACAAAATTAATAAATAAACTAATATAAAACGCTAATACGGTTACCAAAAAAAATGTGATGCATGTGGTGTCCACCACATGGGAATTGTTACTATTTTTTTTTTAAATTGAAGGATCGTATCTCACTTTCAAATGAAATAGTTTAAATGAAGTGGAGGAAGAAATGTGTATATGTGATTTAATAGGCGTACAAGGAAGTCATGTGGTATCCACATCAAATTTTTTCTTTAAATAATTAAAAATAACGATATCCGACTAAAACAGATACAACTAGAAAAATACCTGCTAATCAAAAAATGAGATTCAAAATACCCAAACTATCTGAAAGTAATGTAAACGATTAATAAATAAGAAAAGCATCAGTTGATAATAAAAGATTACGTTACTAGGTGAATACAGTATTTTATTAGGTTGATAAATAACAATTTTTTTCCATATTTAATGATGAAATAAATTTGAGATTGTTAAAAAATAGCCAAAAAAATATTCTTTATTTTATTTTAAAGAGGGTGGAAATTATATTCCAAAATTTGGTATTTAGGAAACAGAATTGAAACACATAAGATTTTGACGTCATTATAGAGCAGTTTATTAACCTTTGGCCTTATGAACAAATGTATAAAATTGCTAGTGTAGAAATAAATGTAGTGATATTGGCATGGTGGAATTGGTAAAGATTCAAGATTAATCGAGAAGAAGTAATGAAAAGAGAAAATGAAAATAAATACTTAATCAGAAGACTTCAGAATAGAAGTGATTACGTTGTCGGACGTCTGAGAAGGAAGGAAAAATTGATAAAAACAGCGCTAGACGTAGCAGTAGAAGATGCAAAGGATAGAAAAAATTAAAAATTTTTGACGATTTAAAAGGAAATAAGAAAGCTTAAAAGCTTAGCAGGAACTTAAAAACTTAGTAGATAAAGGAAGAGAAAAGAAAAATAAACGAAACAGATACGGTGATTACAGAAATTCAATGTAAGGGATAAAGAATTTTTATTTTATACAATTTACTGATACATTGCCGAAATAAAAACTAAAAAAAAAAAAAAAAAAAAAAAAAAAAAAAATAAATAAAAATAAATTTAAATATAAAGTAAAATAAATGACCCAAGAGGTAATAATGACCTAACATCACTGTAAATGGCTCAATTGTAAAGATAATATAATTATAATGTATTCAAATGTATCTGACAAAGTCAGTAGAACTTCAAGGTCTTTTACATCAATAAAGCTTTACATATAATAATAGTAATAAATTAACTTCTCTTACCAATTACAAGTAACCTTTGCTCATAAACTAAACGGATACAATGGAATAAATATATTTAGTTTTAATAAAGAAGAAATATGGCGGGTAAAATTTTCTAAAAGTAAAATTTAAATATTTTTTTAAGTTAATAAATACTAGCCGCTAGGATTTGCTTCGCTCGCCCTTCTCATCTAATAGTTCCCTCGTTTTGTTCGTTATTCTTGCAGTTGCAAGAATAATACTTAATTGATAAATAACAATTAAAGTCTGAAAAGCTGTATTTCCTCCAACGTTTCCCTCTTTCTTGGCGTAGAAGCTCTGATAGCTCCTGCTGTAGATATAGCTACAGCTGTAGCTGGGCGTAACACACTCCGTCAGCAGCTAACCGAGAATGACGTATTTCAGCTGTATCAGATTACTGAGATATTCTCATTCTTTTAGGAGACTGACTAATAAGAAAGGTTATTTGAATTTCTTGAAGGCATATTTTTTTTAACTTTCAACAATCTAATACTGGCTGCCAAAATAATAATGGGAAGAAACGTGAACGATTCGTTATTTCGATTCGATTCTTTCTACTGAACGAAAGAATCGAGAATCGGTTTGCGGAAGAAACCGATTCTGTTTACGATACTGTTTATTATTAATTGGGTAGACGTTAGGAAACCAAATATTTCTCACTTACGATTCGATTCGATTCATAGCAATCTTTCTTAAGGAGTCGAGTAAGATTTGAAAAAAGAAGAATTGAAGACATTTAGCAGGTATGCATCAGATAAGTCGAAACAGGAATATAAAGAGGGTTAACCCGCTAAACATGTGTGAAGAAGAGAAAGAGAGCATGCGCACTAGAGTTTACAGTATGTGAGTGGGGGGCAAGGAAAATAATCGTTGAATTGAACGAAAGATTCTTTTTTACGAATCCTTCCTGAGAATAGAATCGAAAGAATACTGCTGAAAAAGAATCGTTTAAGACTACACTACGCCAAAATAAACAACCTAAACCCAAAAAATTTCGCTAAAAATAAAAATAATAATAAAATATTTAAAATTTACAAATTAGTTAGATGATTAGTAGATCTGAACTCAGAGATCGTTTTCTGTTACATGGTTACAGAAATATATTGAAGTATAAGCGTTTTTCTTTAACGTGGATCTTTAATGTCGATCTTAATCCACATTAGAAATATCGTAATAGATCTAAACAGAGATAATGACCAAGCCTCTAAGGTATAAATCTGCAAAGTTTTATTGAAATCTGTCCCGTAATTTTTGCCCCCTCAGGGACAACACACTCTTTTTCTGTTTAACCTCTGGAAGCATCGTAAGGTACTACTTGAGAGGATGATATGTATGAATGTAAATGAAGTGTAGTCTTGTGCAGTCTCAGGTCGACCATTCCTGAGATGTTTAGTTAATTGAAACCCAACCACCACAGATCACCGGTATCCACGATCTAGAATCGAAATGCGTATAAAAGTAACTGCCATAACTAGGATTTGAACCTTAGAAACTCTCGACTTTAAGTGATCTGCGAAGACGATTTAACCACTAGACTAGCCCGGTGGGCTACAGGGACGACACTAGTTATCATTTTATTATATGTATAGATAACTACTTCGCAATATATTTTTGTTTGTATAACATATTACAGTAAAATTGTTTTCGTTATTAATGAGTGTTTATCAATAAGAAAAACGTATACAAAAGCAGTTATTAATCATTGCTCAAAGTATTTCAGTTATTATTATCCAATACAGTAATGTAAAAAATGAGAAAGTAAACAAAAAAATTCTAGGTTTGTTTTGACAGTAAATTACAGGCTATATTTTGCATCAATGATTCTAAATTTGAAATTTTAGAATTGAATTTTTGTTTAAACATGTACACCAAATAATATAATATTTTTCCATTAAATGAGCAATGTAATTCATTAACCACAACACATACGCAACATTATATCAACTACATTGCTTTTTATTTTTCCTGTTTAGCCTCTGGGAAGTATCGCTCAGGTATTAATTCAGAGGATGAATGAGGATGATATGTATGAGTTTAAATGAAGTGTATAGTCTTTTACTGACTCAGTTCAACCATTCTTGAGATGTGTTGTTAATTGAAACCCAACCACCAAAAAACATCTGTATCCACAATCTAGTATTCAAATCCGTATAAAAGTAAATGCCTTTACCAGGACTTGAACGTTGGAACTCTCGACCTACAAATCAGTTAAAAAAAAAAGGTTCTGATACATCATGTCATCATGTAATAAAATGGTCAACTATAAATATAGTTTTTCTATTTTTTATACAAAAACTATATTTATATAAATGCCGAATAGCACAAACGAAACGAGCCTTCAGTAAGAAATATAATTTGTTTACATCAAAAATTAATTTAAATGTCAGGAAAAGATTTTTGAAAGTGTATGTTTGGAGTGTCGCTTTATATGGAAGTGAAACTTGGACAATCGGAGTATCTGAGAAGAAAAGGTTAGAAGCTTTTGAAATGTGGTGCTATAGGAGAATGTTAAAAATCAGATGGGTGGATAAAGTGACAAATGAAGAGGTATTGCGGCAAATAGATGAAGAAAGAAGCATTTGGAAAAATATAGTTAAAAGAAGAGACAGACTTATAAGCCACATACTAAGGCATCCTGGAATAGTCGCTTTAATATTGGAAGGACAGGTAGAAGGAAAAAATTGTGTAGGCAGGCCACGTTTGGAATATGTAAAACAAATTGTTAGGGATGTAGGATGTAGAGGGTATTCTGAAATGAAACGACTTGGACTGGATAGGGAATCTTCGAGAGCTGAATCAAACCAGTCAAATGACTGAAGACAAAAAAAAAAAAAAAATTTTTTTTATAAACTTTAATTTTTTCAAGTTCGCTTCAGGTTAGTAATACACAGCTATTAAGAACCCATTTCTTTAAAATTTTGTCCCAACTTAAGAAGTCGAAAATTATCGAATTTAAAAAAATATAATTTCTTTACTTTTTTATGTGTTCCTTTCAAGGTAATTTTATTACCTTCGTTAAATAACATTATAAAACGTGACTGAATTTAAAAGGTAATATGTAACAAACTACAATAAACTGTAATGGGTCGGTGGCGTTCGTCTTAAAAAAAAAAAATAATTTAAAAGGAAGCTAATAGAGCACATGGAGAAAAACATTTCAGTATTTTAAACAGTTATTAATAGCAATTAATAATTTTTAAAAAAAGGTGTATTTAGAATTTATTTAATTATAATTTTTTTATTTACCTATTTTTTTCCTTAAAAAAGATCTAATATAAAAAATAATATTGCATTTAAGAACTGTAATAGGCTAGAAACTTGAATCCTGACAAAAATAATAGAAACAGTGGTGAGATATGAAGTAAAGAAACAATTACAAAACCTAAATCCTATTTTTCAGCAAGATTTATAAATTCCAAATTACCTGGAAACAAGAGGGGCGAAAAGTTTTTACTAGATTCAGAAAACGAACGGTTATTAAACGATATCGCCGTTAACTTTCTCTTGACCTTTGTTTAATAAACAACATATTACTGCGTGTGTTTGTAAAACAATGTTTGTCTTAATTGATCACAACATGGAATTGCTAACTGTTAAAGGTAAGTAAATAAAGCAGCAAGAAAAGAAATTGCTTTCAAACTATACGTAGTGGTTCAGGACGCCAAAAGCTTCTTTTTTTTATGAAGACCCATTTAAACCTTTCGTTTAAAGTGAATCTTTTCCCTTTTTTTTCTATAATTTTCCATATAAATTCCCTGTAAGAATTTACTTGAGAACTACAATAGGAACTTTTTATACAAAGTTAAAAAAATTATCGAAAAGAGTGTATTTTTTATAAATACTTTAAAAACAAATAAAAGCAAATACGTTCAGGGGATATTAAATACAATTACACAGTATTTTCGATTGTTTTTATATCAAGGAATTTAAATATTCTGTTCATAGATATATCTCTATTTACATAAAAGTATTATTTTACATACAATTATTTATTTTTTGTGTAATATTTTTTTTTTTCTTGTTTTAGGGTTTCATGTGGGAAATAGCACAAGAATTTAAAGCACTTGTAGTATTTGCAGAACATCGTTATTACGGTGAAACATTGCCATACGGAAACAAATCATATTCAGTAAGTTTAATTTAATCTATCAAATTTTATTTTAAAAAAAATCTATTATGTTATTTAGAAACATGAGATAACAACATATACCTAAACACAAACATATTTCATTCAAACAAAGGAATAAATCAACAACTTATTATTGTTTGCATAACAATAATAAGATCATCAGATGATAATTTCGTAATCAATGTTTTTCAACTGGTAATAGAGTCACTATTTTGTTAAAATAAATTAACGTAGAATCACATTAAAGTAGAGTTCGTTTTTTTTAAAAATGACCAGTTTAACAAGGTTTAAATTTTTAAAATAAAACTCCCTACTGCAAACAACTGCAGTATTTCTCTATCTTTATACTTTACAGTATGTTTTGAGTAACAGAAGTAAATGTTCTGATGTCAACATGGGTTTCTCCCTGCTTTTTCAAGGAATTGAAAAAGTATACTTATTAAATTTTCATTTCAAATTAATTAAACAAATTTAATTAATTTTTAAATTCGGTTCAACAATTCTGACATTACTTTACAGGTTGTAGTTTAATTCTAAATGTGTTTAGAAGCTGTTACAGTATGTAACAGCTTCTAACTGTTAACACAGCTTCTAACAGCTTCTAACACAGACACAGCTAGAACAGCTTTTAGAAGCTGTTCTAGCTGTGTCTGTGAGTCTGTTGCTCTTTCACTTAAAAACCTTTTGAACCGATTGAGCTGAAATTTTGCATAAACATAACTTTTATTTCTAAGAAGAACACAGGATTATTGGTTTTACGAAATGTTTCACTGTTTCAAGATGGTGGCCATTTTAATGGGTTGCGGTAATGACTGGATTTTGTTCCTTTTTTTTCTTCCGCTCCCCCGAATCGGATTCCACAGTGAAGCATAACACAATCCGGGGGAAGTGTCCTTTTATAAGCCGGCTGGACTCTTAATGCCTGCCTCTAACTCCAGTGTAGGTTACCAGGCCCGATTATGTTGTTCCCCCACCCTAGGAGCCGGGACTCAGTCTTTATACCTTGTTTGCTTCAAACGAGAACACCCAAAAGAACATTCTCGCCGGGACTACAGTCTTTTCTACAAGATGACGAGAGAGTCCCTGTGCCTCATCACTGCTATCCATCTGTGCATGGACAAACGAATAGCAGCTCAGCAGCGAGCTGTCCCTCATTCCCTCGTTGCCGCAGTCAGCTCTATCCTTCTGTTAAAGGACCCGTGTGATAAAATCAGATATATCACGGAATTGCGCGCGCTCGAGTGTGAAAGGAACAGATTTTTCGTACCTCATTTGCCAACATACGGCCCACGATTTTGTACCTTGCCGATATTCAACTTTACTAAGATCCGGAATCGGTGAGCCGACCTGCTATGCCAGACGTATTGACGGTAGGCGGGGTGGCTCATTAGAGTCGCAAGGACACTCCCCTGGGTTGAGTAATACTTGATTGCTGAGCCAGCCCAGGGGAGCAGGAGAACAAACACAAACACTTTACTATGGCCAAACCATTGTTCAAATCGAATTCAGAGAGAGTTTTGCGTATTTAAAATTAATATGCTTGGATTATTTAAATATTTTCCACGAAAAAATTGTTTTTCTTTTTCAATATCTCTATTGGTTATCGAAAAAAGTGGCTTTAACTTTCCGGTGGTGTACGGCTCGTCGGCTCTACCAATATAGCCACTGCCACTATTACTGTACATGTAACGCGACTCGCCTCTACTGGTTTACTCACCTGCCTCAGTTGCTTAACTAAAAATCATAAAATATAAAAGATATTAAAAGAAAACAGAAGAAAATGAAACCGTGAAAAACGTTTTCCCGTACGAAGAACGTGTGGTTACCCGTTCTTCGTGACGGGAAAACGAAGCAACGCGAAAACGTTGCTTCGTACGTTCTACGGGAATAGTTGTTGTAATAACTATTTTTAAAATAGATACCGACTATTATGAAACCCGTACACTTCAGATCACTCAGTGTTTGAGTCCTGTCCGACCAAAACTTTGTTCTGAAGAGATTACAATACAGTGATAATTTTTATATATTGATCAGCCTTTACTTGATATTTATCAGTATTATTCTCACAAGCGTGAGTATAATGAATACTGTGGGGTTGAGGAGCGTAACGCCCTCTTTGACCGGCTGGTATTCAATATTTCTATAAGTAACGGTATTAATTATGATGAATACTTGTTACTTATATTGCAGTTGAACGAAATACATACGCAATTACATTAGTCTATACTTGTTTTCATTGAATGATGTCGGTAAAGTTCTTCACAGAAGATAAAGTAAATACTTTTATTTTTATTAACAAAAATTAAAATTTTGTATTTTTTTTTTTTCATTACTAAAAATAAGATAAATAATATTGCTTTTTTCTACAATAAAAATACGGAAAACTTTCATTTTTTATATATTTGATTTTTTAAAATATCCTGTTATAAATTCATATCTGCTCTGTAGAACATAAAATATTTGCTTATATATACATACATATATGAACAGTATTTTTAGAGTAATTTAATTTTAACTTTTAGTTAGTTAATGTTGGTTTTTATATTTATTTTTGAATCAATATTTTTTCCACATTTATTTTGTATTGTATTAATTAAAAATCAAAATTTGTTGAACTCTTATTTTTTTCTATCGCTTTCTTTAAAAAAAAAAAATAATAACATAATTAAAGTAACTACAAATTTTTATAAAGTTAATTTACACCTAATCTAAAAACAAGTTTGTGTTCTATTTCAGGTTTTTTGAGGGCATTAAAATGATTTTCTTAAAAGCATCAAATTTAAACGTTGTGGAACTCATTTGGGTATTTTAATACCTCAGATTCAATATAATAAAAGTAAATACATTAATTTAATACCATAAGTTTTGCTGCAAGAATTTAAACAGCATCATTCTATTTTTGGAACAAAAAATAAAAGTTTTAAATGAAACTTTCGATTCAAATTACTTTCAATATTACGCTATAGAAGAGGCAATGACATTTTATGAATCATACTATTTATTATAAATTTATATAATCTATATATACATATACATTTTTATTAAAAATTTGATAATTGGAAAGAATAGTTTTCTGTAAAATTTAATGAATTTTTTTGAATTAATATAAATATTTTTAACTTAAGTTTCACTTTAACCTGAATAACGATAGACATTGTAATGAAAATATAATTAACCAAATCCATCAGAGATTTCCTTCTGTATCGTTAGCGATTTTCTGAGGAAGACGTGTCTGATTTTTTTTTATAATACTAATGGAAAGTTTTCAGCATAACGGTTTAACTTTAATATAAAGAGAAAAAACATTATTAAGTTTTTGTGTAAGCTTAATTTTTATAATCATAATATACTGTTTATGACTATAATAAAATTTCGTCATGATATTAATATTGGGTTATAAAATTAATTTAATTTTAAATCACAGTTTTCTATCAGAGCCTAGTTTTACACTATACATTTATTTAAAGTGTATAATGTATTATTTTATTATTACTACAAAATGTTTTCAGTTATAATACAGTCGTTCAAGATTTTATGCGCAAAAAATACTTATTCCGCATAATATTTACAATTTTTCTCCGGTACGAGTGTGTTTAAGAGCTCTGAAATATTCCATTAAAACTTATTCGAATATTTGGGTTTAATAGACACTTCTGTTTCTGAGAGAAAATGAAAGAGGTACACGAAGTAAGAGAAAACAGGATTTTTGTATTTTAAATGGGAGAACGCTGAATTTCATACTTATTTTCTCATACAGTGTTTGTTGTTACATAAATGGAAACACAGAAGGTTCACTTTTCGTACGACTGTTTGCTTAAGCATAATAATTATCTTAAATAGAACGTTACTTTTAGCTTAATTTTCTATTAATTTAGGCATTAAAGTTAAAATAAAGGTCTTTCATAAGTAATATAAAATGAACACTCGTAACGTAAATAAGAATTTAATTGAAAGAAATTAATTTCATATTACTAAAAATTACTCATTAAAATAATGTGCTATCATGTATTATTTCACTCTACAACAAATATATAAAAATTTAAAGAAAAAAAATTGTTCTACGAACCTTTTTTTGGAATATTTAATATTTTACAAGAATATAATTTTTTTCGGTTTATATTTTACAATCAAATATTAGTTGTAATTAAAAAAAAAAGAAAATAGTTCGTGGCAGTTATACTGAAACAATTCCAAGGTTTATTCTTTTCTTCAAGGATCTATTTAAGTAAAACTGATCAAACCTCTACATAAAGAACTGTTATATAGTGGATATATCAAGTTTTATATACGAAATCGACCCGAAGTACCCAACGGAAACACAAGATCAACTGAACTACTTTTTTACCGATTTTTTGAAGAAAAGTACATTATTATTTTCGGTCGCTTGGTGGGAGTTGAGGGGGAGGGACTGAAAATAAATTTTCATCACGTTTAGAGGTATGAGAAGTACGAAAATACCATTCATGTACCAAAAATCTCCAAAACTGCATAATCAATTTTATTGAAATTTACATATGCTCTAGTAGTGTATCTGAAGTTGGCAAGTGGAGATTTTTTGAAGATTAATTGACTCATTCATAATTACGCTAAATTTAAGGTCGAAAAAAATTCAGGATATGTTGGCTTTGAAGTGGTGTATTTCTCATACGCGCTTATGCAGTGTGTTACAGTGATGAGTAGGTTAAAACTTGATGCTTGTATGTAGGGTCAACTATTTTATTGGAGCTATGTAGTAGGTTGAATTCTGAAAATCAGTGCGTTTCTGACTGCGAAATAGTTAGGGCTCGAAAATGAAAATTCGGCCTTCATGCGCATAACTGCATGAGAATTTTCTTGACAACATTTTAATTTTCATTTTGAAAAGTTCAATTTTCATATCCCTGTTCTTATAAGGTACATTTTACCTGCATTATGCCGAACTCATTAGCAGAGCTCTCCCTTTTTTCCTGTTTAGTATCCGTGAATTACTTCACAGGATGAATGAGAATGATATGTATGAGTATACGTGAAGTGTAGTCTTGGTCAGTCTCAGGTCGACCATTTCTGAAATGTGTGGTCAATTGAAAAACAAACACCAAAGAACACCGGAATCCACGATCTAGTATTCAAATCTGTGTATATATAACTAACTGCCTTTACTAGGACTTGAACGCTGGAGCTCACGACTTCCAAATCAGTTGATTTGGGAAGAAGCGTTCACCGCTAGACCAACGCGGTGGTTTCGTTAGCAGAGCTGTAGCATGTCAGCCTTACATTCGGAAGTTCTGGATTCGAGAGCAAGCCTTGCATTTTTCGCACGCTACAAAATTAATTATGTACATTGGCAGCTGTTGAAGAACGTCAACCGGTTGAAGAATTAGAATTGTAATTAGGTTGTAGAATAAAATAATTTTTATAGTTATGCTTAAAATGTATTTTTAAAAGCAGTGTATATAAATGTTTTTATATAAACACACATCCGTGGTTGTTTTAAGTTCATAACTCTTTTTTTTTATTAAATAATAAATATTAAAAATAAATAAAACAACAATGGTAAGGCAGTAAATCATATTTAAATTCCCATAATATTTTAAAATCGTTTTTATTATTTTTATGCCATAACATTTTACTTGCCTACGACGTCATATTTTCTAATAAATTTTTTTTTAATTTTATTTTTTTAAATTAGCTAATAACAAAAAATGGCTATGATAACAATTGACATGAAGGAAAAAATTATTAGGCTATATTTATGTAATTAAAAGACAAAACTGCTTAAAAAAAAAACAAAGAAAAAGCAATACATTAATTTTTTTTTAAATATATGCAAACTCGTGAATTTTTTTTTCTAAATAAAATTTAACAAAATTACCATACATTAAAGGTAACTTGTGTCCTTAATGCAGTCAAATTAATAAATAAAATTTAACTAAAGAAGAGTTCTATCTCAAATCCCTAATTTAGACTCATTTCAGTTATCTCTAATTTACATATTAAAAGTGTTATTTTTCTTTTAATATTAAGAAACTTATACATATTTTTACAAAAAAAATTGATTAATTACAATTCAGACAGTTTATAAAAGTATATCTATTAATTTTTACTTTCCCCTGTAGATAGCACTATACGAAGAGCTGTAGCTCTAGAAGGATGATTTATTATTGTAATCGGTACAATTTCGGTTTATGGGGTTTTCACCGGATATTGACGTTTTGACACCTAAAGAACCCCAAAAACGTGAAATTTTCTGGATGTTAATGTTTGTTTGTACGTGTGTGTATTCGGTGTTAGCCTCTAAATCAACTTATATCTCCGGAAATTTTGGATCCATTTTGACCAAACTTGGTTACTTCTATATATGGAGCATTGATGGCATTAAATTTTCAACCTAAAATGTCAAGGTGAGGTTGTTGAGCAGGGTAACCCTCAGTATCTCGAGATTTCGCCTAATTAAGCTCATATTTTTCTAACGCACATTTATTAACAATTAAAAAATAACAATATTTGAAAGAAAAATTTTTTTTTGTAAAATCGCACCTCCATCCCCCCCCCCCCCAAAAAAAGCTGTTGTAGTCGTCTGTTATGTTGTGATATCATAGGTGAGCGGTAGAATTAAATAAATTAATAATATTTAAAGTGTAAAAAAAAAACTTCATTTCGCCGGGTCTCGAACTCGATCGCGGTACCTGATTAGTTAAGACTCGCGGCTACACCAGTCTGTCGACCGTACAAGGGAAATTTGTTCTACGTAAGTTAGAAAATACATTAGTTTAATTAGTGTCGACCGTCGCCGGTAGTATCGCCACATCCGCGCGAATTAAATACGGTATGCGCGCGCTTTAGTTAGAGTGACTGAATTAAATAAACCAAAAAAATATTATAGTTAAATAAAATTATAAATATTTTAAATTAAGTTGTATGTGAAAGCCGTGCATTAGAAACAAGTGTTGTGTCTTTTATTTTCTTAATATAACGTAACTTTTCGTTAGTTATTTAGGTCATAAACTGCTCGTAAATGAGAGCATTTTTTTTTTTTTTTTTTAGCAGGCTTGGTGTATAACAAAGGAATATTTATCATCTGTACTCCGACTTTAAAATAGTTTCATTTAAATAATAAATAATTAAATCAATAAAACTTTAGTTATGAATCACATTGTCTACAATGTAACTATTATATAATTTTATATCCGTTTTATACACACACCGTTTTAAATTATACTTTATACTTCCGTTTATAATATGTACATTATTACCATTTTACATATATAACCTGAATTATGATTTTTAACCTATATTTCCCTCATCGGTAATACTCGTAATTCAGCACGATACTCACAGTTAAGTTATTACGGAGTATTGTTCTTAATCAACTATTGTTAACTATATTTTAATTTCTTATCTATTCTTTAAATATCTCTACGTACAACAAAAGCATACAAGAATGATTAGTGAAATGTACAGAAAATCTTTACGTGATTGACGTAAGGAAGTAACTTATACTAGTTAGTGTCTTCTTAATAAAAGTAGAGAATATATTTTTTTAAAGTAGATTGCTAATTTAAAAAAAAATTTAGTTAACCTATAATTTTAGTAAAATATATTAATTAAAGTAACAAATCCACCCTTCCACAGGGAATATTATTATCTCAACCTTTCATTCGAATTATTCCGAATTCGAATCTCAGACAAGATTAATATTTGTTAATAAAAAATAAATTCATATTACTTTGATCTTGGTAATAAGGTGAATTGATTAGAAAAATATCCCTGTTCCAATAACCTTTACGAACGGCTATTGGACAACTGTAATTCCCTGAACAAGAAGTTTTACGTGTTCCTAATTTACAATGAAATATTTAATAAAAATAGAAAGTTAATTCAGTTCATTATATCTCTAAATCGTAAGAAATAGTTTCATTTCATATGAACTATCATGTTATCATAATTCTTCGGTTTTTGAATTGAAGTGATTGGTGGTTAACAGTTTTTGGTATAAAATACTCTTTGCCATATCTGATATTAGTATACGCAGGTCGGTTGCAGAATATGTTTGAACATTGTCAATTGTCTACTAATAATAAAAAAAGTTTTGTTTTCTGTTGTAATGTTTGTAGTTTGTTCATTACATAATACAAAATAATCTCAACAAAAAAAAAAAAAGTGGCGAAACCTTAATATTTTTATATTTTCAATACAATAATGTTTTTTTTTTGTTTTTTATTTTGAAGGACCCTGAACACTACGGTTATTTAACTGCTGAACAAGCACTAGCAGATTATGTTGATTTAATTACGTATCTCAGAAGTCATCAAGATGGTGTTCAAAGAAAAATAAGTCCTGTAATTGTGTTTGGTGGATCTTATGGGGGAATGTTGGCTGCCTGGTTCAGAATTAAATATCCAGCTGTTGTTGCTGGGTAAGTAACATTTATTTTAAAATTTTTGTAATATAAATACACACACACACACACACACACACACACACACACACACACACACACATATTTATTTATATAAGAGTAGTAATGAAAGTCATTCATGGTCAAATCATACTTAAAATTTCAGAAATTACAGCAACGAAGAATTCAAAAATAATTTTACTCCATATAATTTTATTTCATCCAACTGTAGTCTCATAGTGTTATTATTTTTACCATGGAAAATTCTGCAAAGTTTTTTTTGTTTTCAACTTTTTATTCTCTAATTCTGTCAGAAATTATAATAAAATAATTTTTGTAAATTTATTAAGCCTCCTTTTGTTTTTTATTTCAGACAATAATACTTTTTCCAATTTTTTGTTCGGAAAATAAAAATCAACTTGAATATCTACCCTTGGAAACACATATTACATAAACATGCCACACAATTCCGGAGAATTTCGTATATATTCTTTTAAAATACCTGAATCAATACTAAAAAAGGCCTTTGATTTTATTGAGGAAATGCCCTGGAATCAGGCAGAAAGCCAAATACAACCCTTCTAAAATGCAATGCAAGGAATATTTGAATAGAGTATTTTTTTGCGATTAGTTTGTCAAAAAATATTACTTGTAACCTGTACAAAATAAGAGAAGGGTTGCCCTAGGTTATCCAATTGCCTGAGAAAATCTAGTGATTGAAATACATAATTTCTCAAACAAAGGGATAAAATAATTTGTTGGTTGCACGCTCTGTCCCAGTTTTATTGTGGCTTTAATGTAAAACACCTGGAGCACGAGTGCTACTAATCAACGATGCTGTCTCAGATAATAATGGTGTTTAGTATCAAGTACTCATACAGTGAATACAGTGAGTGTGTGTCATTTGTAAATCTGTATACTCTTACATTTCGGCTTAATATGTCTGTATGAATAAATATATTCGGTTCAAGAACGCTACGTAAAACTAACTAATTCTCCACTTTCCATAAATGTATGCCACCCAGCATCTTATTTTTTAATTAAAAACATATATAAGATATCGTACATTGCTTTTAGTTGAAAAAAAGAAAAAAAAATGTTACAAATAAAATATAAAACAAAATGTTTACGTCAAGTAGATACGTCTCTCATTATATACCCAAATCAAAACTTTAATAATCTTGTCATGACCACAAATGTGGTCGTGACATGAAATAATAAACGATTAATACACCTATTTTAACAAAAAAATATTAAGCTACAAATTTTTAAGTGTGGTATGTCTGTATAAAAGATGAAGAATAGGAAGAGGGCTGATGATCCTATTACCATTATTGCGGCGACCTCGATACCCTAGAACACGTGGTGTTCTGGTGCCCGTAATGGGATGATTACCGCCTAGCTTACTCGGCGATTACCAGACCGCTCAGCGTGGTGAACATCATCGCCACATGTTGCGGAGCCCTAAGACTTTAGATAGCATTACAGGGTTTGTGGCGAGATTTCTTCAGAAGAATCGGGTGGCTCGGAGATGAGGGACAGCCCTCTGCGGAGCTACCGTTCGGACATGCTTACACGAGTGGGAGGTAGCGATGAAGCACGGGGACTCTCGCACCTCCGAGCGAAAAAGACCGAGTCCCGGCGGAGATGCCCCACTCGGGTTATCTCCGTTAGAGACATTGGCATAAAGACCGAGTCCCGGTTCCCGGAGTGGGGATCCAGGCACTGCATAGCTGGGCATGGTGGATCCTACTCTGGGGGTTTGAGGCGAGCGCAAAGTGAGATCCGACCGGCGGATCGAGATGTGGAGGCCTATTATAGTAAAGGTTACTCCCCTGGGCTGTGTAATACTAAACTGTAGGATCCGGCCCGGGGGAGAAGAATAAATAAATAATAAAAAAAAATAAAGAATAGTAATAAAATAAAATTTTAAAATTAATCATAAATGTATAACAAAACAAATGTC
The DNA here is from genome assembly GCF_047948215.1 of Lycorma delicatula. Taxonomy (NCBI): domain Eukaryota; kingdom Metazoa; phylum Arthropoda; class Insecta; order Hemiptera; family Fulgoridae; genus Lycorma; species Lycorma delicatula. Next base: position 73,642,660 of record NC_134461.1, on the reverse strand, counting down.
TTGAAAGTATTTTTTTTTTTAGCTTAAACATGATTTATACACATAAAATTTTAAACAATTCAACAGTTTGAAACTTTGATAACGGAGAAAATATACATTGATTGGTGACATAATTAACAGAGGATATTTTTGTTATTATATTTATAAAGTATTTATCATTACTGCTTGAATTTTAAATAGCTATTTATCCTGATAATAATCAGGGGTTTTGAATTAAATTCAAAAAAGTATAATTATTCTTAAGAGGGGTAATTGTTTAATATTGACAAATAAGGAATATACTTATAATTTAACATCTTGAAATATTAAGAATTAATGAGAACTCTTTAGTTCTCATAGTCTTCGGTGATAAAAGAATTGTAGTTATCCAACAGATTCAAAAAAACATTTATAATTTAATCTAAAAATAATAACTTATTATATACTCGTACTTAAAATATCTGTCTTTATTTAATAGAAAACATATTGAGCTTTAATATACATTTTTAAAATATACGTTCTTAAAAATAATTTTAAATACAATATTTTTAAATAAATGTTCTTTGCTGAACTGCTTCTTTAAGAAAAAATCTAATTTAATATTTACTTTAATTATAACTCAATGATTTATATATACATAGATAGTTGCTGGTTACTGTTTACCTTAGCTATCCTCAAACACATTCGTGATATTACATAAAAAAAAATTAAAATCAAATAATTTATTACGTCATCAAACAAAAATTATAATTTTAATTCTCATTTCAGGGCTTTAGCAGCATCAGCTCCAATTTGGCAATTTACTGGTTTAACCAAATGCGAAGCATTCAATCAAGTAACTACATCTGCTTATGAAAAAGCGGCTAAAAACTGTCCACAAAATATTAGACAGACTTGGAAAGAAATAAACAATTTAGCAAAAACTGGTTGGTAAATTCATTCACTCACTCTTGTATAGATATTATCAATAATATTTTTCTAAAATTTCCAGTTCAAAGCAGATACTCAATATGAGGAGGTCAAGTGATTAATACCACCGTATGTTACATTTTAAGTAATAATACCATTATACTCCTTGACATCAAAGAGTTATTCAAACAAGACGTATTAACTGATTTCATTCCTTTTAGAAAAAAATAAAAAGAGGAATAGAAATACTCGAAATATTTTATTTACGTATTCGTAAATTTTATTCGATCCATTTCTTTTACTTAAATTCCTACCTATCTTTACCCAAGGGTTTCTAGAGCTTGTCCCTGGCCGCTGTATGAGCTCGACGCATCTTTGGAAAGTTTACCAGTAAAATCCGTAATTATAATTAATAATGGAATTCTTCAGCTTGACTCATTTTAATTTTCTTGGTTGAAGGAGATAAAGGAGTTTTAATACCTGCAAATTTCTAGCTATTTTTGGATTAATTCAGTGGATTCTAAGTATAAAAAATAGAAAAGATCTGCAGATGAAGTTTTATAGTGAAGGCAAAATCCATGAAGGTGTAGAGAAGCAAACTCTGAATGAGAGGAAAAGAAAACAGAGTAGAGTTTAGGCTGCCGAGGTGAAATTTTACGCGTAGTTAGAAAAAAACAGGGTGTATAATAAAATCTTTATAAATGAATTAAATGATAGGACTGTATAATGTACAAATAAACATTGAGAAAACAGTGGAAACAACACTTTGAGAGAATACCACGATTAATCTCCGAAAATCGCCATATTTTAAAATCATGCAGATCGTAAAAGTGTGAGTCAACCTCGGTAACGAGGTTAACTTTATATGTTATACAGTTTCCTAGAAACGGAACAGTCAAGTCATCTTAACTGTGAATGAAGCTGATGAAAAACAAGTGATAATTATTCATAACTGAAACACAATTAGTCCAGTGGAAAGAAATAATTTTTTTTTTATAACCTCCTTTATTCTTCTCTAATAACCGTTCCTAACCACAATTGACCTAGGATTAGATAGCATACTGACCAAAAAAAAAAGAAAAGAAATTAAGAACTATCGTACAGTTTAAAAGCCACGTTACGTTTTAATACTCCCAGAATTGGGAAAGGATTCATGAAAAAATAGGGTTAAAAACAAACAATAGCTACATTAATTTACATAAAATTTTACAAGTCAGTAGAGGGAAACATAAATAAAATGATCAATCATCTGGATGGATGTACATCAAAATGAAAACAGGATATAATCATTTCTCATTCGAGTGGACCATCGCGAGGATTTCCTTCCTTTTCCCTTTTTATCCTCCAAGAATTACCATCAGGTATTACTTCAGAGGATAAAAGAGGATGATATATATGAGTCTAAGTAAAGTGCAGTCTTTTACAGTCACATATCGACCATTTGTGAGATGTGTGGTTAAATGAAACCCAACCACCAAAGAACACTGGTATTCACGATCTAGTACTCAAATCCGTATAAAAGTAACTGCCTTCACTAGGACTTGAACGCTGGAACTCTCAACTTCTAAATCAGCTGACTTGCAAAGAAGCGTTTGCCACTAGACCAACGCGGTGGGTTGGGAGGATATCCTTCTTTTCTTTCATTCTTTTTTCTGTTTAGCCTCCGGTAATTACCGTTCAGATAATACTTCGTTCATAACTATCGTTCAGATTAATACCTGACGGTGATTCCCGAAGGCTAGCAGAACAGGAAAAAAAAGTTGGATGACTGTGAATAAAATTCAGGGGATGGTATGTGTCTCGAACGGGTTATACTAGGTTAATTATGATGATAATATATTTTGCGGCTTACTACTATGATTATATGTTACTTACATTCAGGATTCTATGATTTATGATTTGTTTATTATTCTGATTGTTATTTTGTTGTTATTTAACTATTTCGTTTATGTATTGATTATTTCTGGGCTTTACAATTATTTTGTTTTTCAATTCTAATTATTCGTGATATATGGACATTATTATGTCCATAATTAATTGTATAATAAATAATAATATAAAAAAATTGGGCCTATTTGATCGATATTATTAACTTATTTATGCTATGGTAAATACAATATATACATATTACAAAAACTATAAGGGTGTTTCATAATGTTCTTCGGAGTTTCGAAAATTCATTAACAAAAACATTATTTCAGTCATAAGAATAAACATGTACTGTTCGAAAGAGTACTTCAAATAGTTTTTTTCCACATATACCAGGCAGTTATTATACCATTTGCTCGCTAGACGTCGACAGTAGAGAAAATGGCTGCCACGGGAAGCGAGAAGTCGTTTTGTGTGTTAGAATTTCACTTGTCAAAGTTAGTAACTTCTGTGCAACGTGCGTTTCGGTTGAAATTTCATAAGGAGCCACCAAGTGACAATTCAATTCGTACATGGTATAAACAATTCAGTGAAACTGGTTGCTTGTGCAAGCGAAAATCAACTGGTCGTCCATCAACCTCAAAAGTCAATGTCAAACGTGTGCGTGCAAGTTTATTCGCAGCCCGTCAAAATGGACTGCAGCTGCAGGCAGAGAATTAGGAATTCCGAAAACAAAAGTATGGAGAGTTCTCCGTAAAGGTTTATTATACAAACCGTACCATCTTCAATTAATCCAGCGTCTTTCTGATGGAGATAAAACACGTAGGCTCGATTTTTGTTTACAGTTACAGGAAAAGATGTTGTTAGATTAAGGTTTTCTAAACAAGAATTTTCAGCGATGAAGCTACTATCCATATTAGCGGTAAAATAAACCGTCATAACGTGCGTGTTTGGGGAACTGAAAACCCACACGCTTATGTGGAACACATTTTGGATTCTCCGAAAGTAAACGTTTTTTTGTGCGATCTCTCTTGAGGCAGTGTACGGGTCGTTCTTTTTTATGGAAACGACAGTAACCGACATGATATACCTGGATATGTTACAATTATGGCTTATTCCTCAGCTACTCAGCTTCATTTTCCAGCAAGATGGTTGTTCTGCCCATTTTCATAACGAGGTTCGACAGTACCTAAACACAACATTACCTCGGTGCTGGATAGGACATGCGTCTGAAGAAGACCAATACATTATACTGTGACCACAAAGATCACCAGACCTCACGCCAAGTGATTTCTTTCTCTGGGTTTACGTGAAAGATACGGTGTTTATCCACCGATGCCGCACGATATCACTGAGCTAAAAGATCGCATAATCAATGCAATCAACTCTATCGAAAATGACATGTTAGAAAGAGTTTGGCAAGAGCCAGACTTTCGGGTTAATGTGTGCCGTGTCACCAGAGGAGCACATATTGAACATTTATAGATTTTAACAACTGTTTGAGTCCCTACATCAACTCGTACAACTTTCATTTAGGTAAGTGAAATACTTTTTTTTTACTGAATTTTTGTAACTCCTAAGAACATTATGAAACGCCCTGTATTTTTCTGATAATTTATATATTTTTATTTTAATAAAATAATTTTTTTCAAAGATGAAGGTAGATCATGGTTATCGAAAAATTGGACTCTGTGTCAACCAGTAAAAAATGAAACCGATGTCAGCAATCTTAAAATGTGGTTAGTTGAAACCATGATAGATGTAGCAATGGCAAATTATCCCTATCCAGCGAACTTTCTAGGAGAACTTCCTGGATATCCAGTAAAGGTATTTATAATAAAATTATTATTTACTATTTAAAAATAATTGTTTTTTTCCATCGGAAAATTATAATAATTTAATTTTTTTAATAATAATAATATGACTATTAAGAATCCGATGAATTTACATAATCCACATCAGAAGATCACTTAGAATAACATACTGTTCTGAATATCCGTTGAAATCACTACATTATTTTTTTTTTTAATTTTTCATTATGAGCAGATAATACAGTTTTCGATAATTGAAATCATAATGTAATACAGAAGTCAGAATATTCAGTCAGAATTAAAATAAACATTTCTTTTCAATCTTTACAATAGTAAAGATTTCTCTTTAACTTATATATATTATTAACTTATTATATGAATTAAACTTATGATAATATAAATTGAAATGATCGACATATTAAAATAAATTTAATTTTTCGGTTGGTAAGTTATTTTTATCAGAACTTTTTCATTAAAATTCCCTGGAAAGTTTCAATAATAAAAAACTGGAAAAACTGTTCTAATTCTCTTGAGTTTTTTATTTATGTAAATTAAATCTTTGTTATTACAAATTGTTTTTCTGTACTGGTTTCAAGTGCAAAACCACTTCAACCTCTGACTTTAAGTGCTAAACTATATAAAAGGTGATATTAAATTATGAAAACGGCAGATCTACATACTTAAAAATCTGACGTAGACACCATGTTATTTCCTGTGTGCCTATTAAATATATACATTTTTTTTTTTTTAATGAAAAGTACAAAAAAATTTATTTCATTAATAACTTATGTTACTTTTCATTTTTAAAATTTTTTTATTGTTGTTATTGAATTATTCTTTATGGTAGAATTTTTTTTTTATAATCAGAGGTTAATATTTATTAATAAATCAATACATTTAAATTAAAAAAAAGTTAAAAAAAGGAGATGAAGTCGGATTCGAACCGATATGTCATTCCCTTGTAAGATCCAATATTTCATTAATTAAAATTGCATTTGGTTATAACTCTGGAACCAATGAAAATAAGTACCACTTATGACACTCATTGAATAGCTTTCAATGAGAGATTATTACTGCAGTTAACAAAATTTCCAAAATCCAATTTTTTTTTTGGATTTTAGGCTTGGGCACTTTTGGTCCAGTCGATTGCCATCAAAATGGAAGGTGCAGATCTAGATAAATAAAAGAACAATCCTAAATCCAAAATTTCAACATCCTACGGCTAATCGTATTTGAGTTATGCGAGAGATACGTACAGACGTCACGCCGAAACTAGTTAAAATGGATTCAGGGATAGTCAAAATGGATATTTCCGTTGAAATCTGAAAACCGAAATTTTTGATGGTTTTCAACTTTTGTTGATGGTTACATCATAATAATTTTAAAAAAAAAAACATAGTATTCGATAGATATAAGACTTACAGAGTAATATTTAAAGAGTAATAAAGGGACTTTTATTTTATTCTATTTCAGAATAATAACTGATTGTATAAATATTTGATTAATAATAACTAATATTTTATTTGCTAATATTTTAGCAATTGTGTAATTGTCCAACTTATTAAAGAATTGGAGAATCATATCACGATTTCAAATGAAATAAGTTTAAATGAAGTGCAGAAAAAAAATGGGTATATGCAATTTAATAGGCGTACAAGGAAATCATGTAGTGTCCACTTCAAATTTTTTTATTTATATGATTGTTTTTATTCATAAAATAATGAACTATAACCAAAAATTAGGCACCGGAATGTACCGATCGCTAGTGGAAAATCCCGAATCATTCGTTAGTATCAATCTGTAGATTTAAATTTCTAGTTTAACTTTCGTTATATCAATTTTCATCATTAAAAAAAAAAAAAAAATACACAAGAGGTAATCAGTTTTGGACAATTAATAATCCCATTCCGAATCACCGCCCGCCAGGGCAACCCGCCCGGAGGCCTAGCTGCGGAGGCGTGCCGTAGGCACGACCTGCAGCCAGTATTTATATTATTCTTTAAAAAAATAACGATTATTATTACAAATTTTTACTCTTTTCTGAAATTTCTCATTAGTTATTTTGTCTTTAAAATCCTTCTATAGGAAGTATTATATTCCAAAGGACTCATGTCTTTCTATTGTTCTCTTTTTTCCTATTAGCCTTGTTTCGCTTACGTACATATCTAAACTCTAGATGTAAATGTTTAATAATTTATTTCTCAAGTTTCCTGCGAGATTATGTTAATTGTAAACAAGCATTTTTCTTGTGGAAGAATATTTGTTTTACCTGATTTATTTTATAATTTTTTTTTTTTTTGCTTTCTTTGACTATAAATTTTTCAAATAAGTAATTCATCTATACAAGGAAAAATAAATAAAGTCATGTAATTGCAAAGAAAAATCATATCAATAAATTGAATTCAAATAAAATTGTTAATATATTGTAGACTTCTGGTACTATTAGTAATATAACATTTACTATTTTTGGGTAAAAAAAAAAAAAAAAATAAGGAAATTAAATTCAACTGATAGAAGAAATACAACTATAATTTTGTTTATAAATATTTCAAATTGTAAACACTTTGAAATTTTTGAACGTTTTTTAGTTGGTTTGGATTCTGGTTTAAATTTATAACAAATAGTTTTTTTTTTGATGTGATTTATATTAGTTTTTCTAGAAATGGTGAAAAATAACTATTTTCTCTATTTCAGTGATTTATATATTTAAAAAAAAAAAATTAATATAACTATATATTTCTTCGTTGAGAAGAATTTAAATAATTCATTTGAAAATATACTGCGTTGGTTCACCGTTAAAATGAAAAGGAAAAAGTCACAGATCGGGTAAACTTAAAAAGAAAGATATTAAAAACTGTGTTTATATAAACTTTTTCAATTATGATCAAAGGAATTTGCTTATAAAATATTACAGGAACAAAATTTTTATTTGTTGTCAACGTGACAATTAAAAGTAATTTTCTAACATGTTTGTCGAAAAATTTACATTTATTTCTATTAATGTTAATTTATTTTGCAAAAAAAAAAAATTACATCGGTCAATAAAATAATTACAAGATACGTAGTTTTATTTTTTTGGAAAAACTTTTAAGACATATGTTAAAGTAAAAAAAAAATTAATTATTTAAGGTGGAAATTAACTATTTTTAGTGTACGATATTTCAATTAAATTGTCATCTTGTAATCATTATTTTCTGTATGTTATAAAAAAAAATTTTATTCTATTAAATAATCTACTTTAAAATTTAATATTACGTTTAGTTTTAGAGGAAAATTTCTAGATGAAAAATAATTTACTTTTGAATTTATTTATATTTTATTCCTTAGCAAGTATAAAATGAAAAAATAAAATTCTATTAAAAGAAATGATTAAACTTTTCATCAACGATAACACTGTATGTATAATTTATCGTTTTAAACGATATTTTTACTTATAATTTCCTTAATTATCAAAAATGTTATATGTAAAGTTATTTTCATATGATAAAAAATTCCTGTATTTAAAATTTATAACTAGAATTGTATAACCGGATTTTGTTTTTACACGGCCTTTTTTAATACGATTTTGAAAAAAAACACGATGAAAAAATTTGGAGACCCGAAATTTTCGTTTTTCCGTGCTCAGACAACATTTCAACATTGCGTAACGGTAACATTCGTGTTTGGAATTTCCTACATCCTCCTACACATACAAACATACTGCTCAGTATGCGTTGAAAGATATTTTGGTCGAGGGTTTGTTAAAGTGGTGCGGGGAGCGATGCGAGTCTGCAAAATGCAGTGCAATCAGTTTGGATTTGATACGACATTAAAGACATTAAGCGTGATCTTTGTGACGGTGTGCTTTATCGATAAATATTCTTTGATATAAATTAACTCTAAAATATTTGGTAACGCAAATACGAAAAATAAAAGAAAAGCAATTTCATGGTAGGCCAGGATACATATTTTGAACCGTCTTAAAAATGAACAAGGTTCAACGTCTATGGCTAAAGAGTTTGGTTTGAATAATTTAAAAAAAAAAACGTGAAATTACTATAAGACAATCTGTGTCTTCTGGGACAATAGTGGATGCTAAATCATCCTCATAAACAAGAAATGTTAATAAAGAGAAATGGAAAATTTACTAGTATACATTGGTAAAAGATTACGGGAAAAAAGAATACCCATAGAAGACAATATTATCAAGCAGATGGCCTAACAAGTTTATAAGCAGACTAAAAAACGGGAGTCAAATGATATTGTGATCACTTCATCTGTTCAAAAAAAAAAAAGGTTGAATTTCTGGGAGTTCGGGATGGCTATCCGAATTTCTCAAATGGCACACAATGCATAACATGGCAATCAAAGGCGAAGTCGGATCCACAGATGAGACAGTTGCTAAAGCGTTTCTTTCGAACTTAGTGAAAGTAATTGAAGAAGGATGTGCGTCAGACCAAGTATTCATCGCTGATGAAAGAGGTATATTTTGGAAGAAAATGCCGAGCAGAATTTATTTGACGAAAAGAGAAAAAAGATGCTAAAAATTCTATTACTTTTTTAATATGCAGTGCAGGTTCCGGACATTGTTTAATGAGGTCTACTCATTAACAGAGCACGTCGCCTCCATGTAATGAAAGATGAAGACTTCGATAATCTGCTAGTGCATTGGAGGGCTAACAAAATAACATGGATCTCTGCAAGAATATTGACTGACTGTTTCAGTAATCTTTTTATCCCTGAAGTACGGAAGAACATGAAGGTATTCCATTTAAAATTCGTTTACTTGTAGATAATGCACCTGGACATCTTATATTGGAACAACCAAATGTGAAAGTTTTATTTCTGCCTCGTAATATAAAAATCTTTTTCTTCAACCGCTAGATCAGGGAATTACAACGATATCTAAGTCTTATTACATCAAAAGAACGTTCCAATATATCCTGGATAAACTCTATAAAAGACACAACAATTGCAAATCATAGATGCATGGAAAAAAGTATCAATTATGGACCGAGTGAAATTTGTTGGGGAAGCGTTTTCGTTATTAAAACTATTAACTCATAATGCATGTCGGAGACGAATTTGGTTAGAGTGTGTTAAAATACCATATCAGAACAAGTACAACCGAATTGCAATCGGATATTATAACTGTGGTGCATACAATTGTCCGAAGAAGTTTTTTGAAGAGCTTACGTTTGAAATTATCGCTTAATTAACTGCTGACGAAGCCCTTAATAAGGAGGAAATTCTCGACGTTATCTTAGAGGACCGTGTTACTCCCAAGGAAAATAGTGATGAAGAAGAAGGAGGTCCAATGACAACGAATACAATTCTGTAAGGCCTGAATTTGTCTAATAAACTTCGAAATAATTTTATAATAAACTAGAAGACCCGGCAATGCTTTACCATTGCTAGATTTGAGTATATATGTAGATTAAATAAACATAATTGAAAGTCTGATGAAACATTAATAAAATGAACATTGCTGAACTTCCCGAAATTTAATATTTCCCTTTTATTTTTCCCATTTTCATTTTAACATACTCCCTATCCCTTTCCTCCATTCTTCCCTTTTCTTCCCCCTTTTCCCTCTTCCTTCCCTTTTCCTATTCTTCCCCTATTACTCTCACTTATTTCCCTTTCACTCTTCGCGCTTGCTGTTTTTTCCTTTCCCCGTTTTACTTTTACTGTTTTCCCCTTTTTTCCATTTTCCCTTTTCCGATTTTTTCCTTTCTCCCTTTTTCCCCGCGCAACAATCAGTCACCTATAGCGGACACACATATCGGAAACGTTAAAATGGAATCGTAAAATATTTAGTATAGCGTGTGTTGCTTTTACGTCCAACTGATAGCGCTGTTTTTAAAAAAAATATGTTTTTACCTGTCACGGGTGTGACATCTATGGTATATAAATAGTAGGTATATAAAAACACGCGCGTATTCAAATGAAACGTGTCAAAATTTCAAAGCAATCGGTGAAGAACTTTCGGAGATTTAAAATTTTGAACAAACGAATTTTTACATTTTTATTTATATAGATGATCATAACGTACAACGAGCTATGGAATTTCAAGGATATCTGACCACTTGCACAGCTCATTACCAAGAGTCATATAAAGGATTCAGGAAAAAAAAAATCACCGTGATCAATAGCTGAATTTATGTTTAAAAGAGTGAACATGTTAATTTGATCCGAAACAGTACACCACTTCTGAATATCTCAAGTTCTGAAATCGGGTGCAATAATCGCACGCGTTTACAATTTTTAAACTTTTGTTATCATTTTAAATTAAATTTTGATACAATAAACAATAATTCATTTTATTTTTGATATCCGGGATTGAGTTTTATAAATGAACCTATCTCCCATTTTTTTCCCTCATTTTTTTTATGAAGTTTTTTTAATACACGTGTTCTGTTGAACGTATCCACCGGGTAAAAACAAAATCCGGTGTATATAATATTTTTCAGCAATTAAATTAATTTTTTTTCCATTTAATAAATAAACTTTTACATTATATGAATGTTTTATCAAAATGTGAAAAATATTTCTACTTCCCTTGTAAAATTTAAAAGTATAAACAATATAATACCAATAGCAAATTAGCTCTTACAGGGATATCTTTTCTGATAAAAAAAGACTTAAAATGAAATATCTTTTAATATAAGTTATAAAACTTCTATATTACTATAAAAGATTAACCTACGATGACTGTAATATATTAAATACTGTAGAAAGTAAAAAATATTTGATATAATATTCATAGTAGTATTTATTATTACATGTTTTTTTTTTTTTAAATGGTTCAACCGTGTTCTCAAATCTTGCATGCTAATTAAACTCCTTTCTTGACGCCATTCAATGGTGAAATTTTACACAGCGACACAAGTGGGTGAAAATCTAATATCTTATTGTTAATTTCATATATTTTAATTCGAATATGTCTACGTATCGATAAGATATTCTTTTCTATCAGATTGCTATTAACTGTCAATTCAGTATGAATAGATCAGATGGCTATTGAAGCGGATTTTAATATAACTAGCTTAATTTTTTTTTTTTGCCGCAATGTTTAATTTACAATCGGTTCCAATTTACGAACCACAAGTAAATTTGAATACAAAAAATGACTTGCAGAGAGGTGTTTCCAATAAAATCTCTCAAAGAAAAATATATGTACTCGTCGTACATATGTATGAATACATATATAGTATACATAAAAATATAATAAGCATTAATAAGTATATACAAACATGAGTCCAAGAAACATTAATAAAGTTCAGGTTATAAAAAAGTCTTATTAATCACACAAAGAATAATTAATCTGGCATAGAAACAATGAAACAAATCAAAAAACGAACAGAGTGGGTGGTGAAACGAAATGAACAATTTTGATAACACAAAAACCACACAGGTTTGTGTGTTAATTCACCTTCGATCTCGGAGAATTTACAGATCTAATATATGCAGTTGTTTTAGGCGCCTAATATCCTTGCTTTTATCCAGAAGATTAACCACGAGACACTTCACATGTCCCTTCTCTTGAACTTCACGAGACACTTCTCTTGAACCCAGATAAGCCCAGGTGATCGTGAATTTCAATGTTTTTCACAAATCATTATTAATCATAATCGCATCTGTTATATTTCTCAATTGTTTCTTTTGGAATCGCTGTACAACTTCGACTCTCACTTGTCATTCCCCCAATTGAATTCCGGAAGTCCAAATCGGTTTCAGGACCACTGAGTACTGCGACTGCTTAAGTAATGATAGTTGTGAGCCCAGGAACCATGCAACGTTTTCAATTGTGGAAACGTCTGATGGTGGTGGTCTACTGAAGTTTTCGTGAACTTCCTTAGTGAGTAATCCTCCTTTTGCAAAAGAAAGAGATTCTCAAGTAAGTTTTTAAACGTCTCGCTTTTAATAAACCTATATAGCCTTTTTTAACTACCAGCTCTGTTCGAAGATGTTCTATTCTCATCCATTTGTAATATTACCATCTCCTTCTAAGTTTCTTTTGGTGAAAATAAGATCTATAACCTCGCTCGGATAGGTCGTGCCTCCCTGTTCTTCATGTCTAACCTTTAGTTTTGACCATAAACTACTTCCTACAGGATTGCGGTCTAATAATTCGTCGCATTATCTATGTCAGCTTTACTTTTCAAACGAATAGACACACGTACCTTGTCCTCAATCCACCTCTGATAGGAGCCCCAATCGGTCCTGTTATTCTACAGGACAGGCGATTTGCTCTTTTTACCACTACCGTTTTAATGGTAGGACGTGCGGCTGAATGATCAGACGTCCAATCAAAGCCATTCGTAACTTCAGTGTACATCGGCGAAATATTTGAGACGACAAAAAAGACTAATAAGTCTGGTACCTTCGTCGGATCCGACGGCCAGAAGTCGCTTCCCAGGGGTAGGTGGGTCGCTTCCCAGAAATGACATTCAGACTTACGTTGGTAATGAAATTCCTTAAATATCTCTTCCGAGTAGTGATGAGCCTAGAGCTCCAGAGAGGATGCTTTGCATTTCAATCCCCTCATGCTTTGAACCCAATGTGCATGGATAATGTCGAACAAGAGATAACAAGTCATCCCTGATCACATGGCGGGGAGGACAGCAGACTGCGAATAATCTTAAAGGTTCAATCCAGTCAAGCATCTCAACTAAGGTTACCTCTATGTGATCGGTCCTGTGGTACTGACCACATAGACCCATCATCTATTAGATGATGGTTTATAACAAGATGATAAGTAGTAGATGATGCTTTATAACATTTTTAACGAGTATTGCAGTAACCCAATGGACTATACCATCCAGATGGTTAGTCGTGTGAACCGGGTATCCTGAGAGACGGAAATAATTACGTTTAGTGAACTAATCAAATGATTCAGTAAACACCAATGTTTCTAGTTCCTGACGTCGACAAGCCATGTTCCAGGCACCAGTTTCATGTTCCAGGCACAAGTTCTGAGGAATCTAGCCATCAACGGGTTTTGGCAATCACTGGAGCGAGTAGGCTTAACAGGTTACCAATTTTCTGTACAATGAACTCTATATTAGATGATAGCTTCACCAGCGTGTCCTCAGCAGAACTTCAGATATTGCGCTCATTAGCCACAGGCGTTTGTTCTTGGAATTATTTTAGAATTGTTGTTCAGATTACTATTTGTTTCTTGACCTAACACAGGAAAGTTGGCGTTGCTCAATTCTACCGTGGCTCTTTTCTTTCGATCCTGTAGTGAATTACCTTTCCTCGTAACATGATTTGTTCTTTCCTCGTGCTTCTTCTCCAAGATTTCTTTATACAAGGTGCACTTTTTGTAGTTAGCAGAGTTCCAATTGACAGAGCGTACACGTTACTTGGGTATTTTTGTCCTGTCTAGGACAATTCGCTGCTCCATAGCTCTTTGCACACTCAAAACAGCGATAAGACCTCAAGAAATTGTTTTTTCGTGTATCCATACTGCTGGCATCTCATAGACTGGTCCAAACCGGGAGGTTTCCTTGGTGTTTCGAATTTAATCCCACAGTTGGTAATACATTTTAAATTAAATATTTCTTTGTTATTTCCATTCGGTTCCATATTGACAAGAAACGTCAAATATCTAGCTTTACTTTCTAAAATTTATATACGCTAATCATATGATTTAGTTATAAATAACTGATATCATTTATAATAACGAAAACTAATTAACCAGGTTATAATAGAAAAAAAAAAACTATATATAAGTACCTTTTTGTTTGGTAAAGAATAAAAAAAGTAAAATTAAAAATTTGCTTGTTGGTTTAGATTAGGCGTGAACAACAGTTTTTGCCACCGGTCCGAATTGGAAAGAAAACTTTTTTCACGGGCCGAAAGAAATATTAAAACTAAAAAATGTTAAATACAAAAACGATTCATTTAATTAAACAATATTTTATTATGGAATTTGTTGTACTTTTATGTAGATTCACTAAAGAAAACGTTTGTTCACAAATATAAGTTCAGCTGAAGATTACTAAATATTTTTTGGCAAGTCTTTTTTTTTAAATTTCCGTATTTTCCATTATTCAATTGCTTATAAAAAGAGCTAATATTGAACATTTTTTCGTGGACCGCATAAATTTATTACGCGGGCCGCGTTCGGCCTGCGGGTCTTATGTTGGTCAAGCGTGTTTTAGATACTTATACTATAAAAAAAAAAAGTATTAAAGTAAATAATTTTGGAAAAAATTTTATTAATTAAGAGAAATTAATTTATTCATATTCGATGGAAATATATATTTATATATATACATCATATATGAATAAATTATATATAATTATGTAAATATATATAAATTATATATATATATAATTAATATAAAAATTTCATTAAATTATGAGTAAAAAGTAAAAAAATTACAAAATCATGCTTTTCTTAAAAAAAAAATTAAATAAATGAGAGAAACAAAAACATTCGTACGAAAAAGTAAAAAATAATTTTGTTTTCAGGAAATTAATTTAAAACTTTTCTCTTTATGTATGATTATTGTCATGCATAAATAAAAACAAATTTAAAGTGATCTTCTTGAAAATAAAATTATTTTTAACATTTTAGTATGAATCGTTTTGTTGGTTTTTGTTATTTATTTGCTTTTTTGGAAGAAAAGCATACATGCTTTTAAAAATAAAAAAAATAAACATATTTTAAGTTTTTTTACTATTTTTTTTTTGTTGATATTTCAATCAATAAAGGTGCAGTAGTTTGTCACATTATACAAGAACATCCACTATTAGGTATTCGTTTATATAGATATATGTATATTTAATTTAAGAATTTTTTTTTATTCTTAGTTAATATACTTTGAAATTGAAGGAACTTTGATAAGTAAAAAATTCAAAGAAGAATAATTAAATATAAAAGAAAAAAGTTCAGAACAACAATTAATAAGTGTGTAAGTAATGAATAGAAATATATATAATGATAATGATAAAAATGTTCAGTAATTTTACAATTGTATTTTTTTTAATATTTCTTTATTTATAGTGCATCAACAGTTGAAGTCATTAGCTACTGGAAGGTATTTGTAAATGTATTAGTAAAAATGTAGTCTTGAACAGACCAGGCAGACCATTCCTGAGACGTATGTTTAATTGAACCCCAACAACCCCAACAAGTAGTAAGTAACTCACCGTGTTAATGCTAAAACTCGTCATCGTAAATCAGCTGATTTTGAAGTTGAAAGTGCTTAAGTTCGAGTTCTAGTAGAAGTAGTTGCTTTTATTCGGTTTTGAATACTAGATCGTGGATACCCGTGTTCATTGGTTGTTGGGGTTCAATTAAACATACGTCTCAGGAATGGTCTGCCTGGTCTGTTCAAGACTACATGTTTACTAATACATTTACAATTACCTTCCAGTAGCTAATGACTTCAATTGTTGATCCACTATAAATAAAGAAATATTAAAAAAAATACAATTCTAAAATTACTGAACATTTTTATCATTATAACAATGCTATCAGTAAATATAACGAAATAATTAAAATCAAATATATGCACATAAAAAAATATTAAAAGGTAATTTTTAAAATAATTAAAAAATATTCTGTTAACGATACATTATTATTTTTTAAATAAATTAATCTATTTGTAGTGTTAATACACTATTTATATTGAATTAAAAGAATTGTAATAATAACAAATAGCAATAAGAGAAAATCTAAAAGAAAAAAAATACTGCTTACATAAAACACTACCAAAATAATTCAGGGCCTTATTTGGAAAGCGAACACATACTTGAATTTTCATTTTCTGACTTACAAATATAATTATGTAAATTATCTACGGATTAAGTAGTAATATACAATATTAAATTGGTAGTTTATCTGTCCGTTATTGTAATAATTATTTTTCAATTTGTCTTATTTTATTGTGGTTATATCGCTGACTAGTTGGTGCAGTCAATTATTTCAATCCTGTTTTCCTGTCTTGTCACTATTCGTTATTTCCATTTCACATGGATTTGATTGACTAATCAGTGAGGTGCCAAATAAACATCATGATGATCATTTTTTACAAGCAAAAAGGGATTTTATATAATCCCTAGGTTTTGCGTTCAGGGTCATGAAATATTTCTTTCATAAACGGGTGTGAAGATAAATGGCGTAGTGCTAAGGCAAGTTGTCATAATTATGCTCGTTTATGAAGCTCTACGTGGCTGCAATCCAGCTAACTGAAATTGGAAATTGTTTAGGGAATGTACTAGTTTTAAGCTTTGTAATGAAGAATTTGGTTTGGTTAATGACGTTATAACTGATTGGAAACATTTTCAATGAGAAGTGTGCGGGGACATACATATAACTTTATAACCCAGTAATAATAGGTAGAATGGCCTGAACGTGGAAAAAAGAAACGAATATCTGTTTTTCAAGACAAAAATACAATTTGAAACGGGTTAGCCTTAACAGTGGATGTTTAAGGAAATTTTCAGACAAAAATATTTTTTTATATATTCTGTCCCAAATCAAACTAAAGATACAATACTGAGTGTATTAGACCTGGGACGAACATAATTTTTAATTCTTGGCGGAACGATGATATACATAATTTATAAGATAAGAATTTCACAAATCAAATTGTTAATCAATCGGGACTTAACTTTGAGATCCAATTACCGGGGCACATACATATACAGTGGAGAGTTTTTGGACAGCAGCCAAGTGGCGGAATCACAAGGAGTATAGTATTTCGAGATATACTTTATACTCTTATTTATGTGAATTCATTTGACACCAATGTAATATCGACAGAGATCTGTTCATACAAATTTTTCAGGATATAGCGTTGTTTTGGACTTTACAACAGTGAATATAAGTAAGACTTCTTTTTACTATTACAATAGCAATTTAGAAAATGCGTTTATTTTGAAATAAGACCATAGATGTAAATATTAGAAAATAAAAATCAATTGTTAACCAACAATATTATTTAGTGCGATATGTTTAAGGAAAGCTAAATAAAAAATAAAGGGTCGGGTTAACATTATATCTTTTTTTTAGCTTTAAAATTCATCATTTGCACTAGTCACTATACCTTGTAGACCAAATATCGGTAGGACAAGATAAAACCTTATCTCAAGAATGACAGATTATTGAAACATATTCTGTAGTTTTTTTTATTAAATTTATACAAAAAAAGACTTAGATTAAAACAGAAAGGGAACTAAAAGCCAATTGAAGATCTGAATAAATAATACATATTGGTTTAAAATATATGGTCTTCATAGAATGAAACTCAACCCAGTGGTAAGGAATAATACCGAAAAGTGTTTACAAAAAAAAAAAAATTGATGCTTTCTCTTTTGTAATAAAGAACTAGTTTTGATCAGAAGGAACATTTAAATTGTATTTTCCAGTTCTCTCAGTTAAAACAATAACTTACTACTAATTTATCGTATAACTGTACAAATATCTAATACGAAAATATATAATACCGGAAAATCTAATTAATTTATTTTTAATTTTTTCAGGAATTTTGCCAACATATAAAAACTGCAAATCTCAAAGGTAAAGAATTATTGGGATCTGTTTCAAACGGATTGAAAATCTGGTACAACTATACCGGTGAAGCAAAGTGTCTGGACTGGAGTACAGAAGAAACAACTTCTTTGGGATACCAAGGCTGGGATTTCCAGGTATGTTGAATATAGTTATTATTATTCAAATAAATTAATATGAGTAAATAATAAAGAAATTTTTTTTTTCATTTAACCAAAAAATGATGTTAAAATATCCTATTTTTATATATAAAATAAAATATTTAAACTATTTAATAAACTATTTAACAAACGGAGAATTGACCTTATTTCATTGTTATTATTAGATTATGCTCAAAAGAAGCAATCTTTTGCTTTCATAGAAAAATTTCATACCACTCTGGTTTAACACAAAATATGGTGTGCCGAAAAGATAAACTCCATTTAACCAAGTTTTGTTTAAAACTTTTATGTGTTTTAACAAAGTTATTTTACACCAAACATAAAATAGTGTGTTTTTCGACTTCCTTTTGTACACCATAATTGTTGAAAATTACATAAAATACAGTTTTTAGATCTATTTTTTATTTTTTCAGTTTTCTAGGTCATATTTCATGTAGAACTATTAAATTTACCTCTTAATATGGGTACCGAAAATTGCAATCTGGCTTAATTTTACCGAAGTGCAAAAATCAGTGCGTAATCTTTCGCCATCAAACACTCGCTAACGAAGGAGTACTTCTGAACCTGTGTTTATATGAACAATATTTTTTTTTTATTTTCAGAAATATAATATGTTCTGAAAGTTTTCTACATTCTTCATGAATCGCTTTATATAATACATATTAATTACAAAAAAAGGAGCGTAAATGAAAACTATATTCCACTTACAATAATATGAAAAGATATAATATAAATCTTATAAATGTAGTTAATTTTTACGCCTTTATCTTTGATTCATATTGATTTAAATAAAAAGCGAGCTTCTTAAATGTTCCCTGAAAGAAAATATGGATCATAAAACACTTTTTTTGCGAGATTGGACTGTACGTTTAATTATATGTATAATTATGAATGTTTACATCTAGAAATAAATAATTTTTTAACAGGTCAGATTGATGTTCCATGAATTAACAAGCATGAGTAATATATCTGGAAATAATATTATTTCATTTTTACTTCAATATATCATCTTTCTTTTACAGGCATGTTCACAAATGATAATGCCTATGTGTTCAAATGGAGTAAACGATATGTTCGAATTAGATAAATGGAATCTTACTGAGTATGTAACGAACTGTGAAGAAGATTATAAAATTAAACCAAAGCCGTACTTTATAATTAAACAATATGGCGGTAAACATCTAGAAGCATCTAGTAATATTATATTCAGGTTTGTAGCTTTGTTTTTTTTTATCTGTTTTCAGTAAATATATATATATATATATATATTAATTTTGACAGTGATTGATTTTAATTAACAGCACAATTTTTTTAAAAACTAATCATGGGTTGAATTTAGATTTTACATAACGAAATATTTGAAAATAGATAACGTCATAATGCCTATTTGAAACCAAACCAAAAAAATAATCCATCATTACTGATGGTTTTTTATTTTCTTATTTTTTTTTATTTAAAAAAAAAAAAAAAATACAATTGTCAAATATTCTAAACTTTTCTCTTGTTTATAAATCATTCTTTTACTCATGTAGTAGATATATATGACTTGATCTATAACATTTATAAAGCAAGTTTTTACTCGTAGTATTTTCGGAATACATCTGAACAAATAAATTATATCATACATTATCACACATGAAACATTTTTATGGATCTAGTCGGTTTAACAGTTTTTGCATAAATTTAACATTTAATTGTTAGTTTTATTAAGTCTTAAAATTATTACCATTGAAACCTATCATTTTCTGCAAGAAAAATAAATAGTAACCTTAAAATAATTGAAAAAAATAATTATTCATGCATTTCTTGTTTAAAATTCTGTGATTGTTATTTTCATGTAAATAGTTTGATAAAAATGTTCATACAATTTTTAAAAAATATTTTTGTTTTATTATGAATTATTGAAATCCATTTATTTTGATCTGTTTTTTTTTTAAATTGATTAACTATACAATTACAGTTGTCTGGGTTGATATATATATATATATATATATATATATATATATATATATATATATATATATATATATATACATATATACACACACCCACACAGTGTCTCAAAAACTATATATACTTAATTTAAAAAATTATATTTTATTAAAGAAAACAATTAGAAACATGATACTTGTGTTGTTTTTTAAATTAAATTTATAAATATTCAAAATGACTACTGTGAACATCAGTACTCCTGTGGTAACGCTTTAATACGCAGTGATATGCTAATTGTATTAGTTAAAGGTATTATGTTAACTGCATTTTCGATTTGCTAACACAGCTGCTGCAGTGTCCTTACTTATGTAGTATACACAGTGTCTATTAAAACACCCAAATATTAGAAGTCCATGGACATTGAATGTGGAGATCAAACTGGAAACTCCAAAGCACTTCCGCTCTCTCTTACCCATCATTCAGGAAAGCTGTTTTCAAGAAATTCCATCATATCACGAAGATAGTGGGGTATTCTCCATCTTATTGAAAGTAGTGTAATTCTTCATTAAGGAAAAGGTTATATAGAGCAGAAATAATGTTGATTTATTACATTTGTAAGCTAGAGATACCGATGAGAATAATCTCAGAAAAAATGGTCCAAAAACAACCTTTTAGAAGAAGTTAAATCGCACCATACAGTCAGGCTTGGAAAAATTTACGGATATATGTTCAATTATGTATGGATTTGTATTACTTCAATACACACTGTTATACGTAATAATCGTTCCATTAAGCTTAAAAGTCCCTACATTCGACTAACCAATTAAATTTTTAACCCTTCATTTGTCTCACACTTGTCCCAATACCAATGACAAAATTGGACTTGCTGGGATCATCTTTTCATTTAAGGCATGCAAACGTTTTGGGATATATAATCTCCAGTTATTTGCTCATACAACCTAGAACACTGTTTTTTATATCATTTTCACGAAAATAATGCTTGAAAAATTTCTTTGGGATCTTGAGTAGTTTGTATTACTGAAGTGATATATTCATTTCTCGTAAAGGTTTTCTTCGCTCAGATCAAAACCTTGTTTACACATTCTTCTGTTCCATAAGCTTCAAACTTTTATCATGAATTCTTATAATTGTTATTATCTGGTTAGTTACTCTCCTCGCCCAATAATTATGAACCTCTTTAACGTTCTCAGTTTTCCAATAACACTTTAAAAGCCACAAAAATTTTGGAACAAAGGTAACTGAATTTCAGTCGTATTTTACGGAATAAATAACGAAGAACCTAGCAAGGATTGAAAACAATAAAAGTAAAATTCTGAACTATCAGTTGATATGGTTTTGTCATTTCTATCCGTAAATTCAAATAACTGAATTTCTTTATATTATTTTTCACCGTATCACTAATTCACGGATATCAATTAAATATACAAATAGTCATATTTCGTATACATTTTTTATTAACCTTTATATGTAAAAATGTTATTGTGAATGTGATGTGTGTCGTTTGATATAAGGAAATACTAATTTTAATAACGCATATTAACATATAACAAACAGCTGGTAACCGTGTCAGTAACAAAATAACAAGTTTGATTACATTTATACAAAGAAACATCTTGATATTACAAATAAAGAGGAAACGAAGTCGAGATTGACCACTATCTCTGTTAAATTTCTCGCTACAATCATTCAAAGAATATATACATTTATTTAAGACACTCCGTACATAAAAACAAGCATATCCTGGTTATGATATTCCGTAGCAGTAAAGTACAGCCCAGTTCATGTTCTATTTGGCAAGCACTTCTTTTAGTTTGGCCAAGACTTTCTACCGTAATTGTTAATGTTAAATGTTAAATTTGTATTCAAGTAACTGAACATTCATATATTTAACATCGAATTTTTTCTTTTCAATTACAACGTAATTTTTTTTTTTGGCTCGATGATTTCACCAAACAAACTTGAATGAATTGTTTGCGTGGGAAATGGAAATCGAATTTTTTAGTGAATGAAAAATTGCCAGCCTGACCGGTTCCGAACCCGGGACCACCGCATAAAAGACCGATATGTTACCACTCCGCCATGGAGTTCAGCGAATTTAATTTCAGATATAGAAGCTGTGTGTAGCTTCTACACCTTTATTATACAGAAAATGTTTTTTTCAGATAATCGAGATAAAATAATATCATTTAAAACAGCTTTACTATTTTACTATCATTTTCGTATTTTTAAGTTAATTTTTGTATGTTAAAAATAAATTTTATAAAACATTTTGTACAATTTCTAAATATTTATATTCATTTAGATATAAATCGAAGGAAGATAATGCTTTTAAAAGTGTTATAATAATAATTATATGAAAAAAAATGATGAAAATAATTTTTTTTTCATATGTACAGGAACCAAACAGCAACAGTAACAATTGAAGAACATAAGAAAGAAGCCGTAATAAGAAACGGAGTCCGACAAGGATGTTCCCTATCTTCGTTACTTTTTAATCTTTACATGGAACTAGCAGTTAATGATGTTAAAGAACAATTTAGATTCGGAGTAACAGTACAAGGTGAAAAGATAAAGATGCTACGATTTGCTGATGATATAGTAATTCTAGCCGAGAGCAAAAAGGATTTAGAAGAAACAATGAACGGCATAGATGAAGTCCTACGCAAGAACTATCGCATGAAAATAAACAAGAACAAAACAAAAGTAATGAAATGTAGTAGAAATAACAAAGATGGACCACTGAAGGTGAAAATAGGAGGAGAAAAGATTATGGAGGTAGAAGAATTTTGTTATTTGGGAAGTAGAATTACTAAAGATGGACGAAGCAGGAGCGATATAAAATGCCGAATAGCACAAGCTAAACGAGCCTTCAGTAAGAAATATAATTTGTTTACATCAAAAATTAATTTAAATGTCAGAAAAAGATTTTTGAAAGTATATGTTTGGAGTGTCGCTTTATATGGAAGTGAAACTTCGATGATCGGAGTATCTGAGAAGAAAAGATTAGAAGCTTTTGAAATGTGGTGCTATAGGAGAATGTTAAAAATCAGTTGGGTGGATAAAGTGACAAATGAAGAGGTATTGCGGCAAATAGATGAAGAAAGAAGCATTTGGAAAAATATAGTTAAAAGAAGAGATAGACTTATAGGCCACATACTAAGGCATCCTGGAATAGTCGCTTTAATATTGGAAGGTCAGGTAGAAGGAAAAAATTGTGTAGGCAGGCCACGTTTGGAATATGTAAAATAAATTGTTAGGGATGTAGGATGTATACTGAAATGAAACGACTAGCACTAGATAGGGAATCATGGAGAGCTGCATCAAACCAGTCAAATGACTGAAGACAAAAAAAAAAAAAAAAAAAAAACTTTTACGGTGATTTATTTCAACACTTGTAATCAATTGTTTTCTACAAGAGAAAATTTTAGCTGCTAAAATGTAATGTAATATTGTAATATTTTATGTATGTAATGTAATATTTTTATGTTTCATAAATTCTTTCTTGTATAAAATACTTTTGATAAAAGAAATAACAACATACAGCACAGTAAAATATTTTTATTTATTTTTTTTCAGCAACGGCCTTCTTGACCCATGGAGCTCGGGTGGTGTTTTGAGAAATGTTTCAAAGACATCAGTAGCCGTAATAATACCTGAAGGAGCACATCATCTGGATTTAAGAGAATCAAATAAATTAGACCCTCCTAGTGTACAGGTTGCAAGGAAATATTACAAACAAGTCTTCCGCCAATGGATTACCGAATTCAGAGAAACTCATTAATTACATGTTTTTTTTTGTTTTTCTTTTTTTAATTTAAATTGATTATAATTCATAAGCATTCTGTTCTTCAATTAAAAATAAAATATTTCTTGTAGAAATATCTTTAAACTATTACAAAAAATCAATTATTCAACAAATATAGTTAAAATACGCATTTTTAAAAGAAAAAATAAGGATAAAATACGGTATTGCTAAAAAAAAAATAAAATATATAATATTAAATGAACACAGGTGATAGAAAAATCTTTCTATCAGACAACCCTAAACTGCTCTTAAAAAAAATCTAAAAATTGTTACTAATAGATAAGATAACTATTGTTTCAAGATTCGAAAAAAATTAAAATAACACATAAAAATTACACAGCGAGATATAGTAAGTCAATATCTCAATTACGTTTATTACATATTATTGAAGCTTGAAATTGATGCAAACCTTAGCTAGTAAGCTATATTTTGACCTGAGTGATATAATTTGTGATGGATTAGAAGTTAATAATTTAAAAAATTTAACAACTTTGGATAAAATCATTTCGACAATTTTCAAGAAATTATATTTTATTTTAAAATTTATTTAAGAATCTTCGTAAACAGGCGTATAGAAAGGTTCTCAAAACACACACACACCCAACATATTTTTTAGTTAAGAAGGCAATTTATGGCGTGAATTATGATTTATAAATATAAATCCTAAATAAATTCGACAAATTTGTAGAATAAAAAACACTGATTAATTAACCTTAGGAAATTAAAAGACAAAACAAAATATGTACCTTTTTAATCCTTTAATATCTGAAATTTAATAATATTTGTAACTAAACAATGTATTTTTTATCTAAAAATTAAAGAATCCAAAACGGATTTCTGAGAAAATTCATTTACTACCACTAATTAATTAGAGAATATATCAGCTGTGAAGCCAAACTAAATGTATGATTTAATCAGGAAAACAAATATAGCTTATTTAAATTCTTAAACTTAGAGTTAAATTAGTCCACCGAGCCAGTGTAGTGGTAAAATCGTTTTTGTAAATCATTTGTTAAACAGTTGATTTTAGAAATTAAAGGTTCCGAGGTTTAAATCGTAGTAAAAGTTAGTTAATTTTATACGGATGTGAATATTAGACAGTGAATAATTTGGTGGTTAGGGTTGAATTAACCACACGTCTCAGGTATGGTCAACCTGAGACTACACTTCGTTTACATGTCATCCTCATCTCATTGGGCCGTGGGAAAGCGTTGCTTATTGTTCACTAGTTGAACAGATTGCAAGGTATACATTAAGAAAAAATAATCTTGTAGTAATTTTAATTAATTTTTAATAAATTAATAAAACTGAATTAATTTTTTGTTTCTATTTAAATTAGCAAATGATTTATCTGATGTTAATTAATTAGCTGAAATATCAACAATTACATATTTTATCATTCAACAAATCAATGAATACTTTCTAATGCTTTAATAAATCACAGAAAATTGTTAAAAAAGTTTGTTAATTTTTGAGATAATAATAAATAAAGACAGAAAATCTATGTATATAAATTGCACATATAAATACATACACAATGTTTTTTTTGTTTTTTTTCAATTTTAAGCAACCACACTACACTGACTTTAGTATTTTTAGATGTCTCAATAATTGATAGATTAATTTATGGCCGATCTCCGCGGTGAGTGTGGTAGCGTCTCGTGCTTTCATTTGGAGGTCCCGGATTCCAATTCCGGTCAATCATTACATGTTTTATACGCTACAAATTTTAATCGGATTAAATTACTATAGATTTAATACCCATAACCCATAATAAAAGGTAAATTTATAGTTAATCTAAAATGGAGTCAGGAAAATAATGATGTCGGTCATATAAATTTGAAAAATTTAATTAACTTCAACATATGGCGGAAAATTTTTCATAAATGACTTCATCAATGGAAATTAAAGTTTATTTAAATATTATCGATTTCTTCAACAAAAGTTTTAAGCTATTTGTTGCATTAAAGAAAAATATTTTAAATGATGTACTACTAATATTAAAAATTCTGAAAGATCGAAAGAAAAACTAGTTGAAAAATTACAATCATAAATTCCGAATCAGAATCAAACAAAATAAAACAAACAAACATGAGAATAACGAAATTTTATTTTTTTCTGAAAAATATCTTAGTAGTAGTATCTTTGAAAATACTGCACCAAAATATACTTACCAGTAAATTATGCATTTATTGGATATATATATAAACCAAAATTACTCAGATTGGAGAGGGACACTTACGGTGACCTTGGATTTGACCATGACCTTGTTTCAAAGTAACATGATTTCTTCAAATGGAATGATCTATTTTTAACCTCATCAATGACAAGAGCAGAAAATTTTACATTGATATGTGTGCTCACACATATGACTATGAATCTTTTTTGAAGGACCTACGGCTAACTATCAAAAATAGTGTTATACGATAGTGTAGTCATTTTTATGCCTTTCCCCATAATTTACGAGATAAATGGCGAGAATATAAATATTTCAGGAATATTGTATGACCTTCAAAAACGTGTAACTTGTATATAACACTATCTCTGATGGGTAGCCATATGACCTTCAAAAAAATATCAAGATTACATGTGTGAGCAATATTCCAATGCAAACTTTTATGCTCTTTTTATTAGTGGTCAAAAATAGGTCGTATTTGAAAAAAAACATTTTAAGGTCAAATCCAAGGTCATAATGAACTATTCCTCTTAAAACTGAGTAATTTTTGTGTAGGTAAATTTTTTTTGTATTTTGCGTACTTTACGAGAAAATCGCCAGGCGGCAACTGCAGCGCACGCGCACACACAGACACACACATATATATAATTGTATATATAGCTCCTCTATTTACCATTGGAAAGAAAACGGACTTTTTTTATCCTTACATTGAAATAAAGGTTTTGTCACAAATTTGGCCTTCATTTTAATATTATTCCAGCAAGTCCAGTCATGCAACATTTAAAATAAGAAAAAAAACTGTCCTCCAGTCCAGCTGGATTACGTTTTTATTTCCCATACTGATAGCATGCAATGTCTAGATTTACAAGTTGATCAACAATTGACGTGGAAACATCATTCAAAAAAAAAAAAAAAAGGAGGAACCAGCTGAACATTAATTTAAAGCAAATGTATTGGTTATTAGGAAGAGGGTCTCAGTTATCGGTATTGAACAAGCTGTTATTGTACCGGTAATTCTGAAACCAATATAGATATGGTATCCAGTTCTGGGGGTTGACATACAAGGTTGGAATTATCCAGCGGTTTCAGAATCAAATATTTAGGAGCAAAGCAGAAGCATCATTATTTGTTAGAAACAGTGAGATCCATAATATCTTGGTTTGCCTTACATTCATGAAGAAATTCAACGTTTTAATTCGAGATGTAAGTTATAGTTTAACTACCACGAAAACTATCTTGTTGTGAATTTGCTGGATAATAATGAGGTTATTAGACGCTTGAAACGTCTAATATTGAAGGCATTAATACGTATATTAGCCGCTTGATCCTAGACGTTCCCACATCTTGGATCTAGGGGTCATTGTATAATGTCAATTGTAATAATTTTTTCGCAAACTATTAATGGCCATCTTTCGTTTTTATGTTTTCAGATTTGTTCGTTCTTCGGTTTTTTTTTTTTTATAAACTATTATTTTTAATTTTTTTTCTCATTGTATGATATATTTTTCATGCACGTAACATATATCTTTAGGTGCGTAGATTTATTTTTGTGAAGTTTCACAGGAAACTATTTCGATCAAAGCCATTTTATTTTCATCTAATTTTTTATACTTTTTCTGTTATGTACAAGAAACTGATTTAAATAAAACTTTATATCAAAAATTTCAAAATAATTTATAAAGTACAGATATCATCTAAATTTTTTTGGAAGAAACTTATATAATAAACAAAAATAAACCTACGTTTATGTAGTAATTCGAGTTTGGAATTACATTTTTTAGTGCGCCAGATGTTTAATGTGAAATTTAAATTCATAATTTAGGAGGAATTTTACATCAGAAAATTTGTTAAAATCTTAAGTATACTGAAAGAATTTTCAATGAATTTTTATGTAAACTATAAATTTAGAAATGATATTAGTAGTTGTTAAAATATTTTAAGTATTATAATAAAATAGATGAAAGGGTAAGGATTACGTTTTTTCCTTCTTCTCGTTTTTGTATGTTGGGGTGTGTGTATGTGTGTGTTACATGGATTTACGTTTACTTATATTGATAGAATCTCACACAGGAAAACCCCCAACCACTATTACTTGCTGCCTAGATAGAGCTAGGATAGTGTGTAGTAAGATGGGTTCGTGGTTTTCTATCAAACATATAACGCTATAACCGCATACTAAGCCATGCCTAATCGTACATAAAAGCTTAACAATTTAAGCCCTCTTCTTAAGCTCCGGCTTTACGAGCATTATTACAAACAGTAACTTCAATTCATAAGAATAATATTATATATCTTAAAATACCTAGTATCTTGTAAATATTTATAGTAATATAAATAAATTGAATACATAATCATATACTGCATTACCATAAAGTATGATAATTCTTGACTTTTTTCTATTATACAAAGAAAACAAGCAGTTCAATTCAATTTTCTTTAATAGATTCTAGTTATTTTCTTTCTTTACGTGATCAATAATTGATTTTTATTATAAAAAATGAAAAATGGGCTTTATTTTAGTACTCCTATACATAATATTAAGATAAACAGTTTACTTTTTCATAACAGTTATACAAAGTATGATAAAAAGCAATTAGTCTATAAAATAAAACAAAGATTTTTCTGTATAATTTTATAAAGTTAAATTTTAACTTTAATATATTTTTAGAAAAACTACATCAATTTAATTAATAGCATTGACTTATTGTTGAAAAGTAGTAATTTAAAATAAAATCTACATTTACTCGAACGACCGGTTAGTAATAGAATGGAAGATTTTAGAGATCTAGATACTATTTAAAGGAATGCATTATTCGTTTACATCAGGACTATTAATTATCAGAAAATAACTCAAATTACATAAGAAAGTAGCATATTTATATATCGTGAAAGAAATCTACACAAATAACTGGCTTCATTTCTGACTAGCAAAATGGGTTACAATGAGCTGGTTTAAAATCATCTTTAATGTGATACGTTAAACGATAAATACGGAAATAAAATAAAATGGAATTCATTATATTAAAATAAAGCAGTTTTGTTTGGTTTGGAAAAAAGTTTATTTTCAGTGAATTATGTATGTAAGCATATCTAAATGAAAGAGGTTTGTTAAAAAAATAACCAAACTTTTTTAATTACACGCCAACGGAGATATTTAGTGACGTATGGTTAACAGCACTGTGTTCCGCATAATCTCCTCTGTAACCACATTTTCTTGGATTATTGATATCTCGTTTAGTTTTCGTGTTATTGTTTAGAGTGCAACGTGTTTAAATGTTAGTAGCGATATTTGTAATGTGCGATTTTTTTAGAATTGAACTTTCGTCTCAGTGTCGTAGTAGTAAACCCAGATTTCGTCTCCCGCTACAATGCTTTGCATAAATGTTTCATCGTCATCGACTTATTCAAAGAGTTGCCGGCAATTGTCAATTCGATGGTCTTTCTGCTGTTCGGTCATCAAATAAGGAACAAAACTATGCTGCAACTCGATGCATGTTCAATTTTTTCAATTAAAATGTCACGCGTGATCTAATCGTGATGCTAACCTCTTCTGAAAGTTCTCTGACAGTCAATCGGTGATTTGCATGCACCAGTTCGTTGATTTTCTGAACGTTGGTATCATCAGTTTTTTGAAGTCGAAGTCCTTCCTGGTCGAGGGTCATTTTCGATTGACTGATGACCACTTTTAAATCGTTCGTAACACTGCCCACGAATCAGAGGGTCATCTCCAAAAAAAAATTTTTTAAAGTTGAAACGTTTTCGTGAAAGTTTTCCTCAGTTTAACGCAAAATTTTACGTTGTATTGTTGCTTCCGAAAATCACACATTACAAATATCGTTACTAACACTTAAACACGTTGCACTTAAATAAAATAACACGAAAACTATATAAGAAATTAACATTTCAAGAAACATGTAGTTACAGAGGTTATGCAAACATAGTGATTCCAACCGCACATCACTAGATATCTCCGTTGGCACGTAATTAAGAAAGTTCGATTTCTTTTGAACAAACCTCGTATTCTGAATTCAGCCCATAAGCTTTTTACGTGCCTTTAGTTTTGATAGCCCTTAGTTTAACTCTGTATAAAAAAATCCTAATTTAAAACTGCGTGTGCAGTTAGATTGTTTTGTATTTAAATTAATAATTAAAAACGGTAACAAAGATTAAGTAATTTTTTTATTTTTTAAGAAAGAATTTAGCAGCTCTTTAATCTGTGAAAACAGTTTTTGAGACAGTGTATCATTACGTAAAGATTTGCTTATTGTAGTAGATATTCTTTCATATGTTAAACAAAAAAAAAAAAACTTCCTTTGTTTTGAATATATGTCTCAAATAAATTGCATACAATTACAATCAAATAAATCGGTTCATCATTATATACATTAACGATGAGAAATAAATTCTATAAGAATACACAGAACAATTTTAAAGAGTGTAGAGCTATAATATTGGTATTTCATAGAAAGAGGGTTATAAATTTTACTGGAAGGAGAATATCTGCTTGTAATACCCTACTTACGTACGTATATTATAACACTATTTCATCTGATGATTTAATACAAAATAATTTTCTAACCAATAATATATTATAAAAACAAATAAAACGGAAAAATTATACATATATAAATAAACCAATGTCCGAGGCTAGTAATAGATAGAGTCTCGGCCTTTTATTCTGGAATCCCGGTACAGAATCCCAGTTATAGGATTTTTCATATGCTAAAAAATTCCATTAACATATTTCCAGGTTCAAGCAAATATAGATATACAGGTTTATAACGAAGTTCTCCCGGAACTTTCATAACCTAATCTTCTCATAGAAATAATGGAAAAAGTTCATATAAATATATGTCCTAGAATGCTTCGTTTACGAGTTACAGCTAATGAAAGATTTCGCTAGGAATTCAGCTAACTCAGTTAAATGATGTCATTCTGAAGTTTTTAGGATGTTAACTAAGGCTCAGAATTAATGATTTCATATGGGTTTTAAACATCTTGTAAAATGTAGAAAGAAAAATCCTCAAAGCTGAACTATATTCGCAATTTTCAAAAATGTCAGTAAGCAATCGTTTCTTTAAAAAATACTTTTCTAAAACAAGTACCATTTTAAAACATAAAAAAATTGGAATTAAAAGAAAATTATTACAAAATTTAAAGTGTCATAAAATGCTTTTATTGAATTAAAAATGTACTGCCGTATTTGTTTCATTCTTATTATATAGTTAATACTTTAAAAAAAAGAATAAATACAGAACAGATTCATTATATTAAATCTAATTTTCATATTTAAAAAAATAAAAATTATTGGTCATTATAATGTAACATTGAAACTATACGAAAACATCTCGTTGTATTTGAATTTAGATTTTTTTTTGCAGTTGGCAATATAGGTTATATATGTTTCTGTATGAGTTAGTATTTTTGAATGCTCGTTTTTATTACTTGACAGTTTTACTTTTTAAGAACAAAAGATTTTAAACCATCTGTTAATAAAAGCAATCAAATTAATTTTAAAGAGGTTTTAGCGCATTTACTGTTAAAAAATATTTCAAAATTTAATAATAATACGTAAAAATAAACAGTGTAAAATATTAAGATTATTCGAGAGAACGAGAAAGAGAGTGAGAGAGACAGAGAGAGAGAGAGAAAACGCGAAATATGTCATAAAAAAGCCGTGTTCAAAAAAAGAAGAAAGGAATTTATGGGAAGTTTACTTTAAAATTAAGAATTAACAATGTAAATTTAAATCAAGAAAAAGGGGAAAAATAATAATTTACTTAAAAATCTTTGTAAAAAAGTAATACCAACATAAAAAGTTTTTTAATACATTGTCGATCAAATTTTTTATAATTTTATTTTACTGTACATTTCATTATTTTCAATTATAAAGAAAGTATTCCAAAAAGTTTTTAAATTTTTACAAAAAAAAAAAACCAAACAGGCTTGGACGAAAAACTTTTTTCTTTCATTTCTCCTTCACCATTTTACTAAAGGAAATTATTTTTAGTAATGATTTCAAAAGAAAATATTATAAACCTTAATTTTACATCTTTGATATGAATGTATTTTTAAAGTCAAAACTTTTTTTATATGACACTTATTATTTTATTTAAAATAAAATATTTATTGTTATTTCGTTTAATTTTCCAATATTTCTATATATTCTACATCTATTCATTATTTATTTTACCAAACGATCTCATTAATTAGTGGTAAAATTAATTAACTCTATAAAAACATTTTCTTATTACATATCGAATATGGAAAACACAAATTAGAAAAAAATATAACAACATAAGGAAATATTTTAAAATAAGCAAACCTGCAATTTAATAGTATTTAATTTTATTCTAACAGATTACAAAAAATAAATTGATCAGTAAGTAAACTGATCAAAGTAAATAACTCTTCTTCTTTATATAAATAATAAAGGCTGAAGACAGGAACTAAAAACTATCGCTATGTAACATGCTATTTTTGTATATTGTTTTTATGACAATTTATTGGATTTCACCCTATATTTCTCAAAAACTTGAACAGATACGGTTCTGGGACCGATATTATTCGATTTTGAAGGTCAAAACTCATAATAAATCACTAGTTATTTTTACTCCTTAATTAACGTCCTAAAAATTTCAGTACGGCCTCATTTCAC
Organism: Lycorma delicatula; assembly: GCF_047948215.1. Lineage (NCBI taxonomy): Eukaryota > Metazoa > Arthropoda > Insecta > Hemiptera > Fulgoridae > Lycorma > Lycorma delicatula. The sequence continues at coordinate 73,609,829 of NC_134461.1, read as the reverse complement.
CGGGGTAGCTGAAATCCAACCTACGTCATTTCACTAGCCATAACTCGCAAACGAAGAATTTTAGAACATATGTTGATATGAACTTTTTCATACAAAAAAGTTATTTTTCGTGTCATTTTCACGAGCTCGGCTTTTGACAAGGTTTGGCTTGTGGGGTTTCTCTATAAACTGAAAAAGGTTTACCTCATCTTTTCTTTCTGGCACTAAAATCTTACCTAGAATAAAGGTGCTTTCAAGAAGAGGTTTTGACGGATTTGTTCCTTATGTAATCAGAGGTATCTCAAGGAAGCGTTCTAAGATCCATCTTGTACGTTTTTCTTTTTACGGCTGACTTGCCAATTACGGCAGATACCACAGTTGCAATGTGTTCTGCGATACTGCAATTCTTGCTGTCCACGAAAATCCGACTACTGCGTTTCGTTTTATTCAAGATTATATCACTCTCCACGAATCGTGGTTTACAATAAACCACGTAATAATATGTATAAATGTGTAATAATACATAATCTGTATCGTAATAATAGGTAAATATGTATAAAAAGATGTAATAAAAATGAAACAAAAGCACAAGTTCACCCTTCGTAAGAAACACTGTCCTGTTTTTATTGTCAAGTCGCGATTCCGAGATCTCAAGACTGTAAATATTTGGGTTTTCACCTTGATCGAAGACTTACTTAGGCGAAACATATCACATCTAAGCGGAGAGAGTTAGATCTCAAGTTTAAACAAATGTACTGACTGATAAGACATAGATCTCGGCTTTCAGCAGAAAGTAAGTTATTGATTTATATCGTTTTGAAGCCTGTTTGGACTTACGGGATTGAATTGTGGGATACGGCATGCAATTCCACTATTGACGTACTTGAACGCTACCAGACAAAAACACTGCGGAAAATACTCAACATACCCTGGTGCATAAGTAATAGCCTCATGTATAACGATCTTAAGTTGCCAACCGTTCGGCAGGAAATCTATCTGGTCAGCCTACGGTATCAAAAGCGTTTGGATCGACACCCGAATTATTTGGCAGTCAATATATTGGATGACACGATCAGTGAGTTTTCAAGATTGCTGAGGAACAATATTCTTGGTTTGCTTTATCGTTTCAATTAGGTAACTTTATGGTCTGGCCGTACGAAGTGCTCTTCTATTTCATTATTAAGTCACAAGCCGCTGGGTCTGTGGCTACTTAATGTTACTACAAATAGATCTTATTTATTTATTGTTCAATAATCTTGCTGAACACATTGTAAAGTTGCTATGTCGTTATAATGATAATAAAAAAAAAAACATAGAATACGTTATGAAAGTCCTGGGGAATTCCGTGATACGGCCTGTATGTATTTATATATATATATATACATATATATAAACAGTGATATTTAAGTATAGAAACAGAGAAACAGATTTATACTGCTTATCTGAGAGGAATTTGGCAGAAAGAAATTGGGTTTCTTTCTTTCATAGTTTAAAAAAATCTGCATAATGTTGGGTTTGACATATGATTTCGATTTAAAATTTTTGCAGGAAAAACAACGGTGCAACCCCTTTTTCTGTTAAAGACTTCGTTATCGAATTATAAGTATTCAAAGTTGCAATGACGGAAAAATCGTGTTAACAATCAAACGAGCTGCACGAACAATTTTATTGGATTTTACATTCATAATGTATACAATAACGAACTTTAAGCAGTACTATAATATTGATGGTAGTAAGCAATAACTAATAATTACCAACACAACAATAACAAATTAAACGGCCATATCAACTGATATTATTTACTTTAAATATTAGCTCAATATTTATTTTTATATTTAAATCAAAATTTTCGATCGCAAATTATTAATGAAATAAATTTTGAAAGCATACCATTCTACAATAAATTTTCAAAATTCGTCCCCTCTACAGCTTGGCAGTGTACTAACCTCAAGTAACATAAGTTTTAAAATTATTATTTTACCATTAGTAAATTACAATCTGAAACTGTACCACGAAATTCTCTGTCTCACTTGGTTTTAAAAACACGAACAGTTTTCGTCGGAAAATACACTTTTTTATAATTGGAAGAAAGTAACTTTGTTAATTTATCAAAAAACAAACACAAATTTATAGTTATCTTTGTAGAGAATTTAATTCTGAGAAAATTAATGTGAGTGTAGTCTTTCAATGAGAAGTTCAACTTTTATTAGAAACAAAATACAGAAACTGGATCGGAAAAGTGATACGATCTTAAATAGAAAAACTTTCGTCAATGTTTAATTAACATAATGCAAATGAAAAAAAGTGAAAAACTTATCATCAGTAACAGAATTAATTGAATAAAAATTAAATTTAAAAAAATACAAGTCACATAATTATTTTTTCTTCTAAAAATTATTAAATATCAAAATGGCTACGTGATAAAGCTGCAATATTTTTTCAAAGCATTTGCTAAATGGGACCCTCATTCTGTACATTGCATAGTTCAGCTTGACGAATCCTGCTAGCTTTTATAAGGCATAATAGAAAATTCATTGCTATATATAATGATTTATTTAAACCTTTTTCCCATACCATGCAAACGAATTCTTGAACTAAGCTTCCTTTATTAATACAAAGAGATTTTCAAATATTCTACAACAAAAAAAAAAATTATTTCAAAACTACTGTTAACAGAGTTACAAGTATTAAAACGATTTTAGCTTCCTTTGTATTAATTAAAACTTAATTTACTTAAGAAAATTTGTAAAGTTTAACGTATATATCAATATTTTTAGAAAAATTTTCCTTAAAATTTAAATCCCATCCCTAAATTTTTATTTTTAATTATCTTTTTTTATTTTTTGGTTCTAACTCTTTTAAGTTTTATATTAATAGTAAAAAAAAATCATGTAATACTTTGCCAGCTTTTATCAAATGATAACAAAGAATGAACAAAAATTAAAAAGCAGAAACTTTGAGTAATAATAAAATGGTACAAATTTTCTTCTATTAAGAAGAGTTATAAACGTTTTTTAATAACACGAAAGGAAGTAATTATAATCAAACAAAGAAGTGCGACGAAAATTTAGTTCTGCAAGGAGTTAGATTTTCTGATAGTTATATTTATATATTGCTTTACGTTTTAAAATTATTTTATATTTATTTATTATTCTTACGATAAAATGAGAGCAGATATACGGTTCTATAAATTTATGAGTTACTGGAAATTTTTATTTTAAACATCAATTTCATTGCTGATTCTAAAATATTATTTTAATTAATTAAATTCTGTTAACGTTCAAAGTGAAATTTCATTAAAAAAATCAATTAACTGACATACTAATTACCGGCTGATAATTAATAACAATTTTTTTTTTCACAGTGAGGGTTAATGAATGATTTTAGGAGTGTACGTGGTGAAAATGATTTAATATACATTTCGACGGCAGTCTACATTTTATTTTTTGCTTTTTATTTAGTAATTATTATAAAATTCTTTATTATTTACAAAATTTTTATTTCTTCCGTGTATAAAAAAAAAGTTTTCTCGAAATTATGGAATCATCTATGAGTAGAAACCAAAATCTATGTAAATTTAACAAAATAATAAGTAGAAATAACGTCAACATAAATTTAGTTGCTATCTTACAAGCATAAACATACATGGAGTAGTTTGCCATGTATTAACGAGTATATGTGATCTGATACAAAATTAAGTCGCTCAGCACTGCATCTTTTTAGCAGAAGAAGCAGAATTGCAAAATCTTATAAATAAAGCGAATGGTGATGTAATTTGCCGTTGCATTCTTCATAGAGAATACAGTTTCATGCCTGACAACTAAGCCCTGCGAAAGGCAGTGGAATGCTTAATCCTCCAATCTACATCCGATTTGTTCACCTTACGTACTCTGTGTAATGAAAGGCATTACTCATACAGAAACCAAATTTGATAATTGTCTTTTCTGTTGGGTACTGTTTACTTTTCTTATCTTCATTCTTTTCTGAATTACACTCTATTATTAATTAAAAAATAAATAAATAATAATGAAGAAACGATTCAAGAAGAAATAAAGAAATTTCTCCATAACAATAAATATACGATGGAAAAGAGGAGTAACAATTAATTTTTTGGACGTAACAATAAAAAGAATTATAATCTAGATTTTGAAACATAAAGAAAAGAGACTTACACATATAACAGCATAGCTTACGATTTTAATCATTCAATGGAGCATAAATTAGCGGTTTTTAAGTACATAATAGACTACATAAATTACCTTTAAAAAAAACAGCATATAAAAAAGAATTAAACTCTATTTTTCATGTAACAGAAAATAACGTGTATAAAAAGAAATGATTAGAAAAATGAATAAACATAGAAATAATTAAATTAAAACAAAAAACAATAAAGAAACCTTTAAATGGAGTAAATTAACATTTACGGTAAAATAAATTTACTCAATTAACCAATTCTTTAGTAAATATAATATAAAAATGGCTATAAATACAAATTATACGCTAAAATTTTTTTTTAATTGTAATATAGAAGAAAAACATATTTATAACAGTAATGGTACATAGAAAATAATGTAAATGCAATCCAACATATATTGGACAAACGGGAAGAAAATTAAAATTAAGATTTAGGGAACACGCGAAATCTTTTAAAAATCAAATCAACATTCTAATTACACAACGCATTTAATAAAAGAAGGACGTACCACAATGAAAATGGAAGACTCAATGAAATTAATTCACTATTATATTAGAAGAAGAAGAATGAAGATTTTTGAAAATTTAGAAATCTTCAAATTAAAAAGTAAATGAACAGATCAACAACCAAGTCGATGTCCTTTTCAATAACCTCAATTTACTGAAAACAAGAAATAGATAAATAAAAGTAAAAAAGTATAACTGTTAATTACAAATATACAAGAAGTCCAGATAAGGCACGAGGTTAATCAAAGGAAGGGGCGCTGACTAAACGTTATATAAAAAACAGAAATTTAAAAGTACCAGTACAAGAAGTTTTGACAGTGGAATAATTCCGAAACGTGTCAACATATAACAAAAGGATAAAGCTAAGAAACGTAAACAGTATTCAATACAGAAATCATAGTGTTCTTAGCAGAAAATATAATAATACATATTATCTAACAACTGATAATTGTCATTTGTAATTGAAGGGCTTAAAATATAAATTTATTATTGTACGAGTACTAAGTACCTGATATTTAATTAAATATTTTCATGTACTAGTATATTTGATATTAAAGTACATCCTTCATTAGATATTATTTTCTATATGAATAAATTAGTATGAATTAATGAAAAAAAATGCTTTACTATTAATTACTTAGCGTTAAATACATGCTATCAACAATTTTAAAAACAGCAATTGTAATAAAAAAAAATTCATTACATTAAAAAAAAACAATTTTTAATTTTTTTGTTAGTAATCTGTTCAATTTTAGTTTAAAAGTAAATAATTTTAAATTGTCTACATAGATTATGCTTGTTGAATTTAAATACTTTTTTTACTTCATTAATTTGGCTCTTCGATAATATTGAATATAAAAAAATTTTACAAATTCATACTTTTATCCTTAATCATCCTTCATTCTTAAATAAATCATTAAAATTGAATTCAGATACTTATGAAGAGATAAATAGGGTTGATTAGTATATATTAAGACGTCCGTGCTTAGTTGAATTGATAATAGAAGGACATTTAGAAAGTAAAATCGGTTGATGAAGAAAAGGTTTGAAATTTAAGATACTGGTAGTTCTGAGGACGAAGGACTACGTTGAGGGTCAAATATTAGTTAAAGAATCGAATCTAATTTCTCTTCAAACCAGTGAAACGAGCGAAAATTAAATAAAAATATCGTTTTTTCAGTGAATACAATTTTAAAAGATTTCTAAACGTTCATCTCTTTGAAATTAGTTTCTTTACTAAATAAAAAGGTCACTTAAGAACTGTATATATATATATATATATATATATATATAGTGTGAGTGTGTGTCTATTAGAAAGCAATTTGAAAATTCTCATATAAGCAGTTACTACATAACTATTATCCTATTCTAAGAGCTAAAGAATTATTGCTATTCTAAGTACAAGAATACATTATCAAAAAATAAATAAAATATGCACGCACACGCACACGCACACACACACACACACACACACACACACACACCCACACAATAATGAAATAAATGTAAACTTAAAACCGATACATTCTAAGTAATACATATTTAGTGTAAGGGCATGTAATATATTCCCGTATTTCATATTTGAAACGTCAAGCTTTAGCTTTCAAAATTTTCGAAACCAATTATTGAAATTGTATTATTGCTGTCATATGAAATATTAATTTATTAATAACAGTAATTAATTTTACAGCTATTGTTAAATTAAATTATTCTATCATTTATCACTTTTCTGTTATTACTGTACTTCAAAATAATTATTTAAAAAAATAAAACAAAAGCTTAGTTTTAATGGATTAATGCCATATTTTCCCTTATACAGTGATTTTTGTTTGGGTGATCTTTCCATTTATATACATAATAAATTTATAATAAAAATGAATAATTTAATTATTAAGTTTATTCATAGACATTTAATATAATCCATTGCTAGTGAAAATTAAAAAAAAAAACTTTTCCCTTACATCCTTAGCACGAATTAAATTCTTATATTTCATTTATTTTCTTATGACAAAATATAATAAAATGTTCTAAACCTCGTTTATTAGCTTAGGATGTACCATCCTATGTTTTTATAAATGTAATACAAAAAAATAAATCATACAATAATATTTGGATAAAAAAATTCCGTTAAAAACTGCTTTCGTTCATGACATAATAAAACTTGAGGGTTGATTAAACCTCATTAAAGAAAAAAATTTCCTCTTAAGCTCATAACTTGTTCCAGGAGGAGAAATAATCAACTAATATATATATATATGTGTGTGTGTGTGTGTGTGTGTGTGTTTGAGAGAGAGAGAGAGAGAGAGAGAGGAGAGAGCGCATATGTGTGTGTATTTTATGTAAGTTTGTAACAATTAATTTAGCTACTTTTTGTTTATAATTTGTAACTTTCATCAATTGTACTAACTGTTATCCGTTTGATGTAAATGAATTATCTATTAAAAGTCTGTGCCCAATCTGAAGTTAAAGTCGGACAATAATTAATAAAAAATATTATCCTTTCCCTGTAATGTTCAAGTAAAATGTGAAATTTTCCTTAAATGTATTATTTTTTGTTTATCTTTGAAATTATTCCTGTATATTTCAGTAAACGCTAGATTTTTGAGAGGGAATCTAACTTCCTCTTAATCATGAGCTGTAGTCATAGAAACAAGCCACTTTAATGGACCAAATCGTTTCTCTTTCCTACCACTCATCTCTAAAAAGTACAGATATTTATATCTCCATAACTTTCTGTTGCCCAAAAAATTGTTTTCAGTTTATATACTATAAATTTAACCTCAATGAATAAAATACTTGGTAACATAACTCTTAAAATCAATTAAAATTATATACTTAAATGATTATAATGCAGTAATATAGAATAGATTTCATAAGAACAATTTTTTTGAGACGACACGATTTTTCCTAAATGGTAGAAGCTAAAATAAAAAAGTGATAATATAAAATAGGAAATTCCAAACTATGAAAGATAATTATTTAATAATGAATGATAACTTTACAAAAACACTTCATGCAACACATGCTTTCTTTTTATATTTTAAGGAACTGATATGACATGTACGTAGTTAGTACATTCATTAAACAAAAAGAGGGCTAATTCATTGGTAGACCTTCCCGTTCACATCAAAGATTAATAAATGATGAGGTAATGTCTACAAGATCCTGTTTCCAGTGAACCGTTCAAACTATAAAGCACGTATTGGATTCTTTAAGACTTCATCCGTAGAATCCGAATAAGGCAAGATAAAGGAAAATGAGTTAATGATGAAAAATGAAGTTCTATCCACAGACATTCTGTGACCCTAGTTAAGGAATTCTACAAAAATAATCCAACTATATATCTCACGTATAGGGAAAATTCACCGCTATTTCTTGGTCAGTATATCACTACCTTGCTTAAACTAGTTCTTATATTCTTAACACAATACCTTTTACTTTAATATACATTTCTTTATTCCTGGGCTCTAAAACTATTACTTAGCTTTCATACCTTTCGATCTTTCAGTCCCCCTTCACCTGACTCCTACCTATTATTTTAAGATTTTATTAATCCGATAAATAAAATTAAAAAACTCTTCAACTCGTATCCTACTTGAAAGAAGGTACAAAGAATATTACACTAATATATATAGTTAATCATATAATAAAAGCTGACAACACAGTAGTAGGAATTTCCCGTCAGTTGTAGGAAAATCCTACAACACGCAAGGCATACACACAAACAACTTATTAAAAATAATTATTATTTCGTTTAAAAATAAGATCTATTCGTTTATATAATTCAATGATTATGAATAAAGAGGGCGCTCATACCGTATTTAATTCTTGCGGTGCTAGGGCGACGTTCGGCCCTCACTAAACTAATGTACTTTCACAACTTACAAAGAACAAATTTCGCTTGTACGATCGGCAGACTGGTGTAGCCGCGAGGATTAACGTACCAAGTACAAAATCAATCAGGCGACTGATTTCGTGACCCAACCAGACCGGGTTACTTTTTTACCCGTTATTAAGTGTTCAATATTATTCTATTATTATAAATAAATGCTATAGTAAATATTATACATTTATTTAATTCTACCGCTCACTTGTGACGTCACAACATCGTGGATGACTACAACAGCTGTACGTCAGTGGTAACAACCTTTGAAAAACTGGACTACCAAAAACGAATTCTGATTCATCGGTAGACCACTTCGATTACATCAAGAATTAATAAATGATAAATCTTGTAGGCATACAAGATCCTGTTTTAAGTGAACCATTCAAATTATAAGGCACATACTGGATTTTTTTTCAAATGACCAACCTTTAAAAAAAATATTATACGTTACGTTTGATATGTTTATAAATAAAATAAATAATTAATATTTAAAATGTAAAAAAATAATTTGGTTGTGCAACCCTGTGGAATTTCAAATTTCCCGGTACTAGCGGACGAGGGATAAGGCAATTTCTCGCAGGGAAAAATGGGAATTTCAAGATAGCGGACTGCGACACTAGCGCTCCTTGGGTTGTCAGGGGGTACTATTGACGCAGTACGTCCACGTAGCCACTAGATTAGAGCATTTTTTAAGGAGGGCGTGCAAAAATGTTTTTTTCAAAAATTGTTATTTTTTAATTGTTAACAATGTGCCTAAGAAAAATAAGATCTCAATTAGGCGAAATCTCAAGATTCTGTGAGTGACCTTACTCTACAGCCTCATCCCCTTGACTTGAATATTTAATGGCATCAATGCCTCATATACTGAAGTAATCTGACCAAATTTGGTCAAAATCGGTCAACTAGTTCTGGAACTATAAGGTGTTTTAGAGACCTACACCGAACATACACACGTACATACGAAAATTCCGGAAAATTTCCATCCGGTTTTTCGGGTTCCTTAGGTGTCAAAACGTAAAGATTCGGTGAAAACCGCAAATGTTCAAATTGAACCGATTACAATCCTCTCTCTTCTAGAGCAACAGATCTGCTACAGAGCTATCTAGACAGAAATGTAATAGGTTTATTTTATTTAGGCGTTCATGAGAAACGATCTAAAACTCATGCTAAACAAAGATTTATATAATAAAGTAATTGTATAAACAGTTAATAAATTAATAGAAATAGCAACAATACAAAAAAAATTAAATTAAAATAAAAATTATTCAAGGTTTGTATAAGTAATAATTTAATTGTCTTACGTGTTAATTATCAATTATTTTCCTTTTTTAATAAATTTCGGTGATAAGCTACGAAACATTAATAGCTATATAAAACATTCATGTTCTCATAAAGTCTACTTAAAAAGAAAATATTATATGTATGATGTGTTTATTTGTGCTGATAAATGTTGTGCTACGTCATATTTGGGGTCATAATATGGTTTTCGATAGACAGGTTACAGTCATAAATGGTTAAGTTAGAATGAAGAGGCTTGAGAAAGAGTCACTGTTAGTTTAGTACACTAGACTGGTTGATGGGGTTGATGTGGGAGAGGGTTAGATGAAATTTTAGAGAAAGAGAGAAAGATGAGTAGAATAGAACGATAGTGTTGGTGAAGAGAAGAATGGATGAGCGAGGTAGAGGAGGTTTAGTGTTCAGTTCAGTATGTCAGTGAATATGGGCTTGTAAATCTTAATAAGCGAGAGAGTGTGAGTTGTAGGGAACCCGGGCCCATATATCAGGGGCACAATGGAATGCCTCCCTGGAAATTACCCCCTTCCCACTTCAAACGCCCGTTCTTTAACAGCCCCACCCTAATTTATTTTTACAAATAGTGCTGCCCGAAGCTGCCGGCGGCTGGTTTGTTATATCCTGCTACTTACTTATTAACTTCTACTTTAATCTATTTCTAATAAAATGATAGAACACACCTAAATTATATTTAAGTATATGAAATATCACGTGCAAACTCCCATTATTCATTCGATAAATATATAGAAACATAATCATTAATTTACATAATGGATAACTACATAATCTCCCAGAAATTTAAATAAAACCATAATTTTTATTTATAAAAGTAAGAAATTATGGTGAAATCGTAAATCATTCTAGTTTATTATAAACCAATTTTTTTATAAAAATAAAAAAGAAAACGTTAAGTTGATAAACTGTAGCAGAGAAACAACTTCTTACTAGAAGTATCATACAAAACTAATAATGATACTCTCATAATAAAAAAAAATCTATTGTGGACACCACATGACTTCCTTGTACGCCTATTAAATTCCACATACATTTTTTTAAAATGAAAAGTACGTAAAATTTTATTTCATTAACTTCTGATAATTTTTATTTTATTTTTTTGTTATTGTATTATTATTCATCGTAATTTTTTTTTACAATGAGAGGTTAATAATTATTAATAAATTAATTATTTAACTTAAAAAAAAAAAGTTCAAAATAATGAAAGGAGATGAAGTCTGATTCTATCCGATGTGCCTTTCCTTCATAAGACCCAAACAGTTCATTAATTAAAATTCCATTTGGGTATTACTCTGGAAACAACGAAAATACGTACCACTTACGATATATCACTGAAAAGCATTTAATGAAGGCTTATTACTGCAATTAAGAAAAAGTCCAAAACCAATTTTTTTTTTTTTGGATTTTGGGCTTTTATGGATACTTTTGGTTCAGTCGATTGCAATCAAAAAGGGAGATGCACAACTAGATGATACAACTGTCTAAATCCAAAATTTCAACATCCTACGGCTGATCGGTTTTGAATTATGCGAGATACATACGTACGTACAGACGTCAAGCCGAAACTATTCAAACTGGATTTAGGGATGGTCAGAATGGATATTTTTGTTAAGATCTGGAAATTGAATTTTTTCACAATATTTCTTTCACTTTGAACAAGGAAGTAAAAACTTTAAATTGTAGAAAAACGTTAATTCAATATTGCAATCTGTAAATTTTTTTATTTTAAATTCACCGGTTATTTCTTTGTTTTGTTTTTTAAACAGCATCAGGTTATAGTGAACTAGCGTCGCTAAATTGGGTAACCAGTAGGGACTTACTCACAGAATGCCAATGGTTTATTTCAAATCTTTAATTTCTTGGCGTCTACTGGTTGAGGTATACAAGTTTTTGTGGTTATTGCAATTTACTGTTATGCATGGCATCTTTCATCCATTTATTATAATAATTAGTGCCGGCCTCCGTGGCGCGAGTGATAGCGTCTCTACCTTTCATACGGAGGTCCCGGGTTCCAATCCCGGTCAGTCATGGCATTTTCACACACGCTACAAAGCATTCATCTCATCCTCTGAAGCATTCCTAACGATGGACCCGGTGGTAAAAAAAAAGTAATATGTTTAATAATTAGTGAAAAGGGTATTTCCATGGATCTATTCTTAACAAAAGATTAAATTGTTTTTCATTAAACATCTCATAAATAAATTTTATTTCTATTGTTTTGAATTTGAGTTATATACTTCTCCCAATCTTTATTCTTTTGATTCTCTTTCTCAATTCTCTTCCTCCAACTACTTCAAAATATTTGATTGCCCAAAAAATTGTTCGATATATTGGCCAAATACGATTTAATTCCAAATCTGGAACTTTCATTTTTTTTTATATTTATTTATGTTAATAGTTTCAGTCAAACCAGAAAAAAGTATTTTCGCAATAAACAAAATGATAAATCGCCCTACAAATAAACTACCTTGTTATATTGTTTTTTTTTTTCTTTAGTGGAACTGTCTATTAACAGGTATCAAGAAATAACATTCTCTTAGATGGTCTGTTCGGAGCGTTTTCTTTTAAATTATAATAACCTTGTCTTCCTTTCAAATCATCCAACATTCCTACCTTCCTTTTCCTCTTTTCCTCTTTCCCTCATACCCGCAATCTTTCCTTTAATTATTATTTTTTGAATACAGTCATGTCTTAGGATGTGTCCTATTCAGTTACCTATTCTTCATCGTATGATTAAAGGTATTGCTTTAATCATACTTCTACTCTCATTGATAATTGTCAAGACCTAATCATTAGTTATTCTTTCTCACCAGTTGATACCTTAAATTTTCCTCCATGGTCACATTTCAAAACTTTCCAAGTATTGAGTTTTATATTTTTATTAACCATGTTTCTACACTATATAATAAATACCACAATCCAAAGAAAACTTCTTGCAAATCGTAGATCAGTAGAAGTACTGTAAATATGACGTCTACAGTATTTATAATAAATTTTAAACGATAATGTTGAAACATCTGAATCTTACTAATTTATTTGAAATTAAATGAAATATATCTTAAAAGAGATAATATTTCAAAATCAAAATAATCAAATAAAGTTTTAATTTCCAGATTGTTTGATTACGTTCATCAATCGATAAAGTTCATTATTAATTAATACTTTTATTTTGTTCGATAGCGATTTTATTTGTATTATCATTTATATGTGTTAACATGTAATATTCTTTTCTATTCATTAATTATGTGTTTAATGTTACTGCTTAGATTTTTTTTGAGACACAAAGTGTTTCCTTTAGTTCTTCTTGGTAAATAATCGACCATTTTCTTTTCGTTATCAGGAATATCATACAACCATTTCTCTAGTGATTTATATAATGTAATAGACATGTAATAATCTCAGAAATGTATTTCTTTATCTGACACCTAAATATACGATTTTCAGCTTATGCTTTTTTACTGTCATCCGTTTTTATAAATTGTTTATAAAGGAATTCTATGATGGTTACTTTAAATTTTAAATAAACCAATTTTCAAAAGATTTTATAAATTAAATGGATTTACTTACAAAAGATGATTATTAGAACTTAATAACGATTATTAGAATAATTATTAAAATTATAGAACTAGTGAAAATGTATTCTACCGTAGAGAATGCCACTGAACTAATGGGAAAACTACAGAGATACTCTAGGGTATCTTTTAGAACGACTTTGACAGTAACACGTGAGTTAGTAATCTGTAAATCCCAAACTGTCAGCCAATTAGCAGTGATGATTTTGTAAACATTCCCAATGCAACATGACAATTTTGATTATAATAGAAGTATGTATCTTCAATCAGTTTTAAATCAATTTGTACAGTTCAATTAATAATGTGATCTTATTTCGTGACCCCTTCTGGTTATTATAATTATATCAGAAACAATAAATAATGTTTACCATTAATTTGAATTAGCTTAATTAATTAGCTTAATGATTATCTGTTATTTTAACTTATTAGGCTTTGAAATTTTTTATACTACAGAAATTCATCTCAGATCATTAACGGTAACTGCAATTGGGGTTATATTTATAGACATTTAAGTAAATAAATAAAAATATATTTAAAAAAAAATATTTGATTTGTTTTTATTGAATATTTCTCATATCTTGAAATATGTTGCAAAGTATTTAGAAATATTAAAATGCGTTGTAATAACTAGTCTTTAAACCAGTTAAAATTTATTATTAAAGGACAAAATAAATTAACTTCCACTTAGGTCTGGGAAAATTAATCTGTAAATATACTTTTTTATGATTTAATTATGTTTAAATGTCACAAATTTTATTGGAATTTAAAACCTGGTAGGTTATTTGTTTTTTGTAGTCATCACCTGGTATATTTTGAAGTGATTGTGACAATCAGTAAATTACACTTCTCATTCCATTATCATTCGAAAAATTTGTTACGTTAAAAATATTACTAAAATTCGAAACTGTTTACGTACATTAAAAAATTACTACTCTGATAAAAAAGATAATAACACAATAAAATTTTTTGATTGCAGTAGTTAATCAGCAAAAACAATTCAGTCTAGTAGGTGTTATAAGGATCAAATTTGTCACTTTAAATACGTTTCCAATAAATTTAAATTTTATTTATTTTTTATTCTGGATACTTTTAAACATGTATTCAAGGCAATTATAAAAACAAAACAAAAACAACATTAAATAAATGAAGAAAATTTACGAATTACATTTTTTTATTAATTTTTGTATTTACGTATTATAGTTTAATTTCATTATTTTTTTTTCTTTTTAAATAAATATATCAAATAAAGAAATAAAGAAACAGTTTTACCAAGAAAGAGAGAAGATACTCCTTCTCCCTTTTAAACCGTTTCTTTGATAAATCACAAAATGTTTTTTCATAATTTATTGGTAGTATTTTCTAGTGTATCCTTCTTATTAAGCAATATTAGAAAACTATTTTTTGATAGGGAGAATTTTTGAAAAATATTTAAAATAAAAACCTAAGCTTTTAAGGTTTTTTTAGTAGTTTTGTCTGTTTTTTTTTATAACTGGAGTGATAATTTCAAGGATAATAACTTCACATTTTTCTTTAAATCAGCCATATAGATCTATTAAGCATAAAAATTATAGTAACAAAATTTACTGATCTATTTTTCAAAAATCAAAGAATATTTGATTTTTTAAAGAAAAATTGAATTGTTTATTTAACAACATTCACAATAATTTTAAAAGCGGTTTAATGAGGAATTTTCAAAATTTAAATCGAATCCATACCAAAATGGAAATGAAAGAGAGAACAATCTTTTAATAAAATTTTTTATACCAAAATAACGACAGTAACTTTACTCATGATTAAAAACGAGATGCTGTTATTATCCTAATAACATCTTTTTAATAAATTCATAGCTCATTAGCTGTCTTAGTACGAATGCAATAATAACCTAATGAGTTTCTTAAGACGGTAACGTTATAAATTATGCATAGAAGAGGAAGATATGGTATTTTAAAGACAATGTTTTGTTAGCTTCTAGCTAACTAGTTAACTGCAGTAGTGTAGCTCCTTTCTTACACTGTTGATGAGAGGAAGGTTGAAGCTCGTGAGGAAGTGTTTGCTATTAAAAGTTAAAAGTTTCTTACAAGAAGTAAGATTGCATATATTAATATCATTTACTTAAATCATTTACTTAAAAAAGAGAGTTGGGGTGAGAAACATTTTCTGTGACATCACGTCAGGGACTACTATACATATTACAGGGTACATTAAGCAACCGACAGTTACATTAGAATTAACATGCTAATGAATGCGTAGATATTAGATAAAAATTTACAATATTATTTTGTAATTTTTATTTCTCCTTTAATACCCATAACTAATACAAGAAAAAAAACTAAATTTAAAATATTTTTAAACTAACTGTATTAAACAGTATCCTTTTATCCCACCGGTTTGGTCTTGCGGTAAAACTCGTCATCATAAATCTGCTGATATCGGAATCGAGAGTTCTAAAGTTCAAATCCTAATAACGGTATTCTCTTTTATTCGGATTTGAATTCTAGATCTTGGATACCGGTGTTTTTTGGTGATTGGGTTTCAATTAACCACATGTCTTAGGAGTGGTCAGCTTGAATATGTTCAAAAAGCTTTGTAATTTCTGTTACAAAACATTTTAAAATAATACTTATACAACACTTACGTTAAAAGATTCTTACATAATATAAACGTAAAATTCAGTTTAGCTAATTGAACCTTTATTTTAATTTTTTATAAATATCACAACTAAACTTGGAGGAAAATTTCTCCCTCGTTCATTAAACATTAATAATTATAATTATTAAAAAAATAGAAATAATATTTAACAAAAAATATAAAAAATCTCTTGCGCCGATTTTTTGTTTCCGACCCCCTCATTATTTCGTAGTCACAAACGCACTGATTTTCAGAGTAAAACGCACTACATAATTCAATTAACTAATAGACCCTACACAATATCATCAAGATGGAACTTACTACTGTGATTCACCGCATGTGTTTGAAGAAAACACCAATACAAATCAAAATAACCTCAAATAGAGATTACCTGTTGTCAACTTTAACTTGAGCGTAATTCAAGAACGACTGACTAGATCTTCGTAAAGTTTTCACCTGCACAAATTAAGATACGCTACAACAGCATATCTAAATTTCAATGAAACTGATTTACTATCTTTATTATCTGGAGATTTTTGAGCTACAAATTTTATACACAGGGCTATATAATTATATATAAAGGGGATTACATTTTAAGTAAATGGTATTTTCTTACTCATTCGTCAAAACATGAAAAAAAAATTTCACCCCTTCTCAATACAATCGTTCCAGCGAATGTAATACCGCATTTTTCATTGAAAATCGGTAAAACAAAAAAAAAATGAAAATTCCCGTACAAGAAATCTGTAAACAAAATTAGGTTATCTGATCCTAGTTTTTCTCCTTTAAAAAATTAACCGTTTAAGATTATTTACCACCACTATATTTACCACTATTAAAAAAAATTAATTTATGGGTTGAATATAAAAGATCATTAAATTAAACAAGATTAAGGTAACGGTAATAACATTTAAGGTAAAGAAAGAAAATCTGAAAGAAAAGGACCTAACGATATGAAAGGTGTTTCATGTCAGAGCGATGTTAAAATTTCTGATTTCGGCCGATCTAGTGTAGGGGAGGGGGTGTTGTTTGGATTAAAGAGATCAAGTAGGTTTAAGGAAAATGTTAGGTTAGTTAACATAAGTAATAGATCAGCAGTTGTAATTAAATTAAATGATTCAAATTATATTAGGTTATTGTAGAGCATTGATTCCCAAAGTGGTCCAGGTGGACCCCCAGGGGTCCACGGGAGACTCGATGGGGGTCTACGTTGCGTGACAAAAAATGGGGGTTCACAATTCGTAAGCGGGGGTTCACGAAAATTCACCTGGTTTCGATAGTGAAGAACTAAAATGTTGGCTTGACTTTGCGTATCAATCTAGGCAGATAATGTTTTGAGAAGCTCAGCGACTGTTACTTGTAAAAACTTGCATATTCAGTACAACGAACGTGTCAAGACTTGCAAAGCACCGCCACTTCCGCCGCCGCCGTCAGCAACGCTTGTTCAGACGTTCAAAGGGACGAAATACGACTTGTGTGGGTTGAGTGCTAGCAATCTTGCATGAACTTGTTTGATTCTTCACTAATATAAATACGATTGCCAAGGATAAACGTTACTCATTTGTTTCCGGAATTTCGAAAAGAAAAGTAAAGTGAATAGATGTTAGCGTTTGCCAGTGTCGGGAAAAGTAGTAAGTACTTACCTGCAGGGGGTCCACCGGAACCAGCAAAATTTTGAAAGTGGTCTATGAGAAAAATAAGTTTGGGAACCCCTGTTGTAGAGTCTACCTTAAAGGTAACAACTGAGACTGGAATTATATTTTTTATTTTTTTATGATTTTCAATTGCAAAATTGATCTTATAGTAATGGGAGACCACATTGCTTGTTCCTCAAATCCAGTATGTTGTGTCACATGGAGTGATTCATTGGATCGAGATTTTCTGATGGAGACTGTATTAAACGAGGTAAAAAATAATAAGGCCACTAGGGTAGATCGTATCCCATATGAATTCTGCAAGAATTCTTCCGATATCTTATGGAAAATCTTTTGCATTTTTTAATAATTCTTTGAGATTAGGAAGAGTTCCAGATAGTTTAGAATTTTTGATTGTTTTTCACTTCATAAAAAAGAGGCGTTAGATACAGGGCGAATTTACAGAGGTATCTTCTTTATTCATACAATTAAAATTTTTACAGTCTTATTGTTAATTGACTGAAGGAAACAGTGTTTCAGATGAACTCTAGGCTGGCTTCTAGAAGGGGTATTATACCACTGACAATATTTTTGTTTTGTCATCAAACGTTGAATTAACTCTCAAAAAATAAATGCAACTTCTTAGTTTTTTTTACGCCACAATCGATATTTCTTTTTTGAAACCTATCGTTTTTAGGAAAGTCAACTAAAATTATAAATATTTTTCAAAGTTTGAATGATGAGACGACAATCTCTGTTTGGTATAAAGATGGGCTATCTAAGAGATTTACCAGAGGAATGAGCTACTTCAGGATTGCTTATTCAGTTCACTACTATTTTCTCTTTTTCTAATTAGATTTACACGGACATATTGAAAGGAGTTTTAATAGAAAAGAAATATGAAAGATATTTATAGAAGAGATCTGATTTTGGATTAAAGGGTTTCGTTGTATCATACACATTATAAATTTCTGAATTTCAATCCGGGGGGTAATAGTTATATTTCTGAGGTATATAAATTCTCGTTTATTAAATATATTATGAAAGTAGTGTGTGGGCTACTTTATCTTAATTTTAAGCCTTGGTTCAGGGATAAAATTTCGCGCTGTTCCTTATGCAATACAAAAGAGTAAGAAGATATTTTTCATTTTGTTGCACGATACCTTGTCGTCGCCGAGGGAGGCGTCGCTGGCTAGGGTGAATCGAGTTTTCAGGTGATTTATTTATACACTTTTTAAGTGGAAAGAACTGGGATAAGCTGGTAACATACTGCAGAGATACGTGACATTATAAATGGCAATAATTCGGAAGTTAAATTATTAACTGCTTAGGGCTTCAACAGAAAATTATTGTTATGTTATGTGTGGTGGTGTAACAATAGATGGTGGTTTTCACCTTTTCAGTTTCAATATCGATGAATATTTTACATTACTTTCTGCTTCAGTTTCGGTTGTTTTAGGTTGAAGTGGCTGAATTTTTTGAAGGTATTAAATTTTGAATAATTAAAAAATAAACGCAATTTTTAAATTATAGATAAAAAGGAAAAAATACAAATATATATTTGATTATATATAAAAAATTATTTTTTAAAAAGCTTTTATTTAACTAATATTAATATTAACATTAATAAAAAGAGGAAAAAAATTAGAAAAACCCTCTAAAAAGTAAAAAAATAACAATTAAATCAAATTGAGAATTTTAAACACAAAAATATAATATATTAAATATAAAAATGCACTGAAAAGTAAAGAAAATAGATTATATAAACATCTAATAAATAACCAATAAATAAATGTAATTATTATTACATTTTAAAATTAAAAGTAATGAAAATATTTAGTTAAATAAAAGCGTGGAGCAGTTTCTATAAGAATCTTTTCGAATAAGTATTTATAGACATTTGCTGTATTTTAAAATATATTTTTTGTTTAATGAGGTTGTTTAGTATATGTATATACTTTATTTATCTGTAATAAAAACTCAAGTTTTAATTCTTTGATGGTTCAAATTTGCACTGAGATGACGTTTAAGGGTTAATAAGATTAAAAATGAAATTGATTTTAGAAATCTTGCACAAAGTTATTACATTTTGACGGTAATCTGAAAGATGATTAATTATTACCATTATTATAATTGTAATCGTAATCATGAATTCATTAAATATAAATTCATAATTAAATAAAATGAAACTTTTAGCGGAAAGAGCACGTTCAATTTGTCTTAGATTACAAGCAGAATTCGAAGATGAACTTCAACTATGTGAGAACACGTACAAAGAAAGCGAGTGGGTGCATTTTCCCAGATTGTTACTTGTAGCTAGTCAGTCTCAACTGTAGAGGTTCCAGCAGACCTTTCCGCCTCCTCGCGTCGTTATTGAAAATGAAAATGAAGATTACTTGTTGTAAAAATAAATGCTGTGTTGTTTTAAATAAATTATGAAAACTGCGCTACGCTTTTATTTAACTATATAACTTCATTACTTTTAATTTTAAAAATTAATAATTATTTCATTTATTTATTAGTTATTTGTTAGATATTTATATAATTTATTTTTTATTTTTTAGAGTTTTTTCTAATTTTTCCCCTTTTTTTTATTAATGTTAATATTAATATTAAGTTAAATAAAAGCTTTTTAAAAAATAAATTTTTATATGTAATGAAATATATTTTTGTAATTTTTTTTTAGACTAAAAATAAAAGCTTTTAAATAAGTAAAAATATTTATTTTTACACATCGAAGTTACATACGTGTACCAAATTTCAATCATTTTCATACGATACTTAATGAGATATGAAAATTTTCAAATAAATGCATGAATTTAGCGTAGGGGTAGCGCGTGGTGGCGTGGGGGTGGATCATATCAAATTCCGATACCGGTGCTGTATTGTCATCGAAGTTACATTTATACGTGTATAATCAATTCCATTGATTTTCATACCATAGATCAAAAGATATAGCAGTTGCAAGATTTGATTATTCCTAAAGCGAGTTAAATAAAAGCTTTTAATAAACGTAATCTCTTAATTGCTTGTAGTACTCACTTCAAAGTTATGTTGTAGTAATGAATTATTATATTAAACATAAATACTTGCTAAGTAAATTTAGTTTTACAACATATGCAACTTTCTGAAACTTATTTTAATTTTGTTTACTTATATTTTTTAAATTGCATTGCGTTATTTATAATAAATATGATCCTATTGCGTATTAAAGGGGATTGTTTCTTCTTACGAAGATTATTATAGGATGACAATATTAGATGTAATAACAGTATTAATTATGTGTTTTGTAATATTTTACCTCTCTGCTTATTACTGTAACAAGATTTATTATTAAATACTGTTCTTGTTTCATTGATAATATTTTATTTGATATTAATACTCTACTTTCCAGCTGATAGTTTTTAAAGCTACATCTGTCCTATACGTAGTAAATAAAGTATGAGTGTTTTAAAACAAAATACTGAGAATAAATTATTATTTTAATTATAATTATACATTAGGCTAATTCTAAATCTCTCGTCTATATATATTAAATTTTATATTCTTTAATATTTTTAACCAATCACATTTTCATAATAATTTTTCCCTGCCGTTCCCTAGTTTTGGAATAATTTAATATTTCAGGGATTTTATTTTTTTTTTATTCTGGATGATTTTCTTTTAATAAATTTCATACAATTTTACTGTTCTTATTTAAGATTCCTAGAATTGCTTAACCGTGCTTTCAAAAGCGATTTGGTTATTTGCACTCACACACACGGTCCTTAGGAGTAATTTAATATAATTTCCCATTTCTGTGGACAAAATAGTATTAATAAAAAGGCAATTTTTTACTCATAAAAAAAATAATACAAGAACTTGTGAACAATCAAAATGATTTAATTAAACATCAATACCCGCATCCTGATGATGATGAATTAATGATATGAATATAAAGAAATAAATAGTATAATTACAAGTAACGCCATTATGCAGTGGTGGATATATATATATATATATATATATATATATTTATATACACTGCTCTGTAATAAAAATAGTGGGATTGAACAAAATATAAAATGGGCGGGAATTGGATGATAGCGTTAGTAGTGAATAATACCAACTACAATGTTGGCATCCATGATTTGGCGGGCGTTGTGATTATAAAGAGAGATTTATGTCAGGGATCAACCGAATCAAAAGAGATTTACATATTTCAGTACAAATTAGCACGCCGCGACCGGGGCCTGTTACTTGGCAACTGAGACCCATTCGTCACCATAATGGACTTACCAAGTCCCCCGTACAGCCTGACATAAACTTCCCACTCTACTATTTTCCAACCGACATTCTGTCACCCTTAGCTCTCACATATTACCTCATTGTTTTATTTTCAGCTGTTTGTTTGTCATTTTAAATAAATAAAAAAAAAATACAATAAAATAAAACGGCAAAAATAACATATCGCTTTTAAAAAGAATTATTATATTATCCTAAGTATAAATTCGTTAATTAAATAAAAGAGAATTTTGTTCAATCTCTCAAGTTAAAATAAAGTTTGGTGGTAACAGATTAATTTTAACTTCCGTAGATGTCATGAAAAAAATCTAGCTTATAGACTACAAGAAATTTATTCAATTTCAGGTAGAATTTTTAGGATTTACAAAGAAAAATTACAGTTTAATTAAAAAAAAAAAGAAGTATAAAGTTTAAACGTAACGTAACTTTTAACGTTAACGTAAAAAGCATATAACGTTTTCAAAAGACGTCCATCATTAGAAAATCTAATAGGTTTTAAAAACACAGGACTTATGAAAAAAAAAAAAACTTATAATAGATTCAGAAGAACAATCCCGACATCAATATTGTAATTTATTACCAGAAATACGACTTCGCCAGACGTTTGGAAGAAAGTAAAGACCATCTATGGGCGTATAAATTTTACCCCCAAATCATACCCTCAGTCTGAAGACAACCTAATAGATTTGCCAAACTAAGTTACTGAATTATTAGCCAATGAATACGAGAGCGCAAGTAAAACGTCTAATTATGATGATTGTTTCAGGACTTGGAATAAAGAATTTGAGGGTCACTTATTTTTGGAACACAAATAAATCTTTCATGCAATGTACTTTATAAAATAGAACTTCTGATAGCGTTGGAGAAAACGGGAAATACAGCAACTGATTCTGACAAAATACATTACATCATGATTAGGAATCTAAACGACCCTGTAAAATTTAGGATTACTCGAACATCTAAGTAAGAACAAGGATACCCTATGTGAAGGCCCTTTACACCAGAGCAGAGGATTTCACAGAATATTCTATATCGTTTAGAGAATTGTGTATTTTATTTAAATGTGTTTAATGTTACGTTTAATTTAATGTTTTATGTAAATGTCAGGGCCCTTTACATTCTGTATATGTTTTTAATTTTTTATTGTTATGTTTATTTTTATATTTTGATTAAATTTAGGTCCTATATACCCTTAAATCTGATGATCCCATTGCTGATTTCAATTATCTATAAATAACGAGACGAGGACTAATGAACTTAGATGTAGATTCCCATAACCTTTTAAAAAATAAAATAATAAAATAATATTAAAATAGCGATATTCGATAAGAATAAAATGATTACAAATATTATACTACCCGAAAAACAAAATATAAGGCTAGCGGCAAAATTATATTTTTATTATCAAAACTTTTGGAATTGCAAATATTTCTCCTGCTTTAAACTGGCCTTTGTCAATGGGATTAATTCACACTCGGATTATCTCATATACATAAGCACCTGAATTAAACAAAAATGAAATAATAGCTGCTACAAATGTACTTAACACAAAAAAAAAAAAACAAAGTGATGCAAAATAAAAAAAAATAATTGGATCAATAAAGTTCTTCTAAAAATAGAAGTATAAAAATTAGTAAAAATTCTTAAAGCATGATTCTTTCGTACGTTCCAAATTTATAATAATAACCCTATCACTAAATCAAATATAACGGCAACAACGCTCGCTATATTCTAAAGTAACGAAAGTTCCTTCTAGAACAAAAAGGATTTTGGGATCGAATTTAGTTAAATATTCTATCCCACCGATTTTGGGGGTTATTTTTTATAGTTTGATTTTGGTTATTGTAAACAAAATCCAAATAACTTAAACGATAGAGGATTTTGTATCAATATTAAGAGTTCCTTTTAATAATAAATTATTTAAAAATACATGTATTTATTTTGTGATTATCAGAATCTCTAATTATTTATATTAAATTTTTATTAAAACGCACCAAATTTTGGACTGTAACAAATATAAATGTGTTTTTAGTTAATATTTTATTTAAAACTCTCGATTCAGAAGTAATAAATACGAAAGGATAGTAACTGTATTAAGTATAATGTTTGGTTATATATTTATTACGGTTAATATTTTTATATTAACTTAGCCCACCTGGGCTGGTGTAGTGGTTCACAAATCATCGCAAATTAATTGTTGAACAGCTGATTTTCGAATGTTCTAGGTTCAAATCCTAGTAAAATTAATTGTGGTATATATTATACATATCATCCTCATCTCACTGGGCCATGAGGGGTTGCTTATTGTTCACTAGTTGAACAGACTCCAACGTACACACTAGGAAAATAAAATATTAACTTTAGCATTTTACTTCATCTACAGTACGTTTTATAAAATATCCTTTAGATTTCTTGAATACGGGTACATTAATACGAAAATTCACCCTCACAAACTTTTTCACTTGGACTCATTCAAAGTTTTTTCTAGCAACTTAAAAAAAAAAACAATTTTTCAATTAAAAACTTTTATAATAGTTAAAAATTGAAGTTTCTGAATTATTTTAATAAAAATTAACGAAAAAATATATAACGTTCATTAATTTTATTAATTTTTTATATCAATTTATACCGTATATTTAATTTTATAATAATTTTTATTAATAAGTTTTCAGAAAAAAAAGTTAATAATAATTTATTAATCTACATTTAATAAATTATACATTTGACGTTAAAAAAATGACTGATTTTAAAATGAAAAATAAATAAAAAGTAAATTAAAAATAAGAAATTTTCATGAAAGATAATACGTAACGGTTTTTTAATTTTTATAAAGATAAAAATTAATTATTTATTAATGAGAAATATTATACAGCAATTTGTTTCGCTCGTTCTTTTTACTAATAACTTCAATTATTTTGATGAAAAAACTTATTAATAACATTTTAAAAGCTTTTTAATTTGACTTTTTTCTTTTACTTATTGCTTTAATTTTTCTCAGAAAAAATTCTCATCTAACATTGTTACGAAGATTAAATATTGACTAACGTTTATGTAAAATGATTTCAGCTCTGACAGATAATGAAGTAATAATAATAATAAAATAATCAAGATAGTTAATAAAAATTTGCTTAATTGAAAACTTTTAAAATTTATTTTAAAATATAACCATTACTAATTAGTGATGTTATTACATAATTCTAATTAAAATTTAACATGTACTGGATTCCAGTAAAATTTATTTCCTCTCAGATTACTACCGTTTCATTTCTTAAAATTACATTCTTCTAAACGATCCATACCGGAAAGTTAACTAGTTATTAGTTAACTAGGTTAACTAGGTTATTAGTTAACTAAGTTAAGCTACTTAACTAGGAAAATTACCTAGTTCTAGTTATTATTAGTTTTTTAAATTTAATCAGAAGAACCATAATCAATTACTCTGATAATTTATGTTAATAAATATTAAAAAATAAAAAAACATTGCTTTTTAATACAGGATAATTAAAGAGCGTACAGGTGTCAATTTTATATAGTAAAATTTTGTTATCAAATTTTTTACATGTATTTAAACATATATATATTTTAAGGATTCCAACACGGAGTCATAATATAAATCGGTTCAGCCCTTGAGCTACTACGGTGGAAAAAATGCATACATACACCCTAAATACATTACACTACTGTTTGGGCAGTAGCGTAAAAAAGATTTTTCCTATAACAATGAAAAGATGAAATAATGTTTTCTAATGTAAAGTGGTAATTTTATCGAATACTAGGACCACTGAATATTTGTTTAAATACCCAATTTATTTCTTTTTAACAATATTGGAATGTTATTTGATTAAACGCCTCAAACGAAAAGGATAAGAAAAGTGTAAATTTCCTTATCAAAATGACGAATTCAACTCTGTATCTAATATATTACAGCCGTTTATGTAAAGGTTAATCGTGAATGCAGTTTAATTTCGTTGCCGTCGTTTATTTAATAACTTTTTTGGAATTTACCGACTAACGAACAGAATGCCGTTGAGTTCCTGCAACTAGATAGCATTTTTAGAGGAGACAGGCCATGTCACAACATGATGTGCGTTTTTAATAAACTGATGTTGTTTTACGGCCATGGAACAAACAAACTTGCCGGTTGAAAGCCAACATATCTGTCGGTGTGTGTCTCAAAAATTCGAATTTCAGCTTTATCATTATAGGTTTTTCATATAATTGTATTTATCAAAATTTGGGGAAAAGATATAGTCGTTGAAACTGATGAGATGATGTTATAGAGGTGAGTGCTGGTTTCGTCTAACCACAACAATGGGTGTTTGGTGGCATTTAAAAAAAAAATGGTGAGTATTTCTTCATGAAAGTTGCTAGCAGAACGATTCATACCCTTCTGAATGTCTCTACATTAATGACTGGAGTACACTTCACTCGGATTACAAGCGTGAGAAGAAATTCATTGAAAACAAAAGGGTTTCGTTATTATATTGTGAGTCATCGGTACCGTCTCGTTGATCATCACAGCAGCGTTCATACTCAAACCATTGAACGATTTTGGGAGTTACTGAAATGACAGAATAAAAAGAAATTACAGGAGACGAGAGCCCGCTCCAGAAAATACTCGATACAATTAGTCATCTAGTTACCGGAATTCGCCAAATAGAAATAAGTAAGTAAATATTTTCCGTGATGATAAAAGTTGAAATAATGAAGCATTAATGAATAAAGAAAGTTTTTTCAAAAAATCCACCCACTTGAAGGGAACATGTAGTGATACTGGTATTCGATTAAAGGAGGTAAGGCTGCAAGTACTGAAGAGGAAAGACTAAGTTTTGACTCAACAAAGCTATCTTGCCGAACAGTAACTGGTGACAGAGATATCAACCGGTAAACAAGTTCAACAACAAATCGGAACAAACAAATCAATGCTTTTTACATACTTGTACGAAATAAAGGAAGTATTGTGATCGCGAAAAATTTCCGTTTTCAGATTTCAACAGAAATATCAATTTTGTCCATCCATGAATCCATTTTGACTAGTTTCGGCGTGACGTGTATACGTATATATCTCGCATAACTCAAAAACTATTAGTCGTAGAATGTTTAAAATTTGAATTTAGAACCTCCCCTTTTGATTGCAATCGACTGGACCAAAAGTGTCCAAAAATAGTTCAAAATCCACATTGTTTTGGATTTTGGACTTTTTCTTAAATGTAATAATAAGCCCTCATTGAGAGCACTTCAACGATGTATCATAAATGCACTTATTTTCTTTGGTACCACAGTTATAACCAAAAAAAAAATTTAATTAATGAAATATTTGGATCTTACAAGGGGAATGCACATCGGTTCAAATCTGACTTCTTCTTTTTTTTAACTTTTTTTTTAATTTAAATATATTGATTTATTAATAATTATTAATCATAATAATTCAATAAGAACAATATTAAAAAAAAAATATGAAAAAACACCAGAAGTTATTAATTAAATAAAATTTTTAGTAACTTTAAAAACGTGTATATGTAATTTAATTGGCGTACAAGGAAGTCATCAGATTTTTTATTATTATAAAACTAGTTACGATAATAATACATATTTTATACTTACCTAGTTTTATAAAAGAAAGTTGAAAGTTTTTTTTTTTTTTAACCTCCGGATCCACCGTTAGGCATTCTTCAGAGATTGAGGATGAATGTTTTGTAGCGTGTGTGAAAATGTCATACCTGACCGGGATTCGAACCCGGGACCTCCTGATGAAAGGCCGAGATGCTACCACTCCCACCACGGAGGCCGGCTACATGCAAGAAAGTTGAATTTGGGTTACTTGACGGAACTACCTGTAAATAAAGGAATTAAAAAAAGAAATTAAAGCAAATCAAAGCTTTTATATCGTTTTTTTCAATAATTTATATATAGTAATAGCTAAAATTTTACAATAATAACACATATTGCACATTTAGTTATAATAATTATACAACATAAACAACAATTATGAATATACAACATAAAATAACAATATTTTTTATATTTATTTTATTAATCTAAAATAGGAACAAAGTAAAATATTTCTTTTTGACAACATTAAAAAATAAAATAACTAATTTTAATAGGCTTTGCATGTAGCGCATTTTATTTTAAGTATATAAGTGATATATTCTCAAATATTAAATTTTATTACAAACTTTCTCACGTAGGGATGCGTACTTATACTTTCTAATAACGTACTGTTTTTAAAAAAAATAAGTAATTGTATTAAAATGCAAGTTTTATCTACGTATTTAAAATAATGTTAAAAAAATTTCAAGAACTTTTATATACATATACTCTTATATAAACTTTATATACTTATATATTTAATTATATAACAAGTAAAACTTTATACAGTCAGTTTTTAACAATGAGTGTAAAAGAAAATTTTAAAAATGTTATTAATATTAGTGAATTTTATTCGAAAAGTAGGGAAAATAAGATACTTATCACAATTTTGTAGCAAAAAAAAAAATTATTAGAGTAAACGTAAGTGCAAATAAATCAGTTAAAAAGTTAAAAATATGACGGGTCTTACTTCGAAAGCGGACACAACCTTGATTTTCATTTTTCAAATTACTAATATTGTTGTGAAAATTATTTATGAATGAAACAATAATATGCAATACTAAATTGCTAATGTTTGTCTTATCTGTCGTTTATCTAATTTATATTTAAGTCTTATGTTATTGTAGTTGTGTCGCTGGCTGTTTACTAATCGGTGCAGCCAATTATTTCGATTATATTCTCCATATATTTGCTATGCGTGTCTTTATTCATTATTTTTCATTCGACATGGATTTCATTGTCTGAATTAGTGAAATGACAGATAAACATGCTGTTCATCTTTTATAAGCTAAAGAGAATTTACATAATCCTAGGTTTTACGTACAGAAACATGAAATGTCTCTTTCGTTAAGCGACAGGAAAGATAAATGGCGTTGTATAAAGAGAAGTTGTCGCAATTCTGTTCGTTTAAGGAGCGGTACGTGGCTGCAATCAAGCAAAATGAAATTGGAAATTGTTGTTTATATCCTGTACGCAAGGGGTACTGAATATATCAGTTTTAAGTTTTATAACGAAGAACTCGGAATTAGTAGTGCCGCTGTAACTGATGAAAACATTTTGTAAGGAAAGAGCGTGGGAACATGTTACTCTGTAACCCAATAATAATACACGAGAATGGTCTGAACCTGGAAATAGACAAATCTCTATTATTCAAGGCGAAAGTACAACGTGGGATGTTTAACCTCAGTAGTGAGTTTAAACAAAGCGGCACGCAGATTAAAAGGATTGCTCAAGTCCATTAGAAATGAAACATTCTAGGAATAACTTGAGGATCTTTCCCACTTGGGAATGATTCTTGGGAAAGAGTATAAGAGGTGGCAGGTACTTTTTATGGAAAGCTACCAAGCATCTCCGGCGAGCTCCACCTACATCACCTCCATTGAAATCTTCGAATAGGACATGAGTTAGGAGAGACTCCAAAATGGTCGACTTATTTGTTTCTGACCTGAGCAAGGTCTATTCATTGCGAAACATACAGGATTCTGATAAAAATGAAATATGGGAATTTCAATAGAACCCGATTCCTCTATGTCCAATTGTTAATCTTTTCAAACATAGGAGGTGCTAGGAGTAATCAATGAAGTATAGACATTAAAAAAAGGCCTCAGGCTTTGATTTCATCACTAGTAAGATGTTACAAAGGTTTCAAAACAACTTTTTTAGCTTCTGTTAAATTTATAAAAATCAAGATAAAATAAAATTAAACTACACAGAAGAGATAATATTAATTTTCTTCTCCTTGAAGAAATTTATTTTTTACTATGGGATGTTAAGACATTTAAAAGATTCAAGACTTTTCCGTTCTATTAATAGAATGCGGTAATTTTAACAAACATAACCAGGAGTATTTAAACAAAAAATACTTTGGCGCAGAAGGAAAGATTTAATAAAAAATTATAAAAAAACTCCTACTTGTTTCAGAATACTTGTCTTAACTTCGAGAAGGGATATAATACCTTCTGGTACTATATTATAATTAAATTTTGTTTTATTTTATCATTAAGACTATACTTTTAGTAAAATTAAATAATCTTTATTAGGGTAGTTACGTTAACCTAGCTAACCTATCATTGACCACTGTGGAAGCTGTTATGGATCAGCTGTCAGCTAATTTATC
The DNA here is from genome assembly GCF_047948215.1 of Lycorma delicatula. NCBI lineage: Eukaryota > Metazoa > Arthropoda > Insecta > Hemiptera > Fulgoridae > Lycorma > Lycorma delicatula. The sequence goes on along the minus strand of NC_134461.1, from coordinate 73,579,628 downwards.
TAAAATGAACGATACGTTGTTAAATTCAAGTTCGAGTGTTCAAACAAACAGAAAAGAGAACCTTTGATATGTTGCAACAGGAATCCTAAAATATCTTTACGGCGAAAGCTTTATAAGAGAATACATTATAAACCGGTTATTTTCAAACTTTTTAGCTTCACAACTCCCAAAAATTAAAATATATATAATTAATATTTCGTGATCCCGATCCGAACCCAATAAAACCTAGTTAAAACTAATTAGCTGCGTTGATAGCGCTGAGTTTGAATAATCATGTAATAAGTATACAAAGATGAACAATATACAGGTTCCAACATGATATGTACGAACCCTTGTAATGTGGTTTGCTTGCATAATATTCGATGTGAGAGCGACATGTTCAAACATGCATGTGATAAATTTCAACAATTTATGCTCTCAGTACAGTATAACAGTATAATAAAAGTATATAACCAGTAACAGTATAAAAGAGGCGTAAGGGATTTCAGAACGTCAGTTTAGTTTCAAATGAGAAACGTGCGTCTGGTGCCTCTATTTAAGTTTTTATTAGCGTAGTTTCATTGAAAATAATAATAATAATTGAAGTTTCTGTTTTTTAGTGTGCGGTCAAAAGTGGCAACTTTTTTTTTTCAATTAGATTTTTCTGCAAAATGGATAATTTAGTGAAAAAATGAAGTGAGCAATCTACATGTAATCCATTATCGATTGGAAAAAATTAGATTGTACAGTGACAGTTATTTAAATTAAGGTTTTGCCTCATTGGATGGAAAGCAACAGTGCGTTGTTTGTTGGTAGTCCTCTCTGATGAAAGAATGAAGCCATCAAAATTAGTTCGATATTTGGAAACTAAATACCCGGATGATAAAAACAAATCCTTGGAATTTTTCGAAAGAAAATTACATATTTTGAGAAATCAACAAGTTTCTATTTGTAAATCAAGCCATACTGATAAAACTACACTTGAAGCATCTTATCTCGTAGCAATAAGAAGAGCTAATGTCCAGACCTCCTATAATCACAGAAAATCTCATACTGCGCTGGAATTGATATGTTTAGAGTTTAAATAAGCTTGGAAAAAGCAAAAAAAAATTGAAAAAATTCCGCTTTCTAACGTTACAATATCTGGCAAATCGATGAAATGGGCGCAAATGTTCACGAGCAGATAGATAATACAGCATGCGAGTTCAAGTGAATTTTTTAATATTCCATTTGATGAATCAACAGATTTGGCAAACATTCCTCAGTTCTTCGGTTTTGAGGGGTATGAATCCGATAGGGACAGATCAATGAAAGAAAATATGTTGTTTTGCATATCAATATGCGGTCAAGCAACAGCAAAATGTCTTTTTAATGTTTTCTGTGAAGCTACTAAAAACTATAACATAGATTTGACAAAAATGTATTTCAGTATGTAGTGATTGTGGAAAGGAGATAACAGGAAAAAACAGTGAATTTCTGAAAAAAATTATTCAATGGCGGAATGGACGCACTGCTGCCTTCACACAAATACTCTTGTTACTAAAAATATGCCGGATAATTTCAAACAGATTCTTTGTAGATCTGTACAAATGATTAATTTTATTAAAATGCAACCATTAAATAATATTCTGTTTGCTAAACTACGCGATGAAATGGGGGAAAAGAAAAATCCCTTCTTTTCCAGAAGTCAGATGATTATCGGTTTATCGCGAGGAAAATTGTTAACCTAGTTACTGGAATTGCGAGACGAATTAATTATATTTTTCCAGGATAAACAAATGACATTCTCAATGTTGTTACAGAATAATGAGTATATGTTTCTATTTGCTTACTTAGCTAATGTATTTTCTAATTTAAATGAATGAAATGTGAATTTACAAGGAATTGATAAAACTTTTATTAATGATAGACAAAGTTCATGTTATTCATTAAGAAGCTTGATGATATCTGGATTATTCGGCAAAGCAAAAATGTTGATATGTTTCCATTCCCGATTATAATCAGAGACATTGGGATGAAGAAACCACTATTATTCTCCACAGTTTGGATAGAATGCATTTTATTTGCGTGAGCTAAAAATTCAATTTGTGGAGTATTTACTATAAGTTAAAAATGATTTTTTGAAAATATGGATACTAAATCCAAATAGTGAATACGTTGTTCCAACCGCTAAGTTAACAGTTCAGATTCACGACCAGCTCATCTAAATATCTGCCGATAAAATGTTACAACTTCATCATATCTGAAGATTCAGAAACGTTTTGGCTTGCTCGTCAAATGAGTGTGAAAATATAGTCAAAAGAAGCATTGAAAATATTAATCCCTTTCGGCTTGACTTACTTCTGTGTAAAGGGTTTTTTTGTCTATGTTTGCGATAAAAACTAAATATACGAATAACTTCTACCAATTGAAAACAATTTGATTTTTTGTTTTTCTAGCATAGATCCACGTATGGAGAAAAATTTAAATGAAAAACAAACGCAACCATCTTATTAATTTATTTTCTTTACATATGTTAGTAAAATGTTTGTAATAAATGATTTTTTGTTTCATAAAATGATTTCAATTGTTTACATGTAAATCTGTTGGATAATTTCACCAACTCCCTTTCATACCACCGCCATTCCCGTAGAAGACGCGACCCTCAGGTTGAGATATGCTGTTGTAGACAATATCAGTGACGCCATAAATGACATGAGTAGCACTCTGGAAGTGGGGAGGATATCACTGGTTTGCTGACGAATTCTTTCCCTCCTATCGGAGGGGTCATGTTTTGTGAAGATCAAGATCGACAAAGATACGACATCTATTCGTGAAGAAATTTACCGGTTAAGCTCAAACTATATACATAAACTTAACACGGATGGAAACCATCTGGCTGTTAACCTATTGGATAATAGTGAGGAAGTGAGATGATTGTAAAGTTTGAATATGTATTAAATTTTGAGTTTGAAACTGTTGTGCGGTGAATATTGTACTTTCTTTATTTTATTAACAATTTAACTGTTGTTTTGACCATTTATTTTTTTGCTTCGTTAAATGTAACGTTAAAGCAAACTGTTGTCATACCATAAAGAATGACTGATTTAATTACTTTACTGTAATGCCAAATTTTGGCATTGATGGATAAACGTTTTAGTTATAATTATTTTAGTTAAAAGAAGGTACAGCTCTTTCTAATTTTGTCAATTTGCTTTTTAAGGAATCTTTGTTTGTTCCGTTATTGTAAGTTATGAATTTCCTCGTAGTACTCCTAAATTTTTAAAGGTTTTACTTATTTTAAATATTCACATTTAATATGGATTATTTTCTTATTGAAATTTTAATATTTGCTGTGATTCCGTTTTTGACCAAACAATCTCTTCTGTTATAATTTTATGGTCTTCAATTTGGGCAATTACAGCTTCTTTTGATCACGACTGTAATGCTAAATCATCAGAAAATGCAAAAAAAAAAAATTGTTATCCCTCCTCTTTTGGTGACCAATCTTATTTTTCCTTTGTTTTTAATTTCCAATGATGTTTTCATAATTTTATCTAATACTGTATTCAAAATTGTGAGAGATAGACCATATCCCAGTCTTAGTCTCGTTTTATTTAGAATAATTTGCTGCATTCTTCCTAAATTTAACTTTGGAGATTTTATATCAGTAAGAATATGATTTAAAAGATTAGCTGTTTGATTAACTCTATGACTTATAAATTTATTAGGGAATTCTGATTGATTTGAGTATAATAAATAAATAAAATAAACATGTTTTTTTTTTCTAACCACTTTATTTCATTGCTGTGAGTTGGAAAATAATCCACAAAAGATATCTGTACAATCTCACAGTAGCCGGTCATTTTTTTCTCATCATTCACCTTCTTGAATAGACATGATTGTGTCAGCCAGCACATTACATCCATTTTAGCTACTACAATCATACAGTCAGTATCCTAATCTCTCCTAGCAGTACTAATTTCCTATGTCTTTTGCACGTCTAGACCAAAAAATTTCATTCAATTTCATCCATCATTACAAACCTGTTTAATTATTGTCTTTACATGATAAACATATGGTATATTTAATCATTCAACCATCTTATTTTTTTTCTAACATTCGCTTTTACAAGAAAATTTGTTACACATTTGAAGTGGCATTTATCAGAAAAGGATATTTTTAATGAGTAAGGATTTATTTAATTAAAATGTAATAATATCATAAGATCTGTTTCTTTAAATATTTAGACAATCCTAAAAAATGAGATATTAATCTTAAATAATCTGTAGATATACCAGTTAAATAAATAATATTTATTTTTATTTAATAGACCGTTTTGAAATAAATAAAAAAAAAAATTAAGTCTTAAAAGATTGACAAAAGTTACACAAACTAAGTATAAATATGAAAGATAAGCTCAACATAAAGATAAAGAAACAAACACACAAACGTATGAAGAACATTAAAGAGATGAGTTGTGGATGAATTGAGATAGGGAAGAGTTAAGTTAAGACTTTTGAGTATAAATAACAGGTGTTAGGGGAAAAAGCAGATGGTTGAACTTGCATATTATATAATACACATAAACATATACAAAGGAAAATTTGTGTATGAGTATGTATGTGGGTGTGTGTGTATGCACGCGCGCGCGTTTAATATGTGTGCGTGGTACATGCTATATGCAATGTGTTTACGTCTATGTATAGTATTGGGTAGTGAACTAAACAACCGTGTGAAATTTATGAAAGTAGAAATGGTACAAACCTCCAACATTGGACTTGGGCCAGGTTGAATTTTGCTTGCTTAGTAGGATAGTATAGTATAGAAGCTGCATACCACGCTATTCTGTACCTGGTCCAGAGACAGCTGGTTGGATCGTACATATATATAATAATTTTATAGTTTAAATAACATGATTCGGGTAGTCTTAACACTCTTCATAGTAATAATAATAATAATTATAATAATAATAATAATGTAGTCGAAACTAAATTAGTTTAAAAGAAATTATCTAACAAATTAATTATAGTCAAATGAAACTACTAATATTTTGAAGATTCTACTAAAAATAACATAAGAGATTTTTAAAATTATACTTTTTATTAGAATAAAAATTTAAGTGTAGACGAAAGTTAATAAATAAATATACCACTCTTATTTTTAAAGAAACCAACCTTTTAGACCTACCCAAATATCGATCCATCTCTGTTTTTTTATGTATTTTTCTAACTCTTTGAAAAATTTGTTGTATAAAGAACTTGAGAATTATTTCAAAGATAATAAAATTCTTTTCATCGGGTAAATTTAGAATGGAAAAAGCAAGATGAGTTTAATTCTAACTTCAAAAACCGCTGATGAGTCGCAGTATGCAAATGATGTATGCTTTAGCCTCACTAAGTCCTATGGTTGGGTAAATCACAAAACCGTTTTCTAAAAATACTACGACTTTGCAAATATATTGTCTTAGCGTAACTAAAATTATACCTTCTTTAAGAACTGGAATGTCGTATTTAGCGTTGTGTCACTAAACAATGTTCACCGTGTGAACTTATTCTTGATAGTATTCCTTATATTCTGCCTAGGCCCAATATTATTTTTAATATTTGAAAATTATTGATTGAACTAAATATGCTATTTAAAAAAAATAAAAACAACTACGTTTGCAGGTGACACAATTCTATTTACAACTAGTCCAAATATAGCAGGCTTCATTCATTGATTATACTTTGATTTATTTATTTTTATCAGTATTCGGTTATCTAACACTAACGAGATTAAATTTTATTAATCGTAAAACAAGGAATTAGTTTTAATTTTAATTACAGAAATACTTTTACATATCTTCTGCACATTACTACTTCTACAACAACTATTTCACTACCCAAGCACCAAAGATCCTATCATTAAATCATCTACAGTAAAATTACTTGGGCTTATCCAATTGATGAAAATTTGTCATGGTAAATGTCACATTTAGTGAAAATGAAAAAATTAAATAAAGCATAGATAGTTACAAAGAGGTACACTTTTTTTATCAAGTGCTTTTATTTAAAATGTTGTATCGGAGTTACAATTTGTATCCTATTATTGTCAGTAAATGTATGGTACTTTTTTGTTTGTCCCCCCCCCTATAAATCTTTGCAAGTTTTTCATGAGAATATAACTCAGAATAGCAGGAAATATTGATATTAAAAATAACCAGGTTTTAAGAAATAACGCAATCGCCCAATATAACCATTTTAGCATTTTATAATTATTTATAATAGTTATAAAAGGCGGCGGAGATGGGACGGTGGACACACCGCTCATCAGTGACGTTAGGAGCTGGGTAGAGCGGAAGCACGGTGATATCAATTACGAGCTCATCGAGTTTCTATCAGGGGACGAATGCTTTCAAGATTACCTGTACCGTATGAGTAGGAATACCACAAGATGCTGCTGTGATTGTGGGGAGAGAAATACGACGGAACACCTAGTGATTTTTGCACGAGGTGGAGAGCCTTGAAGGCCGCCATGATGGAACACGGTGCAGTAAGTGTGGATAATGTCATAAGTGTGATGTTGAATGACAGAGATGCTTGGACAAGAGTAACTAGGCTCCTCGAAGTCGTCGTTGGCCGATGATCTTCTGGGAACGTCGGTCTGGCTATTCTAATTCCGTGACAAGAGCGCCCGGGTGGTTGCGCAGGGGCTGCGTACATACCATGTGGATTAGGTCTGTCCCCTGTATGACTAGAGGGGAAGATTTTTTAGCGGGTGAGAGCCCTGCATTTGCCATCAGAGCGGACCTGGCAGAACTTTCCGACGGAAAAAAAATTTATACTTATTTATTTTATAAATATAATCTAGCCAAACTTAACTTACGATTGTTACCCTTGACTAATTGACAGTAATGTATTGAATGTTTAAATAATAAATTCAACCCCCCGGGTTGGTCTAGTGGTGAACGGGTCTTCCCAAATCAGCTGATTTGGAAGTCGAGAGTTCCAGCATTCAAGTCCTAGCAAAGTCAGTCATTTTTATACGGATTTGAATACTAGATAGTGGATACCAGTGTTCTTTGGTGATTGGGTTTCAATTAACCATATATCTCAGGAATGGTCGAATGGAGACTGTACAATTACACTTCATTTACACTCATACATATCATCGTCATTCATCCTCTGAAGTATTATCTGAACGGTAATTACCGGAGGCTAAACAGACAAAAGAAAGAAATAATAAATTCAGTAATTATTGCAATTATCTATTAGTTAAATAATCAAAACATTCGGTTTAAAGTGGTTGTTAGTCACTTAAACATTACCTAAAACTTTTGTCTGAAACAATTTTTGATATGACCAACACTTATGGCAAGGGATGACCAAAGTTTTGCTGGAATTGTAAGCCAGCAAAATTTTGCTGGCTTGTCGTATGCTAAACATGTGAAACTTTTTTCAAAGGTAACCATTGTCGTATTGAGTAAATTTAATGTTTTTCTTAATTTTAAGGAGAAAACTTTATTGGTCCCATAATTAGCACCGGTGAAATCTACCTCCGCCTTTCGGCTTACCAAAGAGTTTTTTAAAGTACAAAGATACCTAATACGATGTTTTTTGCTAGAAAAGGTGCCACTTATACTCCGATTTGAATAAACTTTGGAAATATTTCTAAATTTATGTAATTTTTGCGGTAATATTAAAATTTTTAAGTACATTAATAATAAAAATAATTTGACCTTAATTAATTAGAGTTTAAAATGATATAATTGTTTAATTTTTCCTGCAAAAGGTAAATACGAAGTACTTGTTTTTTCCCCAGAAAAAAAATGAAAATTCTAAAACCAAAGGCATGGAATAATTCAACACTAGAATACCTAGCATTCATAAATTTTTACAATCACACTAGAATTCTATTAAATAAAACAAATGAAAATAATAATAATAATAATAACAAAAAAAAAACAAATATAGGTTAAATGCTTAAATTTCAGATAATCAACGATTTACGAGTATATGAAAAGTTAAAATTAATCCCCATCAAACAAGTTACACAATCGCTATACGAACAAAATCCATTATAGTAAACTTAATTATTCTAACTGTACTAAGTTCTAACTAGGGCAAACAGGACGCAGTTTCAAACATAGAAACAAAGTATATATATATAGAAACATAGTAACAAGCAGTTATACTACAGAGTACACAAATACTATCTCATAGATTTTGATTACAAATATACAAACGTATACAAATATTAATAATGTAGAAATTCAGCGTAAAGCCTAAACAAAAGTGTGATAACATCCATTTGAAATTTATTACAGTTATCAACACTTAACAATGAATTAATTAAAAAGATTAATCAAAATTAAATTATTTTAATCAGTTTTACGATTGTCTTTTTCAATCAAAGCAATAATTCAGAAAATAAATTCAGTAAAGAGTATTAATTGCAGCAGAACAACTGTGATATCTGATTGCAAGTAAACGTAAGATTGCCGATGTTCAATTTGTGGTACTGGCGCTAGTAACCGTTGGCTTGGCGAAGAAGAATGGTCTGATCACTACCTAAGCAGTCAACGCACAACAAACAATAATTTTCGGACTTCACGTTGTGTTTATCGAACGGAATTTGAGGTTCTTTGTACCCCAAATCCAATAATTATGACGGTTAACATACTAGAAACATGGAAGGTAGCTTCGTCAGAGAAGATTATATTTTCTGAAAACTAATTTCACGTTCAATTTATCAAGAATATCTACGTTGGTTTTTTTAAAAAAAAAAACCAACGCACCCTGCATTGCTTTGTTCATTTTTATTAATTCCTAAAATACGCGGAATAATTTATGTTCACTATGTACTAAATTAATGTAGGACTAACATTTTTTTAACATGTACAATTCAGAGGATATTTTACGCCTATTCGTTTCGTAAAACAAAAATAAACTAATTTTTACTTATTAATGTTTTGGGTTTCTTCGGAGATTGCACACAATTATCTAAGGAATAACGCTGTTAGATTAAACGTGTTATACTCTCTTTGGCAGCACGGCTTAAGTAATAGTGATAAGTAAGATAGAAAAGAAATTATACATTGAAATTGAATTACATTTTATATACAATCTTCATAAAGTATTAATTTAGATTATATGATAAAGAAAAAATTTAAAATGAAATTGCTTCAAGCAATTTAATTTTTAAAAGAATCACTTTGCTTATATATTGTGTTTTAAGATAAAATAGTGCAAAATATGTCCTAAGGGTATTTTAAATTAATTTCATATTGATAACCCAAGTGGAGGATTGTTTATTTTATATCGACTGTTAAATCGGAAGGGAAAAATAAAAAAGTCCGGGTTAGAAAATATTAAAAATAAGAAAAAGAGCAAGAGAAATGTTGATGAAGCATAAGTCAAAGAGAAGGGTTTTATAAGTAGGCCACGTCTGAAGAAGAGAGTGAATAATATAGAGTAAGAGAAATAAACAGAGAAACACAGTTAAGTGTGAAGCAGAAACAGAAATGGTGAGGGGGAGAGAGAGAGATTGAGTGAGAATGAAATAGACTGAGTAAGAGAGTGAAAACAGTAAAAAGGGAACGAAAGAATTAATACAGATACAGATACTGTTAGAGATAAATTTCTCTTAAGTGCACTCCGTAATATTAAATCAAGACAAATGTAACGTTTTCATTTTTTAACATTAAATATTTATAAATAAAAAATAAAAAAACGAAATAGCTAGTCCTCATCCAGTTCTTATTAAAATCAATAACGGATTTCAAATAAGCTGATATCATGAAAGAAGAGATGTCAGTCAGTCCTTTTATTTTTAAAGAAAATTATTCTTTTTCACAAAATTACTAATTCTTAAAAAAAATAATCGGAAGAAAGTATTAAATGCATGTATAAATAGAAATATCAGTTTTAAATGATTAATGAAATATCTTTTATTTCTATAAATATCGATTTTTATTACAGAAATTATTCTATATACTAGTTATCTTCAGAGTTAAACGATAAATTTTATTGGAAGGCGGAATAACCTGCATCGGATACTATAACAGCATAGCCTGCATTCATAACTGGCCACCATTACAACGTTTTACAAAATGCAACATTATCGAATAAAAAGACGACAATTCCCTGTTCATTTGTTATGAATTTTTCCTTATTGTTTGAAAAAGAAACATATTTATACATGTTGCCAACAAACAGCCAAAAAGCTACGGTTCGTATAAGTCCGACTCTTTCAGCCGCCCACTCATTTAACTTAACTGAATGTATTATCTGCGTCATGATTAATGTGTTATATAAATATAAATATATATATATATATTTATATAAATTATGCAATATATATTAAGCAATAAAGTTGTAACAGAACAAGATTTTGAATTTATAAAAAAAATTATATAATTTATTGAAATCATTTTTAGGTAATATAAATTTTACGTTGTTTATATAAATAAATAATTTATCGATTCTCATCGATTCGAAGTCACAGTACGATTGTCCATCTCAAAGTATATCTATGATTCCAAACTTTGAAACTCGCAACATACTATTTTAATTGATAATACTTCAAAGATAAAATTTTATATATTCAACTTCAAAGATTGACGAACACAAGGATCCTTTATAGAAAGAATATTTTGCTGAATTATTGTAAGAAATGATCCATCGAGGAATGGCAAGTTTCATAGAGAGGCTAAAAATTTATATTTAATAAATGGAACATTTATATGACAAACGTTTTTGGTCAAAGTGAAAAATTTAAGTAAGTTTGCGTAGAAATTATTCTTCAATAAGTCATTCAAAGTTAAAATATTAGAAGTAAATGCTTTTTGTTCACAGTTATTATACCGCTAGACAATTCTGTCGAACTAATTATAAAGATATTTGTTTCGGCGTAACTTTTTTCTTTTTCCTGTTTAGCTTCCGGGAATTACCGTTCAGGTATTACTTCAGAGGATGATATGTATGAGTGTAAATGGATTGCAGTCTTGTATAGTCTCAGTTCAACCATTCCTGAGATGTGTGGTTAAATGAAACCCAACCACCAAAGAACACCGGTATCCACGATCTAGTATTCAAATCCGTATAAAATTAACTGACTTTACTAGAACTTGAACGCTGGAACTTTCGACTTCCAAATCAGCTGATTTGGGAAATCGCGTTCACCACTACACTAACCCGGTTTCAGCATAACTAACCCACCATAAATTTATTCACCAGTAAGCTTAGTGATATTTGGTAAACGGGCTGTTTTTAGTGAATAGTAAATTTTTCCATCCAATTTCTCAAGGTAAGTAAGCCACAATCATCCTAAGATTCATAACAAATAATATATAATATTTTTAACAAAAAGTTGATTAAAAAAATGAGTTAACTATAAGCTAAATTATTACTATTATTGTTAGTTATTAAAGTAAATTAATTAGTTATCTATTACCAATTAATTAAAGAAAATACATTATAGGACGAAAAATTATATTTTATTATATTTTTTTTACGTGACTGTCAAAAAAGGAGTGTAACGTATTTAAGGTGTATGTATGTATGTTTCACAGTAGCTTTTCAACAGCTGAACCGATTTAGATGCATGATATTAGTAAGTATCCAATATTAAAGTGCAGTATTTATCATCCTCACGCCTTTTTTGGTCATTTGCACTACTAATATGCCTAGGAAAACATAAAAAAACATTTGGTTAAAAAGTATGCAATAGGTAAAAAAGTAGCTTTTTCGATTTTTAAGGAAGGAGAAATTTGAAGCAAATCTTTTTAACAAATGGAAAGATAAGCGTCCATGCATGAACTGAACTTAATATAAAGTGAGGTTATATTTACAAAATTTTGAGAAGATTGACCCAATAAACTACCTATCCCATTCCCTGGAGAAATTGATCCCAAAATTTTAATAACAAATTGCACTATATACATGAATCTTTGTTTCTTTTATTTTCCTTGATGATACCGCCACATAAGCTTGAAGCTTGTGCGTGGGATATCTTAGGTTTGTCTGGTATTTCTCCCACAACCACCCCATTCGGTCGCCCTAAAGCATAAGACCGAATGTCTATGCCATAAACGGCGATTGTGCCTCAAAACAGTTTAGCGACCAATATCCTAATTAGCTCCTAGAGCTTACCTAACTGCATAAGCCGAATAAGCGAGGTGCCGTACACCACTCGCTTACGTGTCCAACCGCTCACTTGTCATATATTACTAAAATGGGTAGGCACACCCCGTCTACATACTAAAATATATGACTTGTCGATAAATTAAAATTTATTTCGTCAAGGAGAGCAATTTTCTGCCACGCCTAGGTCGTTGAATGCCAGCAAATACCTGTCCACCATATTATTGCGCTTGGAGCTATATCTAACAGATGATCAGCCATTTTTCGGGGGAAGCTTCCTACAGCAAGCGGTAGGAATATTATATCTCTTAAACTACTGATTCCGGTTGGACAAAGCAACGGCATCAAGGAATTTTCACATGGTCCGACAATGCGATTCACGCCACATTGACTCGCCGCTTATGAGTGGCCAATTTTCCCCTTGACCTCTAAGTTCTAGGGTTAAAACCCCCTAAAGCTGAGCAGTAGAACATCATGTCATCATTCATGATGATGATTCTTGATCATTTAGAACATCATCATCATTCTTTCTGACTGGACCTCCTAGCAAACGCACAACTCATCAGTTGCCAGGCGGAACCGAAACAAATATTGGTTCAAATTCACGTGATTGGAGAGCATTTGGGCTCTCATTGCCCTTAAAAACGAACTAGAGACGTACCATCCTCCCAAGTCTTGTATAAATAGATTTATACAAGTATTTATCCTTAGTCGCGGCTTGCCATTCTTGCTGCCATGCCTTTCATCACGAGGCTGTAAAGCCTCCTTTGCAGGCAGGAGATGGGCAACTGTTCGAAATTTAGAACCGGTGCATTGCAGTCATCATTCCGTTCCGATACAGGCCCAGCTTGAAACCGTATCCCAAATTCCTCGGCTTCCCTACCCCTTCGCAATTTCAGAACTTTCACTACTAAATCGATCAGGAGAGTCTTTCCAAATGCGGTGAAAGCCTCGTAGGAGGTTGTTTTTAAACATACCAGTGCGTACGATTAAGGCTCTGCGCTGAGCACTCCTTAAATTTTAAATAATTTTTCGATTTCTTTCCAACCTATGCGCCCAAACGGACCCAGCATGAGTGGTCATACTTTTGAAGATACAAAGTGCGTGGGATAATAAAATTTTATGAAAATCGGTTTATCCACTCATGGATAACAAAAGTTATTAAGCTTCAAATACGCCAATACATGTACATACGCATATTACCCCCCTCGTTTTTTTTGGGGGTCCATGAGGCATGAAACGTCGAGAAATTCAAAAAAATAAGTCATACCTCATTTATGAACTGATTAACATACTTTCGTCTTTGTAGCTAAGCTTTAGAGATATGATGGTAGGAAAGTAGAAGTATAAATATAAAAATGTACCTGTACAATTAAAAATGTGTTGTTAAAAATATATTTTAATTTAAAAACACGGAATTTCGGAAATACTCCACGACACAAATTATTGTCAAAATATAACTTTACTAAACCAGCTTATAATTTTAATTGTTAAATTTTTATTTGTAATGATGCATAAAATACTCATATTACAGCTAACATTTTAATGGAAGATTCTAGTACATCCTATTGATTCGATATTTACATATTAATAGTAACATATATAATCGTGTAAATTATAATTATGCATATTATACGCATATAAAAAGAAAAGTTTTTTTTAATTATAAATTTTAATATTTCTTTTATTATATTTTATTAATAGCCTTTAATTATAACTTTTATCGAAATTGATTTTATTACTGTAAAGTAAAGAGTGTAAAGACATAAAGTGAGGTGATACGTTAACTTAGTGATGCGGGATAGAGATAGTGAGGGATTCAGGTTGGAAAGGCAATTAACACTGACCGGATGAAGTGTTTATTGCCCCTTTGTGCAGCCTAACCTCCATCCACCAGCCACTCTCTGCCTTTATGGTCTTTCAACAAGCGATGCGTGTGTGTTATTTCATGTTACTTACGTGATACAGAGCTTGTGTGTTTGTATGTGATATCCGAGCGGGATTTAGAGTACAGATAAAAGGCGAATATAGAGTGAATGCGCCATCTTCTAGAATACCCTGTTCGAGTTCCGATAACTTGGGTTATTTTGCATCCTGCATTTCTCATCACATCGTTTCTGCATTAGCCTATTGTACCATGCATATCTATGTAAATAAATAGTATAGAAATGTACAAACACACACACACTGGCACAGTTTCATTCAAACATAGTTTATATTACTAAATTACATAATTCATTTTTATAAATACTCTCAGGTAAAGTTTTATGAAAAACAAATAGGTAATATTGATGTATATTTTCTCAACTTATTTTTAACAGAATGTTAAAAATAAATTGCTGGGAATGAATTGTTGAATTTTAAGTTTTAATTTAAAGTGTTAAATGTAAATGTAATCCTATTTAATATTTAAAATGTTTATCCTCTTCATAATAACGGACAGAATAAATTTCGCTCTAACAAATAAATGGTTTTTTTGTTTATTTTACTTATTTTTATAAGTTAGAAAGAATACATAATACATTATACTAAATGAGTTAAAAGTAATCATAACTACCAAGATTTTAATGATCAAATTTGGTGTGATGATTCCAGGAATGACAGAAAAGGTTTTCAGATGATTTTTAAAAATTTTCTGATAAGTTGTGTTCGGTAATACAAAAAAAAAGTTATATTAGAAGTTACATATTAATAATTAAAAAATTTAGGTTTGTGAGGATTAATTTAGTACAAATTTTTTTTGTCTTCAGTCATTTGACTGGTTTGATGCAGCTCTCCAAGATTCCCTATCTAGTGCTAGTCGTTTCATTTCAGTATACCCCTACATCCTACATCCCTAACAATTTGTTTTACATATTCCAAACGGGGCCTGCCTACACAAATTTTTCCTTCTACCTGTCCTTCCAATATTAACGCGACTATTCCAGGATGCCTTAGTATGTGGCCTATAAGTCTGTCTCTTCTTTTAACTATATTTTTTCCAAATGCTTCTTTCATCGTCTATTTGCCGCAATATCTCTTCATTTGTCACTTTATCCACCCATCTGATTTTTAACATTCTCCTATAGCACCACATTTCAAAAGCTTCTAATCTTTTCTTCTCAGATACTCCGAATGTCCAACCTTCACTTCCATATAAAGCGACACTCCAAACATATACTTTCAAACATTTTTTCCTGACATTTAAATTAATTTTTGATATAAAAAAATTATATTTCTGACTGAAGGCTCGTTTCGCTTGTGCTATAAGGCATTTTATATCGCTCCTGCTTTGTCCATCTTTAGTAATTCTACTTCCCAAATAACAAAATTCTTCTACCTCCATAATCTTTTCTCCTCCTGTTTTCACATTCAGCGGTCCATCTTTGTTATTTCTACTACATTTCATTACTTTTGTTTTGTTCTTGTTTATTTTCATGCGATAGTTCTTGCGTAGGACTTCATCTATGCCGTTCATTGTTTCTTCTAAATCCTTTTTACTCTCGGCTAGAACTACTATATCATCAGCAAATCGCAGCATCTTTATCTTTTCACTTTGTACTGTTACTCCGAATCTAAATTGTTCTTTAACATCATTAACTGCTAGTTCCATGTAAAGATTAAAAAGTAACGGAGATAGGAAACATCCTTGTCGGACTCCCTTTCTTATTACGGCTTCTTTCTTATGTTCTTCAATTGTTACTGTTGCTGTTTGGTTCCTGTACATGTTAGCAATTTTTCTTCTATCTCTGTATTTGAACCCTAATTTTTTTAAAATGCTGAACATTTTACTCCAGTCTACGTTATCGAATGCCTTTTCTAGGTCTATAAACGCCAAGTATGTTGGTTTGTTTTTCTTTAATCTTCTTCTACTATTAATCTGAGGCCTAAAATTGCTTCCCTTGTCCCTTTACTTTTCTTGAAACCAAATTAGTCTTCTCCTAACACTTCTTCCACTCTCCTCTCAATTCTTCTGTATAGAATTCTAGTTAAGATTTTTGATGCATGACTAGTTAAACTAATTGTTCTGTATTCTTCACATTTATCTGCCCCTGCTTTCGTTGGTATCATTTAGTTCAAATATAATTTAAAAATTAATATTTAGGAATATCTCAAAAAACCTTAAAACGTACAATTACGACTTATTTTTCATTACGAACCATAATACTCATTTATTTATGGCAAATAAAAATCGATATAACTTATAACAAGGAGTAATTTTTAGTTATTTGAATAGATATTTTCAACTGTCAACCATATCTTTAAAATACAAATTAATTCTGAATATAAAATTATTTGCAAGTTTGCTTCGTTCAGTTTATATGAAAAATTTAACAAAGTTAGGACTATTTTGATAATACTTCGAAATAAAGGCAGAAAATAATTAAGTGAAATTTTTAGAAACCTTGGTTGTATAAAACAGGTTTGTTTAATAATGAAACTTGGAGTTTACAGGTTGCTGACAGGATTCGAATATAAATAGCAAGATATCTTTTTCTCTCTGTAATTTTTATTTCTAAGAGAAACAAAATATAGAATTTGAAGATCCATATGACAGTGGTCAAATATATAAACGTACAAATACACATATAAAATGCAAAAATCTCTAATTTCAGTAAATATTTTCTAATCATCATACCGAATTGACGGATAATTTTCGGATTACTAGAAAAAAAACTCTGACAACACAGCTGTATTGTCAGACTGTGTGTGATAGCTGTGACTTTTGGAAGTCCTAGTCGCGTGACGAGAAAGTCTTACAAGTATGGGTTGTTTTTGATGCACGGCTTACACACACATGCACACAAAACCTAATCTAAAATATTTATCATTTCATTTAAATATAATATTTTTTGTTTTTTCAATTCAATGATTCTAACTATAGCGCACGCATATCGCACTTAACGTTTTGCCCGGTTGTGATGTCACTAGCTATGAAGGTCGGCCCTAACTAAACTAATGTAATTTCACAACTATCATAGAACAAATTTCGAATGTACGGTCGGCAGACTGGTGTGGCTGGCGGCGAGGCTTTATGTACAAGTACCGAGTCTACCGGTAGATCGAGTTCGAGACCCAGCCGAGAGAGAGTCGAGGGAGAGAGTTCGAGTTACTTTTTCACACTTTAAAAGTTATTCATTTATTTTATTCTACCGGTCACCTGTTACGTCACAACATACAGAAGTTACAGCATTTTCTGGGTAGGTGTTGCGATTCTGAAAAAACCTTTTTGCAGATATTGTTATTTTTTAATTGTTAACAAACTACCTAAGAAAAATATGACCATAATTAGGCGAAATCTCGAGATTCTGATGATGACCTTGCTTTACAGCCTCACTTACTTGACCTTTTAAATTGAAAATGTAATGGCAATAATGCCCCATTTATAGAAGTAATCTGACCAAGTTTGGTCAAAATCGGTCGAGTATTTCTAGAGATATAAGGTGATATAGAAGCCAACACTGAACAATCACACGTACATACAAACATTAATATCCAGAAAATTTCGATCCTTTTTTTTTTGTTTTTTGGGTTCTTTAGATGTCATTACGTAAAAATCCGGTGAAAACCGCATTCGCCCAAACTGGATCGATTACAATACTTTCCCTTCTAGAGCTTTACATCTGTTATAGCACTATTTAGACGGGAATAATATCTTAATAAAAATCAGGTTATGGGAATATGGTAAGACTGCAGTTAAGTCTTATCATAATATTTCTTGTTGACATAATTAATTTCTTCGTTTTAAAAATTTACAACACGATAAAGTGAAACAACTTAGAACCAGAAGAAAAAGACGAAAAAAAGAAAAAAGTATTGTCATTTAAATTCTCCGTGGGCATGTGTGGGAAGTCAAAACACTACAATTTATTATAATTTTTTTAAGAGGGACTAATTTGTTTATATTTAACATTTTTAATCTCAATACGCTTTTATGATCTTATTGTTTTATTATCCAATTTTAGAATAATTTTATCATCATCTTTATGTAACTGGAAAATTATTTATTTATAAGTGGATAACATGGAAGCAAACCCTCAGGTCCCACGTAATCGTTTCCATAATTTTCCGTGTTTTTTTGTTAAGTAAAACATTTATTCATAAGTAAGTGTGTATGTGCGCGCGCGCGCGGTATTTTGATAACACATAATTGTTTTTTTTTTTTTTATTTAGCGTAAAAGGTCTTTGGGCAATAGGGTTTTGTTACTAATCTTTTGATGAAGACAATTATTGTTCACAGACAATAATAAATCAGATAATGGTCTTCAACTTATTAATCTCTGAAATTGAGCAGTCACCTGAAATTGATTATGTGATAAATAGCAACTTTTATTTATTTTTTGTAGAGCTTTTGAAGCAATCGTTTCTAAACAAAACAATTTATCAAAATTAGATGCAATCTCAAAATAAAATGTGCTTTCTTTACAGATATGTTATCACACGCTTAAATGTGTAAGATGTCTTCAGATTCTTTACATCAATTCTCTAATCACTATTTGCTATCAATCATGAGTAGGAAAGTTAAGATTTTCAAAGAATATTTCTCGATACAATAATAAACGATTCTTTACAAGAAAATCCTGGAGAAAACCGCTTGAACGCGAGAAATATGGCAACATAAACATCTTTGTAAACGGAAACTTCGATGCAGGTATTGTGTAACGGCTGGCCTCCTTGGCGCGAGTGGCAGCGTCTCAGCCTTTCATCTGGAGGTCCCGTGCTCGAATCCCGGTCAGGCTTGGCATTTTCACACACGCTACAAATCATTCGTCTCATCCCTCTGAAGTATGCCTAACGGTTGACCCGGAGGTTAAACAAAAAAAAAAAAAAGAAAAAAGTTATTGTGTAATGACTTATCAAATCGAAATAGATACTTGGCGCAATATAATCGTGGGTAACTGGTATCAAGTTTACTGTACTAACAGATAATTACAATACCAACGTAGGAATAAGCTTGAGAAAAAGGTAAGCCATAAACTGCATAAGAATTTTTGAATAGAATTTGACTAATTTATTTCACATACTTTGTAACAGTGAATATAGTGTGTGTATATATATTTTTTATATATATAGTCCGTCAGGGGACTCCATCCCCTCAACCCCCGCTGGGTTCGTTATTCTCATGATTATGAGAATAATACTGATAAATAGCAATTAAAGCCTGAAAAGCTCTTTCTCTTCCAACATTTCCCTCTTGTTAACATAAAAGCTCTGATACGCTCCTGCTGTAGACAAACATATACCTTTTGGTTCCTATTTTCATTACCCTAAAATACATTATATCTCTGGCAGGGATAAAGGTAGAGAGAGCTGAAAATCGGATATCTTATAATACTATGATTTTCATGTCGAAAACGAAATCAAAAACCCTAGTAGTTCGGTGTCCAGGAGGAAAAATTACCAACTTCACTCCCAAGAGAGCTAGCGTCTCAATCTTAGGCTTAAAACTTTCCCTTGGTTAACAAAAACATATCCTGAAAATTTTAAAGCGATCGGTCGGTTGCAAACGAACAGATATGTCACAAATGTTTACATTAATATATTTTATTATATACAAATATATGTGTATGTGCATATACACACACACACACACACACACACACACACACACACACACACACACACACACACACACACATATTTATATATATATATATATATATATATATATATATATATATATATATATATATATTTAAATTTGTAAAAAAAAATACAAGTGATTTTAATATAAATATTCACAAGTAGATAGATACGTGGTTGAAAACTAAAGAAACCTGAAGTAAATATTATAGTTTTAACAAGTACAGTAGACTGTAGATGACAAAGTGAAAGATAAATATTCTGTTATAAATATAGCTTAATCTGGGCGATCGTATTTTTTTATTCGGTATTGAAAACTCCAGGCTATAATTTACAGATTTTTTTTAAAAAAGCAATATAGTGAAATTAACACCAAATAGGGTATTTTTGAGCGAATTGCGTAAACAATTAACTCAATCGATTCTCCGTACCACATTACACATTGTTGAGCAATCAACTGTGCTCACGGATAAAATACGAGTACACGATATTGTCAACAGTTCTTCCATATTTATTTAATACAAGCATGTTTATACCATAAAATTACTCAGTGTATAATAAATTACACTTCATATTGCTTTTCTGAAAAAAAAAAATTGTTTTTCTGTATTTATTTGGCATCCACTTTACTTGTATTTATTAACAATAGTAAAATTTAGTCATGAGTAAATTATTGAAACCGTCTACGTTATTAAAACGGTTCTCAGATCTCCTGTGTGTGTGTGTGTGTGTGTGTAACAGGGTAATTGCCATGCGTACTGGAAATTTAAAAATAAAATAAAGAATTATTTAAAAAGAATTAATGCGAGGACAGTTCAATGATTTTCTAAAGTTAAAGATAACATATGAAAAAGTACTAATAGAAATATTTGAGAATAAAGTAACTAAGTAAGGGGAAAAAATAAGAATGTTAAAATTCACTGACGATATTATTCTTTTGACAGAAACCAAAGATGAATAAGAATAAATTAGACTAAAATAAAAATATTAAACATATTGGCATAGGAAGAAGGATTAAAAGGAATTAAAAATCCTGTCAGATTCCTAATTGTAAATCACTTTGTGTTTTTGTTTTATCAGGTGGATCCCATGGCTTAAGTTTAAAATTAACAAGCTTCAGCTTATCTAACGTGAATCAATAGCTATTTGCAATAAAGCTGATTATTAGTGGCAAAACAAAGTTTCTATGAACTTTGTTTCAAAACAGAATTTGTATGTAATAGAAATCAATTCCTCGATAATTTACTCGGTTAATTTTTTAGGTCTTAAACGTAATATGTGGAATTTTTTTGTGATAGGTCATCATAATGCACCAAGGAAGGAGAATTATATCAATTCTGTCATTTAGGCAATTAAATTACAAAGGAAAAGAACAGGTTTTTAAATCTACGATCATTGAAAGAGTTGAAAATTAGATAGTCGTCAATAAATCTGAAACTGTATAAGTCTAATAGAAATGTAGAGAGAAGATAAATTTAAGGCAGAATTTTTTAACGAGATGAAATAATTGATTGACTATGTAATTAGACTATCCTGGTTAACTTACCTAGATAATGAAAGGATTATATTAAATTAAGTTACATATCCATTTCTTCAGACACTTATTATGTGACCAATATTTTATCGTTTTGAACACATTGTCATTTAAACATGTAAACTAATATGATAAAAATTATAACAGTGTACACTCCCGGGACAAATCGTAATAAATTGTGAAAATTTCAGCGAAGTAGTTTTTGAGTTATTAAAGCACACAAAAAACGAAGATTGTCTTTTATTTATACAGATTATTAAAAACTACAGAGAAAAAATGATTAGAATGTAAAAGGTAAGTTTATCAATTATAGTTAAAAAATTAGTTCATAACAGGAAGGTGTTGAGAATATCACTAAATCATCATCAGGTAAAAAAAAATCTATGTGGACATTACGTGACTTCCTTGTTGTTGCCTATTAAATTACATACACACATTGTTTTTTGAAATTCATTTAAACTTATTTCATTTGAAAGTGAGATAGGATCCTCCAATTCCTTAATAAGGTGGACAGTTACAGAATTAGTAAGATTAGTTTTTATTAACAATAAATATTTATAGAATTAAATCAACAATCTTACCTGAAATATTAGGATAGAGTAAAACTCCCTTTATTACTCTTTAAATAAATGTAAGTCCTATATCTAATACTATACGTTTTAAATTATTATGATGTAACCGTCAACAAAATGACAACAAAAAAGAATCAGGAGAAGGTTACTAAATTATAATATTTATTATCTAGTTGACTGAAACAAATGCATAATAAAAAATAAAAAAATATGTATTAACGAAAGTGCACAGCTACATTTTACAACAGCCCTAAATATAAAATTTCAATATTCTACGGCTATTCATTTTTGAGAATTTGTAAAAGGTAAAACAAGATAGGCTTTGGAAATAAAATTATTCTAATATACTAAGATCATGCTTAATGTTTAAAAAAAAATTGCTTTTTATTTTAAGCAAATTATTTCTAATTCTGAAAGAAAATAACTACAGTGACCTTATTCTATAAAACGTTAAATCAGTATAAGGCACCTAAGATCCATATATTACTGTAGCTAACAACGGGAAGTCACGGGCTTTGGGATACCGATTTGA
Source organism: Lycorma delicatula (assembly GCF_047948215.1). Classification (NCBI taxonomy): domain Eukaryota; kingdom Metazoa; phylum Arthropoda; class Insecta; order Hemiptera; family Fulgoridae; genus Lycorma; species Lycorma delicatula. The sequence continues at coordinate 73,557,344 of NC_134461.1, read as the reverse complement.
ATCATATTGCGTGTGTGAATAGTACATTGTTTACGTGTCTTCATCACAAAGTACTAACACGCAGTATTCAATTATGCTTTAGAAAAATGGCCCTAAAAATTTCCATAGCATTTTATATTAGATTATATATTAATTTTGTTTCACGTGGCTCATGTAGATATGTGGTATAAGTGAGAACGTGTCGGATTCGTAAACATGTCCACATCGGTTTGAATCCGACTTCATATGCATAAAATTAAAAAAAAAATTGTTTTATTTGAAATATATTGATTATATTTATTAATAATTATTAATTTCTTATTGTAAAAATTTTTGAATTAAAATGAAAAGCACATAAAATTTTATTTCAGTAATAACTTGTTTTTTTTTTTTGTGTGTTATTATTGAATCATTTATTTTAAAAGTTCCAAAGATCCAAATATTTCATTAACTAAGATTTTATTTAGTTATAACTCTGGAACCAGGAAAATAAGTACAACTTATGATGATATATCGTTGGAAAGCTATCAACGAGAACTTAAAGACTGCACATAAGAAAAAGTCCAAAATTGGATTTAGGGCTTTTTTGCCCAGTTGATTAAAATAAAAAAGGGAGGTGCACAACTAGATATTCCAACAGTCCTAAATCCAATATTTCATCATTCTATGGCTAATAGTATTTCAGTTAAGCGAGATACATACCTATATACGTCACGTAGAAACTAATCAAAATGGATTCAGGGATGGTCAAAATGGAAATTTCTGTTTAAATCTAAAAACCGAAATTTTTCACGATTATAAGAATTCCTTTTCATTGTACAAGGAAGTAAAAAGGATCATCTGTGAGTCAGGTGTCAATATCATCCAACGCAAAAAAAAAAAAACTATTATTGTTTTGAAAATTTGTGTGCATGATTGTTACTATACTATGTGTATTATCCTTGAACCTTTTTTTTTCTTTGTTTAGCCTCCTGAATCACCGTCAGATATTACTTCAGAGGATGATATGTATGAGTGTAAGTAATGTGTAGTCTTGTACAGACTTAGGTCGACCGTTTCTGAGATATGTGGTTAATTGAAACCCAACCATCAAAGAATCACTATCTAGTATTTAAATCCGTCCAAAAGTGACTAATCCTAGTAAAGGCAGTCTCCTTTACTAGGATTTGAACGTTGGGACTCTCGACTTCGAAATCAGCTGATTTGTGAAGACGCGTTCACCACTAGACTAAACCGGTGAGTTTATTATATTTGAACCTAAAAAAAAACCGAAACTTAACTTTTCTTTTTTACATTAACTAATGTTTTTAAGGTCCTCAAACACCACAACTAAATGAATGGACGTACGAAACTTGGCGAAATCAAATAATATTTGCAGTAAAAAATAAAATGTATGACGGGTGAATATACGTACTAAAACATAAAAGAAAACTTATATTATGTTGTGTGGGAAAAACATTTTATGAAAATAAAAAGTTGGGTTGAAAGTATTTTTATACTACATAAAGATGTAAGGTAAAATAGTATCGAAAGATAAACCGTTTGGAAGAAGTGTGTGGCAACTATTTGAGAAAAGTTTTAAGATGCTGAAAGAAATAACAAATGATCTAAAAGAATAGAAAATATTTCGCGCTTATCAATCGATAGGTAGAAGAAAAAATTAATTATTTTTAGTATTTTTATAAAGGTTATTGTGTTGTATAATTTTTATCTATGAATATTTATAATTGTTAATAGTTTTAATTATAACTGTTACGGTTTTTAATTGTATATTAAATTCTTTTGAGGTAGGTTTACAATTAATAATTTTTAAATCAAACTCTATTTCAGTGAAAATGTTAACTCTAAGGAGGGTGTGCTTTCTGACAGGTTATTATTAGAGCTTAGATATAAATTCATGTCATAATATAGTTACGTAAATCTTTTTTTCAAAAATTATTTTTTGTTTATTAATTACTTAACATAACAGAAAAGAGGTTCTGAAATAATATCGTGTGTCCATTTATTTCTCCATAAAATATTTAATCAATGTTCCCTTAAATTTATAGTCTGTAATACAACTAACACAATTACTTAATAATAATAATTGTGAAATGTGTAGATATATATTCGTATCAATGTTTACGCATCTATTATTATTAAAATTATTGTTTAATTATTTATGATTTTTGTAATAATAATAATAATAATATTATGACAAAAAGGTAGAATGATTTAACTGTAAAAGTAGCTTACGAATAATTTTACAAGTAAAATTCACTAAGAATGTTACAAAATACGTTTGTTATTTAAGTTAATTTATTAAGGTAATGATGACACACACACAAACACACACACACACCACATATTTAAAAATAAAAATATCAAAGAAATTTAGCTATATTTGAGAGAATGAAAGGCTTAACCAAAAAAATATATATATATATATACATTTAGAAAGTAAAAAAGGATTTAATAAATTTCATATAAAAGAAAATTTATTAAAATTAATTGACTAAGTTTGAAAAAAGGAGAGTTTTATATGGTGAAAAGAGAATTCGATGGTATTAGGAAATAATAGATTCCATAGGAATACCACAACATTACATTGGCAGCATTTTTTATTTCCTGTCGAAGTAGATTGTCGGTTAGTAAAGGGATTTGCGAATGGTAAAGGGGAAGTTTCAATTGGTATAGGTCGGAAAGAGGGAAAAGGGATTGAACAGAATACAAGGATTCGGGTAGAGGTTGTTAGATAAGGTAGAATCTGATTAGACATCTTGTTATGTAAGGATTAAACCAACAGCTCTTGCGTTTAAAATGAATGTTATTTTCAGTGATCCGACTTTGATCAGAAAATACAGATGTACTGTATTTATAATCTTATGTCAATGTGTTTTCCTTTTTAGAGACTTAATGAATATAACATGTTCAATTTTAAATGACTAATATAACATAAAAATTTGTTCTTGTATACGTATAATATCAGTCCTACAAACATCAAGAAATAACGGGATAGTACACATAATTTATATATGCATCTTTAAGCAGGCCTGATTTTACCCGATAAGCAATTTAACCTTATATGCATTATCCCTGGACAGTTGAATGAAAAGAGCTTATTGCAGCAGTAGCTATGCATATCCCTACATCCTTACCACAGATCAAATAAGTATCATAGTCTACAACAAAGCGAAATAAGGGGTGATAAAAAAACAAAATAAATGGAAGAATACGGAGAACTGGGAAATTATATTAAAAAAAACCACCCATATTTTGATTATGAGTTACATGCCTTAAAATAAAATTAAAAGACGCTTTAAAGCTTTTAGAGGTAACTGGTGTTCATTAAACAAGCATTTTCATAGTGGTCGAAGTATCTTGAGCAATCCTGATAGGAAAAGCATCATATTACTGATAATTTTACGTAACCAAGCGTAAATATAAGCTGTAATCAATTACTCGATTTTTCTCCTTGATATTAAAACGTAACCGAATAGTACAATCACTCTACCGTAAAGAAAAAGCTAACCGTTATCACAATTCTGTAGTATGTGAAAGAATAAAACTAAACTATTTAGCCAGATTTCAAGTAGAAAGGTATAATGGAAAAATAAAAATTTCTACTAATTAGACTATACTCGAAATTGAAAAAAAGCAATGCACAATATACACATATATTAAAAAAAAAAAAATGATAGATATGAGTCTATTATTTCTGGAGGAATAATAATGAACTCAATAAATCAATTTATTTTTTAATTTAAATACGTATTTATTACTTTCCCTTTATCCTACTATAATGTTTAACTATGCATTACACTACCCAGGGCAAAGTATGCTAATTATGTCAAATCTTACGTCAGAAATTTTGAAAATCATGACATTTATTACTTCCTATAACCAAAAACACAATATTAACATTGAAAAATTCTGGAAGGATGTACGTATATAATATGTTGACCTATTTTTTTATTGATATCTCTAAACTGGATTGACCGATTTTAATGAAATTTTGTATAGTAATTACTGTATATTTTTCATTAATACGTTTTAATATTGCTACTATTGGTCAGAGGGGTGGGGAGATATAATGACCATGAGTCCTGTACCTGAAAATTTTATTTAGTAAAAATTAATTTTTTTACGTTTCTTTTTTTTTTGTATTTACATATTTCAATATTCTACTTAATTTCTATCCTAAGAAGTATTCTCTTAAGAGCAAAGCCTTCCGTAGCATAATCGTTTCATAACTTTCATATTTTTTAAGTACCTTCAACGAATTCAAAGTATATGTTTAAATGAGTCACGCGTAAATATATTAAAAAAAAGATTGTATGTATGCAATAAAAATGTAAAATTAAGATATATTTTGTTAATATTAACATTGTATTACAGCTGGTAGGGTACCAACCAAAAAAGGTTTAATACAAATAATACCGTAGAAAATTAAATATGAATAACACGTAACACGCAAAAAAAAATCAAGAAATTTAATGATCACAAATAATATAGTACAATTATTGAATTTGAAGGTTGAGGTAAATTGAGAAATACTTTAATTGACAAAAGCAGTGGGAGTTCCCGTTAATGAGATGTGGAATAAAAGGGTAAAAAAATGAACAGACTTTAGTTTTCCTAGAAACTAGTTAAAAAAGACGCATTAACTGCTATTAGGTAGATTTCATAAGAAAGCTACCTGTTATAATGGTACCATGATTCAATTCCGGAATATTTTGACATGTCTTCGCGTTTCACATTTGCCAGACACCAAAACCACCGTCAGCTCAAAAGATTATATACACATTTATATATATATTTCACTTTCTTGTAGACACGATAACTGCCGTAATTTTGCAGCAGTCATTTTCAGATTGATTTTTAAAAATAACTCGTCTCAAAATTTCGATCGAGTTCGTTAACGGTCAAAATCGGACCATGGGGGTGGAAATGGGGGTCATTTCAAAAAAACAAAATCTCGCTATAACCTTCTTATTAAGTAAAATATTGAATTATTTTAATGTTCCTACTATTCTCTGGATAAGGGCTTAAAACGTATGTAAGTAAAGTTTTTTTTATATCACCAATCATTGGCCCAGGGGTTGGAAAAAATGGGGTTTAGAGGATAAAAAAATCATACCTCCCTTAATGGGCACATTATCGAATCGGTTTAAAGTGGTCGTTAGTCTTCTAAACATTATCTAAAATTTTCTCTGAAACAACTTTTGATATGACCAACCCTTACGGCAAGGGATGACCAAAATTTTGCTGGAATTGTAAGATGGGGCTTGTCATATCCTAAACATGTGAAACTATGGTAGAAATCAATTTTTATCCCTTACATAGCACCGGTGAAATTTACCTCCGCCTTCCGGCCTGCCGAAAGGGATTTTTTTTATTCTTACTTGGGATTGTGAGGGAGCGAGTAGAGTTTGATTGGCGACGCATTAGCGTGATTTTTACACTTGAATAAACCTAGGAATGTAATTAATTTTTTTTTAATGCTTTTATTTACAGTCGCATCAAAAATTATAGTCATTAGCGACTAAAGTAACACTATCATGTAGTATTGAATAAAACAACAAAATAAACAATGAAAAATATATATAAACAAGTAACAACAATAAATATAAAATACATAATTCACACAAAAATCAGTAAATCGTATCTTCATTCCACTGTAGGAGAGGAACCGCAACAGACGTTTTACACCTTCATTCTGGTTTAATAGAAATTTCATATCCGAACCCAGGTCTAACTTTTGTCAAATGGTTCCAAAGATTGGTCAATCAGATAGCAATTTTCAGCAGATGGTGCACGGACCATTTGACCTTGAAAGTTTCACAAATCTTCTGAGGAGAGCCATGTAGATGAACGTGGGTAAGCCTGGTATGGTCAATCCTTAGCTAAGTTAAGATGGCTTGGTCCCTTTATTGCTCGGGGTAAGAGGTTTCTCCAGCACATTCTCCCGGATGTTATGTAATGCCATGGAAGGACGCAACAGCAAGAACCTATTCCACTAAGCCGCAATTTTACACGGACAAATCTCATGAATTCTCTCTCACAAGTCGATTGTACTCGGATGTCATTTATTGCGGCTCTCTTGGCAGCCTCATCGACCCGTTTGTTCCCGAGGATGCCAATATGGCCAGGAACCCATATCAGTACTAGTCTTATTTATCCTTGATTTAAATTTAAATTTTGCTTTTTCCATGTATTATTAAATAATTTAAGTATTGGGAATAAATTAGTAAATTAAATAACCAAATAAACAAAATAAAAAAATGAAAATTTATGAATTAACTTTCATTTTATGCATGCTAATACCCAACGGCAAGTATTTTAATTACGTAATTATTTATTTATTGTTATATTTTTTTATTTTCATAAGATATTGATTTTTATTGTTTATTATTTGTAAAATTATTTGCGAGTGTGCCACAATTATAAAATAATGAATTTATGAAAATAAAAAACTCTAATAAGTCTTTTTACAGTTTAATTGCTCACAAAAGCTTAAACGTCTGCAACATTTTAGAATATACAAATTTAAAAAAAAATAAATTTTTTCCTTTCTGTTGAAAATATTCTGTGCTATGTTACGGGACATAATATAAATTGCTAGCGTACTTATTTTATTTATTGACCTCTTAGCTAACCTTTTACAACAACTAATATTAATGATGTAATTTACTGCTTATTTGGTGGAGCACTGTTGGGTGGAACAATGATAAAAAAAATGCAGTGGTTCTATGTAGCTCCAACACAGCGTCTAGAAAGAAAAACTGAAATGAATATTTATGGTAAGTTGAAAAGTTTCTTTAAAAAGATCATTTTAAATCCAATGTTGTGACTAGCCTGTTTTCTTAGGTACTATTCCGCAAAATAGGTTTAAGTCGCTGTAGCGCCTCTAGCGTGATTGATGTTTGTAAGGCATCAGTAAAGTGGTGTGGTGTGTTTGTACCATGCGTTTCAAACTAGAACAGAGAATATTATATTGAAGCAGATGCTTATTGTACAGTTCACTGCTTCACAATTCACTGTTACACAATATGTTATGTTACAGGAGTAGATAAAGCTACCGTGTTCATGCGGAGCTGAAGCAATATACTACAATGTACTGTACCGATTCGCATCTTATTTTATTCTGGCGCAATGAAAAATAGCAGTGCTGTTATTTTTGTGTCATTTTTCTGTCACCACCAGTCTCGATTCAGTTAGATAAAAAAGTTAGAAAACTCTTCCTGGAATATTAAGTGATTATTAACGTATGCTCCTGTAAATATATTTAGAATAAGGAGAAAAATTTTATTCATGAAAAACTCATGTATCCGATATTTGAGACCAAGGGTCGTAAATATTTGTCGAGTTTAAACAATACAATAGAGATCTAGGAAGTAACCTGAGAAAAATATGACGGCATGTGGGTTGTCATATGTAACAGAATATAAGAGGCTGAAAAGGTTTATTCTCAGGGCCTAAAAGCAGGAGATTTTCCGCTAAGGGAAGGAAATCCTTGACTTAAAAGCCTAATTCCCAGACTGGGAACTAATCAGGTGGTTAACAATATCAACCTTACAATTTATGAAGATGATTGTTTACGAAAATATAATGATATATATAAGAAATTACTACGTAAATAACTGGTATTTGGCTTAAATATTGTGTATTCTTTGGAAAAAAATCATTATGTGAAATGAAACGTTCATGTTAGTACTAGAAAATATAACTAAATAACTTAACAGATAAAATTAAAAATTGATTTAAAAATCTTTAATTTTAAAAATTAACTTAAAAAATTGACTTAATTTAACGTTATAGTTTAATTTAATTTTACGTTTTTTAACTTTAAAAATAGATTTAATACTTCTAAAATTAAACTTTTTGGATAGAATCAGGTTTATTTCAGCTTAGTTAACAATAATTGAACGAGACTGAATATAAACAATCTAAATCATAAAAATCTGAATTTTGTAAACTGAATTTTACAAAATTTTTGAATTGTGTAAAAAAACACACCCATGCATTGTCAAACTCGGTTTGCTCCCTCACCCCGAGCAAGAATAAAAATAGAAGGTAATGTATACCTAAAGAATAAAAACAGAAGGTAATAGGAAAATAATAGACCAACATGCATCGCAATATCTACCAGGAAAAGATAATCCTATTGGTTCTTTCACCTTTTTATTCCATATCGCATTAACGGGAACTCCCACTTCGCTTAAATTAAGATATATCTCCCGTTACATTTTAACCTTCAAATTCGATAAATGTACCAAAATTTTGGGACGAGTTATTTTTAAACAACAATTTGAAAGTAATTGGCTCAAAAATACGTCAATTATCGTGTGCACGCGAAAATGAAATACATATAAATCTATAATATATAAACTTTTGAGCTGACGGTGGTTTTGTAGTCTGGTGGATGTAAAACGCGGAGATATGTCGAAATTTTCCGGAAGGAAGTCGAATCATGGTACTCATTACAATAGGTAGCTTTCTAATGAAATCTACCTAAAACAATTTACGCTTGAGTTAGGCATATAAAAAAGAAAAATATTAACCTTTTGTGATTATTAAATTTCATATAATATTTTTTGTGTATATGTATTATTATTTAATTTTCTGCGGTTGGTACCCTACCAACTGTAATACAATGTTAATATTAATAAATCTTTCTTGATATATATTTAATTCTATTAAATACAAGACGAATTTTTTTTTTTTTTTTAATATAACTGAGCGCGACATTTTAAAACTAAATCTTTGTAAGACGTATTTAATTAATCATTAACGTATTTTATATATATATATTTTTTAATCTTTAATATACATTTTGTATACGTATACAAAATTCTGTTTTTTTATGAAATTTAGCTTCAAAACAAAATGAAATTCAATTTTACTTTTCGAAAAAAAATTTTAAGATCAAAAAAATTATAATTTTTAGACAAAGAAACATTTTGTATTTTTAGTATTACGACAATTCATTCCTAAGTCATTAAAACATTGTTTAAAACAATCCGTTAAGAAACATATTCCTTTCAGCTTCTTTAAATAAACTGTAATTTAAATAAGTAGATCATACGAGATCTTTAATAAATATTGTCTAGACACTACAGTAAACTGTTATATAAATATTGCTTGTGTTAAATGCATTATAAACTTTTTACTCAGAATAATGTTGCATAATTTATAATTAATCCGTTTATATACATTTCATAGAAGTTTTTCCTTAAAAAAAGAATTAAATATAAAAATCCCTTTCGACCAGCCGGAAGACGGAGGTAGATTTCACCGGTGTTAAGTAGGAGATAAAAAAGTTTTCTACCTTAAAGTTAAGAAAAACTTCAAATTTACTCAATGCAATGGTTGGATGTGAAAAAAAGTTTCACGTGTTTAGTATACGGTAAGCCTTATCTTCTTAAAATTCTAGCAATATTTTGGTCATCCCTTGCCGTAAGGGTAGGTTATCAAAAATTGCTACAGAAAAAATTTTAGGTAATGTTTAGAGGACTAGCAACCACTTTGATACCGAAACCGATTCGATACCGTATCTGTTAAGGAAGGTATGACAATTTTTGTCTTCAAAACCCATTTTTTCAACTCCCTGGGCCAATGGTTGGTCATAAAAAGAACTTTACTTTAATAAGTTTTAAGCCTTTATTAAAGGAATAGTAGGAACTTTAAACAAAATCAAGATTTTCTTTAATAAGAATTTTATACAAGTATTTTGTTTTTTCAAAAACCCCCATTTCCACCCTCCGATTTCGACCGTTTACGAACTCCACCAAAATTTTGGGCGAGTTATTTTTTAACAACAATTTAAAAGTGATTGGCCCAAAAATACGGCAATTATCGTGTGCACTCGAAAATGAAATACATATAAATCTATAATATATAAACTTTTGAGCTGACGGTGGTTTTGTAGTCTGGTGGATGTAAAACGCGGAGATATGTCGAAATTTTCCGGAAGGAAGTCGAATCATGATACTCATTACAATAGGTAGCTTTCTAATGAAATCTACCTAAAACAATTTACGCTTGAGTTAGGTATATAAGAAAGAAAAATATTAACCTTTGCTACTAGCTATTAAAAAGTTCCTTTTACATGTAACACCACAAAATTTCGAACAATTTTTATTTAATAATATGCAAAAAAATTCTTTCTACGTGTAAAACATTTCTGGAAAATATGTTGTAAAATTTTACGCATAGTTTGTTTATAATTAATATTTTTCTTATTAAATTTAAATAACTATTAAAACAATTTATAACAATGTAAATAATGCTCCTATTCAAAATAGAAAAAAAACTGTCTGGAATTTATTATGGGTGGGGAAGGAATGATTTCAACTCTGCTAAAAAGATTAGAAGGTGCACAAAAGAAAGGCAGAAAAAGAATATAAATGATAGACTAACTAAAAGAAAATGAGAGTTATCACTATCTTAAAATTTTAGCAGGAAACGATTGGATAGAGATGTAGGGCAAAGGACCTGCTTCAGGACAGATATGATAATGATTATTTTTTTAGTAAAAGTCCAGGTACTATGTTATTGGATTAACATATCGTTAAGAATATAAATCAAAACAAAGAATTTGCTAATATACCTATAAATTATATTGAATAAAATATCTTAATTTTTTATAATAAATTGCAAAAAAAATTTCAATTTTAAATTTATTTCATTATGGTACGTAAAGGAAATGTTTCTAAAACAATAAAGTGACATGAGTAATTTCTTCTGTACAAACTATAATAAGAGTTTACCATGGAAAGAAGAAAAAACTTTTACAACCAAGATATATATCCCCTATCGTGATAACCCCCAACCACGTTCCTCTGAGAAGAGAGTTCATTTGAGTACAGATCCTGATGTAGTAAAAATTACAAATTTTTTAAACTCAACCTAAAAAAAAAAATATATATATTTTTTACTGTTGAACAGAATCAATGTAAAATAAAAATAAAATATAATTAAAATATTTGTAACTAATACAAATAAAAGATACAAAAAAATTGCCTTTATCTCTAAATAATGAAAACATGTATTATATACAAAAACTCAGCTTGACTAATCTCAAAGATAAATAATTCACGAAAGTTAACCAAATGTGACTTAAAATTTGAAGAGTTTTTAACGCTTTGGAATAGAATTAAAATTTCTTTTAAACAACGTTAAAATACCATAGTAAGAGACCAAACCTCTTCTTCCGAGACGAAAAAAAAGGAACACTTTTTTTTTTGTACTTCTCTGTACAAAAAAAAAAAACACCATTACAGAATTTATCTTATAATGCTACGGAATCATTCAACATAAGAAACGTAAAAAAAAAAAAACACAAGGTAATATTTCGTTAATAATCCCGTTTTCTTATACTGAACACGCAATTCGTAAATTACAAGATAAATAAACCTTTGTTAATTACAAAAAAAAACAATTTTTGTAAATACTGTTAATAGCAAGCATATCTCAGTGGTGTAGCTAAAATACTATATAGTGAGAAGATATTATGAAACAATTAATTGTTATTTTATCATGAAATATCATGTATCTTTTATATCTTAGACTAATAACTGGAAAAAAACACAAGGATAATTAAACTCTAATGAGAAAATAAAATAGTTTGGTTTCCCTCGTTTTAAATCATTTAATTACAAATTGTGAAATAAGAATAAAAATTATAATTTTAACATAAAAAAAACTTACACAATTTTTTTATCAGTTTCATTTGTTGAAATAAAAAGTTATTAATAATAACACCAAAAAAAAGGAAATCAAAAGAAAATAATATTTTATTTCTGTATCCAATAGGATATAATAATAATTTAACAATGTAAAGGAGCGATTCATATCATATTTTTTATTAAAAAAATAAAAAATAAAACTTTAAAAAATTTTTCAGAAACTTAACCATACAGTAATTTAGAAAATGTTAACACACTAATTATGAGCGCCTTATATTTAAAATTCGAAGAATACAAGCATCGTAAATTCAAAATGAACAGTTAACATCCAACTAGCGTTTAAATTTAAATATTTGTATGATATCGACGCAGGTATATTCAAATCATAGAAAAATCTAAAATAATAAATCCGTAAATTTTTATTAAAAATTTCTACAAATAACCGTCGAAGGCTACATGCGTATATCACGTTTCTGCCCTAACAACTTTTGAATAAACAGAATGATTCTCGAAATATGTAAGAAATTTTCAAGACATGTTCTACTGGAGAAGATAAAGAAGAAAGTTCATATAAAAATAAGTTCGGAGACCCTTCGTAATGAGCGTCGGCTGGTGAATGATTTCGCCTTGATGACCTTCGGTAATATTAACTCATACTGTAATTCTTGGCATTCAAATTATGGAGCAAATTTAGTGGTTTTAAATATTAAATTTGACTGAAATAAAAAAAAAAATAAATAGAATCCGGAATTGTATTTTTAATAGTTTTCAAAAATCTGAGGTAAAATACCAAAAATTTGGTTCGGAAAACACATTATTTTATGTTTGGCGTAAAAAAACTTTGTTAAGTGGATGTTTCGTAGGAGTACATAAATGTTTTAGAAAATTACCAAAAATTTAGTTCTCAGACCTATTATTTCAATTTTTCCGGTGAGATTACACATAAAAACATTAAATTTACTTCTAGCAACTGACTCTCACTCTGTTGAACTAAAGATTTAGCTTTTATCTCTTTCTTTTTCTGTTTAGCCTCCGGAACCACCGTAATGTATTACTTCAGAGGATGAATGAGAATATGTATGAATATAAATGAATTTTGGCTTTGTACAGTCTCAGGTCAACCATTTCTGAGATATATAGTTAATTAAAGCTCAACCATTTTTGAGATATATAGTTAAAGCTCAACCACCAAAAATCACTGATCTAGTATTCAAATCCGTATGAAAGTAACTGCCTTTACTGGGTTTTGAATTTTAGAACTTTCGACTTTGAATTCAGCTGGTTTGCGATGATGAATTCACCACTAGACCAACCGGGTTTAGCTTCTTCCTTTTATTTTTCTGAAAAAAAAAAATCCGTAAGGTTCTTTTTTATTAGCAAACTGTCATTTTTTCTGCTTAATTTTGAAGACTGTGTATCAATCCTACTTGTTGTACCGGGTACATCACTCTTGTCAGCTTGTTCAACTATTTCAGATGCATTTGATATTGTAGATTCAGGTTACATTTCGGTTCTACTTGAATTATCTTGAGGAAAACTTGCCACACCGTTTACTGTTTGTGTATTTCTTTCCGCCATCTTCTAGATTACTATCCCAGTCGTTTGTAGTATTTAATACAGTACGTTCGAGATGTGGCGGGAGTCTTGGCCGAGGTACCGCTGACCTAGTTACGGGCTACCCAAATGAAATGGATCTATGAGAGCATCGACAGGGAAGATGCCATTAATCTCTTACTACAAGAATGGCAAGAGAAGTGGATCGCCGCTACAACTCCAGTTGTAGCGGCGGTGGATAAAGCTTATTCCTGAGGTAAGACCATGGCTGGGGAGGAAACACGGCGACGTGGGGTACTACCTGTACAATTCCTTCGGTCACGGAGGATTTTGTATCCTTACACAGGTTTAAAAGAAGGGAGCTCCCAAATTGTGTGTACTGCGGTCAAGAGGATTCCCTGCCACATAGTTTTTGAATGTGCACGTTGGAAGGATTTAAAAATCAAATATAATATACAAGAGATTATCCCGTAAACTACAACAAAGTATATGCTGAGAGGTAAAGAGGAATGGCTGGCAATAGAGAAAATCATGGCTGAGGTTATACGAGAAAAGAAAGTGGATTACAAGAAGTGGGAGAAGTTATTTTAAGAAAAAAAAACGACCGAGACCCGCTGGGTCAGGGCCCTAGAACGGCATAACCGGGCCGTGTCCTTGGCCTTAGCGGTTAGAGGCAGACGCAAGATGAAAATAAGGAAAAGATTCAGAACCAGTGAGCCGACGTACTACCATTTGGTGGAGGGGTTCATTAGAGTCGCAAGAACACTGCCCTGGGCTGAGTAATACTTGTTTGTTGAGCCGGCTCAGGGGAGCAGGAGAACGAGCACACAAAAAAAAAGGAAAAAAATACAGTGCGTTCGGAAAGTTGCTGTGCACTGAAATTATGGAAGTGTAATGAGAAACTTTCTTTCTTTCTTCCTTAATTATTACTTTGTATTTTTGTTTCATTATTTTATACGAACGGATGTTACAATAACAGAAATAGTTTATAAAAGGTGTTGAAAATGACCTCCTTCAGTACCAATACAACACTGCACACGATTCCAATTTTTGTTCTAACACTTTGGCCAGCTCATGTACTGGAATGTCTCGTACGTATACCGTTATTGCGGTGTCTAGTTGGTCAATCGTGTGTAGTCTGTTGCAATATATTGCTTGTTTCACTGCCCTCAATAGAAATTAATCTGGGGAGTCAGATCGGACGATCGTCCCCCTCGAAATGATTCGTTCATCAAAGACATTTCTTAAAAAATTACTAACCTATTAACTGTGTGCTGTGGCGCCATCTTGTTGGAAACAACTGCGATTGATTTCCACTTCTTTAACCGCTAATGAAATTTGTTAAATGAACACAATTAACGATCACTATTAACTGTATTTTCAGAACAGATTGGACCTACAATGTGCGTTCCACAAGGACCGACCGAGACTCTAATTTTCTCTTCGCGTAAAGAGTTTTCGTTTAACTCGTGGTATTTAGTTGTCGACCACAGTCATGTATTTGGTGAATTAATATACTATTCCAGATGAAACCATGCTTCATCAGTAAAAATCGTAATTTCTTGGATACCTACAGAAATTTGGTCAATAAAACATTTACACCGTTGACAATAATTCAGTCTTTTGGGCATGATCTATAAGTTTCATTTCCTGAACAACATTCCTTTGCAGAGAAGAAGATTCAGTTTTTGTCTTTCGACTTTATGTGCAGTACCAAGTCCAATATTTTGCTACTGTGCTAACTTACGCAGTTTCTTTGATAAAATTTTTCTCCCAGCATCCAAAATATCAAACAGCTTCTGTTAATTTTTTTTAGGTAGTCTTCCACTTGGATTAGCCTCATAAACAGTGCCTATTTGCCGAAATTTTTTGATAAGAGTTCGAACTGCATTGCAGTAAGGAAAGGAGTATGTGGAAATTTTTCACAAAACTTTGGTTCATTAAATCGGTGTATTTGTCACCTTCACGAAAGACGTGTTCAACGAGATGTTGTTGAAAACGGGTTCCTCTATCGACAGGCTCACAACGTTTCTCGTAACTATTGATTCTGATAAATAAAATAACATAAAACGAAGCACATTCAATAATCACTCAACAACTCTATTATTGAGCAACGCCCAAAGAACCAACGGGGCAACCAACCTAACGCCGAAAGAACAGAACGCAGCACATAATTCTAAAGAATTCTGCACCTGTACAGCGACTTTCCAAACGCTCTGTAGTTCTTTAAAATCTTCTTTGGCGTTTGCTTTGTGTATTAAACTAAGTATAAATGGTTAAATTTGTTATACCCGTTTTTTTTTGTAAATCCAAACATTGCTTCATAAGGTAATCATTTAATCCCTTTCTGGTAAGGCCTGTTTTGCAGTGCTTGCACAAATTTCAAGTCTTCATATCATTCAGATGTTTGATTTGTTTCCATTTAAGTTGCCAACATTTTTTCTGTATAATAAATATAATTTCAACATTACCAAATATAATAATAATGATAGATACAAAAAAATACGTTCCCGCACAAGGACAGATAGAAACTAAACGTTTGCGATATGAAATATTGAAAAAGAATGTGATTATAAAACATGTTCAAACATGTCTGAATATACTGACAAACCAATGAAAAACTTCCAAGTCCAGCTTTTACCCTAACTCATAGGTAAATTTTGACAATGTCTATTAACTGTACAGAAACATTTTAAAAGGATCTTTGTACAATTACCATCATAAAACTGTAAATCTTAATGTATACCCTACATTGCAGTTATACAGTAACACACTAAATTAACAATAAGGTATGTATTAAATGTAAAACTACATTTGGTTTATGAATTATGTTATTACTAACGTAAAAAAATTGTATCCATAAATACAGTCTTTTAATTTTAATTCTGATTTATCTGCTGTTGTACATAATACTGTAATGTAAAAATTAAGTAAAATATCTGCAATTAATGTATCATATATAATATTTATGAACTTCAAAAACAATGCAGGAAATAACAATTCTTTATTATTTCTCATAGTTTTAACTGCTTATTTTTCTATTTATATAAATATATATTAAAATTTTCAAGTTAATAATAAATACTTTTATAACTGTTGAAAAAAATTAAATAATGCTTGTAAATGTATAATAGATAAAGAAGTTTCATTTTCATTCATTTTCAGAAGAAAAAAGTTATTACTGTAATAATGTTCTGTACTGTGTGCATGCATAAAAATACGTTAATCTATTTTAAGTGGTATTTATTTACAAATAACAAGATTTTTTATATTTATTTAAGCTCTCATACATTTTTAACCAGAAAGATTTATTTAAAACATAAATATAAAATGTAAATTATTTTATTACTAATAACACAATCCAGAGAGAATTTAATACCCTTAGCAATGATAAAAATAGCCATATATTATTTCTATTCTCTTATGTGGTTTTTAATTATTTTATTTCTTTTTAAAACTCTCTTTAATAAAAAAAAGAATAGTGTTTATTACTTATACCCTTTTTAAAAATTACAGTGTAGTGATATGAAAACATCCACTAATGTATAAAATTGTGATTCTCATGGAACACGAATATCAGATTGTGCGAAAATATCAATTTTTTACTTAAAACCGTTCCTCGGAACAGGAAATACATGCAGCAAAAGCAGTGTTCAGATAGACAATTTTCTTCTTATTTACATTTAATGATTTTCATTTAGATTATTTACGTCTTATATATCATTACTTGCGTTCGAATACGGCTGTTACAAGTGGGATAAATAAAATCTAGTACATATAATCGTACTGAGGATGCGTTGAATAGTTTACACAGCGACTGGATTAATTCTTATAGGGATTGGATAGATCGATAGTGTTAATTAAACACCGTCATGAATTACTTTTTTTTTTAAAAAGGTACTTTTTTAGAGAAAAAGAATTCTTTTCTATCACCCAAATGTAACTTTTCTTAGTGAGAACGCATTATTTTCTTTTTTTAAAAATTAGAAATTGTGGTAAAACAGGGAATAACAATTTGTTTTACAGTGTTTAAGATTGAAAGAACAAGGTGTAACTGGATTAATTAAATGTTAAATTTATGGGTGATTTATTTCTCTCTCTATTGGTCTCTATTTGTCGCTTTCTAAGATTGAAATCTAATTAACTACATATCCTTATATACAGAGGGAGTCAAAAGTATGGAAACCCCTCAAAAGCTTTAAAATAGTTCCAGATAGAATACTGTTGTAACTTTCAGATTAAGGTATAGGTCAACCACTTTACCTTTTGATTATGACAAATAGAATTTCAACACCAAGGGGTTGCAACTCGAATCCTTTAAATGGTAACACGCTTTGTGTGATACATAATATTTAAGGTCTTATTAACTTAAGAAAAATGGTATAAATAGTATATTGTTAAAATATATGGACCCAAAATGGCGGTTGGTTTTGGATTTTGAAACTTACTAAATTTAGTAAGTTCAAATAATAAAATAAAATTAAAAGAAATTAAACTGAATTAATTTAAAAATGAATCTATTTTAAATAAAATTTATTCAAAAGTTAAATTAAAATTAAAAAAAAAAAATTATTTTTATTCCAATTAAATAAATAAATAAATAAAAATAATGTCACCTATTCATACTGATCTGCTGATCATTGATGGTCTTTTACAATTGTTACTAAAATGAAGCTTACTTCATTGTTGAGTAATATTACATTTATAGTGTTTCATTATTACACTGTTAGTTTCTAATGAGAACATATTGTGATCAGTTGATAACTGATTTTTTCTACCTTTACCATATTTGTGAGATATTTTTGTTGTTTGCAGTTTAGGGAAATATTTTTTTTCTGCCCTACTTGCTAACGTTGCTATCAATATGTCACTTACCCAACAGGAGAGAGTCACGATTTTAATGATGAGGGGCTTTGGTGATAGAGTTAAGTCGTGTAATGAGTGTGTAAATTGTTCAATGGAAAATTTAATAATCTTAACCCTATTTCGAAAGGTACAGCGTCAAAAACCATAAGATGATTTGAAGAAACAGGGAGCATTAATAAAAGGGGAAAATCAGTGTGACCTAAATCTGCAACAAATAATAGCAAATAGTTAGAGAATATGCAAAACTTTATTAGAATCCTCATTCCTCAACTCGAGTAGCATCACGAAAACATAACATTATCCAAAGTTCCATGATTCGAACGATGAAAAGTGAAGATTTCAAATCCTTCACAAGGATAATGAAGATGACTAGGATGAAAGACTTGAGTTCTGAAAAATTATGATAAATAATATTTTTGCAGATCCTAATTTTTTAAATAATTTAATTTTTAGTGATTTAGCTACACATTTGTTTAAATGACAATATATATCGCCATAACTTCCGATACTTTACTGATATTAATTCACATCTGTATCGTGAAGTACATAAACTATATCCAGTAAAGTAAATGTGTGGGCAAATATTGTTGGTGGACCATTGATGGGCAATATTTTATTGATGGAAATTTAAACGTCGTGAAATATGAAGCTTTGTTTCTCTATCATATCATTCCGAACATTCAAATTTAGGTTTGCATACTTTTCACTTACTATATATAATATATACATCCTGAATATGTTTATATTACTCTTAAAAGTTCAAGAGTAGTGAAAATTTAAATATATAATCAGAGACATGAGGGTTTGTAGATTACAAACAAATAATGCAACTGCCAAAGGATTCAAAATTATTTAAACTAATGTTCTGAATAATTGCGGATGAATGAAAATTTATTCAAAATTTACAAAATCAAAATGGATTATTGCATTAATTTATCAACAATCATTGCTATTAATACGAAGGGTTTATTAAATGGCAAATTATATAAAAATATTTTGATATCTTTGAATTTTTAATAAAACTTAAGTTAAAAAAACTTTTATCCAAATTTGAATGACAAATTTTTTATCATTTTAATAACTAGATGATCTAAATTTAAAAGTATCAAATTGGAGTAATATTTTTTTACACAACAATAGAGCGTTAGGATTTTGCACTTTTAGAAGAACACTAAAATACCGCTCTTACATATAGGTAATTAAAAGGAAATTTTACTATATTTGAAAAATAAGATATAAAGTAATAATTGCAAAAATAGTTGAAAGAGAAATTTTTCTTTAATTTATCTTTACTAACTTTTCTTTATCACTTATTTCTCTTTTAATATTTTCTGTTAAAATAACTTGTAAATATTAATATTATTGTATGAAAAAGTAAAGAAATAACCAGGAGTATAAGAAAACTGTATTGCATGTCTTTTCCGTCTACACCGGTTAACTTTTATGAAAGTAATGAAAAAAATTGCATCTCATTTTAGGTCCAGAATTTAATATAGGTTCCAATAGTACTTTAATTTTAATATTCTTTTAAGTAATGAAGAGAAAACTAAACAAAATTATTTTAATAAAAATTAAAACAGTAAAAAAAAACCGAACATATATATTTTTAGAGATGGGAAATAAGTTGTAAGAAAGGTTTTCGTTAAATATTCATATATAGGTTTTTTCTAAATCGAACTAAAGATTAAAATAAGAAAAAAGAATTTTCAAAAAACTTCTGCATTTCAGGTCCGAGTGTATAATTTAAAACAAAATTTGTAGACATTTCTGGATTATTTATATGTGCATTGTAGGTAACAAATTTTCTTTAATTAAAATTTCTCTGAAGAAAATCAAATTTTTTTTTCGGTATACCCCCCACTCCAGTTAATGAATTTTGAAAAAAAATTAATATGATCACTGCCCCATACGCAGAAATACTTGAGCTAAACTTGAAGAAAATCGTTTTGGTCAATCCTGTGATTGAAGGCAAAAAGCAGTGCTACACACAGACGTACAAACATACATATTTTTTTTTTTGGTCTAGATAAACTAGTTGGAGTCTAAAAAATAAAGATTTGAAAAAAAAACCCGGCACCCAATTTTGGACATGACCATTATACTTTCGCCTTTATATAGCTATCCAATTATATTTGCTAGAAAAGTAAAATGTATATTAAATATTTTATTCGGTAAAAAAATTTAATTGAGAATTATAAACGACAGATATTTCTGCACATTTCAATATTTATTATTATTATTATTTTTTAATGAGATACATATTACGGTAATAACAGAAGCCATATATATAAACTGTTACATCGTTAGCAGTTTTCATCAAATTACTAGACTTTACAGGCAAATAAAGTTTTATCCCATTGTAAATCACTAAAGGCTATAATTTTTAATATGTCATATTTTCTAGTATATCATATCATTATTTTTCACACAAAATATAATTTTGTGTATAATAATGTATGCTCTTCTTAGCCGACAGTTCTTTGATCGACTTCTACGTTCTAAATTTACCCTAAAAGTAATAATAACAACAACAACCAGAATAATAATAATAATTTATTCATACATCTCGTAACTAAAAGATTTCGCACAAATAAATTTCTGATAGATAACACTGATGACAGACAAACTTCACAGAATATTAAATTATTATATAAAGGTTGACCGAAATTCGAAAAACAATGACAGAATCTATTTTAAAATTAAATAGTGTAATCTTAAAGATATAAAATTCAGTTCGTTCATTCTGTGACCACTGTACTTACCATAAACGATACTTGAAAATACTAACAAAAAAATGTAAAAGAGAGAGAAAAATGATTGAGTGAGGGAAGAAAGAGAAAGAACTTGACCTAAAAATATAAACGGTATCTAAACCATTCAGTCATCCAAATTTTCGATGATTCTCCAAACAAAATTTTTTCTCCATGACAGTTTTATTATCTGTTAGCAGTGATGATTCGTTATTTAATAAAATATAGAGAAATGTTTATATGTTTGTTCTCAGTTTATTGAAAACAGAATTTTATCTCTTTCATCTTTTCAATGTTTTCTTCAAAATTACTTCCTTCTTTGAATACGTGGAATAAATTTATAAATATATGCATACTAAAAAAAGTTCAATCATTTTTAACAGGAGAGACAAGGAATCTAATGTGGGCATCACACGACTTCCTTGTGTGCCAATTAAATTACATATATACATTTTTTTTTAAATGAAAAGTACATAAAATGTTATTTCATTTATAACTTCTGATACTTTTTCATATATATTATATTATTGTTACTGTTGAATTATTAATTATCGTAAAAACGTTTTAACAGAGATTAATTATTAATAAATAAATATATTTAAATTAAAAAAAAGTTTAAAAAAAGGAAATGAAGTCTGATTCGAACCGATGTGCCTTCCTCTTCTAAGATCCAAAGATGTTATTAATTAAAATTTCATTTGACTATAACTCTCCAACCAATAAAAATAAGTACCACTTATGATATATCGTTGAAAAGTTCTCAACAAGTAATTATTACTGCAGTTAAAGAAAAGTAAAAAATCCAAATTTTGGAATTTTAGGCTTTTTTGAACATTTTGGTTCAGTGGATTCAAATCAAAAAAAGAGGTGGACAATTAGATGTTACAACAGTCCTAAATCCAAAATTTCAAAATCCTACAGCTAACTGTTTTTGAGTTACGAGAGATCCATACGTACGTACAAACATACATACGTACGTACAGACGTCACGCCAAACTTGTTAATATGGATTCAGGGATTGTCAAAATGGATATTTCCGTTGAAATCTGAAAACCGAAATTTTTCGCGATTTAATATTTCCTTTTATTTGTACAAGAAATTAAAAAGAATGAATTATACTGAATGTCTCATTTTGTTTCATATACATTTTCCTAACGTAATTAATTTCCGATATAATTTGATAATAAAAAAAAAAAAATAAAATCAAAAGTTTAGATCCTTAAATCGCAAAATAAACTTAACAGCTTACGGTTGCGGTAGAAAAATTTTTTTTAAACATGCTTTTCTTTAAAAAAACAAGTAAGATAACAAAAACAAAACAATTCATACTAAAACTTAAAAAATATTTTTTTTTAATGATTTATTTACAATCGCATCAACAATTGCACTCATAAAAATAATTTTAATTTCAAGAAAATTAATATAAAAAAAATATTTTCAACAAAATTACTTTAGACCTTTTTTTTATATTTATGCATGATTATAAAGAAAAGCGTGGGGCGCGCTTTCATATACAACTACTTTATAATTAAGAATGATTTTCTTGAAAGTAATTTAAAAAAAAAATAATTTTCTTGAATAAAATTATTATCTTTTACTTACCAGTAAGAATAATTTTTTTCGTTTGATTTTATTTTTTTATTTTTTTGAAGAAAAACATGTTTAAATTTTTTTATGAAAGAGCGATCATCAATGGTCATTATTAACCCAGTAGATATTGGTGGCGTATGAAAAGATCCATGCATCACCGATATTCGAACACGGTACCTCTTTACGAAATGCCGAGATGCCACCTACTCCCACACGGATATGTATATATGTATTTTCTTTCGTCTTCAGTCATTTGACCGGTTTAATGTAGCTCTCCAAAATTTCAAGATTTTCTATATTTCATATACGAATATATATATATATATAATATAGAAATATATGAAATTAACAATGGAATATTGTGCTGTCTCCCAACTTACATCACTATGTAAAATTTCACCATTGCATGACATCGGAAAATGAGTTCAATTATTGTTGAAAATTTTGAGGACGGTTAAACCATTGTAAATTAAAGAAATTTACACTCATACATATCATCCTCATTCATCCTCTGAAGTATTATCTGAAAGGTAATTACCGGAGGCTAAACAAGAAAAAGAAAGAAATTAAAGAAAAGCACGAAAAGAAAATTGTTTCTGCGATCAATATAACACAGCTACTTCTTATTTTTAAACATCAATTGCAAATAACAATAAAGGATTGTTCACTTTATTCAATTGTTAAAGTTGTCGAATTTAAACATTTTGGAATATAATGAATGAACTGTATTTTTTTAAACCAAGGACAGAAAGGCTCTTGAAACCAAAGAGAAAAAGTTATACAATAAAATAAACTAAAAATAATAACTTTGTAATATTTAAGCAAGCTCTAATTTATAAACAAACTATCAACAACTTATGCTTGCTTAATTTGGCGTTGAATTCAAGAAACAAAATTTAAATTTTGAATCGTTTCTTTTTAGTAAACTTTGATAAATATAATAAAATTGTGACTAGGGTCGTACCTGTGATGCGCGCATCACACAAAAACTACTGGGCAGATTTAAACAAAGCTTTGCAGATTTATACATAGAGGCTTGGTCATTTTCTCCAGTTCGAATTAACACGATATTCCCGATGGAGCTTAAGGTATAAAAAATATTTATTAAAGAATTATTAAAATGAAGATTATTCCTTCTTCGTCATTATGTTACTTTTACCACGGTAAAAGCATCTATATATTAATCAACTAACCTAATCCGTAAAATACTTAATATTCTATTAGTTTATTAATATTTAATTATTATTATCTTTGTTGTTATAATTAGCTTAAGGAAACTTTCATTTTTTTACTGGTTTTGAAGTTTATTTTGGGTTTCGATATAGTATTATTGAAATTAAAATGAAGTCTTCAAGAAAGAGAAATAACCTTGCTTATTATTAAAAAATAGAATGTGAGTATTTCGGTTCTATGAAATAACTAATATGCATAATTCTCAATTAACTGCTGGCCGAGAGCGCCCAGACTCAAGCTAGACTATATTTACAATGCGAGTTGCAGTTGATCTCCTCACGATTTCATATTGATTTCAATATAGAGCTATCTCGGTGGCATAAGTGGAAGAAAGAAAGGTTTTCAGGGTTTAATTGCTATTTATTAAATTAACCATTTTATTAATATTCACAACCATGAGGATAACACCTGGACCACACAGGAGTGGTCCAGGGGTAAAGCCTCCTGACTAGACTGGAAAAAAGCCATGATTAGAAGAATTTTAACCCTTCCCGGCTAGAATTAAAATATTTTTAAAATGATTATCTTCTTTTTTTATTGTATTTAATTTGACAGTAAAAAAATTATTATTCCTCAAATACATACACCACTTTTCTATCATATTAGCAAGTATGTCGGGTAAATTTTGATCTGAATTCAGCTACAAATTTTTGTTTAATCGATTCAAAATAAATAGATTAAGTCATTTTAATTTATTATCATTATTTTGAAAATTTTTATTTATATACTGATAACTGGTGAAAAAAAAACTCATCAAATTTTTTAAAAATTTATCATCGTTGCAAGTGAATATAAAAATATATTTTTTTAAAATGTTAAATAAGTTCGTTGATATGCTTGTCAGTACATCGACTTCTATTTTTTCTTTATTTCAGGAACAGAAATTTTATGTATATCACCAAATTTACGTGAAACTGATTGGTAAAAATCTGATATGTGGATATCAGAAATTTTGCTAAAGCCCTTAAAATAAAATTTTGAGAATGATATTTTGAAAAGCGAGAATATCTTGTAAAAACCTTTTTTTTTAAATGTTTTTTCAATTGCTTGCTTCAAGTAATTTGCCTGAGAATTATACTGTACATTATTTTAATGGGAAATATTAGGTTAGAAATAGTTTTCTAGATTTATAAGATAACTCATCGGGTTGGTCTAGTGGTGAACTCGTCATCGCAAATCAGCTGATTTCGAAGTAGAGAGTTCTATGGTTCAAATCCTGGTAAAGGAAATTACTTTTATACGGATTTGAATACTAGATCGTGGATATCAGTGTTCTTTCGTGGTTGGGTTTTAATTTACTACACATGAACAAAAAATATATTTACGATAAGGTTGATGAGTTTGTTTATTTTTTATAATGAGATCAAGAAAAAATGTTGATAATGTTAAATTTATTAAGTTACATTAATTAGCAAATAAATCAATAAATAAGTGACCTAATTAATCTAACTTTGTGTATATATTACTAATTTTATCTTTTATCATTATTAAGAAGGTTTAATTTTTACTGCATGCTTTTTTTTTGTTAAAGAGGTGGGGAATCCTATTTTGCGGACGCCTAAGCAGTGTGGGGTTAGCTAAGAGGTGCCGCAAGATGTTATTAATATGCGTATGTAAACCTGCGCACTACCGACTAAACCGCCATTCCTGGCTAGCACCCTTCCTGGAACCGCTAACGAGGCATTCCTTCTGGAAGGGGGGATTACACGCTCACTCACACACTCAAATGTCATAGTGTAATCGAATCATAATAGGAATATCAACAAAAACACATCAAGTATAGCAAAACGGATTATGAAACTAAAAGCAAAAAATCACACAATATATACAAATACAAGAGAAGAAAAACTCAATGAAACAAGTCTCACAACAATATAAACATAAAAAATCATCAACAAATCCAGCAAGAAAATAAAAATACGCCTGCAAAGAGACATTCATTAATATTACACGATCAGTGCAACATCACAAAAAATGCATACATCGGACAGCAGAAAAAAAAAATCTGCAGCCAAACAGCAAAACCTCACAGTATGCAGATGATACGAAATACTACATACTACAACAAGGCCCCAAGAAAAAGGGAATTAGCCCAAAATCAGAAAGACAACATAAAGATATAATATACATCAAAAGCAAATTACGCAAATATGTACGTAAAAAAAAAATTACATCATAATATCAGTACAGCAAACTTACATAATAAACTAACCAGTGACATAAACATACCCGTTATACTTACTACCTGAGGATGCCATCAGATACGGGAGCGGAATGTCCGCGGCCTCTTCACGTCAAAGCGACCTCCGCATGTACGGGGGACCCGCAGTCGCTTACTCGCGTACCTGTCCGCCCCCGCACTCACCATCGCTGTCTATTGTTTCGTGACTCTTCTCATGCTTGGAGGTCTCTCATCATGAGTTTCACATACGTCGTGATCGCCTTCCAGTTTTCTTTCTTTTCTATCATTATGTCCATCTGCTCTTCAGACTGGAACATCACTTCCTTTCATAGTATCTCGGACAGTGGAAGAACACGTGGTATAGCGTTTCCTCCTCCTCGCATACCGGGCAGTTCTGTTTATCGTCAAGGCCGTACTTATGAAGGTATATCCCCCATGGCCTGCCATAAATTGGATAAGGCATTTTTACTGGATGCTGTATACAGATATTTAGGTAAATTGTTACTAAGTTTTGTTTTTATTTAATGAAAAAAAAGTTAACTTGCATAAAATTTTCTAATTAAAATTTCAAAATTCCATTTCATGGAATTTTATTCCATGAATTAAGTTTGGAATTTTTTCAAACGTTATAAATATACAGAATTCAATCTCTACTTGTATTTTTTTCAGATGAAAAATTCTTCTTTTCTTTTTCTTAGGGCAATCTTACATTCAGGTGCTTTTCTTGCATAAAATTTATTACAATATCGGTCTTCGTAGTCTTTAAATATGGTTTCTTAAATTAGTTGGCATAATGATCTGATTTTACTATTGACAACTTTCAACTGTGAATTACTTTACTTATTGAGTAATTAAATAATATTAATTGTAACAGTTTACGATATCTATGACTGCTTACTTCTTGTGTTAAGTTCAGGAACTGGCCGATGGCTATAAAAAATGATGAATTAATACTATAACATTTTTAAAAAGTGATAGGTTATTCATAAAATTATTTCCGTTTAAGAAATACGAGGAAAGAAGTTTATGGGTAGCGTCGCTTTTCTACTGAAATTTTCCATTACTTCTTAATTGCGTACCATTTACCTACCCTCAAACTTAAAATCAGATGGCCTTTTTTAATTAGTGATACCATAGAATACTGTGCAAATAATACTAGAAAACTTTCTAACTGTAGACTACTTTTGTTTCACAGTTTTACGCAATTAAATTAAACGTATTGTGGTAGTTTAGAATACCCCATAGGGAGAACAAACGGAAACTTATGTTATTTTTTAACAATTCTATTATTTACAATTAATTCAATGAAGCAGGATTACAAACCAAGACCAGAACCATTCGTTGTTATTAAATGTTATTGTTCTTAAACAATATCTATACAATTACTGTTTCATTATTATTACCTTTTTCCATTCATTTCTCATTTTTGTTCAGGCTTCTAACAATTTTACTGTTGTGTTTTTCTATTTTAATTTTTAAAAACAAAACTGATATTAAAGTATAAAATTTAAATGAGATTACATCCAGTTCAGCGATTTGAATTATTACACAATATATAAAATAAATAAATCCAGATTAACAAATTATAAATGTAACCGAGCAAAATTTTCCAGATACTGGATCTCTAACCGTTCATAATCAAATCACAATGTAATTTCTTTGAAAGTTTTCATTTGATAAACATAATAATATTTATGATTTAAGAGCGGTAATAAAAAGAAATCGTGTTATCTATTAAAAAAAAATATCTTCACAAAAAAGTTAATAAAGTTTGTTTGAATTAATTTAATATGTTTATTTTTAAAATTAAATATTAATTAATAATGCAGAAAAACTTACCATTCTTTATTGAAACTTATTTAAAACGAAAGAAAAACTTCGGTTTTAAAACAACATACCTAATTACTTCCGTTCAATAAATAATTTATATATGGCTTTTTTAATTTTTTTTATTTTCAACCTCTATTTGTAAATATTAAGTCATATATATATATATATATATATATATATGACTTGAAATATTAGTCATGAAATATTAGAGAAAAAATTAGGGATACAAACTAATAAATTTATAAAATTTTAAACTTTGTTTTTCTTATGTTAACCGAATAGAAAAACTTATATAATTTGAAATAAAACATTTTAAAAAAACGTACAAAAATTAAAAATAACTTCTCAATTTTTATTTGTATTTCCAGTTTTCAGAGTTGATATCAAATCAGAAACAATATCAATAACTTACTAATTCTTAGTGTGCACTTTCACTGTAAGAAAAATATATACAAATATATATATATATATATATATATATAATAATTATATAATAAAATTAATAAAAAATAAAAAAAGTTAAAATTAATAACTAATTAAAAAAAAATTAAATTAAATAGTTAAATTAATAACTAATAAAATTAATTATATATAATATATATATATATATATATATATATATATATATATGTATGTATGTATGTGTGTGTATGTGTGTTTGTGTAACAGCAAAAAATTGTAAAATTAATAATAACTGGAAGAAAATAGTAAAGATTTTCAAAATCATCATTTAAAATAACAAGAAAATGAACTTATTTAGTTTATATTCAAGTAGTAATATTCACCTTATACTATACCTCGGCTTTCTGGAAAGACCTATTCTTAATCTCATGACAAAAATTTGAAAATTTTGATACTTTAACAGAATTATGAAATATAACTTTTATGCTCAAAATTAATTTTTTTAACAATTATTTTTACTCCATTAGTAAGATAACAGCAATACCAATCGATTTATTTTTTAGGAAAACGTAATAACAATTTCTCTTTTAATGTTTCGCAATTACTGTTCTGCTTATACTAAATGTCTGAGAAACCAGAAAAATATAGGATAATATCTTTTACAAAAAAAGCAAAATAAACAGTAAAAAATCTAACTTAGAAGAAAAAGAGATGTTTTATGGATTAAAAGCATACGTTACCTAAATAAACCGCACATCAGTGACTATTTTTGTAAAGGTGGAAATGTTTACTGGATATTTGATGTAGCCAGGCATCGTATAATAAAACCACTGCTCAGAGTGTTTAGAATTTGATCTGCTGTTATCTTACCGATTTTAATGCAACCACAACCGAGTTATTTACGTGATAAGTGACGTATTAGATATCCTAAACTAATATATAAAAATTCAAGTACTATATTAATCCTGCTGGTGTTTTTTTACAAAAGTCAATTTTGATAGAACACATAAAATTAAAAGTTATAGTTAAAAACACACGTAAACCCACACTAATTTATTTTTTTTTTTAATTTTATAAATATTTATGTATTTGCTATACGTAGATTTAAATTAAAAAATAATTAAGACTTGTAATTGAGCAAAAACAGTGGTTGTTAAAATTATGACTAAACGAAAAGATTCAAATTAAAATCACTCCGTTTCAAGAGAAAATTGAGCTGATACTGATTGAGTCAAGTGATATTTTAGAAGTGTTTGATTACACAAAGAAACTTTGTTCAACGTGAGTCCTTAAGCAGTTACATGTTGTCCCGTTCATATAATGAGTTTTTTATACCTTTTTATATACTGGACTACCAAATCAGCATATCAGCATATGTTTTTGATAGATAATTCCAACAATAAAACCGGGCTCTGAGGATCATATTTAAAAGTCAATATTGTAGAATTTAATATATCTCTTTAAGCTTCAATTGACAATCTTCTGCACGAAAAGTCAACTAATCACTCAGTCATCTCAGTATTAACATCAAAATGTAATGTTGTTTTTATAGCATACTGTAATTCGTTAAATTTAGTTACTTCAATATTAAATTTCAGTTTCAAATAGTTTATAGTAACTAATTAATATATAGTAATTGAACTTAATTCCTGTAACAATATTTAAATTGGTATTTTGATGTAAACAATATAAAAATTCTTTCACTAAATCCTGCTGCAGATTAAATTTTCAATTTGTAATAAAACAGAAAATAAAAATAATAAAAAATAAAGTATGTTGAATGGAATTGTGATTAAAAAATAGTAATAAAAACTATTTAATGAGTAAAACATTTTTTGTATCCGTACAACCAATTACTTATTATTTTTTAATATTATAAATATTTCTATAAATGTTTTTCAAAAACCACCCATACAAATTTTTAACTTATTTTTTAAAAAAATTAAAGCTTTGTTGAAAAAATGTAATATTGCTATTTTAACTAAAGATAAGTTTTACTTTTTCAAATTTTAATTAATTTAAAAAAAATAAATTAATACCAAACTACCCAGGATAAGATAGTAAGCTACTGATTAACAATTCTATACTGACTTTCTGGAATAATAGTAAAAATAAATTTGATTTCTTCCAGATAGATACTAAAGAGTTTGATAAGAGTATTAAATTTTCAGAAAATATATTTAGAATTTCTTTCCAGTTTCAGAATATTCACAATTTATTGTAATGACCTAACAGTTTTCGCATACATTGCTTTTCCCATCTCATATTGGGAAAATATCTAAACTTCATTCCAATACTCTCCATGATAGTGAAACATTTATCAACCGTTCTGGCGTTTTAAACGTATTTTAAATGTTGTTTTTAAGAGAAATTAAGAAAGTCATCATAAAATATTACTGTATTTTACAGACTACTTCTTAGAAATTTATCATATATTCAGAAAATTATGTTACTCTCTGTTATAATAGTAATTTATACAATAAATCGATTATCACGTAATAAGTTATTTAAGTAAAGTAAAAAACAAAAATGGAAATCTTTTTATAAATGATGCCATTTTCTGGCATTTTTTATGACAGTTTTTTCAAAGTGAATAGAATTTTTATTTCGTAAATCTTAGCAAGGAGCAATTTTATCTTTACACGTATATACTCGTATGCGATAGTTTTAAATACATGAAAAATTTTAAATACACTAAAGCAACAAAAATAAATAAAATTAGTTTATATGTTAGTTGTTTTCATCGTGTAACATGTTAGTTATAATAATTTTTTTAAAAATATTCTGCTCTGATAGCTTACAGCAATGAGAAGAAAAATTATAAAAAAAATTTCCTTTAAATTTTTCTTTATATTAATTGTTCAAGGTTATTTTTTATAAAATAAAAATAATTGCCTTAAGCCAGTAAGTGATTTGTTCTTAAAATTCTTCCATATATTTTTTTTATAATTTAAATAAAACCTTTAAAGTAGAACTGGATCTTTCGTTATTTTCAAGTATGAATTTGCAAGGCACCTGCTAGCGAGGGTAAACAAAAACACTAAGAGTAAACATTCAGCGCATGTCTAGTGTCATAGTAGAAATATTGTTTCATCAAAAATTCAAATTGGTCACGAAACCATGGCAACAATACAGACGTAATCTGTGCTCTAATTCGCTATAAATAGAGGGTATATTCGTGTTACAGACAAAACTATTACTTCGTTAGGGAAATAAATAGTCAACTATTGGCTGGCTGTTGAAATTTACTCGTATCTAACGGTGTTACCGTCAAGAGTTGTTCTAAAAGATTCTCAAATATAGAATGTTACTAAACAACTTTATTTACAATATAATTACTTAAAGTAAATAGTTATTAATAAAATATTTCTATTATACCATCGGCGTAAAAATGTTTTTTTATAAATCAACATAATTCATATATGTTCTCATGAATTTCTGTTAATTTTTACTTCCTTGAACGAAGTAAAGGAAGTATTGTGATCGCCAAAAATTCAAAGATTTCAAAGGAAATATCCATTTTGACCATCCCTGAATAAATTTTGACTAGTTTCGGCATGACGTCTGTATGTACGTATGTACATATCTCGCATAACTCAAAAAAGATTAGCCGTAGGATGTTGAAATTTTTTATTTAGGACTGTTGTAACATCTAGTTGTGCACTTTTGATTACAATCGACTGAACCAAAAGTTTCAAAAAAAGCCAAAATTCAAAACAAATTTGGATTATGGACTATTTATTAACTGCAGTTATAAACCTTCATTGAGAGCTTTTCAACGATATATCATAAGTGGTACTTATTTTCATTGGTTCCAGAGTTATAGCCAAATAAAATTTTTATTTCTGAAATATTTGGATCTTAGAGGAAGGCACATCCGTTCGAATCAGACTTCATTTTTTTTTTTTTTAACTTTTGTTTATTTAATTTAAATATATTGATTTAGTAATAATTATTAACCTCTTATTGCAAAAAAAATTACGATAAATAATAATTCAATAATAGCAAAAAAAAGAAAAATATCAGAAATAAAATGTTATGTACTTGAGTGGTTTGGTTTCATAACCAGATACATCAATTTATTGAAAAATGAGGTTATATCATTAATTCTAGCCTTTCCTATATACGCAGCTGTAGCATATGTTATTTGTTTCATAAGAGGATAGATCATGCTGTATTATTCAATTGAGAGATCGGATTCGTTTCATAACCAGATAAGTCACTCTTCATTAGAATCAAAAGCAGATACATCAAACTGACTGCAGATAGGGTTGCTGTAGTTTCGAGTCTTAACGTCTGTAACTGCATTGAGTGATCAAGTCTTGTGTATTATTACACGTGTTCAGTTTATTTAATTTTATTTTAGTTAATTTAGTTGTATTTAGTTAATATGGCAGTGTACCTTGATTTAAAAAAAATAAGTCAGGAAAAAAAACGACACACAATTATGTGGGAAGTAAAAAAAAACAAAAAAAAAAAAAACAAGAAAAAAACAGGTATGTAGATACGTTTTATTGTATTGAATTAGGTTTGTAATATTTTGCGCGCGTTGTAGTATATTACCATGTATTTTTGCCCACATTCTTAAATGTTTAAATCTATTTTTCTATTTGAGTTGTTTGGTTTCATTCAAACCCTTCCAAATAATTTTTCTATTACTGCCGCTCTGAGAGTAACGCAACCATCGTGTTTATCTCTCGTCTGAATTAAATGTAAACAAGATGTGTCAGTACAATGCCTAGATAACCTATGTAAATCTGAACGTTAAGTCGTCATACTTCAGACGTATTTAGAAATAATTTTAATGTTGCCTTAGGAAGCCCTCAGAGTGATGCATGATCGACCTGTAATTCTCTTAACAAACGGATTAAGCGGGGGAAATATGAGATTAAAACTCTCGCACTCATGCTTGAAAAATGAGACAAATAAAAAGAAAAAGCCTTTTTCAAATATTTCCTAGAAAAACGTGATGATCTTATAATAACTTTTGCTTGCCAGAAAGTTCAAATTTTGCCCTGTTTTCCTGACCAGTCGGCTTATTATTTAAGACAACTGTTTAAATACAACCTCACTATGTACTTGAGGATTCATAAAATAAACAGCCAAAAGAAAATGTTTACATATATCACTGGGACGAAACTAAATTTTATAAAGGCTCAAACGAATTGAGCTCGGCAATTTGTCACTGCTTAACGAGCATTAACATTCCTGAGACTGTGAAAGTCCTTTTCCTTGTAGCAGATGGTTGTGGGAAACAAAATAAAATTTATTTTGTCGTGGAAATGTTATGTACATGGCTTAAACAAAATGCTCCAAGTCACGTTGACAAAATTGAGTACATGTTTCAAGTGGTAGTTCATTCTTTCCTCCCATTGGACCGGCTGTTTGGCCTAGAGAAAAATAGAGAAAAATAAAATTAATCCCAACTATTATAAGTCCTGAAACATACACGGAAATTTTTTCAGAATTTGGGAAAGTAATTTCATTGGGGGGAATAAATTATGATTGGAAGGCAAGTGCTAGTGATGTATTAAGACCACCTGACTTAATAGCCGATTAACTCATTTAATGCCTGCAAAAGATTTTTTTTTTTAATTTAATAAATAAAAAGATAATAATGTAATTAGATATAAAGTTAATTATAAAAATGAAGTTTAAAAATTTCGAAATATTTGTAAGAAAAACAAAAAAATCACAGGCCTTGTTCCACCTGCTTCAATATCAGGAGTACCAATACTTCCACTTAAATAGCGGGTTGTTAATAAATTATTGGCGAATAATTTTGGTAACGACTGGAAAACATAAAGATTTTTATTGTTTTTTATAACAGTCTTGAAAAGTAACGAGAGTTATGGAAACATTGAAGATTTTGCTGAAGTTCCAGAAGTAGGTCAAAATTTTGTAGAAAATAACTATGCATTTATTTTAAAACTTATTTTAATAAAAACATTATACTAAAAATAAAATATTCATAGCCTACTTTGTGACGAAATAAATAAATAGTTTTTATTTTTACCATGTTTCTTTTACAATCAGATAAGTCACTTTATTTTATATCATAACCAGATATATCACCCTTTTCAGATAAAAGGCAAATTGATCCAAGATATAATTCAAATTATAGGATCTTCTAGGGATCCATAATTCTGTACGAAAATATTTGTACTTTGAAATGATACCTATCTAACAACGAAGTTTCAAATTTTTATCTACAAACGTTTTTTATTTTTTTTTAAATTTTTAAAAGTGTGACGTATCTGATTATGAAACCAAGGGACTTACTTTTCATTAAAAAAAAAAAGTATATGTAATTTAATAGGCGTACAAGGAAGTCAGGTGGTTCCACATCAAATTTTTTTCATTTGTTTTTAAATCGATTGTAGTTTCATGTTATGGAAATAAGCCTAGTCTGAACTTTGCAGATATATTGGAGTATATATTTAATAATATTAAAAAAAAAAAATTGCAGTAATAACCCATTACCACACACTGACATATATCCAAAAAAAAAATTATTAAGTTCAGGATATATAATTTTTGAAACTTAATTGCTTCACGATGCGAGAGAATTGACTTGCATTTAAATTTTTTATATATAAATTTTGCCATATTGGATTCAAATTTTATTAGGAATGTAAATACATTTAAAAAATATTAGTTTAAAATATTGAAATATATTTTAATTGAAAAATTTTAATTAATAAAATTCATAGTTGGATAACGGTTTTAATTAGACTTGTACTGATGATGAAATTACAACGGAAAATAAAAGACAATGTCTTAGTCTTGCCTTAATGTCTAGTCTCAATGCCTTAATTTACAATCCTATCAAATCTCCAACAAAAAGTTGACTAATTGTAAAATAATTTTTGTCTTGCAAAAAAAAAAAAAAATAGATTATGAGAAAGTAAAAAACATAAAATTATTTGTGATCATGCGTCTTTTTATATTCCGCTTCATATTATTATACAGTTAAGAAATATACAAAAAAAAATTTCGTGCAGATGAATATATTATTAGCATCTTATGTACATAAATTATAACTTTTTATGCGTTTGAAAAATGTTCTTTTTCATTTACTTTTTTAAATATTAATAACCCTGAGTTATGTACGGCTAGACCTATAGATTTTGATAAATAGACTAAAAGGCAAAACGTGATAAAAACCTTCCAACAGAACGTATTCCAGTCGGGATATTCCCAACTATAATATACGGAACGGTACAGGTACTCAAAGTTAAGAAATACTGGAAAAAACTTATATTAAGGAAAATATTTAGTTTACATTGTAAATAACATATTTTGTTACCTAAACCAAAGGGCATTGCTAGCGCCTCCTTTGGCAAGAATGACAACTTGACAGAGAGGCGGTGACGCTACCTCTGTAATCTTTCATATAGGATTTTTCAACACCTTCCGTACCTTCAAATTAATTTTATTAAATAAATAACAATGATGTGTTTATAAATGATTGTGTTTAAGAATCCTGAATAAAAATATAATCTTATGCGCAAAACAGTTTTTCGATTTCTTGTTTTTTTATTGGAGTGGTCAAAGTTCCACAATAACAACTCCAAAATTATTTAGACTGTAGAATTGGTCCAAACGAGATCAGCTGATCTTGATCTATCAAGAACGACTCAGAAACGACTCAACCGATTTAGACCAATTTTTCACATGCATTGCTATATTTCAATGAAAATGATGTAGTAGTTTGAAATTTTTTGAGTTTTAAAATTTTATACATAGCCATATCACTGTCTATAAAAAATGATGGTACGAGGGTTTGTCTTATTGTATGTTTGTTTGTTAGTTTGATGTATGCGCTTACATTTTTATCTGCTATTGGTGCAAAGCGTTGGCGGCTGCGCACAACGCACGTACGATTCACTCGTTTGAACGATTTATACTTCTTGATACGAAAGATTTATCTAATATTATATTTTTGTTTTGGGGATAAAAAAGGAAAACATTGATGTTAGAATTGTGTTAAAAAATCACAACTCAAGAAGTAGCTAAAAATGTTCAGGATTTTGAAGGTTTTCGTCGTTGGTAGTACGCTAAATTCATGAACGTTATTTAGTTAAAATTGGCAAACAAATTTAATGAAATCATGTGAAATTAAAGACAAACCATGTAACATTTTCGCTTTTTTCTTAGCGTATATATATAAAGAACATTCCGTCAAGTATTTTTCATGATTTATTTTCTCGTGATAATTATATTGAATACTGTTCATACTTTTTGAAAACAGAAATTCGTCTCCGAATTTATTTTTAAAATTAGTGATTATGCTTTTTTTTTTACTATAAAGATTATTTATAAGATTATTTACGAGAAGATTATTTTGCATCTAAATATCTTTATCTATATGGAAAATTCCATAATCAACTTATGAAAGAAATGAAATCAAAACATATTCTGTCAATCGTAAACATTCATTTGATCATTTTCCTTCTACATAATTCATTTTAATTTCAATATAAGATAATTATCTGCAAATTAATTTTCATAACTAATGATAAGAATAATGTTAATAAATCTTTGTTAAGATTGAACTTCACATACATTTTCAACTCTATCCAAAAAATGAAATCAAAACAGATTCTTTCAACCCCAAACTTTCATTCGATCATTTTCCTATAGTATGAAATTCCTTTTGTATTTTAATATAAGACTTTTTTACACATACAACTCTGTGCCAAAACATATTTATATTGAATGTTTTTTTGCAAACCATTTATGTACTAGATCTCAACGACAGTGATGGGATGAACAAAATATAATTTTTTTAAACAGTATTTTTAATACTGTTTCATATCTTATTGAATTTATCCTGCAGAATTCGTTGTAGGATAAAAACAATATATCTTGTGTTAAAATTGGATCACTATAGAAAAAATTATATCGGCCAAGTAACCCACATAGTTACTCAATTAACTTTCAATCGAAAATACATGGGACTTTGTCTCTACTCGATAGTACCGCCGAAAGATTGAAGCATCTAGATGTTTTTATCGTACAACGAATTCTACAGGATGAATTCAGTAAGATAGGTAAACATTAACTCAACATAAACCTTTTTAGGCGTAGAGTTGTACGTAGAAAAAAATGTCTTAAATACAAAAAAAATGAAACTTCATGCAGTAGGAAAATGATGCAAGGAAAGCTTAAGCTTGATAAAATGTGTTTTGATTTCTTTTTTGTGTAGAATTAAAGATGAAATTGTCCATAGGGTTTCATGTAGATAAAGTTATACTTGTTCCTAAATAATCTTCTTTTAAAAAAAGAAGAACGATCACTAATTTTGAAAATAAATTCGGACTAATTCAAAACAAATTTCCGTTTTGAAAAATGTTAAGTTATACTAATCGTAGGTTATTAAAATTAACTTTTTTTAAAAATATTAAAAACAATGGAAAAATAAACTTCTTATTTTAATTAAATGTTAGGGTATAAAAATTTTTTTGATAGATGCTCATGAAACAATATTTCTACTGTGACACTAAACATGCGCTGAATGGTAGTAGTCTCGCATGCAGGTGCCTTGTAAATTAGAAATAACGAATGACCCAGTTCTATGTTAAACTTTCGTTTAAATTAAAAGAAAGAAAAATGAAATTAAATTAAATTTAAATAAAAAAATTTAGAGAAAAAAAAAAAAAATTATAGAAACAAATCACTTACTGGCTTAAGCTAATTTTTTTATTTAAAAAAAAAGTTAAACATGAGCGATTACTGTAAAGAAAAATTTAAAGTAACTTTTTTATAATATTTAAAATGTTTAATGTAAGTCTAATAAATTTCTCAAAAGAATGCTATGAAATATTAATAAACCCCATATCCATAGTATAAGGATAATAAGTTATCTCTAATATTGTTTTACGTTGCTTGCTCTTTTTTTGATTAAAGAAATTAATTTTTTATTTCTTGAAAGAAACAGCATCTCAGATAAATTTTTATATTATCCTGAATCGATTAAATTTTTCTAGAAAATTAGTGTTTTGTAATTGTTTTTTAAAAATTAGTAGCTGCATGCAATTTATAAATAAGTACAGTACAAGGTTAAAAAACAGTATTTTTTAATAGTTTATCGTGATAATAAATTAAAACTTTTCCTCTAGCTGCAACCGTTTTAATGATTATATTTTATATTTCTTATTTTCTCTTAACATATTATTTTTCTTTAATGTTAGTATTTTTTTTATAATTTTTTGTAGTCATTTTGTAATAATGATACAGAATGTATAAGTTTTCTGAACAATTTAATTTTCAATAAAATCATAAATAAAAAACAGTTGATAAGCAATTTTATATAATCAATAACTTTCGACGTAAAACAAATATATTAAAAATACACATGAAAATAATACTACTAAAGAAAGAATAAAATAAAATATTAAACACTAAAAATCTATAGTTTTTACAAACGAGGATCGTTCAATAATTAATGAGCCAAATGACAGTAGAAAAATTATTTATTCACTGACAAAGAAACTAACATTACTTTTCAACTTACGTTTAGTCACTTGTCCCGTCTTTCTGTGAACTTTCTTATTCCTGAAGTAAAAAAATGTTGATTAGTAAAAAAAATCTGTTTATGCCAGTTCAGGACTATAAAATGGATTTGGCCACAGTTCCCGACCCGATTCTTCAACAGCTTTCCCAGTTTTTTAAGCTGTATGGAGAGGATATTATCAACCAGAAGAATTACGCATATTGAGAGAGAATTGAACATTTTCTCCTTCTTGGAGATTTTATTTTATATATAAAATATAAATTGTTATTACAGTATTTACAGTTATTACAGTATTGCTTACTGTTGATTCTACGTGTTCTTTCAAATAATCACAAAAATTTGGCATTATGGTCCCTAAAAACCGCACTAGCATTCTTTTATCGACTGTATCGTAGGTTTTGAATTTATTCCTGGTGAACGAAATCGGATATTTTCATTTCATGAAACCAAGTATTAACGGATATTTTTGATAAAAACGGATTTCTAAGTTTCCTACAAAAGAGAAATCTTATTATGTACGTGTGACTATGAGTCACCTATGAGTCTGAGAAACCATGTTGAACGGTTTAGTAGTCTAATAATCCAGTTTATTACGATGATAGAATAGACATCGCTTTTACAGACTACAAATTTCATCGATTTCAGAAACTTTAATTCTCCTGTTCTTACAAGTAAGATCGTTATATAATTTTGCTAAACGTCATTCAATACTTCCTCTACGATGAAAATCGGTGTTCGATTTAAACTGTTGAATCTACTTACAAAACTTGGCACAGTAAAATGACTTTTACCTAATTGGTTTAACATCCCTGATTGAATTTCGGCCGGTTTAATACTTCATAAAATAAAATTCTTATCACATTACATCGTTTTTCAACGGTACATGTTTGAAACAGAACCGAAATTTTGGAAAAAAACACCAAACAGATTTCCAAACAATGGAAATTATTTCCAAAAAGCTGATAATTTTTGGGTCAACTTGAATGTCAGACAGTTTCAGTTTATTCAATTAAATAGTTTTTTCGTTGTTGCTATTTGTTTCTTTAATTGCTGAACGACTTCTTTAATTGTTTAATTCGGAAAACACGAGTTAAAACTACAGTAGTAGGTTATGGTTAGTAGTAGTATGTATAGTAGTAGTAGTATGGTTATCATGAAATTAATCCTACTCCAATAAAAAGCATTTTTACGTGTGTTTGTGTGTATGTCCATTTCTGTTAGCTTAACACGGAAATGTACCGATCACTAGCGGAAACCCACGATTCGTTAGTACATGTCTCATGGTGGTCAGGTGTACACTTGTTATACTGTTGTATATCAAACTTTCGCATATATATCGATATATATATATATATATATATATATATATATATATATATATATATATATATATTAACAATATATTTTTTTAAAATTTATGTAACTGTTTTTCTTCATAAAATAATGAACTGTAACCAGAAAGTAGGCATCGGAATGTACCGATCACTAGCGGTAAACCTTCATTTGTTAGTATCAATTTTTACAGTTAAATTTCTAATCTAACTTTCGTTATATCGATAAAAAAAAATATTTCTACACAAGAGGTAATCAGTTTTGGATACGTAATAATCCCATTGCGAGACACCACCCACTAGGGCAACTTACCCGGAGGACCTAGCTGCAGAAGCGGGCCTATGACAGGCCCTCCGTATTGTATTAAAGAGATCATAAAAAAAATGCCTGACACTAATAATTTTTATTATGTATTATGAAATTGGTATAGGAATAAGTGTTAAGCCAGCTCTAACGCCATGCAAGATCTAAATTTTTCATTGACGTATTATTCTTCTGAATCTTTTATTATCAGAAATATCCGGTTATTAATTCAAAAAAAAAAAAAAAAACATTTATAGTTCGGTACTTTAGAAAAATGTTTATTCTAAGTATAAAATGTAGTAAACAGCATTTTTCACTTATTTACTTTTTCTCCTAGCAGTAATAGGCTTACACGCAATTACAATTACTTTCGAATAAATGGATTTTATAAATAAGAAAAATGCCAAGCCTGACCACGAATCGATTCTTCCGGATGAAGAAAGATACGCTACCAATCTGCCACGGAGGTCAGCATAATAATAAAAATACCGTGAGGTAAATAATCTCAACGTCCGGAACATATAGTCTACATGCCACGTCTAGGGTGGCAACAGCTGTAAATATATATAGTACAGTGGATAGATCTGGCTAATGGAGCTCCGAATGTTTTCCCGGAAATTTTATCTTTCTTTTGACGTGATTTCTATATTCTGGTCACTATAACAACTTGACTTTTCGGTCACTAGTAAATAATCCAAAATTGAAAATAATTTTGGGTACCGACACTATCTTTAGAGATTGGCCAGGACTGATGTTACAGAGTACCTCCTCTCATCACGATGGCAAGCATGTAGTAAGGTGCCCGTATATATCAGTCCATGGAAGCCTTGAAAGGTTCGGTGAATTGGGACCTGGAGCCAGTGCAGATATCGTGCATCTGCTCTCTGCAATACATATGTCGGTTCTTCCGGAGTATCGGAATTAATTATTAGACTTTTAGGGTTGGCAGCTCTGGAGTGGGAGTGTATCACGGCAGCTAGCCTTGTTAGAATAAGGTCATGCAAGTTGAACAATCTATGTGGCAGAGGGTTCACGGTAACACCCTAGTTTAGAACCAATCGTGTCGCTGGAAGCAAACCGGAAGAAAATTTGAATGAGGTGAGGAGTCTGTAGAGAGCTGTCTACAACAAGAGTTCACACAGATCTTGTGATGACGAAGGAAGATGGTAATTTCGCGAGCGTAATCCCTATTCGTTTCGCTCATAAAATAACTAAATGTTTTGGAGGCAATACTCTGTATATATATATATATATATATATATATATATATATATATATATATATATATATTATTCTCTTCACAAAGGTTAGGATCGATCTGCTTCCTCATTTTCAACAAACAAAGCTTTCTTTACACAGCTCCAAAGTTTTATTCTGCAAGCTGACATAGTCCTCTTTATTGGTCCTCTTTATTCCTTTTTCTTTCATGCATGAAAAATTAAATTATTCTGTCTTTTTAACATTCTTTTCGGTGGTATTGTAAAGGTTTTACAAGTAAAACCTAATATTAATGTGTTTACTTTATTGTTCTATGGTAACTCGAATATTTCATTAATTTCTTTTTTAACACTACGTTCTTAATCCCGTTTTATTTTTTCTTTCTAACTGTTCAATAATTGAATTAATTTTTCTTTATTTAAAAATCCAAATTAAGCCTATCCAGGTAACAACAAAAATATTTTTCGGAATAAGATATATTTTTTGTTTTAATCAGAGATAATGTTATTTCAATAAAGAGTTTTTGGTATTCAAATTCTAAAATTTTATAATTACCTAATTCTTATTTGTAATAATCAAAATAAAGAGATAAATATTTCCTTCAATTTGACTGAATTATATCATTTCTTGATGTCGACTATTTGTTTATCTATCTAATAAAATGTTGAAGATTATACATACTTGAAAAAATTTATTAAGGCTTGAATTAAATTTATTAAAAATTATTAAATTTAATAGTTATTTTAATTGTTTACGTATCTACACCTGAATAATAATAATTTCATTCACTCCTACCTCCTAATAAATGAAACTGGATATAAGAAAAGTACAAAATTATTACTGAAACACCAACAGTAAGGCACTGTAAGGAAGCAAAAATGTGATTACAAAATCCTTAATGACTAATCCCTAAAATAATTATAATTTATTACACTTATTAATATTTTAACGTTTATCTTTTAATATAAGCATTTTAGAATTAAAAGGTTTAATAAATAAATTTTACAGAAAAAAGGATTAATCAAAAACCGTTTACAAGAATTTTATTCATTTTCTAATAACACGTGAAAAGAAACACAAGAAAAATTTCTTAGTAGCATACAGAAAAAGTATTTTCAACAGATGCTGTAAATATTAAATCCGTACGAAGGCATCCGTTTATGATTTGGATGAAACGTGGGTTATAATAACTTAATGTACTTATAAGTAAATTCTAAATTATTATTAATTTCTCACAAACGAGAAGAAAACTTTATCGAAATTCATCCTTGTTGTCTATAAAATTTTATAAAATTTGCATACATTTTTTTCAGGTGCGATGAAACATAATTTTCGTAAAAATTATTTTTGCTGTTTAACAATTTTTTTGACAAAATGCGTTTATTACGAGTAATATATGCACGTAGAGATGATTTAAATAGAGTTTAAAAGTGTCAATATAGATATTAATAACACTTCCACCCATCCATCATTCTCCCTACTCAAACAGAACAAGTTATATTCTTTCAATTAAAAACTGAAGTTATGTTTCTAATAATTAAAATACTCTATAATATTTCTATAAATTTTCGTAACTACAGTAAAATCAGTTATTTTATATTTTTATTAAATATTCGACCTATGTCATTTTATTTCTTTTATAAAAAAGTGCGTGTAATGCTAATAGATTCATTTCAGGATACAGCTGTACTTGAAAATTTATCAAATATCATCGATACTTTATTGAGAAAATTTAAAGAAATATAGGGCGGGATAGGAGAAGTTATTATAGCGAGACATTATTATTATTTTATTAACTTGTCAAGTGTTTACTAAAAAAGACACACAAATAACAAATGAATGAAAAATCAAAATTTTTAGGTTAACGTTAATTGAAGCCGTATTAGTATCAGAAAAGCTTTCCCATTTTAGGAATTTTTATTTTACTCTAGTCGTAATATGTAATTATTTAATAATTCGTTTTTTGTATATTTTCATACATTTTAAACTGTTTTCTGACAATACTTACTCATGTATAATAACGTATGATAAGGTACGGTGAAAAAATTATTTTTCTTGACATTTCATGAAATTTTCTATTGAACACGTTAATACAGCTTTAAATTGCTGCAATTTTCTGTAGGTAGTTGAATTATGTCAAAGTTGATATGCATTTGACTAGATCTATTAATATATGAAACATCTCCGCACGGAAAGATGCTAATTTTCTAGGATTG
The DNA here is from genome assembly GCF_047948215.1 of Lycorma delicatula. Classification (NCBI taxonomy): domain Eukaryota; kingdom Metazoa; phylum Arthropoda; class Insecta; order Hemiptera; family Fulgoridae; genus Lycorma; species Lycorma delicatula. The sequence goes on along the minus strand of NC_134461.1, from coordinate 73,513,701 downwards.
GTATTTTTTATTTATTTAGGTAATGACGACTCTTTATTCTACAATATCTGTTGTATGTAAAGCATACGAGTCGGTACGCAACCATTGGAATGCAGAAGAAATTTCTCTTATTTTATTTTCATTGAGTATGTGTTAAGCATACAGACAATCTATTTTAATATTGTAAGGTACATCTACATAGAATAAGCCTACTTCAATTAAATTGATTTAACATTAATTTAAAGTCTCTACTACATTATCTTCTTTTAAAAAATATATTATATTAATGTCCAAAAATAAAAATTAAAATGTTATTTTAATATGTATTTCATATGATAATATATGAGAAAAATCTTTACTTTGTATGCTTTTTACAAATTACACCTTTTGATAATTTTCAAAAAATAATTATTAGCATACAGAATTAAATAAGAAATATTCAATTCAAGTATTTCTTCCCGTTATCGTGGTTGAGCAGTTTTAACTCCCATAAATTGCTTAAAAATTATACTCGTATATAAAAATAAACATAAAATTTAAATTTACTGTTTGTGCTTCGTTTACTGTTTAAGTGTTAGAAATTAATTTTAAGATCAACTTCAACTGGAAGGAAGTTTTTAAATTACAATTTTTTTCCCGGTAGAATTTGAAATTAAATTTTACGTTAACTACATATTTAGCTTCACTTATGAGGTATTTACACAGTTTCAATTAAAGTATCAATGATTATAAGAATAAAATATTGAGCAGAGAATAATATTTTCCTTGAACAGATGACCTATTTGGCTTGTATTAGCAAAACGTATTCACTGTGGTGAGTGTTAACTAATGATAATTTATGTGCGTACCATACTGTTTGTATTTAAACCAGAAGAAGATCCTTAAATAGAGCCATAATAGCATTAATAATATTTAAAATGCTGCTGTATTTAAATATTCGACAAAAGCTATACCAATAAAGAACATGGATTATTAGAGTTAATAAAAAATTTAATAAAACTAAGGTTCTTGTTTAAGAGTACGGATCCAAAAATATTTACTTTTTTCATGAAAAAAAAAACAAAGTAACATTTTTAATAATAATAATAAGAAACATGTTTAGGGAATATTTAAAAAAAAAAAAAAATTAATGAAGTTCGAATGACAATACGTGAAATCAACAATTATCTTTATTCATAACATTCGCAGAGGATGTCAGAGCATCATAATATTTGTATTTTAGAAAAGCTAATAATATGTACTTCTCATTAACAAGACTTTTTAAAATTCATATTTCTTGAAGAATTATTTGCACTTATTTAATTATATAGTTAATTAACTTGTTGTTTTGTAAATACGATTATTTAAGTATATAGGAAGGAGTAATTCTATTGTGTAGGTAACCCTAAATCGGGTCTTCCTCAAGTCATCTTTTCATCTGTAGCATATCATTTTTTCTTCTTTCATAAATCTTAAGTCATCTTTGAAATTAGTGAAATGTTAGAAATTAGTCTGAATTACATTCGGTATGTGAATGAGGATGATATGTATGAAGTAAATAAAGTGTTGTACAGACTCAGGTCGACCGTTCCTGAGATGTGTGGTTAATTGAAATCCAAACACCAAAGAACACCGGTATCCACGATCTAGTATTCAAATCCGTATAAAAGTAACTGGCTTTACTAGGATTTGAACCTTAGAGTTCTCGACTTTGAAATCAGCTGATTTGCAATGAGGAGTTCACCACTAGACCAATTCTGTAGGTCAGTATTGTTCATGCTGGATTGAAAAAAAATGAAACTTCCTTTTTTTTACATTTTATTATGAACTATGTTCTATACAATATTATTAAAACACATTAAATTTGTTATATTTCATGCAAGATAATATTTGTGTTTTTTTATAATATAAGGACTTCTATAATCAGCTTTAACCTTCTCCGTCTTTTCCCGTAAATGAGTAATTGAAAAAAATTTTATCAAACAAAATCATGAACTAAAAAAGAAAAATCTAATAAGTTAATTAACTTGAAATTTATTCTTATTTATGTATCATCCAGAACAATTCTGTGACTAGTAGGAAATTCACAGGGTAGAATAAAAATCAATTCTTCCCAAAAATAAACGTTCGTGTTTACCGTTCCTTTTTTTGTGTACATTTATCCTATAATCAGGAAAAAATTTATTCCATCGAGATTATACTACGATTGTTAAAAATACAGTCCAATCTAATCATCCACCCTGTATATCAGTAAACATCTATTTTTCCTATTCTTAACTCCAAATTAATATCCGTACAATTTGCCGCAACAAAAATATATATTTATATTAATTTCCAGTATTTCATTATATTTTTCTTTATATTATCTACATAATCGTAAGCAACATAATGGATACAACAGTTTTACATGTAATATTGATAAAATACGAAATTTTACAATGCATTAACCACCTTTAAGGCTACTACGGAATTACAAATCAGTGTTAAATAAGTAAGTTTATGGTTGAATTACTATTTTAATAGAAAAAAATCTTAAAATTTTAACTTAAATTGAATTTAAATAATTATGATTTTTTTAATTATAATAAGTTTTAAACGGGTTTTAAATCTTATTGTTAAAGTTCACCTTCAATTTTATAAGCATTGAACAAAAATTAGAAGACAAAAAAAAGCTGGTTTTAGACATCTGTAAATTAAATATAAAAAACCATTAACTGATTCATTACATTACAAAAACGGATCCAAGATTGTTATATTTATGATATACTACTATGTTTATATATTTCTTTATCATATATATCGCGCGCGCGCGCACACACTCACATCACGATGAGTGAAAAAAATTGAACGAGAATTTATAATTTGGATATTGTAATAATAGATATTGTGTATTTTATCTTTGGGAGAATGGGATCGCACGTTAAAAAACATATTTGTTTGCATGGTTATAATGCGTTTTCGGCATTGCACATACAGAACGAGAGTTAGTTAACTATAAATTTCTCTTTTAGCCATCTTATCTGAGACTTCCATTTTTATTTTTGGTTAGCATATTTTTATAATCAAGATAATTATGAACATGATATAATATTATATACTAACACATATACTTACAAAAACATTATTAACAAATAAGATGGTATTAATCAGAGAACTTGCTTATATTAAGGCATCTGTTAAAAAGCTCCCTGCTGAGCTATCGCTTGTCCGCGTTTGCGTTGATCGGCGACGGTGATGACGCCCGAGGACTCTAAATCTCCTGAGTCCGAAGGCTCCCGCCGGGGCCGTGGTAATGCTTGAATGCCGGTCTGGCCTCAGACGTGGAAAGTTGGTGAAGGGGTTTAGGTTTAGAGGGTAGGACGTAGGAACACATACGCACTTTAATTATCACCTTGTGAAACCTGTGGCGGGTCCGACACTGCCCCTTATACGTAACTGGTATTCCCCTCCTTACAGAAAAAAAAACTAATAAATGCAAAAGATTCAGTAACAAAACTTGTAGAGAATTTAATTTTTAGATAATTAATGTAAATATAGCCCATAAAAAGTAAATAAACATTTTTGGAAATCGGTTTTTTATTCAAGCAAAAGCAGACGAAAAATAGATAGAAAATCGTATTCCAACAATTAGAGTAACTGAAATTTGTTACTCTGTTACCTTTTATCGTTTCATGTATTTTATTTTTTTGATTTGCTATGTTTTTATTAGGTACAGAAAGATAATATTTCATATTATTTGTGCAGGTCTCTTGCTAATTTACTAATCCCTTATGAATTCTAAACAAGAATGTCTGTTGAAGAAATTTAAGAGAGTTCTAAGGTTCAAATCCTAGTAAAGTCTGTTACCTTTATACGGATTTGAATACTAGATCGTTGTACTTTAGTGGTTGGGTTTCAATTAACCACACATCTCAGAAATGGTCGATCTGAGCCTGTACAAGACTACACTTCATTTACACTCATACATATTATCCTAATTCATCCTCTGAAGTAATACCGGTTGGTGGTTCCAGGGGCTAAGCAGAAAAATGAGTGGCATAGTACGTGATCAAAAAAAAATTTTTTAAATACTATGAATGCAATACTGCTGAGGGAGCTGATCAAAGTATAAAAATATCAATTTTTTTTTTTAATTTTTCAAAAACCTTCTTTTGCTTTATTTTCAAGTGTCAGTATTTTCCCACTATATAATAATACATAACCAACACCAGGAAAGTATTAAAATTTTGTTGTCATACTTTTTTCCCATCTGTATTTAGATACAATGAATAGCTCAAATAAATACTCATACAAACATCTACTTATCTAAGTTGTTACTAAAAGTTTCATTCAGTAATAGTAAGAACAACTTTCAAGTTATAATTATATAAGTATATAATCGAAAAAAGATTTTAATTTAAATATTCTTCCTACTTTTAATCAGTTTGATCTCGTCTGAACCGCATACAATTTTCTATTGAACTACTTCCTATTTTAGATTAGTTAATTACGCGGTTCATAAAATTTAGTACATTTAGGTACCACTTACAATGTTGAACCACTTAGAAGTTTGAATTGCTAAAACAAGAGTTGATTACACCGAATCATTTCAATCATACCGTAATGAATGATTCAATAAATTATAAATGCCAGTTAGGGAAATAATTAATTATACAGATCTACTTTATTAGTAGATTTTACGATTCGAATTTATTAGGACTATATCAAAATTAGGCCAAAAAATATCCGTATAAATACTTCTTTGGATAATTACGTACAAAAAGATCGTACATCATATATATTTTTATATAGTTACTACAAGTTTTCTTGCGTGAAAGCTTAAGAACAGATAACTATCTTAATTTTAGTTAAAATGTTTACTAGATTAATTATCTCGATTTTATAAACACGGCAGTAATTATAATAATATGAAAAAATAAATATTGGTTGTAAACTAATCTTACTAAAAATAATAGAATTTGGAGTTGTCACTTTCCGCCGATCTCCGTGGCAATGTTGTAGCGTTTCGGCCTTAATCTACAGGTCCCGGGTTTGAATCCCGGTTTGGTATGTAACATTTCATACGCTACAAAATTCCATTTCCACGTCCCGTGAAAGCTTTATGCATTAATATCATCAATACAAAAAAAAACAAAAAAAAAACATTAAATAACCTAAAATTATATTGTTTATTTATTAAAAGAA